>NC_053156.1:183626224-184308082 GCF_016835505.1 Polypterus senegalus | reverse complement strand
TGTTGTATTTTCTGTCGGCTAACTGTTTGTGTTTTGTTTCTGTTGTCAGAGGAACCAAGACTCGGAAGCTAGAGCAAGGAAAACCAGATCCCTGCCCAGCGTGACACGTAATACATCCTATAGAAGGTTTTCTCTTTATATTATATCTGCTAGAAAAAGATTCATCATGATCACAATTGGTCGCTCAGTCGTCTGGGCTTATGTGTTTAGCTCTGTTAAACATTTAGGGGAAAAATGTGCTGAATGTCAAGAGAACAAATAGATACCAGACGGACACATTTGTAGTATTTGGTTCTCTAAACCATTTATTGCATATAAACATAGCTTATTTATGCTCAAAAGGGCTAGAAGAGATAGACTTGTGTCCTGTGCGCGTGCTTTGTTAAAAATGTACAATCTCTCTTGTTTTCGTAAAGCTATCAAGATTGATGTGGATGATATTATAGCTGAATTTGAGCAGGGAGAGATACCCATTGATGCATACGCAAAACTGATTCAGCCTGTGAAGACCAGCTTTATGTGGTCGGCTCTGTTCCAAACAGAGAAAATAGGCTTGCATAATTTAGTGAAATATAAATATATAAAGTATGTGCTGGCTTAAACATTTTTATTTTAGGTGTATTACCGACTCACTGATGGGTTTGGACCTGGTTTTGAATTTTCATTTGCGTACTCATATATGTATACATTTTCTTGTGTTTTTGTTTCTTTTCAAGTGAATTGCAAATATGTATACAAATAAGCTTGTGTGATTATTTTACGGCTGTTTCTCCAGCTTTTATTCATACTTTAAACAATTTTAATGTATAGCAAACAATTTGTAACTCAAAGACCAGATCTTATTTTGCTATGTTTGGAATTTTGCTTCAATAAAACTTGTTGTTTTTAAGACACTTTGGCATCTTTTTTGAATCATTGAATAAAACTTGTTGTTTTAAAACACTTTTGGTATCTGAAATATGCCTTGCTTTATAAAGGGCATGGTTTTTACATGGTGGGCAAGGTAACGGTATGCCCATGGGTGTGTTTGGGACGCACTGCCAGGTTTTTTCCCTGGATGTGTCATAGATTCTCTCTAAAACCTTTCCTTGTACATGCCGATCTTTAGTAATTAACCTGCAAGAAGTAGCGTGGCTCTTGCTTACTGCCATACCAGTGTGAAAGTGTCTGATCTCTGTAGTTAAACATGCATTTGCTCGGCCAGTATACGCGGAATGGGAGTCCGCCTAAAGGAACCCGAGTGCAGTAAGCTTTTTTCCATTACTGTTGCACTCAACCTGATCATCAATGTATGGCTTGGAACTGCATCTTTATCCTTTCTATTGGAAGCGCAAGCCGATCTTTAGTATTTAACCTGCAAGAAGTAGCGTGGCTCTTGCTTACTGCCATAGCAGTGTGAAAGCGTCCGATCTTGGAAATTTAACACACATGCGCTCGCCCAGTATACGTGGATGGGAGACTGCCTAGTAACCTCGAGTGCTGTAAGCTTTTTTTCCATTACAAGCAAAGTCAACCTGGGCACCAGTATATGGCTGGGAAATGCATCTTCATGCTTTCTATTGCAAGTGGGTTCCCCTGATCTTTAGTATTAAAAAAGCATGAAGGGCTTAGCTTTAGCTACGGCAACATCTGTTAGAATTCTCTCGAACTATCTGAACTCGGAAGTTAAACACACACTGGCTCTGCCAGTATAACGTGGATGGGGAGACGACCTGGGAACCCCGAAGTGCTGTAAGCTTATTTCCCTTACAAAGCGAAGTCACCTGGGCTTCTGTGTATGGCTGGAAAACACATCTTAATGCGTTTCCATTGGAAGCACCCTCAATAGCTTCAGTATTTGACCCGCAAGAAAGTAAGCGGCTCTAAACTTACTGCCATACAAGTGTTAACGCACCCATTTCTTCATCTGATCTCAGAAGTTTAACACACATTCGCCCGCTAATATATGTGGATGGTAGACCGCCTGGGAACCCCGAGTGCAGTAAGCTTTTTTCCATTACTGTTGCACTCAACCTGATCATCAATGTATGGCTTGGAACTGCATCTTTATCCTTTCTATTGTGAAGCCGCCAAGCCAATCTTTAGTAATTAACCAGCAATAAGTAGCGTTATTCTTGCTTACTGCCAAAGCAGTGTGAAAGTGTCCAATCTTGGAAGTTTAATGACATGCGCGCTTGGCCAGTATACGGATGAGAGACCACCTGGGAAACCCTGAGTGCTGTAAGCTTTTTTTCCATTACAAGCAAAGTCAACCTGGGCACCAGTATATGGCTGGGAAATGCATCTTCATGCTTTCTATTGCAAGTGGGTTCCCCTGATCTTTAGTATTAAAAAAGCATGAAGGAACGCAGCTTTCGCTAACGGCAACACCTGTGAGAATTCGCTTGAACTCCTCTGAACTCGGAAGTTAAACACGCACTGGCTCTGCCAGTATACGTGGATGGGAGATGGCCTGGGAACCCCAAATGCTGTAAGCTTATTTCCCTTACAAGCGAAGTCAACCTGGGCTTCTGTGTATGGCTGGGAAACACATCTTAAACGTTTCCATTGGAAGCGCACCTCATTAGATTCACAATTTGACCCGCAAGAAGTAGCGCGGCTCTCGCTTACTGCCATACAAGTGTGAAAGCGTCTTATTTCAGAAGTTAAACACGCATGTGCTCGGCCAGAATAGGTGGATGGGAGACCGCCTGGGAACACTGAGTGCTGTAAGCTTTTTTTCCATTACTGTTGCACTCATCCTGACCATCAGTATATGGCTTGGAACTGCATCTTTATACTTTCTATTGGAAGTGCAACCCGATCTTTAGTATTTAACCAGCAAGAAGTAGCGTGGCTCTCGCTTACTGCCATACCAGTGTGAAAGCGTCCGATCTTGGAAGTTTAACACGCATGCGCTCGGCCAGTATACGTGGATGGCAGACCGCCTGAGAACCTCGAATGCTGTAAGCTTTTTTTCCATTACAAGCAAAGTCAACCTGGGCACCAGTGTATGGCTGGGAAATGCATCTTCTTGCTTTCCATTGCAAACGGGCTCCCCTGATCATTAGTATTTAAAAAGCATGAAGATAAGCGGAGAACGCTTGCAATGGAAAGCAAGAAGATGCATTTCCCTGGTGCCCAGGTTGACTTTGCTTGTAATGGAAAAAAAGCTTACAGCACTCGAGGTTCCCAGGAGTTCTCCCATCCACGTATACTGGCCGAGCGCATGCGTGTTAAACTTCCAAGATCGGACGCTTTCACACTGCTATATGTATACTATATGACATACCTTCAGTGTTGCATGAAAACGTTGCATGAAGCGAAGAATGGATATTTATGAGAGTATTATAGTGAGAGATGTCACCCGTATTGCTAAAGCTCTTCTTTGCAGCATTATGCATTCAACAAGTCGGCGTTTGTATGATGTATAATTTATAATTTTATTTTTTGCCACAGCGTATTATCGGGCACAATCATTTAACATGTTTTGATCATCTACAAACTTTCATTTCAATGGGAATTCTGTTGAGTTTTTTAACTCTGTTGATGCCATATGTACTTCAAACGGGAGTCGAAGCTTTGCGCATAGTACTGAGATTGCATCATGACGGCTTTGAACGGGGCTCCGAAGCCTCAGACATGCGTACTACTGAGATCATGACGGGGCTACTGAAGCCTCAGACATGAGTAGTACTGAGATCATGATGAGGCTCCGAAGCCTCAGACATGTGTAGAAATGAGATTGCGTCATGACAGGCTTTGAACGGGCTCCGAAGCCTCAGACAATCTTGACGGGTCTCCGAAGCCTAAGACATGTGTAGTACTGAGATTGCGTCATGCGTCAGACATGCGTAGTACTGAGATTGCGTCATGACGGAAGCTTTGAACGGGGCGCCAAAGCCTCAGACATGCATACTACTGAGATCATGACGGGGCTCCGAAGCCTCAGACATGCGTAGTACCGAGATTGGATCATGACAGGGCTTCGAGCAGACATGGTCACTGGTTACTGAATCTTTGTGAAGCCTCAGCAAACTGAAAGGCATTGACCTCTATATTTTGAGAGTCTATCTGACACTTAACTCTCTAGTTATATTTTGTAATTCATATTGACATTACACATTTCAGTTGATATGGTTAAGCTACAATTCAGGTAGTTGCTGAGAATTAATTATTGTTTTTGTGGATTGCTGTGATTTCCTTTGTCTGATACATAGGGTTAAAGATATATTGTCATATATCAACTTTATATATATATGAAAAGATTAGGTAAATCGTTCAACCTTTTCATGGAACACTTAATTTTGTTCAAAACTGTACGTCATATAGTATACATCTGTAAATATAATTTTTTCGTCTTCATTAGGAGAATACAACAATGATACTCTCGTATCAATTAAATCATTTTAACGTGCATATGTCAAACAACATATTTCATCCGCTGCAGTAAGAACAGTAGTAGTAGTAGTTCAGTTGTGCAGAGCTCGTTAATTCTCCGAATTAGGTGGCTCAGTGGTGTTGTCACTGTCACTCACGTTCGCGTCGCTGATCCTCCTCTTGTGAAAGTTTTTTTTCTATTCCTCCATTTAACAAGCTTGGACAGATAGCGGCGTAATCGAAGCTATCGAGGGAAGGTTGGGCCACCGTAGTCGGCCAGGGGGCACACGCCCCTAATTATATTGTGTATGTAAAGAGTTTCACTGTAAACTACTTCAATACTAAATATACTTCATATTTGTGTGTTTGGAGACCCCAGTGTCGTACTGAATTTGTATTGTAGAAAAACAAACTACTGTCCAGCATGCCTAAATGTGTCTTCTCGTGTCTGATCGCTATATGGCACTTCCAACTTGGGACAATTCGCTATAAACAGTTTCAGTCAACCAGCACCTTCTAAACATGCAGAACGACAGTGTGAACCTTAATTGTTGTGGCACAGCATCTTCGTTTCAGTCAGTCATTGTCCCGTTAGACTATTTACTGTTAAGTGCTGCTTGAGCTACCGTTTATAGTACAACTGGTGGCATACGTAGTTCTTAAATCGATATTGAAATGCACACACAAGTCTCCTAAATTCCATCCATCCATTGTCTAACCCGCTGAATCCGAATACAGGGTCACCGGGGTCTGCTGGAGCCAATCCCAGCCAACACAGGGCACAAGGCAGGAACCAATCCTGGGCAGGGTGCCAACCCACCGCAGGACACACACAAACACACCCACACACCAAGCACACACTAGGGCCAATTTAGAATCACCAATCCACCTAACCTGCATGTCTTTGGATTGTGGGAGGAAACCGAGCGCCGGAGGAAACCCACGCAGACACGGGAGAACATGCAAACTCCACAAGGGAGGACCGGAAGCGAACCCGGGTCTCCTAACTGCGAGGCAGCAGCGCTACCACTGCGCCACCGTGCCGCCGTCTCCTAAATTATTTATTAAAACACCTACATTTACAGTGTCCGTTTTAGGAAGTCGTAGTTTTTACTTGTTCCCATTATTAGGAATTATAATTTCTCAGTGTCACATATTATTCGTTACTACTCGCAAGTCCGTATCATTGAGATTCTATTTTATATTCTGTATAAGGAAACTTTTTAAAAGGAGCGTTGATTAAACTGACTATAGCAGACTTGTCATCTTCTTAAAATGACTTTATTGATTTAATATTGACAATTAATCATAAGGTCAAACATCAAGGAGGATTTGAGTTTGCATGGACTGCGCTGTTTCTTTTTTTTCTTGACATCGTGTCAGTAGAGAGTGTGTCACGTTAACAATGCATTCTGTCCTAAATGACGGCGCACACGCTTTTTTATATTTCCTAAATACCAATCTGTCTCAATTTGCTCATTAATATATTTTGACAGTGTATTTTAGTGAGAATGATTATAAACATGTTATCCATGTTCATTTCGTAGATATGTAACGTTTGGTGAGTATAAATAAAAAGTAACAACACATATAATAGTTATGTTGCATTGTTTATGATTAACAAAATTCATCGTTTATCGGAAATGTTCTACTTAGTCGATTTATTCCACTTTTGAAGGTGTACTATAGCCAAGTTTCCATCCAGTTTTTTGCGACGTTTTGTTATCGACAAACAGAATATACATAAAAAAAATGTGCGAAATTTGCTGTCTCCAGCCTGTTTCCATCCAACTGGCTTTTTATCGATAAAATGGTGTGCGTGATGACGTCATCCCCCCCAAAACGAACTGTCGCAAGTTTTGTTGTATCGCGAATAAAAATCTGCCCTTGAGCCGTTTCCATACATAATTTTGTGTATGTTGCAAATTATCTACCTTTTGTTTTCCACGTTACACCCCCTCCACTAAACAAATAAACAAAGAAATGTAGAGATTATTCAGACAGTTTTTTGAAATTTGCCAGTTTACTGTTATTTCAGTTTCACAAATAATTGGGATTGTACATAATATCCGAAGATGACAGCAGAATGAAGCAGTTGCTTGTCCGATAGCCCTAGAGCTCGAAGAAAGTACCCCAGTACGACGAAACCCACGGGTATGGGAGAGATGACGGAATAAGACCTTCTGGGAGGAGGTGGTGGAGATACACTTTACAGAAAATCTCTGGCTGTAACATTTTAGAATGACACGACCGACGTTTGAGATGTTGTGTGGATTCATCAGTCCTAAAGTTGCGCGCATCACAGGTTGCCACCGACCACCGGTTCCAACCCAAAAGCGGATTGCCATCGCCCTTTACAAGCTGGCAACCTGCGCCGAGTATAGAGTAGTTGGAGAAACTTTCGGGGTTAGTATAACTACTGTCCATCGATGTGTATATGCTGTGTGCACTGCTATTAAAGAAAAATGAATGCACCGTTATATCAGACTTCCGACTGTAGCGGAGGCCAATGAAATTGCATACCGCAATTCCTTGGTGCATCTTGTGCCACAGATTTCCGGTGTGCTGGATGGCACGCATGTGCCTATTCTTCCCCCGACGGAAGGCTACCGCGATTACATTAATCACAAAGGGTGGCCATCTATTCTTCTCCAGGCCCTTGTGGATGACAGGTTCATGATACGAGACATTTGCGTTGGCACTCCTGGAAGTGCCCATGATGCAGCTGTGTTTGCAGCATCGGATCTGTACAGGTGAGCCTACCTTTCAACATCCCTTCTCAGTGCGATAACAACTGAATTAGTACTGTAACCTGCTTCCCTTAAGATTTTTAATTAAAACTGAAATTTGAATTAATACAAAATAACGACGTTTAATCAAAAAAAAACTAAAGTTAATATTAATGAGAGAATTTCTCATATACAGTAATCCCTCGCTATATCGCGCTTCGACTTTCGCGGCTTCACTCTATTGCGGATTTTATATGAAAGCATAACTAAATATATAACGCTGGATTTTTCACTAACGTCCGCTGGGTTCTGCGGACAATGTGTCTTTTTACTTCCTGTACATGCTTCCTCAGTTGGTTTGCCCAGTTGATTTCATACAAGGGACGCTATTGGTAGATGACTGAGAAGCTAACCAATCAGAGCACGCAGTTAAGTTCTCCTGACTGAGAAGCTAACCAATCAGAGCACGCAGTTAAGTTCCTGCCTGCTGAATGCAATGTTAACCAGGAAGTCTCGTCTCGCTCATTCAGCATCAACGTGTTTCTCTGTGTAAAGAGTTGTGCTCTTTTGTGTTTATCTTTGTGCATAGTGAAGCCCTTCATTATGGCTCCACAACGATCTGCTACTGCTTCAGGGCGTGCCTGCGCAAACGGAAGATGTTAACGATTGCGAAAAGGTAAACGCGTTTTGGATTTGTTGAAGGCTACGATTCTTTTTATTTAAAAAGTAGGAAAGGAATATAAGACCTACGGCCGCAGTATCCTTTTAACCAAGGTGCAAAACGAGTTGTAAGTGGATGTAATAAGGCAGTAGACTGGATGGAATCTGCTTTAGGGATTTGCATTGAAGACTGCCAGAAGAAGAACAACGGCAGTGCTACACAATCGCCTGAATTGGCTACTTTGGAAGAACTGTAACGCTCTCCTTTATTGTGCAGTAAAATTAAACTCATTGTTATCGGACAAGTCATCGTGTCATTGTTGGTGAGTAACCATAATTAATTTTCTACTTACAGTACTTAGTACATGTATGCGTCACGTTTAGTGTCACTGTACACACATTTACTGTATACTATTTTTCTTGCGTTATAATGTATTTATTGCTGGTGGCCTGTCTATCGTAATGGCTGTAACATATGTGATATCGGAGACACTCAATATCTTTAAAATTATATTTAGGTTTTACTGTACATAAACAGTGTGTTTATATATATAATTTCAATGAATCTTACCTAATATCTAAGAGAATACAAAGGGATTATGCTGTATAATTCTGTGGGGAATATTTATAAACAGTGTGGGAGAGTTTATAAAGGCTTAAAATATATAAAAATAACCATACAAACATATGGTTTCTACTTCGCGGATTTTCACCTATCGCGGGGGGGTCTGGAACGCAACCCCCGCGATCGAGGAGGGATTACTGTATGCCAAAACATCTGCCATTTAATAAGAAGAAAAATATGTTTAGATAATGAAACACACGGTTTATTAAATATTTTGACTGGCACAGTGAATTACCTTTGCGGTTTTTGCATTATTTAGACATCATGAGAGACACCCCCAGGCTACAGTTGATGTGGAGGGAGTTCAGGTACCCCTTTTATTAGCAGGAGACCCAGCCTATCCGCTACTGCATTGGCTCATCACGAGAAATAATGAGTCTCTTCACCAGACCATGCGAACCGCTCCGCTATTCTCGTTTTGATTGCATGTGATGAAAATGTATCATGTGACACATTTATTTGCGTTAAAGCCCTTTTTTTCTGACAAAAAGTGTTTCCAATGTAGTTTTTGCGACATCTGAAGTATCAAAATGGAATTTATGCGCTAAAGTTAAACGGAAAAATATTATGTCGACATGTACAACATTTTATCGATAATTATCATTTCCATCAGCTAAAATTTGAAGCGCTAAATATTTTTAGCAAAAACTCCTTGGATGGAAACCTGGTTATTGTCTGTATTCTCCATTGCATTTGCCCCCGAGTGTAACGTGTGCCAGTGTAACCAAGGGATGGCAGACGAGCTCACATAATGGGTGACAAGGAACATCTGATGCCCAGGCTCTTGTCATAAATATTCCCATCTTGTACTTTTTCTCGTTCCTGCAAGTTTACTATTATTATTGGACATGTAGAGGAAATGTGTTTTATTTTATGTCTATGAAAGGAAGGACTGTAAAGCCTTGAATGAAACTGAGTGTTGATGCTTTGGGTAACAAGACAGGTTAAGGAGTAGGAAACATTGAATGTGACATTGACTGCGGGGGATTGTGTAACTGGAAGATGGTTTAAGAATACAGAAACAACAAAAGCTTAGTGTTTCAGTAATTCTATTTACGTCAATTATTTACTCTGTTGTGCTGCACATTTGGAAGATTACTTATTACCCCCACCACACCCCCCTCAGCGCAGCCTTTAATAAGATGAATTCACAAGTAAAGGATGTTAATGACAAAGTCAGATGCTTTGTTGAAAGTTTGGCTCCAGATGTGCTTATCCAGCTGCTCTTTCTCAGTACTTGAGTGATCTTTACGTTCACCTCTGGATGAATTTGCAAAGTTTCTTTACAACTTTTTTGTCTCATTAACGCAGAAATCCCAAGGCTTTCCTAAAATTGCAGAAGACACTGTTGATGGCGCTGATTCTGTTTTAAAGACAGTTGTGATTAGTTATGCAGAACACGCTTTTACTCACATTGCTTTTTGGAAATCCATAATACAAATCAGCAACAGATCTGGGAATCACTGAATAGTAAAAACGTTTAATGAGGAATGTCTTGCGCATATACTGGTGTAATGACCACGTCGGCTTTAGTGAAGCATTTCTTAGCCTCTGTGATATGATCAACATTTGTTACAAATTCTTGGTGGACACGATTCCACACCAAGGAAAAAGGTGCCCCATGTAAATCGTTCATAATGTCTCCAAAATATATTTGTTAACTTTCAAACAAGTACTACTGTTTTATACAAAATCCTTATTTCAACATATGCGAGCCCCAACTTCAATTTGAACTCGGGTTAGCGTATTTTATCAATATAGCACAGACAACCGCTTTTACGCTTTGAGCCAAAGCACTTCAGCAGACTAGTTACTGACCAAATCGACTGCTGACTGCGCAGATATCAATGACGTCATTACGCTAGCGTGCTCAAAATCACGTGACGGGCGCATTTGAAGCAAGCCTCGAAGCGGTGCTTCGATCTCCAGTGCTTTGAAAGCTCGACACAGTGTCGAAACCTGAGTATCGAGCGGCCCATCACTACTGCCAATATACGTGGATGGGAGACGGCCTGGGAACCCCGAGTGCTGTAAGATTATTTCCCTTACAAGTGAAGTCACCCTGGGCTTCTGTGTATGGCTGGGAAATACATCTTAATCGTTTTCATTGGAAGTGCCCCTCAATAGCTTCAGTATTTGACCCGCAAGAGAAGTAGCGTGGCTCTCGCTTACTACCATACAAGTGTTAAAGCACCCGATCTCATCTGATCTTGGAAGTTAAACAGGCATGCGCTCTGCCAGTACTTTGATGGGAGACCGCCTGGGAACCCCGAGTGCTGTAAGCTTTTTTCCATTACTGTTGCACCCAACCTGACCATCAGTGTATGGTTTGGAACTGCATCTTTATCCTTTCTATTGGAAGCGCAAGACGATCTTTAGTATTTAACCAGCGAAAAGTAGCGTGGCTCTCGCTTACTGCCATAGCAGTGTGAAAGCATCCGATCTTGGAAGTTTAACACACATGCGCTCGGCCAGTATATGTGGATGGGAGTCCGCCTGGGAACCTCGAGTGCTGTAAGCTTTTTTTACATTACAAGTGAAGTCAACCTGGGCACCGGTGTATAGCTGGGAAATGCATCTTCATGCTTTCCATTGCAAGTGGGCTCCCCCGATCTTCAGTATTTAAAAAGCACGAAGAGGCGCGGCTTCGCTTACGGTAACACCTGTTAGAATTCTCTCGATCTCATCTGAACTCGGAAGTTAAACACGCACTGGCTCTGCCAGTATACGTGGATGTTAGTTGGCCTGGTAAGTGCTGTAAGCTTATTTCCCTTACAAGCGAAGTGAACCTGGGCTTCTGTATATGGCTGGGAAACACATCTTAATCGTTTCCATTGGAAGCGCCCCTCAATAGCTTCAGTAACTGACCCGCAAGAAGGCGTATCGCTCCACCCCTTCCCAACCCCAACTGTGGGAGGAGACGAAAGAATTCTTGTATAAAATTCTAGTCACTTAGTAAAAATGACACGACACACAAAAGCAAACAGAATGGATGGTCTTGTGAACGCTCATAAGAAATTAAAAGCCAACAGGGCGTCCAGTAGAACGTTACGGGAGTTACAGGAACCACGCTTCAGCTCTGTCTGGTACGATTCTAACTGTGCTTTGTGCCGGGTAGAGGTAAAAAGAAATGCTGAGGGACAGCTCACGATCGCCGTTTCCAAGAAGGAGCCTATCCTTCCCGAATATAACGAAGCCGGTCACGAAGAGGAAGATAAAGAAAATGTGATAAAGGAGCGAGTGAGTGAAATTAATTTTTCTATAAAAGACTGGAGTTTTTTTAAAGCTCTTATGCCAAATATTGATGAAGCTATTTATCAAGGAAAACTATCCGACCAGATGAAAAGAATTAAAAGAAAATTGGAGGAGGAGTTTAGCATGTTGAATAATTCATGCTCGGAGGAGGAGGAGGAAAACTGGGAGTCAACCGCCCCCTAAGTGAGCGGAGATAAATACAGAGGTCTTTTCCATAGTCTACATTAACCTAAAACCCCATCAAAATGTCTTCAACTAACTACCCTTCCGAAGCTGGTGCTAGCTGGGCCGGTCGTCTCCCTGTTCTCTCGGCCTCTGAGGTGGCAGAAGTCCTCGACATTTTGATGTGCTCTGAAGAACCAAGCTCCAGGGGTATGGAACATACGTCCGCCACTGACTACCTGTTTTGGCCGGCTAACCTTCAAGCCAACACCGCCTACTCTACTCCCGACGATATGATCGACCCTAACCTACAGCCCGGCTACTCTGCGGCAGACCAGATGCTGACAGACAACAATGTGTTTTGGGCAGGTAACAACCAGCACCCCGCCGGCTACGCACCTGATCAGGCCTGCTGGTCTATGGAACAGACAGCGGCAGTCAACGACCTGTTTTGGCCCGATGACATTGTACCTAATTCTGGGTACTCTGCTCCTAACAACTCTCCTTCAGACCCACCATCTTGGCCGGATCTTCTGATGCCCTCAAATGACCAGATCTATTGGCCCGAACCTGATGATATGTATTGGCTGGACAGTCTCCTGGAGAATCGTACAGTACCTGACTTTTTTATCCCTGCTGAGGATACTCTGGGGAGCCTAATGGGCGCTGAGGAGATAGCCATGCAGACCATGCATCAAGAAGAGACTGTGGACGACTTGGTAGAGGCTCTGGCCGCTTGGAAGCCATCGTTCCAGGATTCTGATTATGAGGGCATGGACATTGAACAAACTGACGGGACCCTGGGTGAAACACTTCGAAAGAATCTGAAACTGATCAAGAGTTTGATTGCAACTCTGCTGGACATAATAGTCGATCGGGACCTAAAAAGCACCTGTCAAGGTTGTTTCATAGACCACCCCAGCCAGATGCAGCATACCTGTCTGTTTGAGCCTGACTCTTTTTATCGGGTTGGCCGTTTTCATGAGGTTCTGACTGTTTTCCGCAAACCGTGGCTCAGGAGCCTGATCATAAAGACTCTGGGATGCTTCAACATCTTTCTGCCTTTTCACAAGGTTCATTCATTTGTTCAAAATGCTGCAGATGAACTGGAAAATGAAAAATCTATTAGCGAGGCTATTGTACAAGCCTTTCACAACATGGACGATCCATCTTACTCAAAAAAACGTGAAATAGCCGATGCTTTCTCTAAAAGGCATTTTTCTGTACCTGACATGACCGATGCACCTTTGGGGTTTTACGGGGAGTACGACATAGAAAAATCAGACGAAGTGTCTGAACTCAATGTGCCGGTGCTATGAAATGTTTTAATAATGTTTTTAATACTGCTGTTTTGAAATATTAATAATGTTTTGAAAATTATCAATAAAACCTCATTTGATTTTTAAACCATTGACATTTTCCTTTCACCGTCGGCAATGGAGGGTTACTTGAAAATAGTTTATTATAACCCGGCAAATCCTGGTAGCTTTGGGGGAAAAGATTCTTTGAAAAGAGCTCTTGAGGTTTCGGGTCAGAAAAGTAATGACCAACAAATGTCGGATTGGTTATCCGGTCAATATGCTTATACAATTCACAAACCCGCTAGAAGGCATTTTAGGAGAAATAAGGTTTATGTATCCGATATAGACTCGCAATGGCAGATGGATTTAGCGGACATGACAAATGTGTCCGAGCATAATCTGGGTTATAAATATTTGTTAACATGTATCGACATACTTTCCAAGTACGACCCCTCAAGAACAAAACGGGTAAGGAAGTGACAAGAGCCTTCCAAGACATTCTAAGCTCCAGGCGAACTCCAAAGAAGCTCCATACTGATAAGGGGAAAGAGTTTTTCAACCTAGATTTTCAAAAGCTGTTAAAGAAGATCGGAATAAAACATTTCACCACAGGAAACGAATTAAAGGCCTCCGTGGTGGAGAGATTTAACCGGTGTGAACGATAGGGGGCGCTCTCGCTCCCTTGAACCCCTGTCCATGACTCCAGACACCAGGTAAAAGTCCAAATGTTGACTTTATTTTGTCGCAACAGTGCACAAAGCACACTCTCAACCACAATACTCATTAACAAACAATAAACCACAATAATACAATCCTCCAGCTCCCAGACGCGTTGCCACCCTTCCACCCAGCTCAGCTCGCCGTCTGGGAGCTCCCACAGTCCTTTTATATCTCCTGACCCGGAAGTGTTTCTGCCCAATAGTCCACAAGTCCTTATTCCTTCCGGGTCAGGGTAAATAGTCCTTTTCTTCAACCCGGAAGTCCGTCGCTCTTCCTGTGACGAACCTCCGGGTCACAGGGCACGAAGAAGCCCTCGGTCCTTACTGCAGCTCCCTCCTGTGACCCCCACGGCATCTAGCAGGGCTTTGCATAAAAACTCCAATGTCCATGATGCCCTGCTGGTCTTCTGGGGACCTCCACGCTGCAAGGAGCCGGGATAAATGGCCGGCCATCCTTCACAGTATTCCCCTCCCAGCGACGAATTATTATTCAGAGCGGCCTGCCCCGAGAGGGAAGTCTTCCTCCAAGAGGACGTCCTGGTTGAGCCTTGATTAATACGAACATTTTGGTCCCTGGAGAACCTACGGGGAATATTATTCCAAATCGACATCTTGTCCCCCTCTCTCCAAGGACAGTTCTGCCAAATATGGCCCAACCTTCGGCACCCGTAACACTGCCTCTGTCCTCCTGGTATTCTTCCCCTACGGGACTGAAAACAATAAGGAAATGTTAGGTCCGCCCTTTTGCTGGGAGAAACCCTACCGCCTCTAACGGTGCTTTCACTCTCTCTTTCTTGTCAGGAGACCCCCGTTTTATTATCGGGATCTCCTGCTTAATCTGGGGCTTATCTACAGTCCGAGTCTCTCTATTAAGTAAAGAGAGACCCTTTACTGTTTGCACCCCTTTACTTTTACAAATTACCTGCGGCGGCGTCTTCAGGGCTGCCTCACTCCGGGAGTCAGCACTGTCTAGCTGCCCCAGATCGATTAGCCCTTCTGCCGACCACTCGGTTAACGTACCAACCTCTCTTGTAGGGTACGCCGTGTATTGGCACCCGCTACTTATTAAACGCGGGCCCGGATCACACCACGTCCCTCTATTATGTACGATATGGGTCTCGGTTACCTGTATCGCCGCACCATTCATTACAGGAGGCTCCCCACCAAATCGCCGCACGTAGGCCCTCACCTTCTCCAACGGCTCTCTGGCTGCCGCTCCCAAATCCCCGACGATCTTTTCAATGGTCATCAGGACCTGTAAGACACTCACTACGGGCTCGATTAGTTTTTCGAGCTCCCGTAAGTTTATATAATTATTTATTTCGACCGGCAGAACACTCACTTCCTTGTTCGCGTTACCTGTCGACCGGGAGCCAATGAGCACGTGCTCTGACGGGTCTCGCGCAGGCTTCTGGGGCTTGGAGTTCTCAGAGGGTTGAGTTGCCTTCTTCGGCGAACTGCGGTCTGTCTTTAATATTTTTGCGACATCCCAATCAGCTACTTCCCAACCCTCCTTACCTTTTCGTGGGGTGAGCGGTGCCTCACTCGCCTCCAGCTTCCCCTTCAGAATGTCCGAGTCCATTCCTTCGGGCTCGAAGGCGCAAACAGCGGGACGCGGAGCTCCTCCTTCCCAGAATGCACCGGGTTTGCCGCTTTGTCCCTCGTCGGCTGCCGTCATGCGGAAGACATCTCGTAGGTGCTCCGGCTTCGACAGGAGCGTGCCATCGTCTTTGGGGCAGTTTCCTTTTCCCTGCGGAGCCTCCAGGGGATCATCTCCGAGGCACATGCACGGAACAAAGTGAGTAATTAGAAATGGATTATCCATAACATTTCCGGCACGTACCTCACAGTAATCGCTGGTCCCTGGAGGTTTCTCCTGACTTGTAAGGCCGCTCCTTGACTCCTCCCGAGCGTCGGCCATTGCACCTAAGGCACTCCCGCTGGCGTTGTCGCTTTGCTTGCCCTTCCTCTTCCCCATTTTGGACTCGGTTTTTTTGGGTTTTGGGGATGCTGTGACGATTCCTGACTCCATCATCTTTTCAGGGTTCTCTGCCCACAGAAATTTTTTATTCAGGCTCTCAGCAATAGACGCTGGAGTATCCTGCCGACTAAGCCACTGACAGGGTTGAACCCCTGTCCACGACTCCAGACACCAGGTAAAAGTCCAACAATCGACTTTATTTAATTGCAAAAAGCACACTCTCCACCACAATACTCATATAAATCACAACTATACTCAATAAATCAATCCTCCAGCTCCCAGATTCGTTGCCACCCTTCCACTCAGCTCAGCTCGCCATCTGGGAGCTCCCACAGTCCTTTTATACTCCCTGACCCGGAAGTGTTCTCAATCCCCAGTCCATGTGATCCTCAATCACTTCCGGGTCAGGTAAAAGCTCTTCTCTTCAACCTGGAAGCCCGTCGCTCTTCTTATGACGAACTTCCGGGTCATAGGGCACAAAGAAGTCCTCGGTCCTGCCTGCAGCTCCCTCTTGTGGACCCCATGGCATCCAGCAGGGCTGTGCATAAAAACCACATTGTCCATAATGCCCTGCTGATCTTCTGGGGACCTTCATGCTGCAAGGAGGGCTCCACCTGGCGGCTTGTGGGTATTGGCCGGGATAAACGGCCAGCCGAAGTGCTGCCGGATGGACATCATAAGCCACCTGGAGCACATCCGGGCAGGAATTAAAAGGTCTGCCTTCCAGCAATCTGGGAGCTAGAGTCGGGAGAGGGAGCAGGACGAAGCTCCCAGGAGGAGATTGGCGGCTAAGGACTAAAAGAAAGTTCATTTTGGGTGATTATTGCTGTGTGCTTTGTGTTGTGTTAGGAACTATCTTTATTTATGTTAAATAAACGTGTGGCTTTTATAAAGATGTGGTCTCCGACTGGTGGTGTCCGGGCAAGTCTCACAGTATATATATATTGTGAGCTGGAGGGCTGATCGCACCCCAAATAGATACAGACACCCCTGGGAAAACCACAAACCCTGAAACACTGACTACCCTCACATTGCTCCTTATCCTTGCACTATAACGCGTAATACAAGCCCTCCGACGACTTATAAGTCTTGCGCAGCGCCTGTCAGTTTTGGAATTGATTGTTTGCTTTTATCTCTCTCTGCTCCTAGAGGAACTGTCATCTCTGACTTGTCATGGAGCACGTTTAAGCTCATGTGTTTGCGGTGTTTGAATAAAAATCCTTCTTGTTTCTACGACCTCCTGTGTCTCTGTGCAAATCTGTGACCCAAGCGTGACAAGTGGTACCAGGAGTGGTTGCACAGATGGATGCCGCCGAAGACTTATTTCAGAGGTCTAAAACTTATGCACTTAAAGACTGGAAACTAAACATGGATGACCCAATCCGTACGCAAATTCAAGATTTGATACATAAAGTGCACTGCTGGTTTGAAGGAGACATGATGGAAACAGTTGTCGTGAATATATTACTGGCCAGAAGTTCTTCAAGATTAATTTCTACGTCATGATATTAAATCATTAACGATTATGTCCAGACGATTAGAGGGTTCACAGTTTGATTGGAGAAAGAGCGATGGATTTCAAGCTGCTTCGCAACCTGTGAGCGAACGTCCAGGACATTCTCGCCTGATCGACAAGCTGCAGGACCTGAAAATCTAATGGGGTCAGGTAGGACCCGGAAATCCAGTGTAGATGGACGCCTGTTTCTGGGGAGACAGCAGCAACAGAGGGCCGAGGAAACCGTGGACACTACAGAGCACGTCAACGTGGACATCGCAGAGGATATTTCGGAAAAGAAGCCGACCGTAGATGTTTCTGGTGTGGTCAACTCGGCCATTTGGCAAGAGAATGTCGCTTGTCTCCAGCTCATTCAATGGAGACTGGACTGGCCGAGATTTGTTGCTCAACTATTACATATCCGGATGGAAAAGATGGCTTGTTGATCCGGTGAAATTGGGGGCAGAGAAATCTCAGCATTGTTAGACTCGGGAAGTGACCTTTGTATTGTGAGACGAGACTGTCTTAATGAACAATGCCTTAGAGACTGTGAGACTGTAAAAATACGCTGTGTACATGGTGATGTTAAAGATTATCAGACTTTACTTCTTCCTTTACTTACTTGCCACTTTAAGGTTTGGTCTGCCGTTTCAGACTCGTGCCCTTGGCCATTGCTCATAGGACAGAGAAATGCCCTTTTTCCGAAACTGATTAATACATGTAAGGGACCAATAGTCCAGTCCACTAATGAACTTAGTGGGGGGGGAGAAGAAGAAGAAAACCAAGACGAAGAACTGGTAGCGGCCGGGGAAAATCTAGAGCCCAACTTAGATATTGAACCCGATCTCTCCAGCGAGACGGAGGAGGTCACCCCCGACAATCTTCCAGAATGGGCTGGTCCTTCTACATCTTCCCAGATTGCAAACGCCTCCGAACACAAACCGAGCGTTAACGAACAATCAGATTTTGTGCGTTTGCAGCATACTGATAGCTCATTAGAATATGCATTTAAACAGGCTCGCCCTGCTAATGACTCTTATTACCAAGAGCGTAATTCCGGGGGTGTGAAAACCCCACACTTTATAGAAAAGGACGGTTGCCTTTTCAGAGTGATCTCAGATCATTTGGAGGGGGAATTTATTGAACAACTGGTGGTACCTGAAGCACATAGGGAAACTGTTTTGCATCTGGCACATTCACACATCTTGGGGGGCACCTCGGTGCCACAAAACTAGAGACCGGTTATCAAAACGATTTTATTGGCTTAATATGGGAAAAGATGTTGAACGATTTTGTACTTCATGTCCAGACTGCCAGATCGTCTCTGCTTATAAGCCTCCTCGGGCTCCCCTTTGTCCTATGCCCATATTGGAAGTTCCCTTTCAGCGTGTGGGATTAGATATTGTGGGACCATTACCTAAGACTAAGGATGGGTACCAATATTTGCTGGTGTTGGTTGATTATGCACACGATATCCAGAAATGATTGCGCTGAAAAAGGCCAACTCTTCGACTGTAGCCAAAGCACTATGTGAAACTTTTACTCGTATTGGTATCCCTAGAGAAATCTTAACTGATCAGGCACACCTTTCACTTCTCGCGTGATGAAACAATTGTGTGACAGCTTTGCTATTAAGAAATTGAGTACTACTGTTTACCATCCTCAAACGAATGGTTTAACCGGCGATTTAACAAAACATTGAAACAGATGATCAGGCGAGTTGCTCATAATGATCCCACAACATGGAACACTGTCCTACCTTTTGTTTTGTACGCGGTGCGAGAATCACCACAGGCGTCCACTGGCTTGAGTCCCTTCGAGTTGTTATTCGGCAGGCGGCGCGAGGCATCCTGGATGTGATGCGTGAGGAATGGATAGGAAAGAGAGAGCAGCTAAGGTCCAAGCTTTGCAGATCGACTAATTTCGTTGCAAGACAGAATTTCTATGCTTTCCTCTATTGCTGTGGAACACCAACAACGAGAACAGGAAACTCAGAAGCGTCTTTACGATAGGCGCAGCAAGCTCCGTGAGTTCAAACCTGGCGATCGTGTTTTGGTACTGGTTCCCTCGGATCCACACAAATTCTTAGCTAAATGGCAGGGCCCGCCATTATTGAGGAGCGTATGAGTCCGGTAAATTACAAGGTTAGAATACCAGGCCGGCGCAAACCATTCCAGATTTTACACATTAACCTCTTGAAGGAATGGCACGACCGACAAGAGGTTAACACTTCCTTGGCTGCTGTTTCTCAGACCGATGTTACCATTGGTAACGATCTTACTGACACGCAAAAGACAGAACTGTTATCTTTGATAGAACGGAACACTGATGTCTTTTCAGATTTACCAGGCAAGACTAACATTACAAAACATAAAATTACCACTGAACCTGATGTTCGCGTACAGATGCGGCCGTTCCGGATACCGGAAGCGCGGCAAAATATTGTGCGCGAAGAGGTAAAAAAGATGCTGACACTGGGTGTAATTCGTGAAAGTAAAGTGACTGGTGCAGCCCAGTCGTATTAGTCCCAAAGCAAGACGGTTCGGTTCGGTTCTGTATCGATTTCAGGCGCTTGAATAAGGTCTCTAAATTCGATGCTTATCCCATGCCCGTGTCGATGAACTGTTGGAAAAACTGGGTCAGGCGAGCTATATCTCCACGCTAGATCTCACGAAAGGCTATTGGCAGGTGCCTTTAGAGGCTAGCAGTTGTGAAAAACGGCATTTGCGACTCCTGACGGACTCTATGAATTTACAAGACTCCCGTTTGGTCTTCACGGGGCACCTCTAACTTTTCAGCGTATGATGGATCAGATCCTACGTCCTCATTCTGAATATTCCGGGGCATACCTTGACGATGTCGTGATTTTTAGCAATGATTGGAAAACACACTTAGAGCGGCTTCAAGCCGTTCTTGAAAGCTTGAGACAGGCTGGCCTTACTGCTAACCCTAAGAAATGTAAACTAGGCATGTCCGAGACTCATTACTTAGGCTATTCTATGGGCAAGGGTTTACTTAGGCCACAGTTAAGGAAAATAGAAGAAATGCTTGTTTACCCGAGACCTGAGACACAGAAACAAGTACGCGCTTTTCTGGGGCTCGCTGGTTACTACAGAAAATTAATTCCAATAGATACAGACACCCCTTGGAAAACCACAAAACCTGAAACACTGACTACCCTCACATTGCTCCTTATCCTTACACTATAACGCGTAATACAAGCCTCGCGCAGTACTCTGCCGACTTATAAGCCTTGTGCAGCGCCTGTCAGTTTTGGAATTGATTGTTTGCTTTTATCTCTCTCTGCTCCTAGCGGAACTGTCATCTCTGACTTGTCATGGAGCATGTTTAAGCTCATGTGTTTGCGGTGTTTGAATAAAAATCCTTCTTGTTTCTACGACCTCCTGTGTCTCTGTGCAAATCTGTGACCCAAGCGTGACAATATATATGTATGTATGTATATATATATATATATGTATGCATGTGTATATATATATTGTAACAACTGGTAGTTGAGTATTGAAGTTTTTGGAGCTGAACTTTGCTGCACACTTCCCCCAAGCTATCGGCTAGCGGAATGCCAGTGCCATACACGCAGCTGTACCTAGCTCATTAAGCAGGCGAACACTCGTGTCCCATACACCGCACGACCCCGAGTGTCTCTGTAAATAATTGCATAGATGGAATATCTAGCAAGACACAGCTCTGTCCTTTATAACCTCTTTAATAGAGCAGAGAGTCAAAAACAAAGCTTAACACATTGCAAGGCCATTGCCAAGGTCATTCATAAAGACATCTTTCTTCATGATGGTAACTGTTACACTTTTATATAACTTTGCTGCAAATGAACCAAACCCACCCAAACTAACTTGACACAAACACATAACATCTCTAATACAAAAGAAATCGACTGCCTTGCTTAATTAACATAAAAAGTAAACTCTAAAGAAATACCCATAATGCACCAGGCTGTTAGCGCTGACTGCCGGGTCATTACATAGCCCCTAAAGAGGGTTAGTGTCCCCACAACCCTAATCTCCCACAACAAAATCCAACAAATGTCCTGGCCGGCGACGAACACGCATCGGGCTTCCTGATGTTCTATCACCCATGCCAGGCTCAGTCCTGAGTCCATCATTGTCAGTCTCGGCACCGGGGGTGGATGGTGGAGAGCTACTCTGGTTCTCTGGTTCCTCTTGTTCTGAGGTCAATGGGTAATATGGTGCTAACCGGTCCTTATGAAGCACCACCCGTCTGCCCCGTCCAGGCATTCGGACCCTGAAAACCACCTCCGAAATTTGGTCCAAAATCTCCCCAGGTCCCTGCCAGTGATGGGTCAATTTGGGAGACAATCCCCATTTCCTTTGGGGGCAAAACACCCACACTTTGTCCCCTTGTCCCAGGGTCGGCCCGTGTGCCCGGGTGTCGTATGCCCGCTTCTGGCGGGCTCCAGCTTCCTCTAAGGCATCCCTGGCCAGTTGATGGACAGTGTTCAGACGCACCTTCAACTGCCTAAAGTAGTCCAGCCCACCAACAATCTCAGGCTCGGGGGGCGAGCCAAACACCAAATCCACTGGCGTGCGGAGCTCTCTCCCGAACATCAGCCCCGCTGGTGTGCACTGACTTGACTCCTGTACTGCTGTTCTATACGCCCACAGGACCAAAGGCAAATGCTGGTCCCAGTCTCTCTGGTGCTGACTAGTCAGGATAGCAAGTTGGGTGGCCAGGGTGTGGTTGAAACACTCGACCAGTCCATCGCTTTGAGGATGAAGGGGGGTGGTTCTGGTCTTCTTCACCCCCAGCCACTGGCACACCTCCCTGAACAACCGACTCTCAAAATTACGCCCTTGGTCACTATGAAGTTCGTCCAGCACTCCGAATCGGGTGAACATCTCATCCACTAGCCGCTGGGCTGCTGTGGAGGCACTCTGGTCAGGAACTGCATATGCCTCTGGCCATTTCGTTAAATAATCCATAGCGACCAAGACAAAGCGGTTTCCGGCTTCGGTGACAGGAAAAGGACCCAGGACATCCACCCCGATCCTCTCCATGGGTGCCCCGACTAGGTACTGCTGCAATGGCGCTGCGGAGGCGTTGGCGGGTCCTTTCTGTGCGGTACAGACAACACAACAGTGAACATGCAGCTCTGCATCTTGCCGACACCCTGGCCAATAGAACCGCTGCCGCAGCCGTTGCACTGTCTTAGCATTCCCAAAGTGGCCGGATCCAGCTGCTCCATGAACCCAACGGAGGACCTCTGACCACAGCGCATGGGGAACCAGAAGTTGCAGACGGTCAATTCCCCCCCTTGGTGCTTGCCACCGTCTGTAGACCACGCCATCGTGCAACTCCAGGTTGCCCCACTGGGAGTAAAGTGACTTGATCTCAGGCACCTGGGAGGACACGGTTTGCCAGTCTGGACATGCTTGGGTCTCCAGCCAGCCCTTTACCTTCACCAACACTTGGTCGTTTGCCTGCAGTTGCCTCAGCTGGTCAGTGGTGAACGGCTCCCCTCCCCCATTAGTGTCACCTAGCCCTGCTGATGCTGATGATGGCCCCAGACCTCTTTCTTCCTGACGACTGCAATACCGACACTCGTCGGTGAGGCATGGATGCCTGGAGAGGGCATCAGCATTTGCATGCTGCCGCCCTGGTCGGTGCTGTACCTCAAAATCGTATTCTTGGAGGATCACCATCCACCTTGCCACCTGGCCCTCTAGTTGCCGGAAATTTAACATCCAAGTAAGGCTAGCATGGTCAGTCCGAAGTGTGAACCTAGTACCCAAGAGGTAGGGCCTAAAGTGCCGTACTGCCAGGATCACTGCTAACAACTCCCGCCGGGTGACGCAGTAGTTTCTTTCTGGTCGACTGAGGCTGCAGCTATAGTAGGCCACCACTCTCTCCGGTCTCCCCCTCTGAGAGTACGGCCCCAACACCCACATTGCTAGCGTCAGTGTCCACAAGGAAAGGTTGGTTGGGGTCAGGGTAAGCCAGGACAGGTGCGCCGATGAGGGCGGCTTTTAGTTGCTGGAAGGCTGCTGCGCAGTCCTCAGACCACCCAAACCGCTGGCCCTTATTTGTCAGCTGGTGCAAGGGGCTGGCAATGGTTGCAAAGTCTCTGACAAACCTTCTGTAGTACGAGGCTAAGCCCAGAAAGCTCCGCAGCTCAGTGATGTTGGCTGGTGGGGGCCAGTTGCTCACGGCAGCCACCTTCGCTGGGTCGGTAGCCACCCCACTCTTGCTAACCACGTGTCCCAGAAACTGGGTCTGTCGGGTGAGTAGGTTACACTTGTCGGGGTTCAGCCACAACCCGGCGCTACGGATGGCTGTCAGGACCTCCCATAAATTGTGAACAGCCTGGTCAAAGTCTCTGGCATGGATCAACAGATCATCCAAGTAGACTACACAACGGGTTCGGAGAATGTCTTTAAGGACCCGCTCCATCAGTCTTTCGAAGGTGGCCGGAGCGTTACAAAGTCCAAAAGGCATCACCTTAAACTGCCACAGCCCTTGTCCGATGGTGAATGCAGTTTTGGGCCGGTCCTCTGATGCCAGTTCTACTTGCCAATACCCACTGCGCAAGTCCAAGGTGCTGAACCAACAGGATCCAGCCACATAATCCAATGCATCATCGATGCGTGGCAGTGGGTATGAATCCTTGCGAGTGACTGCATTTAGTCTGCGGAAATCCACACAGGTGCGCCACCCCCCCATTTTCTTCCGCACCATGACCATAGGTGCAGCCCAGGGGCTGTCTGAAGGCTCAATAATGCCGTTAGCTGCCATATCACGAATCATTTCTTCAGCAGCTTGACGCTTCGCAAGAGGCAATCTGTGGGGGCGCAAACGAATGGGGGCGGCATGGCCAGTGTCAATGTGATGTTTCACTAGAGCTGTCCTGGTACAGTCCTCCTCTCGGGCCGCAAAAATGTCCACAAAGTCTTTCAATAGGCGTTGTAGTTGCTCCTGCTGTGGCGCGCTCAGATGCTCACCACTTCGACGGCCCAATTCCTCCACAGCGGCAACCGTCTCAGATGATGGGGGTCGTGTGGTGAAAGCAGTTGGGATGCACTGGTCTGAGCTGCAATACTCTCCTGGGGGTCCTCTTGATTCCCTGTAGCTCCCGAGCAGCGGCCGGGAGCCAGTGAGCAGGGGTGTCCAGGTGAATTCAGGTTAGCAGCCCTTCCAGGATGGTTCCAGCCTGACCGGAGCGGCACAGTCTCATTACCGAGGCAGAGGACGGCCCTTGACACAACACGTGCTCCCCAGTGGGCCAACAAGTCCAACCCAATAATGCACTCATCTCTGATGTCAGCGAGCCAGAACTCGTGGCTGATCTGGCTCATCCCCACCACCACAGACAACAGTTTCTTTCCGGGCATTACTGTCCTTTCACCTGTAACAGTGCGCAGTTCGGTATTGGTGGGGTCCAGTCCTCTGGAAGAGGACCAGCTGTTTCGGGCAACACTCCTCTTTGTAGCAAACAAATAGTGAACCCCGTATCCACTAGGGCACTGCATGGCCGCCCGTCAATAATGCAGTCTAAGTACAGTCCACTGGAAAACCCGCAGCGCCCCACTGTAGGGCAGTCACTGTGGAGGGGTGTTGAAAAATGGAGCGAGGGTCCCTGTGACGATGTGGGTTCAGGCTCCACACTCCCTTTGATATTGGAAGCACATGAACCCAACACCGTCGATAATGTTACCGAGTGAGCTAGTCAGTGGAGGCAAATAAGCACTTAAGCAAGTGGTGGTGCAAAAAGTGCAATAGTGCTTTTATTAAAAGCAGTCAACAAATCAAAAACAGTGTTCATAAATAGTGCAGTACTCCAATAAATAAATAAATAATCCATTAAATGAACATGTGGAGGTTAAAAATCAAAAAATAGAAAAAAAACACATCCTTAAAAATCGGAGGTTAAAATCTTCTCTTGGAAGCAGTTTTAAAACCAACAACAAACAAATCCGGTGTTCTTTTGTTAGCGTCTCACCTGCTAATCCCGATTGGGCATCGCAGCAGGCAAGACGCTCTCTGCAGCTGCCCTCCTGAAACACACGCACGAGACTGGAGACCTCCCGATCCCTGGCTTCGGTATGGCACTCATCCCAGTCCCGGAGAACTTGGTTTCCCACAACGGCCAGGTCGCTCACGCTGGGGATTCCCACCACCAAGTCTCCGACTTCGCTGCCTTTCAATGGCCCTTCCGCGCCAGTCGCTTCCCTGGTCACTCCGCTACCTGATCGCCAGCGGAGCGACATCAACACAAACGCCTGGGTGTCGGCCTAACACCCAGCTTCCATGCAGCTGTCCACGGCTTCGATCGCAAGGCTCACCACACTCACGCACGCGCCGCTTCTTCTCCTGCTCCCGGTAACCTCCGTCCTCTCTTTTCCTTCTTTCTCTCTCCATTCGTTTCTTTCTTTCCTCCTTTAAAACCGACTCGCGCTTCTTTTTAAAATGACGAGGGCCACAGCAGCTGCAGCATTAGCCGCGGGACAATCATGAATGTGGGCAGTTCCTCACCTGTGCACTAGGTGAGAAACGCCCACACCTACGGATCGCCCAAGAGCTCACTATTATAACGTCCCTCGCTAAGCCGCGAGCACATTGATTATTTATTTAAAAATGGCCTTTACTCAACGAGCTGTGGACCCATATCACCACAGTCCCCTCACGGCCTCACTCCGAAGTCGTTTCCCGGGGATGATGTTGTACGAGGCAGGGGACTTGGAGCAGGGCAGTCCCTGGCAAAGTGCCCTGGTTCTCCGCATTGGAAACAGCGGTCTAGTCTTGGCCTTCGTCAGGGTGTTGATGTTGGTTGGGCGCGACTGACCTCCACGCCCCTCAGGCTGGTCCCTTCCACCCCTCGTTCAGCTGCTCGCCAGCCGGTGCGGGCGTGGCGATCGATCCCGTCGCTGACCCAGCCTGTAGCACCTCCTCAGCCCGCTCAGCCTCCCGCAGTTCCTCACTCAGATCTCGGGGTGACAACAGACGGACATGCTGGCGGAGACGCTCTGGTGTAAGGCCCCGCAGGAAAGCATGGAGGCTGAGCTCTTCCCTCGCTGCTGCCGGGAAAGTAGGGTAGCCTTTCCGTGCATAGACCCTGATGTCAGCTGCGAATGCTCCCACACTCTCACCTTCACGCCGGCGTCAGTTAGTCAGCTCCTCTCTGCTGTGCTCCGCTGAGGTTCTCTGTCCAAAGCGACGGTTGAGAGCAGCGGTGAGGGCCTGGCGATCACGACGCTCCTCAGGTGACAGATCAATGAGTATCTGAAGTGCGGGACCCTTTAAGGCAAGGGCCAAGTGTGTCGCGGCTTCCTCGCAGCTCCATCCATTGTGGAGGGCAGCCAGATCTACCTGTGCAAGATATGGCTCCAGAGGCGTCAACCCGCTGTATCGCGGTAGCTTGGCAGGTGACCGTGTGAGGAGGCCCGGCCGACTGGTGACTTGGGGTGTCGTTGCGGCAGCTGAAGTTTCATTCTAGCCGTGCCTAGAAGAGCGTAACACTGTCCGGGGAACACTGGCACCTCAGGCCAGTGTGACACCTCTCTCCGCATTGTTCCACTTGTCAGGCGCTCTAGCATAACGCTGTTCTCTCGGATGGCACGCTCTAATTCGACAATACTCTGCTCCATAACGGCGTCTTCTAAACAGCCTGAAATCCCACTTCTGACACCACTGTAACAACTGGTAGTTGAGTATTGAAGTTCTTGGAGCTGAACTTTGCTGCGCACTTCCCCCAAGCTATCGGCTAGCGGAATGCCAGCGCCATACACGCAGCTGTACCTAGCTCATTAAGCAGGCGAATACTCATGTCCCATACACCGCACGACCCCGAGTGTCTCTGTAAATAATTGCATAGATGGAATATCTAGCAAGACACAGCTCTGTCCTTTATAACCTCTTTAATAGAGCAGAGAGTCAAAAACAAAGCTTAACACATTGCAAGGCCATTGCCAAGGTCATTCATAAAGACATCTTTCTCCATGATGGTAACTGTTACACTTTTATATAACTGGGCTGCAAATGAACCAAACCCACCCAAACTAACTTGACATAAACACATAACATCTCTAATACAAAAGAAATCGACTGCCTTGCTTAATTAACATAAAAAGTAAACTCTAAAGAAATACCCATAATGCACCAGGCTGTTAGCGCTGACTGCCGGGTCATTACAATATATATATATATATATATGCAGATATGTATATATATGTGTATATATGTGTATGTATGTATGTGTGTATATATATATATATATATATATGTATGTGTATATTTATGTGTATGTATATATGTTTATATGTATATGTATATGTGTGTGTGTGCGTATGTATGTGTTGTCACAAGAATGAGACATAAACAGATAAAGGTTTGGGGCAGCCACCCATATAATATGGTATCCTGGCTGCAAAGTCATTTTTATCAAATACACAGCACTAATGTGCATCCAGAACGATACTGAGGGAAAAGGGAAAAGGGCAGGCTTTTAAAGGGGAAGACAGGAAGTGAGGTCATAAGGATCGGGCACGTGTTCTTCATTCATTGGACGTGACGTCAGAGGGGCCAGAGCTAGTAAGGTCTACTTCCATTGGCTCAGTCCCGGAAGTGATGTCAAGAGAGCCAGGTGGAATCTCCTGGGAATGGTCTACAGGAAAGGGAGAAAAAGAGTCAGTGCACTCCGCCACATCCCGGCATGCCTCTGAACTGCTTTTACTCAAGCCCTTTAGCTGCCTCCCATGCGCACGTGTTTGACAGTGTGTATATGTATGTATATATATATATATATATATATATATATATATGTGGATGTGTATATGTATATATGTGTATATGTAGATATGTATATATATATATATATATATATGTATATATATCGTTATATGTGTGTGTGTGTATATTTGTATATATATATTGTCACGCATGGGCGAGTAGGAGGCCGCGGGCGGACCCGAAATTACTTCGAAGGACGTTTGTCGCTAGGGAATGGCGGGGTACTAACCTTTCTGCTTTCTCTTTCAGGAAAAAGACGCTCCGCCACCATAACCTGACCGCACCGCGTCCACTTCCGCCCTTCCTCCGCCATCTTCCCTGACGTCACGGATCCCGTCATCCCTCACGCCTCCTTCCCAGCATTCCTCCACTTCCGGCTCCTCCTGTATAAAAATGGCCGCCGACGCGTGTACAGACTTCGGCGCATAAGCAAATGTTTTGTTTGTATTCTGACCTGTTTTTCTGTAAAAAAAGTATTTTCGTTACTACAGTATACGGGGCCAGAAACCCCAACCCTTCATGCTGTGTTGTCTTTACTTTTACAGTGGCGTAGTCGGCAGGATAACTGCACTGAAGAAACGACAAGAATGACTGAAAGGCAGGACCTCAACACCGTGCTGCAGGGCATGAATGCCCAGATCCAGTCCCTGCAGCAAGCACAGGCTACTACTACCCGGGAGCTGGAGGCCGCGAAGCTTAAACCTCGCGGATGCCGAGAGGGTAAGGGCCGAACCGTCTCATCCAAAACCTCCGTTCCTTGTACCGATGACGGAGGCGGACGACATCGAGTCATACCTGGGGATCTTTGAGAGGACGGCCACCCGGAACGAGTGGCAGCGGTCCGAGTGGGCGTCCCTTCTGGCGCCCTACCTAAAGGGGCCCGCGCAGCGGGCCTATTATGACCTCCCTGAGGAGGAGGCCGCGGACTATAAGCTCCTGAAACGGGAGATCCTGGCGCGCTACGGCATTACGCCGAGCCAGCAGGCGAGTGAATGGCGGGGCTGGCAGTTTGACCCCGAGAAGCCGGCCCGAGCACAGGCCTTCGACTTCTGGGGCAAAATGGGCCGGTGGCTACGGCCCGAGGGCCCCAAGCCCGGAAGGTCGTTGAACAAGTGGCCTGTGAGGGCCTGGTCAACGCACTGCCCGGCCCCCTCGCCCAGCAGGTTCGGCGCCACCCCTATACGGATATGCCAGGACTCCTGGAAGTCCTAGAGCGCCAGCTCGCGGTCTTCCGAGCCAGGGGGGCAGAACGGCTAGCTCGCGGGAACCGCCGGACGGGCGGCCACCCCGAGCCCTCTCGACGCGCTGCAGAAGCACCTCCCAGAGCCCGAGAAAAGCCGGCCTCTCCGCGCTGTTACAAGTGTGGGGAGACCGGCCACCTGCTACCATCCTGCCCGCTGAACACCCCCATGGAGCCGATGGACTGCACCTGGACCTCGCGAAAGGTACTGTACTCGCCGCACCCCTTGGCAAGTCCGAACACGGGAGTGGTGTTAGTAAACGGGCACTCGGTGGTGGCCCTCTTCGACTCCGGCAGCAACATAACCATTGTCGCCGCCGTATGTCTTACGCGACAGTGGCTAAACAAACATGTATGCGGTCACTTGTGTACACGGAGAGACCAGGGCTTACCCGTTCCGCAGCATGCTATCTTTCCTGAGGGGGATTTGTCCAAACTGATGGTCGCGTGTTGCCCAACCCCCTTTCCAGTGATCCTGGGACAAGACTGGTCGCAAAGGAAAAGCGGTAAGCCACGCACCACTCCTGGGGCCTCACTGGGTCTGGCTATGGAGGGACAAGGCACCCTTCCCGCGGTCTCCACGCCATGCACTAGGGCAAGCCAAAATGGCGCAGGCACAAGGGGGGCGGTTTCTCCGGCCACGCGCCCTGAGCCGAGACCTCCCACCGGCGAGTCAAGGAGCGCAACCCCCCAGTCCTTCGTTAGATCCCCTGGACGGCCTGGACCAATCAATCAATCAATCAACATTTATTTATATAGCACATATTCATACAAAAAAAAATGTAGCTCAAAGTGCTTTACAAAATGAATAGAGTAATAGAAGACACAATAAAAGATAAACATAAGTCAACATTAATTAACATAGAATAAGAGTAAGGTCCGATGGCCAGGGTGGACAGAAAAAACAAAAAAAACTCCAAAAGCTGGAGAAAAAAATAAAATCTGTAGGGGTTCCAGACCAAGAGACCGCCCAGTCCCCTCTGGGCATTCTACCTAACATAAATCATCATATTTTCATGGAAGGACCTGATGATGATGGTCACGTAGACTTCTGGCTTTCAGTCCATCATTGTTGGAGCATCATGATGCTTTGAGTAGGTGGTGGGCAGGCCGCCACCACAAAGAAACCGGAAAAAAACAGAAGAGAGAGTAGGGGTCAGTACGGATTTTAGAGCCACCATGAATAGTTATTATGAAGAATTGAACATACAGAGTATCAGGATTATGTTAAAGTGAAGTTATAAAAAGGCCATGTTAAAGTAATGTGTTTTCAGCAGTGTTTTAAATTGCTCTACTGTATTTGCCTGGCGAATTCTATCGGCAGGCTATTCCAGATTTTAGGTGCATAGCAGCAGAAGGCCGCCTCACCACTTCTTTTAAGTTTAGCTTTTGGAATTATAAGGAGACACTCATTTGAAGATCTAAGGTTACGATTTGGAATATAACGTGTCAGGCATTCCGATATATAAGATGGAGCGAGATTATTTAAGGCTTTATAAACCATAAGCAGTATTTTAAAGTCAATCCTGAATGACACAGGCAACCAGTGTAGTGACATCAAAACTGGAGAAATGTGTTCGGATTTTCTTTTCCCAGTTAGGATTCTAGCAGCTGCATTCTGCACTCGTTGCAAATGATTTATGTCTTTTTTGGGTAGTCCTGAGAGGAGTGCGTTACAGTAATCTAGTCTACTGAAAACAAAAGCGTGAATTAATTTCTCAGCATCTTTTCAATGATTTCAATGACCACCAGTTTCGCTCCACGCCTGCCTCATTTAAGAGGGAACAATGGAATTATGATTCCCTGCGCTTTGCCAGGAATGCGATTGTTCTGCCAGGCAGCTCACAAGCGGACGGTTCCATACCACGTGGCCCCTTCTTTGTCTTGGAAAATGATCTGGTGTATCGGGTGGCAACTCATGAGGGCGAGGTGCGGAAGCTGCTGCTAGTTCCGCGTACCTTCCGGCGGGAGGTATGCGAACTGGCTCACGCATACCTCTTAGGCGCCCACCTCGGGGCCGAGAAAACACTGGAGAGGATCAAGCTCCGGTTTTACTGGCCCGGGATCAACGAGGAGGTCCGGCGCTTCTGTCAGTCCTGTCCGGACTGCCAGATTCGCCAGATTCCTAGGAGGGACCGTGCTCCTTTCGTCCCGATACCCCTGATAGATGTTCCCTTTGACCGGATAGGGGTCGACTTAGTAGGACCTCTGGAGCCTCCAACCCGGGCCACAAGTATATATTGGTCATGGTTGATTATGCGACCGATACCGGAGGCGGTTCCCCGCGCTCCGCTACCACCAAAAACATCGCACGGGAACTTGTCAACCTCTTCTCGCGAGTGGGTATCCCTAAAGAAGTCCTCACGGACCAGGGTACCCCCTTCACCTCAGAAACGTTCAGGGAGGTTGCCAGATTACTGAGAATAAAGCACCTAAAGACGTTTGTCTACCACCCCCAAACAGACGGTCTGGTAGAACGTTTTAACCAGATGCTTAAACAGATGCTTCGCAAGGTAGTCAACGCTGATGGCAGGAATTGGGACCAACTCCTTCCCTCGTGCTTTTGCCTACGGGAGGTACCCCAGGCCTCTACGGGCTTCTCCCCTTTTGAACTGTTATATGGGCGACAACCCCGGGGACTGTTGGATATCCTAAAAGAAGGTTGGGAGGCCGAGGCCCTTCCCTCCTCTAACATACTGGAATATGTAGCGCAACTGCGCGACAGGCTCACCAAAATCAGGCCTCTCCTCAAAGACCACGTGACTCGTGCGCAGGCAGCGCAGGCCCGATGCTATAACCGCAACTCCGTCCTCCGGGAGTTCCACCCGGGATCGAGTTATGGTACTCGTTCCCACCTCCCACTCCAAGTTACTAGCTCACTGGCTGGGGCCATACGAGGTTAAGGAAAGAAAGGGGCTCGTCGACTATTTAGTCAAACAACCTAATCGTCGACCGAGCGAGAGGATCTATCATGTTAACTTGTTAAAGCCATGGAAGGAGCGGGAGGACACTCCCGAAACACATAGATCCCTCTCCCTGTTCGCTAGCACGGTTGCCCTTAACCTCAGCGACGAGCTAATGCCCATACAACGGCAGGAGATTACCCAGGCCATCTTCGCCATCCCCGAGGTGGTGAGCGAGTCCCCAGGCCGGACTGCGCTGATTGCCCACGATATAGTCACAGAGCCCGGAGTAGTCGTCCGGGGAGGCCATACAGACTCCCGGAGGCAAAACGCGCCGAGGTGGAACTGGAGGTACAGCGGATGCTGGACTCAGACATCATCGAGGAGAGCCACAGTCCCTGGTCCAGCCCAATTGTCCTCGTTCCTAAGCCGGACGGGTCTTGGAGATTCTGTAACGACTTTAGACATCTGAACCAGGTCTCCAAGTTCGATGCCTACCCTATGCCCCGCATTGACGACCTCCTCGAGCGGCTGGGTGCGGCTCGATATCTGACTACTCTTGATATGACAAAAGGGTATTGGCAAATTCCCTTAACAGCTTCTGCAAAAGAAAAACTGCCTTTAGCACCCCTAGCGGACACTGGCAATACAAGGTCCTCCCATTTGGGCTGCACGGGGCCCCTGCGACCTTTCAACGTCTGGTGGATAGAGTGCTGAAGCCCCACCAGTCCTATAGTGCCGCCTACCTGGATGACATCGTCATCTATTCCGGCACCTGGGAGGAACATCTGTTGCAGCTCTCGGCTGTCCTCGCGACACTGGCTAAAGCCGGCCTCCGTATTAACCCCCGTAAGTGTTTTTTTGGCTTAAAGGAGGCCAAGTATTTAGGCTACCTTGTGGGACGAGGACAGGTGAGGCCCCAGTGTTCCAAAGTCAAAGACATCCTGGAATGGCCCCGTCCGAATACCAAGAGACAGGTGCAAGCTTTCTTGGGGCTAGCGGGTACTACCGCCGGTTCGTGCCCGTTTCTCCGAAGGGCAGCACCCTTGACTAGTTTGACAAAGAAGGGCGCTCCCCTGCATGTGGTATGGGATGACAGAGCAGAACACGCATTTAGTGACCTAAAACAGGCCCTTACGCCGGCACCGGTATTGCGGACCCCAGATTTTGGGCTACCCTTTATCCTCCAGACCGGCGCGGACACAGGCCTCGGCGCCGTGTTGAGCCAAAGCGTTGATGGTGTCGAACACCCCGTGATGTACCTAAGCCGGAAATTGTTGGACCGAGAGACCAGGTACTCGGCGGTGGAGAGGGAAGCCCTGGCCATTAAGTGGGCCGTGACTTATCTCCGTATTATCTGTTGGGTCGCGAATTCACTCTGGTGACTGATCATGCTGCGCTTCAGTGGATGTCCCTTCACAAGAGTCGAATCCGCGGTCACCAGGTGGTTCCTGGACTTGCAGCCCATAAGTTCACGGTCACTTATCGCCGTGGCGGCCTTCAGGCCAACGCCGATGCCCTCTCCCGCATCCACGACCTCTCGGTTAGGTCCGCCCGACCGGATGGTCCTGGGCTGAGGGGTGTCGTGTCACGCATGGGCGAGTAGGAGGCCGCGGGCGGACCCGAAATTACTTCGAAGGACGTTTGTCGCTAGGGAATGGCGGGGTACTAACCTTTCTGCTTTCTCTTTCAGGAAAAAAGACGCTCCACCACCATAACCTGACCGCACAGCGTCCACTTCCGCCCTTCCTCCGCCATCTTCCCTGACGCCACGGATCCCGTCATCCCTCACGCCTCCTTCCCAGCATTCCTCCACTTCCGCTCCTCCTGTATAAAATGGCCGACGCTGTACAGACGTCGGCGCATAAGCAAATGTTTTGTTTGTATTCTGACCTGTTTTTCTGTAAAAAAAGTATTTTCGTTACTACAGTATACGGGGCCGGAAACCCCAACCCTTCATGCTGTGTTGTCTTTACTTTTGCATATATATATATATATATATATATATATATATATATATATATATATATATATATATATATATATATATGACAGCAACACTCATAACAGTGACAAAACAATTACATTGACAATCATGTTACGTTATTTTTAAAATGTTTCCTTTTCTTTTTCATAACTTTTTTAACACACTACTTCTCCGCTGCGAAGCGCGGGTATTTTGCTAGTCCTTAATATACATGTCTGGCTGTGTTGTTGCAGAGCAGGAATAGAGTATATATGGCTTGTTTTGCTTTGTAGTGCAGTCATATGTAGTCCAGTTTAAGAGATAATGGTCGAGATTCCTCAAAAGAGCTTAAAGCAAGAAGTAAATAAACACATTCCTGGTGTTGACCAATGTGTCTCATCTCAAGTAAGTGCAGAATTTTAACTGTGAAGCCGATTACAGAAGCAGAGTGTTCCTGGAAATTTTAAAGAGATAAGTGCTGTGAGACTTGAAACATGCGTCATATTGCTATTTAATGGATGCAGGATGAGCGGATAAAACACTGGAGGTGACCAATTTGGCTTCATTTTGAAGCTAGTGATGCCTGAATTAATGAGCACCTAAACATCTGTGTCTGGCTGTTTTGTTACACCAGCAGGAGTAGAACATGTAAGTCTTGTGTGGATTTGGACTCCCAACACATGCAGCCCATTTTAAGGCAGGAGTTATACTTCACGAGACGCGACGCATGCTGCAGCGGTCGCTTCTGCTATGCAAGCGTTGTAGCGTTTGTACTTCCACGCGTTCTTTACGTAAATCTGAAAGGAATCCACCAGGCAGCAGTGCGAGATATTATCACAGAGAGAACATGTTTGGCTTCTCTGTGTTGTGAATTGCCTAGAACACCTATTAAATTCCGATGACACCATACCGCAATATCTCTCAAAAGGATGTTTATTGATTAAATCCATCAATCCAGGGGTATGTCCATTCCAGCAAGCATTGGGCATGAGTAAGAAATAATCCCTGGACGAGGCCTCAGCTCATCGAAAGGTGAATACAAGCACACACATACACTAGTGTCATTTTAGCGGCACCAAATCCCCAAATCTGGATATCTTTAGAAGGAAACCGGAGCACAGTGTGGAATACAAGCAGGAAATACCAGCAACATAACGCTCTGCTACCGTGTCACCCCCATGTGTGTAATTATTCCCCCCATGTGTGTAATTATTAACAGTATTCATTATTTAAACGAAATTATATGTAAAATGTCACATACACACTTTAATGCATTTCATCATGAAAGTGATATCAAGTATAATTCTAAATATTCTAAATGTGCAGAGAGTTGGAATATCATAGATTTAATTTGTTCTGTGTAGTAATCTATCGCTGCTTGCCGCTGCTGTCAGGTCCAAGAAGCTTGTAGCAATTAAAAACTGGGATGAAGTTTACGATGGTCTGCTTTAATGATAAAGTAAACTATGAGGTTAAAGTGGATATTTCGAGATTAAAGCCAAAATTTTCACTTTAATCACAAAATACACGCTTTCACCATGTCCTTTATTTTTTTCTTAGTGGCTCAAATACAGCACTATACATTATGTTGCTGTTGTGAAGTTGCAAAAAAAAAAAAAAAAAGCAGAAAAGATGGTATGTGAGACTTTTAAAATGTATCGTGTGATTACGATCGGGAATATGCGATGCTTGAATATAAAAGCACCATGAATGCCTCTGTATGTCGGCATTTTGCTTCACCACATAGAACCATTTAGTATCTATCTATCTATCTATCTATCTATCTATCTATCTATCTATCTATCTATCAAACAGCGAAGCACACACATCGATCCCCGTAGGATCTGCATAGAGACATTCTGTCACATGTAGATAGTAAACAGAGACTCTGACGTCACGTTCCGACTTTTAGCACACCTGCACCCCCCGACTTTTTGCAACTCGTGCGCACGTCGCGTTAATTTCTGAGGACCTGCACAGAGGACGCGTGAAATGAACACTGGGAACGTGTGGCAGCCATGATGCAGGCGTGTACGCGTTCTGAGCGTGAAGTATAAACTGGCCCCAAGAGTTAATTATTAAGTTTCATCAAAAGAGATTAAAGTCAGAGGTAAACAAAAACTATTCTGGTGTTTACCAATGTGTCTCCTCTCAATTACAACTGGAGTTTTAACTGTGAAGCCGATTATAGAAGCTGAGAGATCCTAGACATTTTAAAGAGATGAGTTGTGTGTGACTTCAAACGCACATCTCCATTTCTCATTTACGGATGTTGGAAAAACCTAAGAAACACCTAGGAAGAGCAGTTTGGTTTTGTTTTGATGCCACTCATTCCTACATTAAAGGGAACCTTAATATTCGTATATAGCTGTTTTGTTGCACCAGTATGAGTATGTAGGGCTTGTGTGGCTTTGGAATTCAAGTCATATCCGATTCAATTTAAGAGTTAATGGTCGAGATTCCTCAAAAGAGATTAAAGCCAGAAGTAAACTAACACATTTCTGGTGTTGACCAACATGTCTTCTCTAAATTAAGTGTGGAGCTTTAATTGTGAAGCCAATTACAGAAGATGAACTTTCTTAAATATTTTTAAGAGGTAAGTGCTGTGAGATTTGAAACGCACGTCATATTGCACTTTTGCGGATGCTGGAAGAATCGACGTAACACCACCGATGACCAATTTTGTTTCATTTGGAAGCCAGTCATGCCTGCATTAATGGGATCCTTCATATACATATCTGGCTGTGTTGTTGCACATCAGCAGTATGTAGGGCTTATGTGGCTTTGTAGTGCAGTCATATGCAGTCCAGTTAAAGAGTTAATGGTTGAGATTCCTCAAAAGAGCTTAAACAAAAACATTCCTGGTGTTAACCAATGTGTCTCATCAACTGTCAAGCCGATTATAGAAGATGAGCTTTTTAAGACATTTTTAAGAGATAAGTTCTGTGATACTTGAAATACACATCATATTGCACTTTTATGGATGCTGGATGAACCTACGTAACACGGAGGATAACTAAGTTGATTTGATTTGGTAGACTTTCATGCCTGCATTAAAGGGAGCTTTAATATACGTTGTCTGGCTGTGTTGTTGCACCAGCAGGAGCAGTATGTAGGGCTTGTGTTGCTTTAGAGTGCAGTCATATATACGGTCCAGATTGCAGAGATAATGATCAAGATTCCTCAAAAGAGCTTAAAGCCAGAAGTAAACAAAAACATTCCTGGTGTTGACGAACGTGCCCCCTTTCAATTAAGTGCGGAGTTTTAACTGCAAAGCCAATTACAAAAGCTGAGTATTCCTAGACATTTTAAAGACATAAGTGCTGTGAGACTTGAAATGCGCGTCATATTGCAACTTTACGGATGGTTTCATTTGGAAGCCAGTCGTGCCTGCATTAAAGGGATCCTTAATTTACGTGCCTAGCTGTGGAGGTTTAACTGTGAAGCCTGTCTGGCCCATTTTTGGAGTTCTGTGTGACATGATGTCAGATTTGGCTTTTTTTCCCAGTTTTTTTTGTGTTGTTCCAATACACATAAAGTAAATAAACATGTGTATACCAAAACATTTGTAATTGCAACAATTTTCTGGGAGAAATGGTGCATTTTCTGGGAAAATTCCAGGGGTGCCGATAATTTCGGCTATGAGTGTATATCTAAACCTGCGATTTTCAACCTTTTTCATCTCATTAAATTAGTAAGTGAAATTCTGCTGTACCCCAAAAAATATTTTTTTTCAAATTTGACAAAAAATAGGCATAATTTTTGATTGACTTACAAAAAGTAGTAGTTATTACTTACCGTCTTTGCTTCAAATTGGGTTTTTAAAAAAACTTTTTGATATAAATTATTTATGACAGTTTAAAATAAAAAAGTAGTCTCTCTATTATAAAAAAAATCCTGTAGGAGGGAATGACTAGGGGACAATATGTGATCTTCACATTAAGATCATGGAAGACACTTAAAAGACCCGTGTGATGAAAGAGAATGACCACAGAGCGTCTTGCGGGGACCGTAAACATGAGACTCTGTGCCAAGAGATTGACGCAGAAACATCCCGCTGGGATGCAGGACATGAGAGTCTTGCAAGACACGCCCTACTTAAAAGCAACATCAAATAAGACCACGAAGAGAAAAACCATCAGTCGTGTAAATGTTTTGACCACACACAGAAAAAAAGCATATAAGGACAATATGTAATAAATGAAACGTAGACAACTAAGTGAAGAAGAAAGATCAGCGTGGAGAAAAGAGACCCAAAAGCGCTGGAAAGAAAAAAATGCAAAAAAGAAAATGCATAATCTAGGTGCAAATGCAGACAATAAGGAACGTAATAATCAGCCTAGAACATGTGGAATTGAAAAAAAGCAGGTCCAATCGGGCTCAGAATTAAAAAGGCTCAAAAGACTCAAATTCGAAAAGCTCAAAGAAAACGTTGGCGCGATACAAATGCAGAAAAACATAAGGAATATGAAAGCAAAAAAATTATAATGTATCAAAAGAAAGAAAGTAAACATTGCAGTGGTGCAAACAAACGGACATTATTATTCGAAAAAAGGGAAAATAATCACCAAGGAGCAGCTGTCATTGAAAAAAAAGCGGGATAAAGCAAGGTCAGAAATAAAAGACAAAGAGTACAAAAAAAAAGTAAAACGTCATAATGAGGTTAAAGAACAAGGGGGCCAAACACATGCAGAGCAGGTGAGAGATAATGAAAACAGTGGAATTCAAAAGGCGCAAAAAAAACGTAAGCACGAAACACATGCAGAGCATGATGCAGAATATGAAAACAAAAAAAATGAAAGTGTCAAAACAAAGAAAGTAAAGCTCGCATTAGCGCAAACAAAGACAAATTATTGCTCTGAGAAATAACGGAAAGGCGAATAGAGATCGAATATATGGACATTGGTGATATGTCAGAAGTATGTAAAGGCTACAGAGACTTGTCGATCGTCTAATTTGTGTTGCCGTTGGGGAAAAGTTGTGTTTATACAAAATGAGGTGGCATATCCAAGAGAATTAAAAGATTTGATATTTGGGAAAAGTGAAATCCACAAACAGTACAGGAAAAATATTCAAGTCTACAATAAACTTTTTCGCATTTGCATCATTAAATGCTCAAAACGTAGATTTACACAAGAATGGACCATACACTATGAGAATCTGTGGTTCAGCAACAATTAAAGCAACAACAAGTTTAATTTCAAAGAAACCACAATTCGGGCAGGTGTATATTTATGATCACGGAGAAAAGATGCAACATAGAATCGAAAGAGTTAAACAATCGGACATATTAGAAATTATACAGCCAATAATGGATACAAATCCATACGTCCAAAAGTATCACATTTTACACAAAATCTATCTGCAAAACACGGACAAAGAAGTTTTCTTGGATTTCTATATGAATCAGAAAGATCACGCACACATATATAATAAACCAACATGTGATGAGTTATCAGCGATAATAGTTTCGAAAGACGGAAATATCAAAAAAAGAGTAGATATTCATGTTATTCCGAAAGCAGAACATGAATCAATATTTCTGTCTAATAATTTACCACATTCCGATCCATTACTCTTTCCCTTGCTGTTCACAGATGGAGAAACAGGATGGTCAGACAATATGAAACACGCAAATTCAGTACAAAGAATAACACCAACACAATATTTCGGGGCAAAATTAGCGATACATTCCAATGTATTTAACCCACTTCTGTCATCTCAACATCTAATACAACATTACATTATTAATGCGTATCTTAACGTTGAAGCTAATTGTGTTTTCTTTATTAAATCAAATCACAGAACGGAACATATGCAAGGACTCATTGATCACATTCAAAATTCAAATATCAATAGTTCAGATAAATTCAAAATAGGTAAAGCAATAAAATTAACATCATCATATTATGGCAGTCCAAGAGCATTGCAACAGTTATGTCATGATGCAATGGCAATATCCAGAACTATCGGTCGGCCAGATTTATTTATTACAATGACGTGCAATTCACAATGGCCAATCCGGACATTCTTGAAAACAATGCCACCAGCTACATCGGCTCTGGATAGATTGTTTTATCAGAAAGTCTTAATTTTATTAAAAGAACTCAAAATGGTGTTTGGTAAAATCCGAGCATACATTTATACGATCGAAGTTCAAAAACGGGGTTTACCTCAAATGCATTTATTGGTTACTTTAGAAAAAAAATTAACTGCTGATGATGTAGATCGTTTGAAAAAAAAAATAATTCCAAATATTGTTTTTACCGAAGTTCTAAAATAAAAGGGAAACTAATGAAACAGAAACAATTCCAAGAAAAAAAAATATCGTAAAAGTATGTATCTGGAAAACCAAACATGGGGGTTGGCGAGCAAAGTGAGCAAGGGACGTAGCTCCCTAGTGCTCAGAATTATAATGTACTGTATCAAACAGGAAGATGTGGTAGTAGGTGTAAGATTGCTGACTCGCAGTTAACTGATCACTGGTTTGTGTCCGGAGTGGCTTCCTTTCTGTTATTTTATTTATTTATTTATTTTTACAAATTGCTTTGAGTAGTAAGAAAGGTGCGTACGCAATACAAACATAATGTGTATATTATTGAAGTAAAGATTCATATAAATTGATTATATGAAATCATATTTAGTATACAAATATTTAACAAGTTGAGACATGCAACCAGGTTAAAATGAACAAAATTATACATGTATTTATAGTTCACATAGAGTGTATATTGTGGTCTATGGCCGGCTTGTGATCCCGGCCAATACCCCCAGGCCGCCAGATGGAGCCCTCCCTCGATGAAGGTGCCCCGAAGACCAGCAGGGAATCCTGGACAATGCAGCTTTCATCTACAGCCCTGCTGGATACCACAGGGGCCGCTAGATGGAGCTGCAGGGAGGAGCAAAGAATATTATTTGCCCTACGGACCGGAAGTACGTCTGAGTCACATGGACAAGGGGAATGACGTGCATCCGGGGTGAAGAAAAAGAAGAATTTTGATCTGACCCGGAAGTGCGAAGAAGTCACATGGACTAAGGGTTCAGAAGCACTTCCGGGTCAGGGACTATAAAAGGACTGTGACAGCTCCCAGACGGGGAGCTGAGCTGGATGGAAGGGTGGCAATGCGACTGGAAGTTGGAGGATTGTTTATTGTAGTATTGTGAATTAATTAATGAGTATAGTGGAGAGGAGGGTGCTTGGTGCATAGTTGTTAATAAATAGTCAATATTTGGACTTTTTCTTGGTGTCTGATGTTTGATCGGAGGGTTCAAGGGAGCGATAACGCCCCCTATCTGTCACAGTGGCGTAGTCGGCAGGATTCTCTGGCCATCCTTTTGGCAGAGGACCTGTACGAAAATATTCTGTGGGCAGAGAACCCTAAGACGACAGCATCAGGTCACACAACAACATCGCCAGAACCCACATCTACCAAGTCCGTTATGGGAAAGAAGAGGAGTAAGCAGAGCGACAGCGTCAGTGGAGGTTCACAGAGAAAGCTCGGGACAAGCTGAAGAATGGCTGCACGAGTCGGGAAAGGCCTCTGGAGAAGGACGACTTCCAAGAGGTATGTGCTGGTGATTCAATGACTAACATCTTTAAAATAACACACTTTGTTCTGTGCACATACCTCAAGGAAGATCATCCAGAGGCCTTGCGGGATGCAGACAAAAAACCCGGCGAAAGGGCTACGTTCTCGATCCAACAGACGAGCAAGAAGGACTTCCACATGTCAGCTGCCAGCGAGGGACACGTGACTCAACCTGAAGCAATGTGGGAAGGAGGAAGTCCACGTCCTACTGTTTACAGCCTTACCCTGGAAAAGAAGGACTCGGACATTCCGAAGGGGGAGGCGTGCGAAGCACCACTAAATCCACAAAAAGGTAAGGAGGGCTGGGAAGTGACTGATCGATCCACCGACAAACTGACACAGGCGGATTGCAGTCAGTCAAAGATGGAGGCCCGGTCCTCACAAATAAACTCCAAGTCCCAGCAGCCTCCGCAAAGACCGCCAGAGCACGTGCCGACAACGGGCGTGTTCATTGGCTCCTGGCCGGAGGGTAACGCGAACCAGGAAGTGAGTATACCTCCGGCCGAATTAATTAACTGTTATGAAATGCGGGAACTCGAGAGGTTGATCGAGCCCATAAAAGATATTTTACAGATGCTGACGGCGATTAAAAAGATCGTTGGGGAGAGATGGGCGAAGCGCCTATCCGGAAAGTGAGTGAGTACCTGCAGCGTTTAGCCCAAGAGCCTCCCGTGTTATATGATTTGGTGGTACAGGCAGGTAAAGCCGGTACCGTATATAATATAATACGGACACAGTGTGATCCGGGCCCACTTTTAATAAATAGCGGTGCCAAATCACTGCGTGCCCTACAAGAGAGGCCGGAACGTTGACCGCTATATTAAATGCTATTGACATTTTACCGCAGTGCTCTGTGATTGACAGTGGACAGTAAACTTTATTAAAATGATATTGAAAAATACTAGTCGTCAGTTGTATTTTCAGTCGTTTTGGTGTGTTTACTGTTCTGTTAGCAAAAAATTGTTCAACGGGGCTCATCAACAAAGAAACATGGATAGTAAGATTTAGTAAAATATCAGTAATAATAATACATTGCTCGACACCCAGTATCACTTTACAAAGACATTTAACACTAGAATTACCAGAGTCTACGAAAAAACTTGTTCAAGCACAACACAACACACAACAGCTTCAGTGGCGCAGTGCTAAGATTTGCTGTTTCAGAGTACAGCAGACTTGCTGTGCCTCAGAGATCTGCGTTTGGTGAAAGTGTTATTTTTTTTTCTGTTTAACCTCAAATGGACATAAAATTTATAAATTGGTATGCACTGTCAGTTAATGAGCTGGACATAAAATTTATAAATTGGTATACACTGTCAGTTAATGAGCTGGACATAAAATTTATAAATTGGTATGCACTGTCAGTTAATGAGATCGTTATATTTTCATGTGGGATGCTCCTTTTAAAATATTTTTTAACAATTAAGACTGCAATTAACATGAACAAGTGTCCTTATAACTGTTCTTATTTTTAAGTTCTGTAAGACACACACTGTCAGACAGATCACTGAATAATGCACAGACAGAAGTTGATAGATAAGGTAAGATAGGTAAGCAGAAAAGGCACTAGACAGATACATACAGTATTAGCTATATAGTTGTTTTGTTTTATATATAATGTATACTGTATGTATTTTACAACTCAGAGAATTGTCAAAAGGAAATATATTAAATCATATATCAATTGACACACACTGCACGCAGGCAAGCGGGCAATGAGTGTGGAAATAGATGTGAAAGACGCTAGGTAGATTGTATATAACAGGCAAAAATAGCGACCACTTGATAACAGTATTAGCTATAATCAGTGAAAGCATAAATTAATCAACAGAAATAACCGTGATCGACATTTTAAACTTAATGATTTACTTAAGAAAAAAAGAAAACGTCCCAGGACGCAGAAAGCAGACGCTTGCAGGTAGGCAGGCAGAGCGGCGAACGTTAAAAAGAAAAAAAAAAATAACACGTTCTCCCCAGTGGAGAATCAAACTCGGGTCTCTGAGGCACAGCAAACCAGCTGCACTCTGAAACAGCAAATCTTAGCACTGCACCACTGAAGATGTTGCACCAGTCTTGAACCTTTTGTGAAAGTGTTTATTTGATTTTTGGAAATCAGGCTTCACACATTCTATAGTTTATGCCTACATTTTGTAACATTTATTATTAAAATAAGAAAAGGTTTCTGTTTTAACAATGTGTTTACACAGATTACTGTAGAAACTGAACACACATGAAATGCATGTGTTCCAAATAATGATCTATTATTTCCACTGTAAAACTCCAGCAGTTCAGTCACTCCCAGATAATCAAACAAGGCATGAGCTGGGAAAATTTAGTGAACGTTCTGTGACGGTGGGGGATGAAATAGCCGTCTGCTTGCTGTTTGTCTTAATCGGCACATTTAGAAGACAAAAGACGCTGGCAGAGAAGTGCAAACGGTTTTAAGGTGGACCGGATCTATGAGTTTTTTCGTAGATTTTGGTAATTCTAGTGTTAAAATGCAGCTCGTTAAAATAAATGTAGCAATCCATTGTCATAGCTTGCTCTTAAACATTACACAGGTGGTATTACAAATGTAATACAAATTTATTTTAAAATCTTGTAGGATGCAGTCTGTGGCATTCCTTATCTGCCATGGTCCCTTACAAAATGAACACCAGGCAGTTAAAATTGTGCACAGTTTCTTTAACACTAGAATTACTAGTGTTACTAGAAAAAACTCGTAAATCCGTCCCACCTTAAATCGCTTCTTAAAATCGTTCACAGCTCTCCACCAGCGTCTTTTGTCATCTAAATATGCTGATAAAATCAGGCTGCACGTAGCCGGCTATTCCATTCCCCCCACCGACTTAGAACGTGCAAAAACTTCTCCCAGCTCATGCCTTGATTGATAGATCATTGTTTGGAACACACGCATTTCATGCCTGTTCCGTTTCTACAGTAATCTGTGTAAACACATTGTTAAAACAGAAACATTTTTTATATTCTAGTAGTAGATGACTGTTGTGATGTGGGATTTTGCATATAACTTGATAAATGTTTTGTATGTCTTTATTTGTAATTTAGGCAAACCAAGTGGTGAGAGGTATTCATGTTTGCCACCCCCTTTTTACGACTGTCTCTTTGTAATTTTATGACAGGATTTGGGGGGATGTGTCTTAAACCAGTTTGATGAGTATTTCTCTGCTAAAGTCTTTGTCTCATTCCTCACACAAAGCCAGGTTAGCTTAACATATGGTCTTGGGGGGGTTGTGGTATTAAAATGTACTATTTCCCCCATTGGTCTGAGGTATGGCTGTTTGGAATTGGCTTGTCTCAGAGGCCTTTAAGTACCATGATGTCCTATTGGTTCTAGGAATTGGAGAGAACCTATAAATTTGCTTACTCAACCACATTCTCTCTCTCTAACCAACATATGATGAAGAAGCATCTCTCTTGCTAACCTGTGATGATGAAGACAACACAATGAAGAGCACAGCTCAGCAGCCATATTGAACAGACATGTGGCTGAAAGCTGAGCACCAATGATGCCTTAACTAGAGACATTTTAAGTAACTGCAAGTCTGTGTGCCACCTGAATTACACATCACCATTTTATCAGGTTGTATGGTTGCCAATATTCAAATGTACTTTGCATTTTGTTATTATTTATGAATATTATCAGTAATACATTATTTTATGTGTAACTTAACTCCTGCTTGTCTTTTTACTACATCTAATTGCCTGAGGTTATAGATATAGAAGGGAAGGTGGGGAGAAGTTATATAGAATAATACCTTATAAACAGTGGTAAATCTGTGAGATTAGGCATTCTAAGGCTGCATATTAATAATACAATAGGGGAAAGTAGAGCAATACATATATTACTCTACCAAGATAAAACAATTGGCGTAGTCGGGCAGGATTTTGGGGTAACCATGTTTTGCACCCTGTTTGCAAATACTGTTTTGATGTATGTGTTTGTTTATGTATGTGAATTTTAGGGCATCCAGTGTACAAATGGGGTGGAAGTAAAACATTGTTTGGTTGCTGAATGGAATATAACCAACAAAGTGTAGAGACTTCATGTGTGTCACGAGGGCACCCGCATGTTTGTTAGTGCTGGTGTAGTGAGTCCCTAATTAAAGTGATAGGGAGTGGTGAAAGATGCATGCGTCATTCATACGGCATTTAAGTTGTCAAAGTGCTAGGGAGTGATGGGACATGCATTCGTCATTCATACAGTACTTATTTGTTTAGGATCTTTGTGTATGTATGTGTATGTTTGCTTACAGGGGCAAAAGTAGGCCAACCCATAACAAATTTGGCAAATTGTATTAGAGTAAATTGTAGACTCAGAAATGCCTAAGTTCATTTTAAAGTCAGCCATCTTCCAGTGGAGTGGCAGAGGGAAGCAGGCTAAAGCTAGGAAACCTGTAGTTCAGGTAGAGAAAGCAGAAGCTGAGCTGAGTGTGCCACAAAATGGAAGGGGGCTGGAAGGATTAAAAGCAAGAAAACAGAGATCAGGTTTAAAGAAGACAGCTGCTGTTATAAGAGGTTTACTAGCTTGTATTATTGGTAATAAGGAAGATCATGATAAGGAAGAAAATAGCAAAGTGAATGAAAGTGAAAGTTATGTAATGTTGAGTGAGAGTTTTGAAAGATGTAACAGTTGGTGTGATAATTGTGAAGTGTTAGCATGTAGAACACCCACTACTAAAGTAGAAAGCAGTGAAAGAAGTGGAAAAAGAAATGTAAACCACCTATGGTGAAAGTTAGGGCAATAGTAACCAGATTGGACTGGAACCCTAAAACATGGGTGGGTGACTTACATGAGACAGATGAGTGCTCAGATAAAGAGTGGGAATGTGAGTGTGAGGAAAAGGAGAGAGATGAAAGGAAGGGAAAACAGCGAGGGTGTTTTCTTCCTTTATTGTCCACTGCACCACAATCTCCAAGTAATTCTGAGGCCTGTCCAGTATTTAAAGAACATGCTACACTGATAGATATTTCACCACTGTTAGGAAAGGTAACCAGTGCTGCATTGAAATTTGATTTAGGACAAAGGAAATCAGATAGAAGGCAGAGAAGCTGGTGAGTGTGAATGGCGATTGTTGACTAGAGGGCATGAACTGGATATTGGCATATTGATACTGAGTAAAGAAAGTGTGGGATTTAAACAAAGAACAATGGAAATTAAAGGAATTCAAGTGCTTGTGTGTGAAAGGTCTGAATGTGCTAGTGCAAGAATGGCTGAGTTGGAAAGAAAGTGCACCAGTTTAGGAGTTGGTTTGAATGGATCAGGACAAGCCAAAGAACAAAGGATGGGGGATGGTGCAGCAGGAGGTTTTACAAGCTCAGGCAGGAAGTAAACAGCTGTAATTAAAAAGCACACACACTTAGGTTCAGCAATTCAAAACCTGACTGACCAGTTGTTTAAAAAGATAGCCTATGAATCTCCATGCAATAAAATGGAGAAAAGTGAGCTGGTCTTTAGTAAAGCTCACAGGTCAGTTTTAGGAACGATGCTGGATTTAGCACTTGGATTCTGGAGAGGATTTAGCCCACACTTTCAGGTAGCAGTTAACATATAATAAAAAAAGGACACACGGGCAATGAAAAAAAAATAGAAGGGTAGCGCAGGAAGACAGGAAAGGGAAAACAGTTATTTCTGTTTCAATTTTCTGGCCTTTTGCAATAGTGCTACTTCTATTGTAAGGTTTTATGGACTTTGGTTTGGTGCAGGTAATAAATAGTGAAGGCAATTAGCTGAGTAAAATCCATGCAGGAGATCGGGTTACCATTGGCACATTGGAGTGGCATAGCACTAGTGCTAAGCTGTTCCAATGAATGCCTGGAAGCAAATTTTGAGTGTTGGCACCAGGTCGACAGCCAAGAAAATGAGATGGAAAGAAACTGCTTTGTCACCTTCCATTGTGCAGACCTGCCTACATAGTGGAATGAAAAAAAAAGAAAGAGGAAACGACAAAGAAAACAAGCAAAGACAAACACAAAGACATGAAGAACTGAAGAAACAGCAAGAAAAAGACACTTACTGGGGATTAAGTGAGTAACAAGTCCACAAGTCATGCAATAATAAGGCTAGTCAGAATAGCTATAGTTTAAAAGGAAAGGTTTGTTCATTACTGCAGCAAATTTATATTCCAAGGGGTGGAAACTGAACAAACCAGTTAGCAATGTCAAAATAAGCGGATTCATTTTGGGCTCATAAAGTATACATTCTGGGTATTAATTAATTAAGTGGGATAATTAAAAAAAGAAAAGGTATACTGAGTAAATTGGTGAACTTTTCAGGAAAGCAGGTGCAGCTGATACATTTGCAAGACATTTGGGCTCCGATGTTTAGGTATAGTCTAATTGGGAAAATACGGAAGCCCTGCTGAGATTGTCGGCTATGGTACAGGCACAGGACCAGTGGGCCAATTCTGAACCGAAGTGTTTAGCACAACGAGTACGCATATGGTGAGCAAACAACTCTAGGGGTGGCCTACGGGGGGAATGATGAGAGTTGCATAGCTGTGATGTCTCATGGTGGTGATGCCAGCCTATACTGGTAAAGGCTGATGGCAGTCAAGAGTTGCACCATGGGTAGGAAAGCACAAGAGGCAACTAAGTCAACCCCAAATGTGTGCAGAGGGCCACAAATGTTGGTTTGTGAACAGTTTATGCAGTGGCACATGTGCTGTTACTTGGGCAGAAGTGGTTGTACTGGCACCTGTGGCATGTTACCTTTCAAATTTTGTTAATTGTACAGTTGCATATGCTTAAACAGATAGTTTGGGACAGGGGTCTAATTAGCAGTTAGACACAAAACAAGCACAGATTAAAAATTCACACAATAGACTAAATTGTAGTGGGCTAGTTTAGTGGACGTTGTGGACATGGCTCATTTTGAACCACCAGATCTGATGACATATGAAGACTGCAGAAAGCTAAAGAAACAATTGAAGCAAACCGGAGCAGATACAAGTCATCAGGAGCGTTTCCAAGTTCTTCAGATTGTCTTTGAAATAAAGAAGATATGTAATGGACAAATGGTCAAGGACAACTTTTAAAACTGGGAGAGCAAATACTGCCAATCAATGCACAAGTTATGCATCAGACTCTTTAATCAATTTAAAGACATTGTTTATAAAGACATTGTACAAAACATTCATCGGGGTGGAGTGTTGTGATGTGGGATTTTGAATATAACTTGATAAATGTTTTGTATGTCTTTATTTGTAATTTAGGCAAACCAAGTGGTGAGAGGTATTCGTGTTTGCCTACAAACCAACTCCCCCATTTCCACCCTTTTTACGACTATCTCTTTGTAATTTTATGAAAGGATTTGGGGGGATGTGTCTTAAACCAGTTTGATGAGTATTTCTCTGCTAAAGTCTTTGTCTCATTCCTCACACAAAGCCAGGTTAGCTTAACATATGGTCTTGGGGGGGTTGTGGTATTAAAATGTACTATTTCCCCCATTGGTCTGAGGTATGGCTGTTTGGAATTGGCTTGTCTCAGAGGCATCTCTCTTGCTAACCTGTGATGATGAAGGCAACACAATGAAGAGCACAGCTCAGCAGCCATATTGAAGAGACATGTGGCTGAAAGCTGAGCACCAATGATGCCTTAACTAGAGACATTTTAAGTAACTGCAAGTCTGTGTGCCACCTGAATTACACATCACCATTTTATCAGGTTGTATGGTGGCCAATATTCATATACACATTCAATACATATATTACTTTACCAAGATAAAACAATGACAAAATGTAGGTATAAACTATATAATGTTTGAAGCCTGAAGTCCAAATATAAAATAAATACTTTCACAAAAGATACTAATCTAACACAACAATTGCGCTTTAATTCAAAAATATAACTGCAGAAACAAAAAGCCGCCTTAACATGCGACATTGAATCCCCTTTATTATGACTACCTCTGTGGTGCAATAGAATCAGCTGCCGACTGGGAATCAAAAGGTCGCGAGTTTGATCCTGCACCGCACTGTTTTGAGAAGTAAACTGCCCATAATCTTACTATTTTAAAATAAAAACATACATTTGATTTCAGTCTGTAACAACCGATGTAATTTATGATACTTGTAAAGGTTAGCTTTGTTTTTTTTAGTCGGTTTTATTATCTCAGCCGCGTTCATGAGCCCAAACACACCCCAACCCCGCATCTGACACTGCTGTTTTCACATAGATGTGCTATAACAGAGGTAAACTCAAGGGGACAATGAAAAATAATTTCTTCATGGTACTGTGTTTGAAAACATAGATATGTATATGTTTATTATGTTTATATATATATATATATATATATATATATATATATATATATATATATATATATATATATATATATATATAAAAACTGCTCAAAAAAATTAAAGGAACACTTTGAAAACACATCAAATCTCAATGGGAAAAAGAAATCCTCCTGGATATAAATACTGATATAGACTGGGTAATGTGTTAGGAACGAAAGGATGCCACATCGTTTGATGGAAATGAAAATGATCAACCTACAGAGCCCTGAATTCAAAGACGCCCCAAAAATCAAAGTGAAAAAATTATGTGGCAGGCTAGTCCATTTTGCCAAAATTTAATTGCAGCAACTCAAAATTGTACGCAGCACTTTGTATGGCCCCTGTGTTCTTGTATACATGCCTGACAAAATCGGTGCATGCTTCTAATGAGATGACAGATGGTGTTGTGGGGGATCTCCTCCCAGATCTGGACCAGGGCATCAATGAGCTCCTGGACAGTCTGAGGTGCAACCTGGTGGCATTGGATGGACCAAAACATAATGTCCCAGAGGTGTTCTATTGAATTTAGGTCAGGAAAGTGTGGTGGCCAGTCAATGGTATCAATTCCTTCATCCTCCAGGAACTGCCTACATACTCTCACCACATGAGGCCAGGAATTGTCGTGCACCAGGAGCCACTGTACCAGCATAGGGTCTGACAATGGGTCCAAGGATTTCATCCTGATACCTAATGGCAGCCAGGGTGCCTTTGTCAAGCCTGTAGCGGTCTGTGTGACCCTCCATGGATATGCCTCCCCAGACAATCATTAACCCACCACCAAACTGCTCATGCTGAATGATGTTACAGGCAGCATAATGTTCTCCATGGCTTCTCCAGACCCTTTCACTTCTGTCATGTGCTCAGGGTGAACCTGCTCTCATCTGTAAAAAGCACAGGGCACCAGTGGTGCATCTGCCAATTCTGGTATTCTATGGCGAATGCCAATCAAGCTGCATGCTGCTGGGCAGTGAGCTCAGGGCTCATTAGAGGACATGAGGCCCTTGGGTCACCCTCATGAAGTCTTTCTGGTTGTTTGGTCAGAGACATTCACACCAGTGGCCTGCTGGAGGTCATTTTGTAGGGCTCTGGCAGTGCTCATCCTGTTCCTCCTTGCCCAAAGGAGCAGATACTGGTCCTGCTGATGGGTTATGGACCTTCTATGGCCCTCTCCAGCTCTCCTAGAGTAACTGCTTGTCTCCTAGAATCTCCTCCATGCCCTTGAGACTGTGCAGGGAGACACAGCAAACCTTCTGGCAATGACACGTATTGATGTGCCATCCTGGAGAAGTTGGACTACCTGTGCAACCTCTGTAGGGTCCAGGTATCGCCTCATGCTACCAGTAGTGACACTGACTGTAGCCAAATGCAAAACTAGTGAAGAAACAGTCAGAAAAGATGAGGAGGGAAAAATGTCGGTGGCCTCCACCTGTTAAACCATTCCTGTTTTGGGGGTCAAATTATTGTTGCCCCTCTAGTGCATCTGTTGTTAATTTCATTAACACCACAGCAGCTGAAACTGATTAACAATTCCCTCTGCTACTTAACTGACCAGATTAATATTCCATAATTTTCATTGACTTTATGCTATACTCTAATTAAAAAGTGGTCCTTTAATTCTTTTGAGCAGTATATATATATATAACCCTTTTCTTAACCCTAGGGGTTAATTTAATTGTATACTCAACAAGAATCCTGGATCCCCGGCAGTTGAATGGTGAATTAGGCTGGTAACTTCTTTACTTTCGGTTTTAAACTTTAGCAGTAACTTGATTTCTTCTTAAATTTTAAATAACTCTCTAGTCTCAATGAAATACCAGAATACAAATTTGTAAAAAAGGAAAAAAGAATAACGATTTATTGTATGACAATAATGTAATAGTTTGTGGTCAAATAAAAGACATAAACCTCTTCTCTGATCTTTTTTTAACTTTGTCTATGTTTCTGTTTTGGAATACCTTAGTTGAATCACAATAATAGCGAACCAGTTAGAACACTTTTCAAGGACTCCATTTCCCCTCAGAACTATCTAATACAAGAAAAAACAAAAAAAAACACATCATCCATCCCAGGTGAGTTTAAGACTCGAGAAAACGTGCAGTTCACACCACAACAGTATATAGGTACCATTTAAACACTAGACGGATAGATATTCGGATCCATTCAAAGTATGCATGAGTCAGTCAACTAGTTCAAAAGTACGTGAGTCAGTCAAATAGTTCAAAAGTTGGATTGATCGTTAACGTTGGGGCCCATTCGTGGGTGCACATTAAACAGAAGATGATTTCCAATGTCAATCCTGCATGAAAAATAAATCCACTTACTTTCTCCGATGAGTTAATGAAACAATCGTGTATTCACCGAACTACACGAAGACTCAGCGTCGTTCACGAGCCGTCTTGAAATCCTAAATGAATCCAGCCGATCCACTTCGAAAGAAGAAATGCACGCTCTGTCCTGTTTTGCTGCACTTCTGAAGACTTCGGCGGTGATAATGGTTTTTACCAGCAGTTCTCTCTCCTTGCGAACAAATGTCTCTCCAGCTTCTAGGCCTTCGGGTCACACACACACTCGCAGCGTAACTAAGTGATGACTTAATATTGCGACCGCTTCCGTAGAGAAACAAACATAACTGCACTTGAAATACAACCGAAAAAAAATAAACAAGCGTCGTCACTCTTCACTTGGGCCAGATATCACAGTGAATATACTAGTCTCCAAAACAGATGACGCACTCTTTTTCTTTCCCTTGTAAAGACAGCAGATATCGCTGGCAGCACACACGTTCACCATGCTCTCTCGCACTGCCTCAACGCGTGACTAAAATCATGATGGAACCTTAAGCTCAACATTGATTGGCTTGCATTAGTACACCTATATTGAATGAGCTTTCTTATCGGATACTGAAACACAATTATTATTTTATCTTCCCAATAAAAAAAAAGAAATAATAAAACAACAACAAAAATACAGTTTAGTACATTGTACTATTTCTGACACACAGCATACTTAAAACAAACTTGTTTACTACTTTTGGGGTTCCTACACACTCCCCGCACCAAAAAATCCAGTATGTCCCCATGCTGGTTACAAAGTTATTATGCAGTACTAAGAGGGAAATCATCTGTTTACAGTGCATCAGTAGAGGCAGATTGTTACACATTTCACACAAGGCATTAGGATTACACCACCAAACATGTGAACTATTATAACCCCCAGAAACTTTTAGTATTTCAGTAGCTGCTACATGAACGCCACAGTGTTGAGATGATACAGACTGTATGTATGGCACACCCAGCTTATCATAGGTAAATCTGGTATTAGCTCTTCTCTCCCTACTTGATCTACGTTCTTCAGGAGGTCCAAACTCTGCCTGAGTTTCATTATCAGTAGGAACAGCAGTCTGTAAGGTACTGTCATGAACTTCAACCACATCATCAACTACTTCAGTATTGCTATCTTCAGCCACCAGCTGAACATCAGATTGTACAGGTATTTCTGAAACAGTGTGAGCTTCACCAGTTTCTAAACCTTCTTCATCTTGTACAGGGTATTCATTCTGCATCTCCTCTGTCCTTTCAGAAGGAGGGTTCGAGACGTCCTCGCATTAAACCCAAATTTAGACTCTAAATCTGAAGAATTACCTTCTTTTGGAAGGGCCTCAATTACAAGCAGTGAGTTATCTAACTGAGCAGCCTTACGCTTCTCTTTTGCTCTCCTACACCTCAAAGCTCTAGGTGATGGAGTAGGGCTAATATCTACCTGAAGACTTAACCTCACTTCCTGTCCGAAAGGCAAGAGGTTATTGCGGTGCATGACTTTGACTGGTCCATTACCATCAACAGGCTTTAAGCGATACACTGGAATATCAGACAATTTACTCTCCACTACATAAGGATTTGAGCCCCATCTATCTGCAAGCTTGTGTTTTCCCTTGAGGCCAAGGTTTCGAATCAGAACCCTGTCAACCACATTTAAGCTATGATAGCAAACTTTTTGATCATACCTTGCTTTATTACTCTAATTCATCTTTTCAGAGACATCTTGAGCTAACTGATTGGCGGTCTGTAATTCCTGCTTCATTTTGGACACATACTTAGAGTATGACTCAGGTGATGTATTATCAGCAGAGACACCAAAAGAAACATCGACAAGCAATCTAGCCTCTCTGCCGAACATCAGAAAATAAGGGGGAGAAACCAGTAGCTTCATTGGAAGTACAGTTATACGCATGCACCGACTGGGCTATGTGCTGACTCCATCTAGTTTTCTGACTAGGCTCAAGAGTACCCAGCATATTCAACAAGGTCCTGTTAAATCTTTCTGGTTGGGGATCACCTTGGGGGTCATAAGGTGAGGTTCTAGATTTCTTCACTCCTAGCATAGTCAGCATGTCAACCACCAACTGGCTCTCAAAATCCCTGCCTTGATCTGAGTGTATGCGATTAGGAAGACCATAATGTATGAAATACTTTTCCCACAAAGTCTTTGCCACTGTAGAAGCTTTTTGGTCATGCGTAGGAAAAGCTTGCGCATAACGCATATAATGGTCAGTGACTATCAAAACATTACACACATTGCGGGAATCAGCTTCGATAGAAAGAAAATCGATACATACAAGGTCCATAGGTCCTGTACTCTGCATATGAGACAATGGAACAGTTCGTTGAGGTAATGTTTTCCTTTTTATGCAGCGTTCACATGTCTGACAGTAAGCCTCTACATCACGCTTCATGCATGGCCAATAAAATCGATCACGAACTAGGCCATAGGATTTTTCAAACCCTAAATGCCCCATCTCGTCATGCAATGACTTCAACACTACATTGTGGAACTGTTTTGGTAGTACAAGCTGTCGCCTCACCTTGTGATCACTCTGTCGAACTGTTCTGGAAAGTAATCCATTATCTACGGATAATTTTTCCCACTCTCGTTTTAGGATTTTCATTTTAGGGTGCTTACTTTGGAGATCACTAGCTACTTTCTTATCACAAATTGCCCTCCACACTTCTCCAAGGAATTAATCATTTCTCTGGGCCATTTGAAGGTCTTTTGAACTAAGTGCGGGTAAGTGATCTGCAGTCACATCAGTAGCATGAGAGTAAGCCTTGGGAACCGCAGACATATGTGCCCCTGCCTGTTGCACTACACCTGGGGAAAAAACATTCCCTGTCCTCCTCTCCACAGACAAAGCCTGACAAAGAGCCCTCACTCCTGCAGCTGGAATTTCCTGCCACTCATCATCAGTACTTAGACAAGAATGTGGAGGCCTAGACAATGCATCTGCATCAACATTCCAGCGACCAGGTCTGTATTTCAAACTAAAGTTGTAGGTTGACAAGGCAGACAGCCAACAGTGACCAGCAGCATCAAGTTTTGCTGATTTTATTATATAGGTTAGAGGATTGTTGTCAGTTCTAACCTCAAAAGGAACACCGCAAAGATAATCATGTAGTCGATCCACAACAGCCCACTTCAAAACTAAAAATTCCAGCTTATGGGCTGGATAGTTTCTCTCGGAAGGGGAAAGGCTGCGACTGACGAAAGCTACTGGGCGTAATCCTTCCTCATGTTCTTGATACAGTACTCCTCCAAGTCCATCCATACTCGCGTCCACATGCAACACATACTGCTTTTGTGCATCCGCAAAAGCTAGCACTGGAGCTTGAGTCAGACAGTTCTTTAGGGTTTGGAAGGCTTGATCGCACTGAGCAGTCCATGGTCCAAATGGTTCAGATGGCTTAAAGCAGGGTTTTGTGTTACTCACAGGTGAATTTCTGTTTCTCTTCTTTGCAGCAGAAGAGGGATACCCCTGCAGCAATTCATTGAGAGGTCGGCACAACTTTGCGAAATCCTTTACAAAACATCTGTAATATCCACAGAACCCCAGAAAAGATCTGAGCTCTGTTACTGTCTGGGGCTTAGGCCATGATACCATAGCTTCAATCTTGGAAGGATCAGTGGATATTCCATCCTTTGACACAATATCCCCTGCATAGTTTACAGAAGTCCTGCCGAATTGACACTTGTCCAGGGAAATCTTTAGTCCCTCATCTCTCAACCTGTCAAGAACTTTCAAAAGGCGTTCTTCATGTTCCTCTAAGGTTCGCCCAAAGATGATTAGATCATCCAAGTATACGAGCACTTCCAAAAAGTTCATATTCCCTACAGTGCGTTCCATGACTCTTTGAAAGGTGGCTGGCGCCCCACAGATTCCCTGCGGCATACGCTCGAATTCATAGAACCCCACTGGGCAAATGAACGCAGTCTTCTCCTTGTCAGCATCACTCATGGGTATTTGATAGTACCCACTTCTCAAGTCAAGAACAGTGAACCATCTCCTTCCAGAAAGACTATGGAGGGCGTCCTCAATGCGGGGCACAGTATATTGGTCTGGTATAGTCCGTTGGTTGAGAGTCCAATAGTCCACACACATCCTAACTTTCCCTGACTTTTTGCGGACCACGACAATGGGCGATGCGTAGGGGCTACGGGACTCGGATATAATGCCACTACTCTGCAGGTCTTGTAGGTGCCGTCGCACGTCTTCGAAGTCAGCAGGGGCAAGACGGCGAGATCTTTCTCTAAAAGGGCGTGAATCATTTAACCTTATCTCATGAGTGGTGCTTTTTGAACAGCCCACATCCCACTCATGTAGAGAAAACACTTCCATTCTTTGCATCATTTTCTCACATAATCTTTGTTTTGCTTCTTCGGGCATTGTAGAATCTCCAAAATTGAAAGATGCAGGTGTCAAAGTATTTTGCTCTGGTTGCTGTTTGGTGGTAAATTGTGGTAGTAAGGATACTGGAAACACATGGGCAAGAAGAGTTCCACGCTTCACCCAAACTTCTCTCTTAGACCTGTTCCTTACGGTCACTGTGACCCAGCGACTGGAGACAACAGATGCTGAATGAAGTTCAGGCCTCACTTCTAGAGCATTAGAACTTGTATCACCAACCACTGCTCTGTCTACTAGCACTAAAGATTCAGTCACCTGACCAGGAAGCTTGAGCAGACCAGGAAGTTGCAGAACTTGATTTGGTGTCAAAACAACAGGGTTACGCTTCATGAACCAAACTGTTCCATGCTTGTCAGGGTCATCCTGCAAAACATTGGTTTGTTGAATGGTCTCATACACCTCTCTGATTACAGGATGTATGGTTAGCACATTCAAGAATTTCTCCCCAGCTTGTTCACGACAAGACTCCAGCAGCTTCTTCACCAAGCTAGTATTGGTCCCAAGCAAAATTGCTATTCCTTCCCGATTCACAGAATCAGGGCAAACAATGGCAAGCGTGTCAATCACCTAATGCACTCCAACTACACTTTCTGTGAATTCAAGTCTAAGGGGCAAATATCCATCATAGGCGTATTTATGTGAACTTAAACCCCAAATCTCAAGGTTTTGCACAGGCTGAAGATCCAAATGGGTGAGATAAGTATAATAAAAACTACGATATAATAGAGTAACCTGTGACCCGCTGTCAAGAAGTGCTTTGGCATAAATGCCTTCTATCTGGACAGGAACTTCGGAAACAGGACCCACTAATCCCTCAGGCAATTTTGTTTTACTGGAATCAAGAGTGAATGAACCACGATTGGAACGTGTTGTCTCAGGAGCCCCGTGCCGTTCCTTCACTGAACTCCTGCCCAGTTTCCCTGCAGGTGCTGCATCTTCATCAGCTTCTGAATTCACTTTTCTGAGGTCTTCGGGTGCTTTGCACTCCCACTTCTTATGCCCATCTTCACCACATTTATAGCAAAAGATCATACGCACAGTTGGCTGGGTGGGTTTAGCTTTTTGGGAGTTGTCTTGATTTACACTCTCTGAGCTTTTACTGGGTGTCTTCTGAGGATTACAATCAAAACCACCAGGCAAAGTAGTCACGTTCAACAGCTGACTCACCTGGGAAGACAACTCTTTAACCTCCTTCTTCAGGTTTTGTAACTCAGAAGGCATGGATGCCTGGGGAGAGACAACAGTGGCAACAGAAGCTTTAACGTTTTTCCTTGCAGCCACCCAGTGTTCCTCCTCACGTATTTCTTTCATCAATTGTGAAAAAAATGGAGGACTCTGCAAAGTGTGAGTCATTCTGATTCGCAACGCAACCATATCATTGGTAAGTGCACCCTTAATTAGCTGTTCCATTCTGGCTCTATTGATGCTGACTGCATCAATCCCACCCTTTAACAATGCTCGGTGGAGAAGTTTGTCTAGGCGATACAGGAAAGCTGAAAGTTTCTCTCCACTTTCCTGGTAGGTGTGACGAAACCTAGCCATAAGGTCAGGCCCACTCTCAGTAGTTCCATATGCGGTCTCAAGGGCAGCTAAGTACTCATTTGCAGTCGCAGATGGATTACTCACTTTTAAAAACCTAACCATATCAGCAGCAGGACCTCGTAAACTCTCTAAGATGCGTTGTTTCTTTGCAGCTTCGGGGCACTGCCATTCACTTATCATTTGTGCAGCCTGTTCCATCCAGATTTCATACTCCTCTTCACCTGGAGGGACAGGTTTCAGCCCAGAAAACAATCTTAGCTTTCTATAGCCGGGACTATCATTGGGAACTTGGTTGCAACGATCTAGTAATTTTCCTATAGCATCAACAAGGTCCACACTGAGATCAGATTTGGGAGACTGCTTTCCCATAATCAAGGCCTGCACTTCATCCATAGACCTACCCTCCTGCTGCAACAATGCCTGCAGTTTGAGTTGAAAGGGATCACCTTCAGAGGCCAGATTTTGAGCTACTAGACTGCGCACTAAGTGGATGCTCCAGGGTCCAACCTCATTTTCTATGCCTATCTTGGGAGGTATAACATCTGGTTCTAGATCAGCACTGGCCTCCACTAGAATGAACAACCATCTACCCGTTACATCACCACGACGGCTACATATTTTTGTGCGACCAAAAACTTTGACTGTGTTTAACACTTTTCCAATAGTGTAATCACTAGTGCATAAAGGAACATTGCTCAAAACAATGGCACGTAAGAGATTTACATTCTCTTCTCTACTCCACTCAACAGTCTTAACCAGATCCATAATTTCTGAAGGTCAAAGTAAACAACTAGTACTGGAGTGAAGAAATCTTAAAGTCTACTGTTTATATACTAAATCATAAAGGGACAAAGAAAACACGGATAAACAGAGGAAAGAAAAAAAAATGTCTCAGCGGTGCCTCCAAAATGTATCCCTTTTCTTAACCTTAGGGGTTAATTTAATTGTATACTCAACAAGAATCCTGGATCCCCGGCAGTTGAATGGTGAATTAGGCTGGTAACTTCTTTACTTTCGGTTTTAAACTTTAGCAGTAACTTAATTTCTTCTTAAATTTTAAATAACTCTCTAGTCTCAATGAAATACCAGAATACAAATTTGTAAAAAAGGAAAAAAGAATAACGATTTATTGTATGACAATAATGTAATAGTTTGTGGTCTAATAAAAGACATAAACCTCTTCTCTGATCTTTTTTTTTTAACTTTGTCTATGTTTCTGTTTTGGAATACCTTAGTTGAATCACAATAATAGCAAACCAGTTAGAACACTTTTCAAGGACTCCATTTCCCCTCAGAACTATCTAATACAAGAAAAACCAAAAAAAAACACATCATCCATCCCAGGTGAGTTTAAGACTCGAGAAAACGTGCAGTTCACACCACAACAGTATATAGGTACCATTTAAACACTAGACGGATAGATATTCGGATCCATTCAAAGGATGCATGAGTCAGTCAACTAGTTCAAAAGTATGTGAGTTAGTCAAATAGTTCAAAAGTTGGATTGATCGTTAACGTTGGGGCCCATTCGTGGGTGCACATTAAACAGAAGATGAATTCCAATGTCAATCCTGCATGAAAAATAAATCCACTTACTTTCTCCGATGAGTTAATGAAACAATCGTGTATTCACCGAACAACACGAAGACTCAGCGTCGTTCACGAGCCGTCTTGAAATCCTAAATGAATCCAGCCGATCCACTTCGAAAGAAGAAATGCACGCTCTGTCCTGTTTTGCTGCACTTCTGAAGACTTCGGCGGTGATAAGGGTTTTTGCCAGCAGTTCTCGCTCCTTGCGAACAAATCTCTCCAGCTTCTAGGCCTTCGCGTCACACACACACTCGCAGCGTAACTAAGTGATTACTTAATATCGCGACCGCTATTGTAGAGAAACAAACATAACTGCACTTGAAATACAACCGAAAAAAAATAAACAAGCGTCGTCACTCTTCACTTGGGCCAGATATCACAGTGAATATACTAGTCTCCAAAACAGATGACGCACTCTTTTTCTTTCCCTTGTAAAGACAGCAGATATCGCTGGCAGCGCACACGTTCACCATGCTCTCTCGCACTGCCTCATCGCGTGACTAAAATCATGATGCAACCTTAAGCTCAACATTGATTGGCTTGCATTAGTACACCTATATTGAATGAGCTTTCTTATCGGATACTGAAACACAATTATTATTTTATCTTCCCAATAAAAAAAAAGAAATAATAAAACAACAACAAAAATACAGTTTAGTACATTGTACTATTTCTGACACACAGCATACTTAAAACAAACTTGTTTACTATTTTTGGGGTTCCTACATATATATATAGAGTATACTTATAGCTAAATGGTATTTTTTTTAGAATTGAAAGACGGCCACATGAGGGTGGAAGAACACGCATGTGCTCACAACACCAGGAGACACTTATTGTGGATATGGTCCGTCAAAATAATGCAATTTGACTGCGTGAAATACAGCAGCAGATTATAGAAGACAACACACATTTTGAGGGAATAAATAATGTCTGTCAACAATTGGCCGTGTCCTGCAACGCAACAAGATAAGGATGAAACAAGTTTATTAGGTACCATTTGAGTGACACTGTGAGAGAGTGAAAAAGCAAAGATGTTAATATGTGCATGTAAGTAAACTTTTACAGTAAACTCAGTACTAGAATGTACACTCACCTAAAGGATTACTAGGAACACCATACTAATACGGTGTTTGACCCCCTTTCGCCTTCAGAACTGCCTTAATTCCACGTGGCATTGATTCAACAAGTTGCTGAAAGCACTCTTTATATGAATATGATAATTATATTTGAATACTAACCCTCACCTATTCTGTTTCTTTTCTCGGTACCCAAATGTGGCAATTGGTGCCACGGCCCACCTGCCAAGTTGTTTGCCTGCCTATGGTAAAGTCATCCCTGACGAAGGATCACAGGAATCATGGGAAAGAGGGGTCCTTTCATCGGAGGCAGCTAGATGGATGAGGTCTCCAGGACTCTAAAAATATCCAAACCTAATTATGTCATATCATCTACTGTTAAACCATACTTCTAAACGTTTTATTATTATGCTGTTCTGTGTATTGTATTGTATTGACCCCCTACTTTTGACACCCACTGCACTCCCAACCTACCTGGAAAGGGGTCTCTCTTTGAACTGCCTTTCCCGAGGTTTCTTCTATTTTTCCTACAGGGTTTTTATTGGGAGTTTTTCCTTGTCTTCTCAGAGAGTCAAGGCTAGGGGGCTGTCAAAAGGCAGGGCCTGTTAAAGTCCATTGCGGCATTTCCTGTGTGATTTTGGGCTATACAAAAATAAACTGTATTGTATAAATAAACTGTATTCTTTAGAAATGTTGGCCTATATTGATAGGATAGCATCTTGCAGTTGATGGAGATTTGTGGGATGCATATCCAGGGCACGAAGCTCCCGTTCCACCACATCCCAAAGATGCTCTATTGGGTTGAGATCTGGTGATTGTGGGGGCCATTTTAGTACAGTGAACTCATTGTCATGTTCAAGAAACCAATTTGAAATGATTCGAGCTTTGTGACATGGTGCATTATCCTGCTGGACGTAGCCATCAGAGGATGGGTACATGGTGGTCATGAAGGGATGGACATGGTCAGAAACAATGCTCAGGTAGCCTGTGGCATTTAAACGATGCCCAATTGGCACTAAGGGGCCTAAAGTGTGCCAAGAAAACATCCCCCACACCATTACACCACCACCACCAGCCTGCACAGTGGTAACAAGGCATGATGGATCCATGTTCTCATTCTGTTTACGCCAAATTCTGACTCTACCATTTGAATGTCTCAACAGAAATCGAGACTCAACAGACCAGGCAACATTTTTCCAGTCTTCAACTGTCCAATTTTGGTGAGCTTGTGCAAATTGTAGCCTCTTTTTCTATTTGTAGTGGAGACGAGTGGGGTCTTCTGCTGTTGTAGCCCATCCGCCTCAAGGTTGTGCGTGTTGTGGCTTCACAAATGCTTTGCTGCATACCTCGGTTGTAACGAGTGGTTATTTCAGTCAAAGTTGCTCTTCTATCAGCTTGAATCAGTCGGCCCATTCTCCTCTGACCTCTAGCATCAACAAGGCATTTTTGCCCACAGGACTGCTGCATACTGGATGTTTTTCCCTTTTCACACCATTCTTTGTAAACCCTAGAAATGGTTGTGCGTGAAAATCCCAGTAACTGAGCAGATTGTGAAATAGTCAGACCGGCACGTCTGGCACCAACAACCATGCCACGCTCAAAATTGCTTAAGTACAACAACAACAACATTTATTTATATACCACATTTTCATACAAACAGTAGCTCAAAGTGCTTTACATAATAAAGAATAGAAAAATAAAAGACACAATAAGAAAACAAAATAAATCAACATTAATTAACATTGAATAAGAGTAAGATCCAATGGCCAGGGGGAACAGAAAAAAACAAAAAAAACTCCAGACGGCTGGAGAAAAAAATAAAATCTGTAGGGATTCCAGACCATGAGACCGCCCAGTCCCCTCTGGGCATTCTACCTAACATAAATGAAACAGTCCTCTTTGGATTTAGGGTTCTCATGGAAGGGCTTGATGATGATGGTCATGTAGACTTCTGCCTTTTAACCCATCCATCATTGTTGGAGCATCATGAAGCTTTGAGTAGGTGGAGGTGGCGCAAGCCACCACCACAAAGAAACCGGAAAAAGAAACAGAAAAAAAAAAATAGGGGTCAGTACGGATTTTAGAGCCACCATGAATAATTATTATGAGGACATTTAACATACAGAGTATCAGAATTAAGTTAAATTAAGTTAGATTGAAGTTATAAAAAGGCCATGTTAAAGTAATGTGTTTTCAGCAGTGTTTTAAAGTGCTCCACTGTATCAGCCTGGCGAATTCCTATTGGCAGGCTATTCCAGATTTTAGGTGCATAGCAGCAGAAGGCCGCCTCACCACTTCTTTTAAGTTTTGTTCTTGGAATTCTAAGTAGACACTCATTTGAGGATCTGAGGTTACGATTTGGAATATAAGGTGTCAGACATTCCGATATATAAGATGGGGCGAGATTATTTAAGGCTTTATAAACCATAAGCAGAATTTGAAAGTCAATCCTGAATGACACAGGTAACCAGTGTAGTGACATCAAAACTGGAGTAATGTGTTCAGATTTTCTTTTCCTAGTTAGGATTCTAGCAGCTGCACTCTGCACTAGTTGCAAACGATTTATGTCTTTTTTGGGTAGTCCTGAGAGGAGTGCGTTACAGTAATCTAGTCGACTGAAAACAAATGCGTGAACTAATTTCTCAGCATCTTTCAGTGATATAAGAGGTCTAACTTTAGCTATGTTTCTTAAGTGAAAAAATGCTGTCCTAGTGATCTGATTAATATGTGATTTAAAATTCAGATTACAGTCAACAATTACCCCTAAACTTTTTACCTCCGTCTTGACTTTTAATCCAAATATATCCAGTTTATTTCTAATAGCCTCATTGTATCCATTATTGCAAATCACTAAGATTTCAGTTTTCTCTTTATTTAACTTGAGAAAGTTACTATTCATCCATTATGAGATACCAGTCAGACATTGTGTTAGTGAATCAAGAGAATCGGGGTCATCAGGTGCTATTGATAAGTACAGCTGTGTGTCATCAGCATAGCTGTGTGCCCTGAGATAATCTGACCTAACGGAAGCATGTAGATTGAGAAGAGCAGCGGACCCAGGATAGAGCCTTGTGTTTCTTTCCCATTCTGACATTCAGTTTGGAGTTCAGGAGATTGTCTTGACCAGGACCACACCCCTAAATGCATTGAAGCAACTGCCATGTGATTGGTTGATTAGATAATTGCATTAATGAGAAATTGAACAGGTGTTCCTAATAATCCTTTAGGTGAGTGTATACTGTATTGCCTGGGATGCAGCACATTTATACATCATCATTTACAGAACTAAATGTAGTTTGTTGTCACTGTGTACAGAGAATCTTTGAGCTTGACTCAATGGTTAGGCCTCATGAATACAGCTTCGTGGATGAAGCTGGATTCAATCTAGCAAAAAGGAGAAGAGGTTGCAACATCATAGGTCAATGTGCCAATATTGAACTCCCTGGCCAGCGTGGTGGAAATATAACTATCTGTGCTGCCATTAGCAGCTATGGGGTTCTCCACAGTCATGTTACTGTTGGGCCATACAACACTGAACTTCTAGTAACATTCCTGGATGGTCTACAGGATGCTTTGCTTGAGCAGAGAGATCGCGAGCAGGCAGAGCATCCCGTGTATGTTATCATTTCAGACAATGTGAGCTTTCACTGTGGTCCAAGAGTAAATGATTGGTTTCAAAATGAGCAGTATTTTATGAATGTGTTTCTTCCACCATACTCTCCCTTTTTGAACCCTATTGAGGAGTTTACCTCGGCATGGAGATGGAAAGTATAAAAACGAAACCCTTACTCACAGGAAAATCTACTTCAAGCAATGAATGGAGCATGTGGTGAGATAGGAGTGGAATCTTGCCAGGGCTGGATTCGGCATGCTAAAGGATTCTTTCCTCGTTGCCTTACAAGGGAGACCATAGCATGTGATGTGTATGAAGTCCTGTGGCCTGACCCAGCACAAAGGCATGATGCTGAGGCAGAATAAATTATCTGAATATGCTGTAAAAATATATTATTTTGTATTATATATATATATATATAAATAATTTTTTTGCTGCAGTTCTATTTTTGTTAAAATGTGAGTACAAGAATAAATGAATGAATAAATAAATATTATTTTCCCGCTATCCCACAGTGTTTTGTATTAATTTATGTAGTGTGTAATCGTTGCTAAGTTATGTTTGCACATTGGCTGGTTTTGTGTGGTTTTTGACAGTAGTGCTTGATTTTGAGTAAAGTTAAAATAGTTTTGGGTCAAATGTTTGGTTTTGCAAGAGAAGTCGAAGGTTTTTTTTAGTGTTTTGAGACAAAGAGATGAGATTTTAGGAAATGTGTTTTAGCAATTCATAAAAACTGTAAGCAAAAAATAACTTTTCATCATCTTCTAATTTCTAATTTGGCATTTCAGGATAAAGTATATACTGCAAATACACATTTAAATTGTAACTGCTGACAATTACTCACCCATGTGTTTCCTTTTTTCATAAAACAGCTTCAATGTGTGCACAAAGTAGGTAATAAAACACAAATTCTGACATTAGCATGACTGTTGAAGGAAAAACGCGTATTAGAATCTATTCTATGGAGTTTTCATAAATTAATCATTATATACCTTTTGAGGTTTCTTGATATATTTTGTAATCAGATTTTTAAAATATTTTTGATTTTTACTGCCACTTCACAGATCAACAATCCTCAACTTGGTCACTGTCAGAGTAAGTCTTTTTTACTTTTTTCCTGTGTCCATTAATACATTATTTCGGGTTTCATTACCCATCTGAAAGACTTGGCATCAGGTTGGGTGGCACTTTTAAACTGTAGTAGTATGGGTCATCTCAGTCCCATTGTAGTCTGGCTCAAACCTTTAAATCTCTATTGCAATTGGGTGGCTTGCATAGAGGACAGATACTACCAATTTTCATGGCTATTTAAAACAATACTAAAAGATATTTGTGTATGTGTATTATAGTGTCCCATGTTGTAAGTGTTAGATCCATTGAACAAGTCAACTTAAATAAAGAAAATGTACATTTTGGAGGTTTTTTTGAAGTATTTTACATTATAACCATATTATTAATTGCTGCATGAATATAATTTTTTCAAGAGGTTGACCTTAATTATTTTCAAAATAGACAAGCAGGGCAACAGGAGGAATATGGAAGTAATCTGTTGAGTTTAGGAGACAAAGGATACATATAAGGAAGTTCATGCTAGTGCTATCGGTGTACATTCTGGAATTTAAAAAACTGCTAATATTATTTCACAAAGATGTTACTGGCCTGGTTTTATGTTGATATTTAAATGTCTTCATTTTCTGATAATTATAATCATTATTTTAATTAAAAGGTTATAATTGTCAGAACAGATTCAATAAAATGTTTTAATATCTCAGTTGCTGTTTGTCATACTCTTTAATTGACTTGTCATACAAATGTGTATCAGTGGATATTTGGTACTTCATTTGACAAATAATATTAATCTTTGAAAGTTTCATATAGTTCAGATAGATAGATAGATAGATAGATAGATAGATAGATAGATAGATAGATAGATAGATAGAACTTTTATTTGTTCTCTAAGGGAAAATGTGCTTCTTTTTTTAACAGAAGCTGAATAAATACATAAATTAATATTAATATATAATGAAAAAAAACAGCCAATCCAAAAAAAACTTTAGCTGTCTAATGTTCATTTTGCAAGCAGCAGTTGGGGCTCACAACTCTGAGGCAAAAGCTCAGCTGTAGAAGTGAGTGTCCCTTTAAGAGGAGAGGACAATGGGACACAGTAGACTTGAAAGTGATGTAGAAGACTTTCATCAATCTTTTACCATGGATTTCAGATAATACTACTTATCCAGTGTTCATTTTGAAAGCAGCACACATGCCCATGGATCTGCTCCAGCCATGGAAATGAGTGTTCCCTGTAGGGGATAGGATGCAGTTGAGAAGATTATATAGAGTTATTCCTGAATATATAAAGTCAGCGTTGGAATATGTAAAGTCAAAAGTTGAATATATAAAGTCAGCATCAGAATATATAAAGTGATTCCTGATTATATATAACGTCAAAGCCTGCTTAAATAAAGTCAGCATCGGAATATATCCGTGTTTCCCAACCTCAGTCCTGGGGGCACACTGTTTGTTCCAAACAGATTCCTAATTAGTGACAACACCTGATATCACTGATCTTATTTGATTAGCTGGTATTATTTTTCTTTTATTCTACATTCAGAAAAGTACAGCATGATTTTTACATTTATAATACATTTAGAAATATTTCTGCCTTTGCTATAGATTTAAAAGCTTAAGTCTTTTTTGTTAATTTCATTATATTTTGCCCTTTCTCTGTGCAGTTTTTCCCCTTTGTTGTATCGTATTAAAGACAATTAAAAATGAGCAGAGCAGACATGCTGGCAATCAACATTGAATAATCAAAGGCTGCAGCTACTTTAGCATCAGACCCACTAATTAGTAAATAATGGATTAATTAAACAAATTGAGCACCTAGAAAAGTAGAATGGAAATCAAAATGCTTGGTACATTTTAATAAATAATATTTTTTTTTTTACCAAATTTAGTTTTCTAATTTCTATATTGTTCCCAAAACACAGAACTTGGGAAATAACACATCACTTAATTAGTCCAGGAATCCAATTAAAAACAGAAGCTGGTTGCAATAAAAACCTGCAGCCACAGTGTGTCCCCAGGACCGAGGTTGGGAAACACTGGAATATATAAAGTCATTTTTGAATATATAAAGTCAGAGTTGGAATATATGAAATCATTCCCTAATATATAAAGTTAAAACTTGATTATATAAAGTCAGCATTGGAATATATAAAATCATTCCCGAATATATAAAATTAGGACAATTCACAAATAAAATGGTCTAGTTCCATCAAATATTCTCTATTTCCCATGCTTGTCATTTCACTCCTACTAGTGAAAGGTAAACCTCGACAGAAGCCATGCAGGCTTGTGTGATTCGTCCAAAAATGCGCCCATACAAGTAGAATAAATATAGTGTTCAAAATGCTGGCACATACATCATTTTGAATACTAACTGAACAGTGTTTTTTTTTTCTTTTGTTTTTTCTGAAAAAGTTTTGATTAACTTATTTCATTACGTTGTATTAGGAACTCATTGAGTTTACTAAAAATGTGCCTATGTCATTTCAATCAATATCAATATAATCTGATTTTTATATATTCAGGAATGAGTTTATATATTCCGACGCTGACTTTATATAATCATGAATGACTTTATATATTACGACACTGACTTCATCATTGTAATTGCCTGTTCGGCAAGCCATATATATATATATATATATATATATATATATATATATATATATATATAAACACACACATTTCTGAATGTGTCTACATGTTTAACACACTGACACAGAGTTTTGCATACAGCATACAGACATACAGCATGTATGACATGTTAAGTGTTAAGAACAAAAAGTGTATGATCCATCAACTTTCCATTGTCAGAGTGAGAAAAGAATTAAATGGGTAAAGAAACTTTTAAAACATGATTCTGCTACCGAATTATTTTTACAATATCAAGTATTTGTAGCCGTCCATGTAAAACATTTATGAAGTTACCAATAAAACTGACCTGTAGTTCAGAAGAGATACTACCAGCCCAGTGAATTATCCGAGGTTTGCATCACCTTATTTTCAAACGACTTTTTTAAAACGTAACTGGTCTGTCAACATCGGTGTCAACACTGTCATGGATGACGTGGGGCACGCGGCTTGCAGTGAAAAAGTTATCTAAGAGATAACGGTAAAATGGGTTAAAAAAATGCTCGATTGGCCAGTCTAGCAGCAGGAACATTTCTTTGAAAAAACAAAGAACAAATATTTATTCCTATATTTTGATCAATTTCAAGGCCGTTGCAGCCCGGTTTTCCCATACTTGTAGTCAGGGTGTTACAAATAAATAAGGAGAATTTAAAAAAAAAATGTTTTGTTTCAGTTATTCTTTTCAGTTGTTGTAGTTGTGTAGTTTTTCATTTCTGTTTTGTTAAACAGTTTAGTTTATAAAAAGATTTTTAAATAACAGTTTTCGTCTTCGTTTTAGTTATTAGCGATAGTAACCTTGCTGTTAGCATCGTCTTTCCGTTTCTTACCTGCTATCGCAGTTTTCGTAAGGCCCGCAGTCAATTAGAGGTTTTTAATAAAAGATAAAAAGATATATCTCTGATGAAACCTTTTATATTTTTAAGTAAGCAACACGCAACGAACAACTAAGTTACCTTCACCAGACTATAGCTTATCTTCAGAGCGGAAATGCAATAGTAACTGTTATAAGAAGGTGGAGCAATGTTGTGGGTTGCCTTAGTAAATCCCGCCCATCATTCTATTTAAGGGCATATGTTTGTTTAAAACGTCATAAATAATTTGTAACTTTCAGTTGAGTTCAACATTTTATGTAATAGGCTACAGTAGCAAGTATTTTAGCATTGTTTATGTGTCTGAATTGAGGTGATAAATGCTTATTCAGAAAAAAAATCCTCAGTCAATCTTCGGAGGCTTTGAGTGCCCACTGAAAAATATGGAGAAAATTCGCAAGTCTTTATCTATCGAAATAAAAGAAACCCGCAAAGGAAGCATATTTCATGAGGTTTCTCCAGCTCTGCTTGCAGATGAAGAGTTACACGCAAGGATTGAAGAAGAAGGTTTTCAGGCTCTTGTTGATCACTGGGTTTCTAAAAAACCGAGGGTGCCATTCATTCAAAATGAAGCAACTTCAGATTTCACAACTCTTCCTTTTCCACAGAAATTATGGAAAGTTGTGGAAAGTGGCCAGTTTCAGTCAGTGACATGGGATCAGACTGGCAATTATGTGGTGATCAATAAAGATCTAATTAAAGACGAGATTGCTGCCAAAAAAGGACTTATGGATATGTTCAGCTGGAGTAGCCTTAAAAGCTTCCAACGCCAGCTGCAGCTTTATGGGTTTAAGCAATCCCGTCCAGATGAGCAGCAGAACAAAGGAACATTTGTAGGGAAGGTGAGGTTTTCAGTTGTCCACCTGTTTGACCAGGGTGAACAGAAATGAATATATATATATATGCACATTTATAAATTATAAGGCATTGTAGAAGTTAATTTTAGGACATTTAACAATATTAATTATTCCTTAAAATTCACTTGCCATTGAAATTATGTTTGTCTTTTTTAGCTGATGTTTTACCGCAGTGAAAACTTTAAGAGAGACTTCCCAGAGCTTCTTTGTAAAATGAAAAGAAGAATTGGTGTAAAAAAGTTATCAACAGCATAATTGTCTGAGGATTCTGATGTTATAGTCCCAAGTCCTGTCAATCATTCTGACAAAGAGTAAGTTTGATAACTTAGCTGTTCACACCAGAGTGAGACACAACAGGACACATAAGAAGGCAGAAAGACTTCCTGCCAGGGCTATAGTTCAGCCAATCAAGTGTACCGGTATTTTACTTAGGAAACTGCCTGTGATACCCATTTGCATCATATGAATACACTTTCAAATCAGCAGCAACACAGTAAGCTACTTTATATATTGTAAAACACTGCAGGCTTTTGTTTGCACTGTTTTTATTCAGTTCCACAGAAGGCACTTTTTCACAACACGCAAAAAATGAAATACTAAATACTGTACATTACAGTCATGTACTGTAATGTACAGTAAATTCAGTTAAGGCAAAAATAAAACAAACAATACACTACTGTGAACACAGAAAAACATAATTGTGTGTAAGTGGGCTTATGGATTCTGCCGTCTGTTGGGGTCTGGCCACAGGATCTCATCAACATCACAAGCAATGTCTGATCTCGCTAAGCATCGGGGAAAATACCACCTTGTGTGCCGAATCCATCCATGGATTGACCTTACCCCAATGTCTCCACCGGCCTCTTCCACTGCCTGCAGTAGGGGCATGCGGGCATGTGGTTGGCGGTCATATACGCGCCATCTCCAAGCGGAAAAAAACTCTTCTATAGGGTTGAGAAATGGCGAGTAAGGGGGCAAATACACGACTTCAAATTGTTCATGGTTGGTGAACCAGTTCTGGACGATAGCAGCCCGATGGAAACTGACATTTTCCCAGACAACAACAAACCTGGGCTGCTCTGGTCTGTCCTGTACAACTGCATCATGAAGTGCATCTAGAAATGTGATTATGTTTTACGCATTACAGGGACCCAGTGTGGAATGATGGTGCAGTAGGCCTCGGGGGCTTATGGCCGCACACAATGTGATATTTCCCCCGCGCTGCCCCGGGACATGCACAATCGCCCTTTGGCCAAGTATATTATGTCCCCGTCATCTACTTTTGCTAAGGTTGAATCCAGCCTCGTCAATGTAAATAAATTCATCAGGCTGAGCAGCTCCATCCATGTCCAAGATTCTCTGCAACAAAAAATACATATAATGGATGGCATTACTCAAAACACACAACTACACTACTACACATACAGAACCGCCCCACCCCACCACACAGGTATCTGTGTAGCTTTCTGAATATATCTATGTGGCACTGATCCAATGGTACATATTCAGCTGTTACTGGACTGCACCCATTCTGTATTGTAAATGTAAAGGACTGTAACACTTACCTGTACACATTCATGTCGAAGTCTTTTGACCCTGACACTGTTCCTCTCAAATGGGACCCTGTACAGTTGCTTCATGGTCATGTTGTGCTTTACCAAGATGCATCTGGTAGTGGGAAATCTTACTCGATTTATGTTGTTGAATACCTGTCTATCTTCAAGTATTTGTTGCTGTAGCTGGTGGAGACGGATTGCATTGTTTGCTCTGACTAGGTTCACAATGGCAAGTTCCTGATGTTGGGTGAATAGGTGTTGGCGTCCACCCCCAGTAGGTCTTCTAGCCATTCTGTAGAAAAATGCAACCACAAATTGTTATTGGTTTGCTTCTTTTTTACAGCACTGTATATAGTGTACTTTACTGTTTATACCATACACAGTACTGAAACATCTCAACACGTTATCATTGTATGGTTTCACAAAACTACCACTTTTGTTTGAAAAGGAGCATTAGCCACTCTGAAATACAGTACATGTGATATGGCAATGTGATATGGTAGAGTACTGTAAATACTCTAGATACAGTCTGAGTAGAAAAAAGAGTTGAAGACAACTGTTTTCCAGTAAGAATGTCCTTATTATGGATGAAACCCATTGCCCATTGCGGCACTTCCTGTGTGATTTTGGGCTATACAAAAAAAATAAACTGTATGAAACTGTGAATCGGCTGTGAATCGGCTTACATTAGGGTGGACTCTCTGCCCAGCTTCCCTCATAGTCAGGCCATGGTTTATGACATGGTCCACCAAAGTTGCTCTTATGTCATTAATAATAATGGTCCTTGCATGGCCTCTTCGACCACATCCTCCTCTCTCTCTCCCTGTCTTCCTCTTCCTCTGCCTCTGCCTCTAGCTCTCCCTGCTTCTATGCTTGCAAAGTTCTCAAAATGGCTTACTGTAAGTGAGGTCTTTTTTACCTGGCTGATTGGTGTTCCGTTTTGTAAGTAAGTATTTTCAATTACCCAATGTGTTTTGTATTTTGAATAGATGTGCTTTCTCAATGGTACCCTGAGATTTCATTTTTGAACAAAATGTCTTATGTATGAAATAGTGTGTAGTGTGCAGGAGCAAGTGTGTTATATAAAGGAGCGAGTGCGTTGCAGAATTGCAACTAAAGTGCAAAGCTGCACTTTTGTTTAAGGTATGGTTACACTTTGTTTAAGGTATAGTAACAACAACTTCAAGTTATGTTACTTTGGTTTAAGCATGTGTCTATAGTGTTAAAGCAATGGGTAAAAACTGTAAAATGCTTTTTAAACTTAAGTCATGGATACCAAAAGACATTAATTGACTTTTCAGCAAGGCTCTCTCCATTTCATACTTTTTTACACTGCAGTTAAATATGACACACAATTACAATTTAAGCGTATAATGACCATTTCTTGGGCGGCACGGTGGCGCAGTTGTAGCACTGCTGCCTCGCAGTTAGGAGACCTGGGTTCACTTCCCAGGTCCTCCCTGCGTGGAGTTTGCATGTTCTCCCGTGTCTGTGTGAGTTTCCTCTGGGCGCTCCGGTTTCCTCCCAAAGACATGCCAGTTAGGTGGATTGGCGATTCTAAATTGTCCATAGTGTGTGCTTTGTGTGTGGCCTGCGGTGGGCTGGCACCCTGCCCTGGATTGGTTCCTGCTCTGTGTTGGCTGGGATTGGCTCCAGCAGACCCCTGTGTTCGGATTCAGCGGGTTGGAAAATGGGTGGATGGATGACCTTTTCTTACTGTAATATATTTGCTTATAACATTTCCTCTTCAACATTTCTAGAGAAACGTGAAAGATATTCACATGAACTCAAACATGAATACATGCCTAACTGTATTTCCCAATTCCCACCTTCCTTGCCAGAATTTCCAAATTTCCTTTCTACAGAGTCTTTTTATTTCTGCTGTTCTTAGTGACACTGTGGTATCTATAGCTGTCTTACTTGAAGCTTTCCTAGAGAGTCTGTGAACCACTTAATTTCCCACTATATCTACAGGTGCATGGAACCCAAAAAAATCCTACAGATTTTTCCCTGGTTGCATAGTGAACCCCATAACATATACAAAATTTCTATGATCATTTACTTTACTCATTTTTAATTAATAATAAAGCTGCCACTGAACAAGTTACCATTTGTATGGTTTTATTTCCTCTACCCAAACTAATGCTAAAATTATTGCCTGTCATTCCACTAAAAAGACTGAAAAATGGTGTGTGCATCTCTTTATGATGTTTTAAGTGAGGCATGTACAGTATGCTGCTACTCTCTCTTTTCCCAAATTTAAAAATTTCAACTGACTATATATTTATATATTTGTAAATGTAGCAACAGGAGGCAATATGTTTTTCAAAACACTTTCTTCAACATTCTACATTTTTATCAGTTTTACTTATTTCATTTACAAAGAGATCAACTACAAGATAGAGAAAATGCCAGGGTAGAATTTTTGCCCAGTAATTTCTATTGCATACTCCCCCTAGTATCTTTATTTATTTTTATTTTACAGCTCTACCTACCCTAAATCCATATCCTACAAATTATTTACTATATCGATGCTCCCCTCCTTCTAACAGCACTTTTTTATTTGGGTGAACTAATTCATGTATATTCTTTCAAACTTCTCCATTATGAAGTATACAGAGAAAGGCATCTTAAATCTAAATGTCACTACATAACGAAGCAGCTCAAGGATCCTGTTGACAACCCCCCCAGGCAGACACACAGTCCAGTCCCACCTTTCAGAAATGACCCTCTATCTGCTGCAGCCAGGTGGACATCCCCTTGGTCTGGTCCAGCCACTGGGGTTCTCAACAATGCAGATCCTGCAAACCGGATCACCCCCAGGGAATCGCACCACATGGCCCTAGTGCCATAACTGATGCTCCCTCAATGCAGGTAATGTGCCTCATATGGGACCCTGCAAGCAAGAGGTAATTTGACACAAAGTCAAACCAGCGGTACCAAAGGATTCTCAGAAAAGACACAGTACCAAAGCAGTCCAGTCTTCATCTTAGGTCACTGGATAGCTTACATGTCTCACAACCATATAGCAAGACAGGAAGCACCAGGACTCTAAAGACCTTCATCCTTTTGCATAGATATCGGGAGTGCCACACACCCCTTTTCAGCAACTTCATGACCCCCCATGCTCTCCCAATCCGTTTAATGACTTCATTGGAAGAGTCACCAGAGACATGAATGTCACTACCAAGGTAAGTAAACCTCGCAACAAGATCAACACTCTCTCTGCAGACAAATACACTGCTGATGGCTGTGCCTAAGAGGTCATTAAAGGCCTTGATCTTGGTTTTTATCCAGGACACTTGCAAGCCCAGACACTAAGACTACTCACTCAGTGTCTCAAGAGCTCCAATTAGAGCCTCCTTTGATTTTGCAAAAATCACAGCATCGTCAGCAAAGTTAAGATCAGTGAATCTTTCTTCACCAACAGATGCCCCACAGCCACTGGACCCCACAACCAGGAAATAGGAGAGGTGAAAAAAGTTCCAATACAAGCAGTCAAAACATTCAAGTTTTTCTTTTAAAATACCATTTATTTTAAAATATAGCCAAGACAATTTGCATTGTTTCTAATTACTATTACTACTTGAAATGACTGATTATTAATTTAGTATTCACATGTGACTTCAAAGCTCAAATTTCAGCAGCCATTCTTTAATAAATCCCCTTATCAAGCGGGGTTATTTTTGCTAAATCACTTGTAATTTGACCTCTCCAAATTAGAATCATTGCTGTTATTGAACTATCTGGAGTATAAACACATGTTTGGTCTCTTTGTAAAGGTAACATTCTCTAGTTTCACCCTTAGTAGTCAGAATCACTGTAGGTGTGACTGATCAAAAGTTATGCACATTAGAACTCACAGAAAAAATTAATTTTTTGTGAAAATAAAGGCCTCTATAGCTGCAGTAGGTAGGTGGGGACAGAAACACACTATGTACCAACAGAATACGTTGTTGACTACTCACATTTCAAATTTGAAAAGAATACCTGTAAAAATGACATTTTTACACCAGTTTTTATGTGGGCATGTCCAGGTGCTTTTTAGAGGGACCTATGGTTTATCCATTATCCACATTTTGGAACGTATGGAAAAAGTGCAATAACTTTTGAATGCTTTAACCCACATATATCAATGAGGGCTCTACTGAAAGCTTACACCTAAAGGAATCTATATCTACACACAGTGTCACTCTATTAGTTATGGAAATTCATATTCCATAATAAAAACAATAAAAAATACACATTTCAATATAAAAATAGTCAAAACAAGTCTTATGGGCCAAAAAAATGTATATATTTTATTTTTTACTTTTTTTTTAATAAAATGCACACAAACTATATACATTTTTTGCAAACTGTTACAACACAGCTCAGCGTTTTTCCATATGCCACTGATTGTAGCAATCCCTAGCAGGCAGAAAGCACAAGGGTGTGTCACATGTCGCTCTCTGCCATTAGACGTCTCCTGGTACGATCGATAACTGTCACGCCGCGTACATGCATCTATTATTTAATCGAGAGTGTATTTACGTTTATCTGTACGTTTATCCATATTTAAAATGCGAAAAAACTTGGTGAAATCACAATAAACAACCACGCTCCAAGTCTGCAGACTGGCACAAATGCCAGCTTCGCGCAGCTCCGATCGGTTTTGTTTACAAGTTGGCATGGCAAGTTACATATCGGCGTGCTCAGCTGCTCATTGGCTGTAAGTCTGGAGTGTCACTCACAGCGTCTAATCAAACTGGTAGATTCTACCAGGGTTTGGAGTTGTGCGTCATCGTTCAGCTGTCTGTGACACTCGTTGGCTATACGAGGTGCCAGTCATCCCCCAGACCCCTCATAATTGGCCAACTTAGGTGTCAATCAGAAGCTAACACTTCCGTGTAACATGCTTTAGCATGGTTATTACCGACAGAAACAAATTACGTCTTATATGACCAATAGAAATGAAAAAAACTGTCGGAGCTAGTCTCAAGATAAGAAACGTTTTCTGGAGTTTTTGTCCCTTTGAGGATCTATCGTGTGTTTTGGACCTAATCGTTTTACTGGATTATATTCCCTGGAGCCTTACGGACAGAATGAGATCAATATTGCTCGGAAATATTGATGTTTGACTTGCAGAGAGCCTTCAAAGGTAGTCAAAGGTAGGAAAAGTCAGCTCTTAAAAGTATTTACTTCTCTGTAAAAAAGGATTTAGTGTCAGTGCTGTGGTTGTTGTGTGTCAAAATGGTTTATATCATCGGAAAGACGAGACTCTGAATTTTCATTTGATGTGTAGTATGTCGAGGTGCATGACAGAGGGGCATGCACACATGGCTGTGACATCGTCCAATCGTAGTTATGTACCGGGACCGGTATGTGTGCATGTCAAGAGGTCAACTCTCTTAGCTTATCCATAATTAGCTCTGTATAAATGCTAATTGGTTATTACAGAAATCTTTGTACATACATAAGTACCACTAAAACTTGTCAGTTGGGACGCAAGGTACTGGCTTTCCTAAAATTTAGTTCTGGGCTCAAAATGGCCCAAATGAAACAGCTTTTTCAAGAAGCATGTAAGTTTATTCTGTTTTTTTTTTTGCAGAAAGAAGGTTATTTCATGTGCCAGATTGTCAAGAAACTGATGGTTTCATTAAGATGTGTCTATTACTGTCATGAGAGAAGATGGCAGACTAAGTTTAACCAGGAGAGAAGGCAGGGAAGCCCCAGATTCAGAACTGCAGATTGGATAACTACATATTAACTTCTGCATTGTATACATGACATATACCAGTGTCATATCTGCAACAGCAAAAAGATGCTTTCAGGATACTGACACATAGTATTCTTTTGTTGTCACTTTCCATCCAATGTCTGTGTTATTTTGCCCATTTTAACCTGTTCTTTTTATTTGCCAATTTCAGATATGGCTTTATTTAAACTCTGCCTCTAAGACCATATACAGAAACTTTTCCTGCTACCAGTGTGGTTTTCTCTTTTCTTCAGGAGTCATCCATTGTATCGCTATCTTTACTGTGTCAAACTGGATAAAAGGAAAAAAATATTGTGTTAATAAAAATAAAAATTATACTAAAAGCTGAAAAATGATAACTAAACTGAAATTAAAAATCTGTAAATATTTGAAAAGTAACTGAAAATGAAATTTGGTGGAAATCTTTTATGTTTTTAAAAATAAACAAATTGAAGGTAGCATATGTGTTGACTGTACCTCCTTTTTATTAAGTGGCTACACACCACAAGGCTACATAGCCTTAAAAGCATAGTAGCTGTTGGATGCTATAGCTAGAAAGAACATGAGGATGTATTGGCCTCATCCTTGCAAATGGGAGAGAAACCAAGAAACTCTTATTTTAGTGTTCTGAAATAAGAGGGTTAATTTAAAAAAAATTCATCTTTCCCCTAAAGAGTTTTGTTTTTGGTTGCCGGTAAGGAACTGTGCCAGATTGTTTAAAGCTTTCTTTCCATTTAAAAGGGTTTTTTCTTTTACTTTTTTTGCCCACACAGGAGCAAAAGCTGCTGATTGTTTGGGGGAGTGTTTGGAAAAGTTACTTATAACATGTTCTTTTTTCTTTGTATTCTTGTACCTCTTCTTGTTATTTGTATTCAAACTAACATTGGTGAGGCAGAACAGTAAGCAGCAGAAGCTGACACCGGCATCTCTTAAGTACAGTAAATAACCGGTATCTTAGCAATGAATAGTTAAAAGTCATTGCATTTTCTTAGTGGTGATAAAGTCCAGGAATTTAAAGAATAATCAGATAGAGCTTCATATAACTGTAACACTAGTGGAAAAAACGAGGGCTGATGCATTCATAAATAATAAACCATTAATTTTAAATACTGGTAGGTGGCTGATTTTACGGCGGTTAAGAGAAGGGTGTCATATAGTGATATTTATGACAGTAGTATTATCAAAAAGCAAAGGGGGTTGTGGCTAAGCAGCCAATGCAAAAAAGATAGACTCATGTTCGTGCAGCTGTTTATGTTTGTATATGTGGCATTCAATAAAGGTTTCTGTGTTCAATATACTTACCTCCAACTGAACATTCAATATTGTAAAAAGGGCTCAGCAGTAAGTAGGCTGGAAGCTAGCAGGAGCCAATCAGGCACAAGCAGCTGTAGGAGCAGACAAGCCAATAAGATATGAAATACCAGCAGATAATTAGTAAGTGAGTTTTTCTTAACAAGAAGGATGAAGCGTGTTAAAAAAAATTACTAGACTGAACAGTACTTAATAGTCAGGAAAGTAGAACAATTAAGTGGGCGACAAAGGGAAGAATATTACAGGAGTTTAAGGTGTCAGAATGGGTAAAATAGCTGTAGCAGTTCTTTAATATAATTTTTGGCTTGATTTTTTTAGTTTTACTATTTAAGTTAAAATTGTTTCATTTTAATTTAAAAAGTTGAGCAGATTTAGTAATCCAAAGTCAAATTGTAATGAAGAGGACAGTGCAATGCAAGTCTTATTGGATGTTGGACTTCTTAGAGGATGGCTTACAGGAGCCAGTCTTCTATGAAGGCTACATCTGCAGGAGATTCCAGCTGATCCAGCACTTTGAGCTCAGGTTCATTAAACTGGAGGAGGAGTTGGCTGGCCTGCATTGTAGTAGAGAACTGCTTGACTTGACCCAGGTGTCCTTTAGAGAGATAGTGTGCACCCCTAAGGTGGGGTGGGAAGAGACTCCACACCAGAAATGTAGGTTCAGTGGGTCATGTTCACATATACCCAAGGTAAAGAGTGCACACTGTTCAGGGGTATCTACACTACAGAATTGGAAGTGTCAAGCCGTTTTTAAACTGGTCATCCTTGGTGTTAGGCAGGTTCATCCAGCATCCATAAAAATGCGATATGACGCGCATTTCAAGTCTCACAGCACTTATCTCTAAGAAAGCACATCTTCTGTAATCGGCTTCACAATTAAAATGCACTTAATTGAGATGAGATACGTTGGTCAACACCAGGAAAGTGTTTGTTTACTTCTGGTTTTAAGCCCTTTTGAGGAATCTTGACCATTAACACTTAAACTGGACCGCATATAACTGCACTCGAAAGTATATATATATATATATATATATATATATATATATATATATATATATATATATATATATATATATATATATATACTATACTTTTGCCCCTGCTCTCTTCGCTCGCCAACCCCCATTTTTGTTTTTCTGGATACACACTTTTAAGATTTTTCTTTTCTATGAATTGTTGCTATTTAATTAGTTTCACTTTTATTTCAGAACTTTTGTAAAAACAAATATTGGGAATCTTTCAAGTCCCAATGTGCCAAATCTTTTTAATGAGGTCAGTGAGACGTGTTTAATGACTTTGTAGCATAATTTAGGATAGGTTTCTCTGTTTGGAATTTCAGCACAGACAAAACAATCTACATCATCAGCAGTTGATCATTTTTTTTGTAAAGTAACCAATAAATGCATGTGAGGTAAACTCCGTTTTTTGAAATTCTCTTGAATTAAATTTTAAAGCCTTACAATATTTAAATATTTCTGACATATCACTTATGTCCATATATTCGATCTCTATTCGCCGTTTTGTTATTTCTCCGAGTAATAATTTCTCTTTCTTTGCGCTAACGCGATGTTTACTTTCTTTGTTTTGACACTGTCATTTTATTCTGCTATCATATTCTGTATCTTGCTCTGTATGTGTTTCCACAAGTCTTTTGAATTCCAGTTTTCATTATCTCTAACCTGCTCTGCATGTGTTTGGCCCCTTGTTTTTTAAGCTCTTTATAACGTTTTACTTTGTTTTCTACTCTGTCTTTTAATTCTGACCTCGCTTCATCCCGCTTTTGTTTCAATGACACCTGGTCCGTGGTGATTACTTTCCCTTTTTTGAATAATAATTTCCATTTGTTTGCGCTACTGCGATCTTTCTTCTTTTTTCTATACTTTCTAATTTTCCTACTTTCATATTCTTTAACTTTCTCCACATGTGTATCACACATATGTTTTGTTTTTTTGAGCTTTTCGAATTCCAATACTTTCAAAATCTCTAACCTGCTCTACCTGTGTATAGCGCTAATGTCCGGATTGGACATGCTTTTTTTCAATTCCACTTGTCCGGGCTGATAATTACTTTCCTTATTTTCTGAATGTGCATCTAGATTATTACTTTTCTTTTTTGTCTCTTCAACGCTTTTGAGTCCTTATACGCTTTATATGCATTGATAGCCCTAGATCTTTGTGTGCTCCAAGCCAAAACATGACTAAGTGTGTTCCTGCCCGTGCTGTTATTTAGTTGTAAGTAGGGCGTGTCTTGCAAGCATCTCATATTCTATGTCTTCGCGAGACGGTCCTCGGTCAATCTCTTGGCACAAAGTCTCATGTTTAAGTTCCCTGCAAGACGCTCTGTGGCCAATCTCTTCAGTCTCGTAGGTCTTTTAAGTGTCTTCCGTGATCTTATAAGATCATGTCTTGTCGCCCTACTGTTTCTCTCCAGGAGTTTTTTCAAAATAGAGATATATGTATATAAATGGATATATATATAAATATACAGTGATCCCTTGCTGTATTGCGCTTTGACTTTCGCGGTTTTGCTCTATGGAGGATTTTATATGTAAGCATATGTAAATGTATATTGCGGATTTTTCGCTGATTCGCGGATTTCTGCGGACAATGGGTCTTTTAATTTATGGTACATGCTTCCTCAGTTTGTTTGCCCAGTTGATTTCATATAAGGGACGCTATTGGCGGATGGCTTAGAAGCTACCCAATCAGAGCACGTATTACATATTAACTAAAACTCCTCAATGCTATAAGATATGCCTCCTGCGCTGTGCTCGATTGTTTGCTTGTCTCTGCCTCTAACTCACCCTCTCTGACATTCTCTGTGCCTGACAGAGGGGGTGTGAGCAGAGGTGCTGCTTGCACAGAAGCTGTTTGCCTAGTGGATACGGACGCTCCTCTAAGAAATGCCGCTTTATCGAGGTGCGTCCAAAAGCACACTTATTGATTTTTTGATTGTTTGCTTTAATCTCTCTCTCTCTCTCTCTCTCTGACGTTCTCTGCGCTTGACGGAGGAGATGTGAGCAGAGGGGCTTTTTGCACAGAGGCTGTTTGCTTAGAAGATACGGACGCTCCTGTAAAAATGCTGAAAGGCTACCTTCGCATTGATCCCTTCATTGCCGCTGCTTTATCGCGGTGCTTGCATACTTAAAAGCGCAACAGCCCTATTGATTTTTCATTGTTTACTTTACTCTCTCTCTGACATTCTCCGCTCCTTACGCGCACTTTGAAGAGGAAGATATGTTTGCATTCTTTTAATTGTGAGAAAGAACTGTCATCTCTGTCTTGTCATGTAGCACAGTTTAAACTTTTGACTAAAGGGTGTTATTTCATGTCTTGAGGGCTCTAATAATGTTAAAAAACGTATTTAGAAGGTCGTAAACAGGTTTTCTATGCTCTAACTGCGAAAATATTAGATTTATAAATAAAGAATCCTACTGTGGAAATTCATTTATCTGTCTGGAGCGGATTAACCGCGATAAACAAGGGTTTACTGTATAACTGTGCGGAGAATATTTATAAACAGTGTGGGAGAGTTTCTAAGGGCTTAAAATATATAAAAATAATCATACAAACATCTACTTCACGGATTTTCACCTATCGCGGGGGGTTCTGGAACGCAACCCCCGCGATCGAGGAGGGATTACTGTATATATATATATATATATATATATATATATATATATATATATATATATATCCATCCATCCATTTTTCAACCCGCTGAATCTGAACACAGGGGTCTGCTGGAGTCAATCCCAGCCAACACAGGGCACAAGGCAGGAACCAATCCTGGGCAGGGTGCCAACCCACCGCAGGATATATATATATATATATATATATATATATATATATATATATATATATATATATATATATAGTAATCCCTCCTCGATCGCGGGGGTTGCGTTCCAGAACCCCCCGTGATAGGTAAAAATCAGCGTAGAAATCATATGTTTGTATGGTTATTTTTATATAGTTTAAGCCCTTAGAAACTCTCCCACACTGCTTATAAATATTCTCCGCACAGTTATACAGTAACCCCTTGTTTATCGCAGTTAATCCGCTCCAGACAGATAAATGAATTTCCACAAAGTAGGATTCTTTACTTATAAATCTAATATTTTCACAGTTAGAGCATAGAAAACCTGTTTACGACCTTCTAAATAGGTTTTTTAACATTATTATTGTCTTGCTCTGGCTTCCCGTCTGTAATGCCGCATAAATCGTCATTAAAGAAAGCTTATTTTTTCTATTATGCAATTTTTACCGCCATATCACTATGGGAGGGATATTGCCTTTTACATTATATCTATATAATTTCTGGTTACTTAAAATGCCACAATTTAAAAGAACTTATTCAACTAGGGAACAATTGCCCTAAAGGAAACAGTACAGAGCCAGGAACTCTACTGATTATGTTTGAAATTGAACAGATGTTTGAAATTGAACAGATTCCTTGTATAAGAACCTGAAAAAGCCTCATTATCCACCAAGCCAATCACCACATACTTTGGTATTTGACCCAGAAACAGGCTTTCTTGATTGCATACTCGGATACCTGCAGGCATACTGAATACTTTCATATTAATCCTTTCCACAGGGTATTTAGCATTGGCTGATGTAAGGGCATGAATGTGCCCTAATTTCACAGCTGGTGAAACTTTTACTTTTTTTTCAAACAGGAAGGCTGATGTTATGTTTACTTCGGCATCACCAGACATTAAGCAGAATTCATCTTTGTTCTGAACTCTTTTAATCTTCACGTCTATGCTGTTCAATATTAGTTTTTCCTGGAAAAAGAGATTGGTATGTGTGTGTCCCAGAAGTTCAATATTCCTGCTACCGGCCGTATAGGCGCTTCTTTTATTAAAACCGGTGTTTTTACCATCAGGATCTGTCTCTTCCAATTTGTTAAGTGTATCTTTGTAAAAAAAAAAAAGGCCTGTAGCAAACTGAAAATGAAGAATCTTCTGGCTGTAATTTAGCAGGCCTTTTAAGACAGCACTGTAAGGATAACAGTTTGAACTCTGCGATATTAGGCCAGGTTAACATCAACAAACTGGCTATAGGGTAGTTGACAAATCTGACTTTTGCACCAGCAGCTATGTCAGTTCCGTCAGCGTTCACTATTTTGCACCTTAGATGTAGGAGAGTGTTATTTAAGTCAAGGTAATCTTCCCTACTTCCAGCTATGAGAAATTCTAGCGGCGCTACTTCAGAGAGGTCTGAGAGCAGTGAGAGATCAATGTATATAATTTTATTTACACTTGTTTGAGTGAAAGGCACTGTAAACAGGTCCAGTTCAGATTTGACAAACTCTTCGGACATTCTGTGTACAAAAGTCATCTTCTCTTAAAAAATGTCTTCTTAAAAAATGTTTTCTTCTTTTTACTTGCTGGGGAAGATTACCTTGACTTGAATAACACTCTTTTACATCTAAGTTGCTTGTTTCTTCTGACAACGTTTAGAATATGCTGTAAAAATAATGCGCCTTGCCTTGTTGACTGTATGGCACTCACGCGACCCTGGTGGTCTGTTGTGTTTTGTCTTTCTCATTACCATCAAGCCCACACCCTCCTGCGTTTCTCAGATACCACCAGCCGCACTTGATATAGTCCTGATGATCACATCTTTTACAATACAGCAGCGGATTTGATATGAGGTTTTGCAATGTCAAAGCCTTTTTTCAGGAGAAGTAAAACTCTTCTAAACAACCCCGATATATACCTCAAATACCCCCACCATATATTACAGGGGATCCAGAGAATCCCGGTAATCTGTTACCCACTTGGGTCTGATAATATTGAATGTAAGGTGTCAGGTCATGGTAAGACCTCATTGCTTCAGTTGTGCATACAATGCCTGACAGGTCTGAAATGCAACCTAACTATCACCTTACCAAACTGAAATGGCGTATTTTTGTTCAGGACTGTCTTTATTTCAATAGTCAAAGTGTCAAAATGATTCTTGCTGACTGTGACATAATGAGGTTTTTTCGTATGTGATGGTAGTAATTTTATTCGCTTGATCCTCTATATGAATACACCTCAAAAGGGGCACATAGCTGTCTCCGACTCTCTGATGAGATACCTTGTCCCCATACACATACGACGTGTAAAAGCCAGTCCTGACATCAGTGGGGAAAGGAGCCTTGTAAGTTAACCCCTGAGTCTGATCAGGATGCGCTCCTAATATTCGACCTAGCTGTCCTTTTAAGTGAATAATTGCATCCTTTTTGCCCGGTACCACATAGACTCTTCTTTCCACAGCATTATAACTGAATTTCACAGGATTCTCAGAAGGGACAGTACCCATTACAGTATTTGTCAAAATGGGTAGGCTTAAGGTTGTCAAATTCATAAAAGACAGTAGGTCGTGAATGAACACCTTTGTAATACCCACATTGAATGTAGAAATATTTTTTTTATCCCTGAAGCTGAAACATAGAATTCATTATCCGGTTTGTCTATGGTATTCCATGTATGTGGGTACTGTATTTCTGCTAGACCGACATCCCAAGAACCTTCTAATTCTATGGGTTTAGCAAGCTTTGTCGTGAAATTGGAAATTTTGTTGTTAGGGAAAATGTCTGAGGAAGCGTTGCTAGGCAGAGTCACAAAAAACTGTTAGAGAATGATGAGCCAATTATGGGTGTTCTGGATTTTATTAAACATCTTGGGCTTGGCTTTTTGGTATCCAGCTATTACCATTTTCTGGCCATCTGAGCCATTTGACTAAAATGAATCCTTTTTTATTCTTAACTTTCCTAGCCAGTATTTTTTCAATCCTGTAAACGTCTGTGGAATCGACTATAATTTTCTGCAATTCAGGGTCATAAAAGGATCCTGTAATCTCTTCACCATCGTAATCTTTCAGTTTGTACACAGCCGGTGCCCTAGGTACAAGCTTAGATACGGTAAAGATTTCATCTGAAAATGTTTGTTCATAACCTTTCAGAAAACAATGTCTGGTTTTATACACCCTGTCACAAGCTGTCTACTAAAGCAGATGGCCTGCTAGTAGTTTGGGACCGACCAGGACTGAGGGAGTAACAAGAGAGGCAGATGTTCAAAACAGAAGGTAATTTATTTATTCCACGATAGAGTAAAAAAAATATATAGTTGTTGATGGGGAAAAAAAAACAAAAAAAGGATGGACAAAAATGTATAAAAAATCCAGTAACAATATATATATATATATATATATATATATCCATCCATTTTCTAACCCACTGAATCCGAATACAGGGTCACGGGGGTCTGCTGGAGCCAATCCCAGCCAACACAGGGCACAAGGCAGGAACCAATCCTGGGCAGGGTGCCAACCCACCGCAGGACACACACAAACACACCCACGGCCAATTTAGAATCGCCAATCCACCTAACCTGCATGTCTTTGGATTGTGGGAGGAAACCGGAGCGCCCGGAGGAAACCCACGCAGACAACATGCAAACTCCACGCAGGGAGGACCCGGGAAGCGAACCCGGGTCTCCAAACTGCGACGCAGCAGCGCTACCACTGCGCCACCGTGCCGCCCTATATATATATAAATAAAATCAATTCCAGTCCATGAAAAGTCCAGGGCAGCCTTAAAATAATACAAAACTGGACTCTGTTTCAGTCCAACTCCTCCAAAAATAAAAAAATCTCAGGAGTCTTTTTTTTTTTTTTTTGGTCCTCAGGAGCCTAACACACTCCTTTACAGCAACCAACAGCTCAGCCAATAGGCACCTCTTAGGCTGGCATGCCTCGCACTACTTACCCCTCTTAATTCTCTCCAAGCGATCCTTTCTTTCTCCCATTTCTTTTTTTTTTCATTTCTTGCGGCCTCAACAGTACTTATAAAGCCTTTTCCATTGCCAGGATCAGCTTACCTAATCATAGGGAGAAACCATTTAAGTTCTATCAGGGAAATCGTACACTGCAAGTACAAATCAAAATAGCCGACAACAACATATACATAATAAAACAATAAACAACAAAACATTTATACCTACTAATAAACAAACTTTAACATTACGATACACATGCACTACTAACTTGGACTCCCACTATAGCTGTCGTTTGATCTTCCCAGGCACCTGTGACTGCGCCCTTGTTAAATGAAAAAAAGAAAAAAAAAAACCCGGTCGGTAAAAATGAAACATCGAAAACAACATGCATGCAACATCTAGAAAATAAACTAAACAGACCAAAAATCTTAAAAGAAAAAAAAAATCCTTTTTCTTTTTTTTTCCCCCTCCGTGGTAAACTTGCTAATATATTATTCACTGTGGTTCACACTTAAAATTTATTGATAGTCCTGCCCCATACCCATCTAAACCACAATGTATCAGCATCATGGTGAGGCTATAGCGTCACACACGCTAACTGTATCTCCTACTTTGAACTTAAACCACGGTGGATCCGGGGGGTAGGCTATGTCATATATGTTTTTGAAAACTTTCCAGGAATTTAATGAGTTTACATCAGAAGGAGCCATTTTTATGCTTTGATGATAACTTTTGTTGTAAGAATATACTAGATCCAACAATTTATCGATGTAGGTTTTCATATTATATGCACCGAAATATTTCCATATTTTAGATTTTAGTGTGCAGTTAAATCTCTCCACAGATTAAAGACACAGATGTCTTTAATTCATTTCCTGTTGTGAAATGTTCTATTCTGATCTTCTTTAACAGCTTTTGAAAATCTCGGTTGATAAACTCTTTCCCTTTATTGGTCTGAAGCTTCTTTGGAGTTCTACCGGCGTTCAGAATGTCTTGGAAGGCTCTTGTCACTTCCTTACCCATTTTCTTCTTCAGGGGCTGTACCCATGCATACTTAGAAAGTACATCGATACAGGTTAACAAATATTTATAACCTAGGTTATGCTTGGACACATTTGCCATGTCTGCTAAATCAATCTGGCATTGCAAGTCTATATCTGATACATATTATTTCTTCTAAAATGCCTTCTAGAGGGTTTGCGAATTGTATGAGAATATTGACCAGATAACCAATCCGACCCGAAACCTCAAGAGCTCTTTTCAAAAGAGTCTTTTCCCCCAGGATTTTCCGGGTTATAATAAACATTTTTCATGTAACCCTCCATAATCAACAGTGAAAGAAAAATGTCAATGATTTAAAAATCAAATGGGGCTTTATTGGTAATTTTCAAAAACAATATTAAAATTTAGAGATGTTTTACCAACCACTTCAAAACAGCATGATTAAAAACAGACAAAAACATGTTATATCACAGGTACATTCAGTTCAAACACTTCATCTGATTTTTCCATGTTGTATTCCCCATAAAGCCCCCAAGGTGCATCAGACATATCAGGTACAGAAAAACGGCGTTTAGAAAAAGCATCAGCTATTTCACATATTTTTGAGTCATCATCCATGTTATGAAAGGCTTGTACAATAGCCTCATTGATAGAATGTTCATTTCTCTGGTTGTCAACATTTTGGACAAATGCGAGAATCTTGTGAAAAGGCAGAAAGATGTAGAAGCAATCCAGAGTCTTTATGACCAGGCTCCTGAGCCATGGTTTGCGGAAAACAGCCAGAACCTCTTGAAAGCAGCCAACACAATAAAGAGAGTCAGGCTCAAACAGATATGTATGCTGTATCTGGCTAGGGTGATCTATTAAACACCCCTGACAGGTACTTTTTAGGTCCCAATCAACTATTATATCCAGCACAGCCGCAATCAAACTCTTGACCAGTTTCAGAGCCTTTCGAAATGTTTCACCCAGGGGCCCGTCAGTTTGTTCAAGGTCCATACCTGGATAATCAGCATCCTTGGGTGATATTTTCCAAGCAGCCAGAGGCTCTACTAGTTCGTCCACGGCCTCTTCTTGCCGCATCTCCTCAGCCCCTGTTAGGCCCCCCAGTATATCATTAGCAGGTACAAAAATGTCAGGTACTGTGCGGTTCTCCAAGAGACTGTAGACTATCCGACCAATACATATCATCAGGGGCAGGAAACTGAGGCTCAGGCCAATAGATCTGGTCAATTGAAGGCTTAAGAAGGTCTTGCCAAGACGGCTGGTCTGGAAGCGAGCTGTTAGGAACAGAGTACCCGGAGTTGGAGAGACGATAATATTAGACCAAAACAGGCAATCAGTGGGCACCGTCTGTTCTATAGACCAACACGCCTGATCAGGAGCATAGCCGGAGAGGTACTGGTTGTTACCAAAACATGTCGCTGGCTGTCAGTATCTGGTCAGAGTTGTAGGTTACCGGCGGTCATCATCATTTGTTCTGGAGCAGAGTAGGCAGGGTTGGTTTGAGGATTAGTCGGCCAAAACAGGTAGTCAGCGGCAGCTGTCTGTTCTACAGTACCGTAGACCGGCTCTTCAGAACATATCAAAGTGTGGAGGACTTCTGACACCTCAGAGTCTGAAAGAACAGGGAGACGACCGGTCCAGCTATCAACGGATTCTAGGAGCTTAGCTTCGGTAGGATAATTGGTTGAAGAAATCTCGAGATCACTTTAGGTTAATGTAATCTATGAAAAAAAGACCTCTCTATTTATCTCCACTTACTTAGGAGTAGATGTTTCCCAATTTTCTTCCCCCTCCTCCGAGGATGAATTATTCAACATGCAAATCTCCTCTGAAAACAATGTCTCCAGTTTTCTTTTAAATCTTTTAATTTGGTCAGACAGTTTTCCTTGATGAATAGCCTTATCAATATTTGGAATAGGGCAGCACGGTGTGTGCTTGGTGTGTGGATGTGTGTGCCAAGCAGTGGGATGGCGCCCTGCCAGGGGTTTGCTTCCTGCCTTGTGCCCTGTGTTGACTGGGATTGGCTCCAGCAGACCCCCATGACCCTGCAGTTAGAATATAGAGGGGGTTGGAGAATGGATGGATGGATGGATGGATATTTGGAAGAGATTTTTAACAAATCCTGTCTTTTATAGAAAAATGAACTTCACTCACTCTTTCCTTTATCTCATTTTCTTGATATTCATCCCCTTCTTCATTACCGTCCTCTTTATATGCAGGAAGGATAGGCTCCTTCTTGGAAACCACCACAGTGAGACATCCCCGAGCATTTCGCTTTACTTCTACCTGGCTCAAAGCAGAATTGTACCAAGCTGAGCTGAATTGAGGGTCCTGTAACTCAAGCATTCTGGAAACTCTGTTTGTTTTCATTTTCTTAGGAGCATTCACAAGACCATCCATTCTATCTGCTTTTGTTTGACATGGTGTTTTCACTAAATGACTAGAGTTTTATACAAGAACTCTTTTGTCTCCTGCCACAGCCGGGTGGAGCGACATGCCTCTCCCCTAACCCTATAGGTGGTTAGAGAGACAAAGGCATACCTCATGGGTATAGGAATTGTTAATGGGGTGTGATAAGGGCTCGGTTTACGAAAGCACCTCCATTAAAGGATGGGTTTAGAGATTATCAATTATAACAATGGTCCAGCCCTGTATTACACTTCCCCACCCATAGGGGCAGGGGACATTTCAGAAATCATATTTTCATAAATTATAAAAGTACATTTTACTCATTTGACCATTGACCAGAAAGGATTAAACCACTGTAAATGGAACTAGATGCTGTGGACCTACTAGTAAGCACCAGACAGCTCAAAGTCATTTAAAGACCATATGTAAGACCTGTGAATGAAGGCTTTAGACTGCATTTCATGAAGTGAATAACCAGACATTAATACAAAGGACTCCAGTTGTGTTCATTAGTGATGCTCTATAGCTAAACAGGCCAGCTAATGGCTAATATCCTCTGTGATGTCAGTGAATTTCATGGTCAGCTTATTGTATTCTATATGATAATGGCTCAGACCCTCCCATTCCCTTTCATACAATTGCTGCAGTTAAATCTGAAGACCTTATGTTAAAAAGAGTGAACTCTTTTATAATATCACCATTTATTCAGCCTAACAAGAGGTTTAAGATTAAGGGATGCTTTCACTGCTGAACCATTGTGTCTAAGTAAGAACTCTAGTCCAATTGAGGTTTTGTAAGATTCATGTTGAATCAGTGCGATTGGGACCACCACCTGTAGGACAAGCTGCCATATTCAAATGATGCAGTAGTTTGGACTTTTCAAGCCCCACCAGAGCTGCTCCAACATCAATTCTCAGTATGTCAATACCTCTTTATCTCAGTCAAGTGAGGTTCTGTTGAGCTACCTAAGTATGTGACTAAACTGTGGCAGCTAGATATAATGTCCTTCAGAAGTGAGTAACTGGTAACATGTTTACATCAAGATCAGTATTCCATCAGCTTATTGGAGACCAAAATGGAGAGGTGGATGTCACAAGCCACTAAATCAAATGGCCTGTTAGCATCTCAGGACCGATAGTGTAATAAGAGAGGTACAAGAAAGGCAAATGTACAAAACAAAAAGGTAGATTTTTATTCCACAGTAACTTAAAAAAAAACACAGTTCTTAATGTAAGCATTTATGGGGGAAATGTGTACAATACATTAAGCAAACCTAAGAATTTAGTCCAGAGTTAAAAAGTTCTTTATGTGAGAATGAACAAAAACAAAAAGTGAAAATAAAAATGAAATAAGAAAAAAAAAAACACAACTAAGACTCCTGATATGTATTCAGTACATTAAAAGGGTATTAACAACCTTAAAGAAAACAAAAACAACAGAAACTGGAATCTGCTTCAGCCCATTCCATAAACACAACTCCTCGGAAAAAAATATCTCAGGAGCTGTTATGGCTCATTGGAGCCTTAGGCTGGTTCTTAACAGCAACCAACTGCTTAGCCACCAGCCTCATCTACATCTTGTGCACCTCACAAACATTAACCCTGTCTCTAAAGTCTCTATATTTGATCAGAAGAAAAAAAATATCCCCCTCTTGTGGCCACAACTGTACTTAAAGATGACTCAGTCCTCCCATACAGCATGCATACACTCAGAGAGATACTATTTAGGTCCTGCAGGGGGGGAATTGTACACCTCAAACAAATATCAATATATCCATCCATCCATTATCCAACCCACTATATTTTAACTACAGGGTCTGCTGGAGCCAATCCCAACCAACAAAGGGTGCAAGGCAGGAACAAACCATGGGCAGGGCACACACATCCACACACCAAGCACACACTAGGGACAATTTAGGATCACCAATGCACCTAACCCTGCATGTCTTTGGACTGTGGCAGGAAACCCACGCAGACACGGGTAGAACATGCAAACACCATGCAGGGAGGACCCAGGAAGCGAACCTGGGTCTCCTAACTGCGAGGCAGCAGTGCTACCCACTGCGCCACCGTGCTGGCCCCAATCACTAACTAACATAACAAATTATTATGCAACCTAACATCAAGCTTACAAAGAAAAAAAAACATTATGGTGTACATCCACTGTTAAACAAAATGGAATCCTCTGTGGCTGTCTGTTTTGATTCTCAGACATCCATGACTGACCTTAGCCTCAGCATCTAGTTTAATACACCGGCTGGCAAACATTGCATACTATGTGCAAAGCCCATACCTGGAACAGACAATACAGAAAATACAGAATCAACTTCGCAAGTAAGTATAAAAAATCTTGTTAAATATTTTTTTTCCCCCAGTATAAACTCTCTGGCTGTTATTAACTGATGTTTGTGTTAATGCTGCCGCTCTCTGTCAGGTTGTACTGTGCTACCTTGGTGTTCTGGTGAGGCTATAGCGTCACAGTGGATGTAGTTCTTTGCTATGTACCTCCCTCATTATGGGAAACTATCACAAAGAGCTCCAAAAGAAGCAGCTATTATACATTGTATAGGGACAGAGAAAAGGTTGATACAAAGCATATACATAGCTGCTATTGTTTTTGAAACTAGTGCAGGCAGATTCTGCAAAGGAGTGAAACCTTGAAAAAGTCAAAACAGTCTTCAGAATCGTTGTGCATACTGCATCCCATGGTTCACCACAATGGCAAAATCAGAACTGTGACTGTTCTCTACGGTATAAAGTATACAGTCTGAAAGAGTGCCTTTTTACTGAATAGTTTTGCAGCCTACTCTATTTGGAGTCTTGCTACATTTCAGGAAAAATGCATTTGTAGTCATTAATGATGTCAAATGTATGTTGCATTAGCTATGGCTGTTTTTGAAGACATGCCATTTTCATGATTTATTTGGAGAAAACATGCAAAGAAACATCTCTGATAAAGTTTATTAGTGGCAGGTCCTTCCTCAATTATTTAATTTCATGGCTTGCTAGTGCGTTAACTCTGCCATGTCAAGTCATTCTCATATCCTAGATTTTTTTTTTCCTTTCTAAGGATATCATCCAAATGATTTGATGTCTAAAACAGATGAGTACTTCACTTTTTTGTCTTCACTTTCCTTCAGAATATTTAATTAAACCCAATAGTGCATGATAAATCCACACAGGTGTAAATGGAAACAACCTAAATGGAGGACTGCTGGTTTCTTTTGCCATTTGCATCTTATTGCTAATAAGGAGCAATTAAAAACCAAGATTACAGCTGTTTAAGACTAAAATAAGCAATAAGGGGTCAAAATCTTAACGAGCGAGATAACTAAAGTGAAGCAGAAGTGTTACTTGTGCAATAAGGGCTTCTTATGAAGCAACTGGGTTGGAATAAAAACCTGCAGCCACTGCAGCCCTCCAGGACTGAATCTGCACACCCCCGGTGTACCAAATTTGATTTACAGAAGAATGCTTTCAAGGGGGTTGGGGGTTATGGGTATCCATACCTCTAATAGGGAGAGAGAGATACCATTTTGTGAATGATTGTTTATATAACCTTCCTGATGCAGATAAAGCCAGAAAATTAATGGAAAACTAGCACGCTCGTTTAGCAGCAGGAAGCTTTGAGCTGTTGGCAGTGTGGCAGCAATATGTTACAAAGCACCTTACTAGTTTAGATAAAACTAAGTCAATAGAATCCTGCCTTGTAGCAAATGAGCCAGAATTACTCAGGGTTATGGTGGCTTTATCAAACAGATATGAAAGAAGGGGTGTCAACTATGTAAACTACCTGCAAAATTTTATCCAGTCAATATGATCTGTTGGGATGTTTCATTTCCTTTATCACAAGGGCAAAGATTCTGATCCAGTGGATGTGGTAAAAAAAAAGGCATGAGTGGGATGGTCTTTTATTGCCATCAAAAAAAAAAAAACTGGGAACACCCGGAGAGAGGAGTTACAGCACATAGAAAATGTATGTTGCATTTTGGACTGCACAATAGGAGCTGTAATCTTTATGTGAAATATGTGACATGCAAAGAAAGTGATGCAGCATGATGTGAGGTATGTTTGGGAGTTTATGGGGGAGATTATTGCCTTGATGTGGCACATAGCATGGTGCAGCAGGGAGACAGTTATGAACTATGGTGTGAAGTGTATCATGATCAGAAGTTCACAGGAGACACCTCCACCTTCCTGCTTCAAACTGAGTGCAGCTTCTCGGGGGAGATTATTGCTTATTGATTATTGTTTATCAGTATGCTGCTGCTGGAGTATGTGAATTTCCCCTTGGGGATTAATAAAGTGGGCGGCACAGTGGCGCAGTGGGTAGCGCTGCTGCCTTGCAGTTAGGAGACCTGGGTTCGCTTCCTGAGTCCTCCCTGCATGGAGTTTGCATGTTCTCCCCATGTCTGCGTGGATTTCCTTCCGGGTGCTCCGGTTTCCTCCCACAGTCCAAAGACATGCAGGTTAGGTGCATTGGCAATCCTAAAATTATCCCTAGTGTGTGCTTGGTGTGTTTGTGCGCCCTGCGATGGGCTGGTGCCCTGCCCAGGGTTTGTTTCCTGCCTTGCGCCCTGTGTTGGCTGGGATTAGCTCCGGCAGACCCCCATGACCCTGTAGTTAGGATATAGCGGGTTGGATGGATTAATAAAGTATCTATCTATCTAGATGCATTGCATAGCATGGAACAACAGGGAGGTGGCTAGAAAGAGTGATGCTTTGTGAAGTACAGCTCTTCATCTTTACTATTAACTCTCCAAAGTCCAAATTATTAACAGATTTGTAAGATGGTGCCAGTGTTTGTAGTCAACTAATGAAGCACACTTCGTGCTACAAAATTTTCTGAGTTTCTAAAATGTCCCGGTTTCCTGAAAAATATTGCTGCGGTGAGAAGCCACCTTATGTATTCTGTGATGCTTTAGAGAATGCTTATGAATCTGTAGGTTAACGTAGAACAGGAAATTCATGCAGTTATGTCAGTTTCATTTCTGGCAGCATGCTCAAGGATGGTAACTAAAAGACTACTATCCATGACAAGATTAGACTTTTGTGCTGCACTTACTGGAACAGAGCTGCCCACACTATTACTGTTGAGAATTTTGATTAAGGATCAATATGCTTTATTATTAGTTTTAAGTGCTTTTAACTATGAAAAGCCTAGGCTTGGAGCAACTTTAAAAAGACACAATTTTATTTCTGTGAATCAAGGTGTGAGCCAAGGTCATCATGTTCTTTGAGAAAGCAAGCAGGCATATTTTATTTTACGGATGCAAGTACTGATAGAAGACCAAACAAACTGTGTGTAGGACCTTTGCCTGTGTGAGTGAAGGGCAAGCTCTCAGGCTAGCACATAAAACATTGAAGCAGTCAAATGACATTTAGAAATATATTAGGGCTTTCTAATACCTTAGGGAATACAATTAAAATACCATATATTATGATATTAGTTAGTTTAAGCACTATAGGGGCTTAATAGTTAATTGTTGAAAGTTAAGGACTTTTTCCTGAACACGTGCCATGACGTAAGCAGTAGCTTGGCCTCTGTCGGACCACTGTGCAGCTGTGTGCCATGACTTAACAGTGCTGGGCTCTAATATTAGCATGCACATTTATATTTAATTCAGCCTGCAGTTAAGTTTATATGCCTTGTTATTAGTTTTAGAACTATTGATTAGTAAAAGGAGTTCCTTGACCTCTTTTTAAGTGGTTTATGGCACTATTAATTACACACCGTTGCTTTTGTTTTTGTTATGGACTGCTTGCTTTCTTTTCACTTGTTTTATAAGAACCAAGGCCACTGTATTTTTGATGGGGCCGAGGAAACAAGTTTTTGTTTTTGGACATGATGACTCTGCTGCGCCTTTTGACTCACCAGAGTCTAAACAAGATTTTCGGAAAAACCTTGAACGCCCCAAAACTAAAGGAAACTAAGTAAAATGACACACTAGCACATAAACATTTTAACAGATAAACATTTCAGCATTTATATATTAAGGCTTAATTTCAGATGATCAGATTAAAAGCAATCTGTATTGTGTTAGTTAGGTTGAAGCTTTAAGAATTGGTTATAAAGGTTAGCCCCTGTATTAGTAAGTCAGATCATATGTGACTGCGCGTCACTGACTGATGATGAAGCTGCCTTTGCTCTCAGGCTGTAACATTGGCCTGTATACATACATTCTAGATAACATTTAAGTTCCAACGTCAAAGCTTCCTCATGAATCAATATTTTCATCAAGGTAAAAGTACACGTACTATGCCAGCTGGCTTTGAGCAGTATAAAACTTTAAGGGTTCATTAATAAAGGCTTTAGCAATGTACTTGCTGACTCGAGGCCTCTCACCTGCTTCAGGCTGCAGCAGCTTAGCTCTTACCAGCACAGCTTCCTATGATTTTAGTGTTACTGGATTCTGGTGCAACAAGCAAGTATGAACAACAGTTCAGCTTTTCACATGTGGGTCATCCTGATTCCAAATTAATGATGAGGGCTGGTCAATTAAAAGGTCTCCAATTTTTATTAGCGCAAGATTGAGAACGTGAGGAATGTAAAGCATGATCAGATGATGGTCATCTCCGGGCCAAGGAGAAAGTACGACCTTCAAGTCCTAATGATTGTTGTGAAAAGATTGATTATTATTAGAAAAAAGAAGTTTACAAGGCAAGGCAATTGTTATGAAAACAGGTACAGCACAATGTCATTATTATGAAGATAACATGTAAAGTGGATGACGAGATGTTTTTATGATTAGAATTGAAATAAAAACGAACCACACCCAAACCACCGAGCTCATTTCATGCGCTCTGCAATCGTTTTCTATTCTATGCAATAAAGACTTAAATTCTGACTGCCTTTTTGAAAACTTTGCTTGTTTTTTCTGAAGATTACAAAAGGAGCTTATTGTGTAACAAGCGAGTTTGTGGACAGATTCTATTACAGTGCTTGCCTGGCTAAACTTTGAATTATGTTGTTACAAAGTTTCTGTGGAATTATGTTGGGCTATTTACTGGTAGAATTGTGAGATGGAAATGTATAACTACTAGAGGAGTACTAGAGGAGTCCAACCGCATATTCTCAGTAATATGTAGAGCAGGGGTTGGCAACCTTTCAGTAGTGTCGTGCCGAACCAGTGTTACAATGTTATTCCACGTACCAACATAATTCTACCAATTTTGTTATATATAGTATCAAAATTGGTCTGTTTATAATGAGCTTCATATACTTTTCAAGCCCATTATAACCAGATCTTACATTATTGCTCATTCAAAATTTTAAAATACATAGGATCATATGTGAAAAGAATGTTTTGTCAATTTTTTGTTTAGAAGTACATTCAGTGGCTTTTGTCTAAAATAAGTAGTTTGTTTCTTAAAGCCAGAAACAGCCCTTTTTATAGCTTCACTTTTGTCGTCGAATTTTTGAAACGTGGACTGTTGTTTAGTTTGGTAATGTCTTTGTACATTTGACACACAACACACAACACTTTCACAGCATAACACACGCACAGCACGATCCTTTTGTTGGACAAATCCATATTCATTCATCCAAGAGTCTTGAAAAGAGCGAACATCAAGTTCAAGGTTTGTTTTAACTTACCATGGCCTGCACTGAACACATGGCTTCCATTTACATGTTAGTTGCGTACACAAAACGTAGGCGAGGACATGAATGTGTGCACTGTAATTAAAATATTTTTTTACTATATTTCAATTCAATAAGAGTGCCATTGAAAATCATTACGTAGGTTGCTGACCCCTTATGTAGAGTATAAAGATAAGAGTAATATTCTCTTTCCTGATGGCTTCATCACTTTGTAACTCAACAAGTTGTGGTCTGACTGAGGCACCAATTTTAACAGTGGAGAAAAAAGAAAACTTGCTTATGCCTTTGCAGCATTACCACCTACCTTATGGACTGAACTGGCTAAGTGCAAAAGAGATATGGACCCAGTTACTCCTGATACTCTTCTCATGGGGCAGCCTGAATATGCTTTCCCATTACCAGTGTATGCAGAATCAGAATTTAAGTACAAAGCAAAGGAGATACAGCTGTTTCTCACTGACCGTTTCTGGTTACGTTTCATTCAATGATCCTAGCCAGTATTACAAAGAAAATGTAAGTGTACTGCAGAGGCAAGGCCTTGTGGTACAGGACCAGTAGTCATGATTGTTGACTGACAACTTCTGAGAGCTCTATGGCCAGTCTATACTGTAACTGAGACCTCTCCAGGAGTTAATGGGAAATTTTAATCTGCAACAGTGAGACTGAAGGAACACATTTACATTTGACTAGTTTAAATGCTCATTTGTTAGCCTGCCCACCCTAAAGAAAACAAAACAGAGTGAACATTTTTCAGATAAGAAAATTTATTACATGTGGGGTGTTAAAAAAAAAAAGTAGGACTAAACTATGGCGTTGCCAGATTGTTGGGTTTCGACTTGCTCTCAGAAAACAGTGCTTTATAAAAGGTTCCTTTGGTAGTTGTTTAATGCTTGTTTTGTTTGTTTGAAAGTTTACAAAAAGACAACATTTTGTGTATTCTAATCAGATTCCCTGTGGTGTTTAATTTTAAGTCAAATGAAAAATAAATAAAACAAGAATAGCCAGAGGCATAGCCCACAAAGCACTCTTAGCAAGTAAGCCTCACTTAATCAAAAGGCAGGGCTTATATCAGCTGGTTTCAATTCTGCCAAAGAGAAATAGGATAAGTCGAGCTTGGCAGTCAAGTGCCAGCTTTTAGATGAAGCTTGGCACAGTGTTGAGTTCATGTTAGAGAGTATTAACTTAAAAATATCGGAAAATTAAGATTTTTTCTGAATGTAAAAGATACTGAGAAATGAATTCATGAATTTATTTGTAGCAGGATTGAATACTGCAATAAATTATTTACTGGCTGTTCGAAATTTTGCTTTATGCAGCTTTCAGTTAATTAAAAATACCGCTATAAAAATCAGTACAAGAACTGGAAAGTGCAACCATATAACTCCAGTTCTCAAGTTCTTCCACTGGCTCCCAGGTGCACTTAGGGCTGATTTCAAAATCTTCCTTTTAAAGTAAAAAACCTCAAAAGATTATTGATAAACATAAGGATTACAGAATTATTATAACTGCATATATATCAGCATAAAAGACAGGACGCAAGACAGATGAGAAAAACACATAACACAGAAGATGCTGGCTGTTTAGTGGCAACTTAAAGTTCTAATTTGTCTTGGCACAGGTAAACAGATACAAAGCCTTCAAGTTTGATGGCCATATTGAACTGAAATGCACTCAAGAAAGAACAAAGACCTATAATACAAGGAATGACAATTGAGGTGCAGAGAATAACTCACCTGTAAGAAGATGTTGATTTTTTTAATTGGAGGTGACTAAATCAATTATGAGAGGTTAGGACTCCAGTCACTCAACTCCCACTAGAGTACTACTCTCTTACTGAACTGTCCCGAGAATTCAGAGGGCACTCTGAGGAAACTCCTAGGGGACCACTCTGCTGTTGCATTCTCCAAAACGATCCCTCTCTGAAACAAAGAGGCTGGTGAGCAGTTCCATCTTTGAGGCCCTGAAAGTTGAAAATGTCTTCTCTTTGTTGGCCAGAAAGCCGCGATGCAGTCTGAAGATTGAGATGCAGGTTTTACTTCTGGAAGTGAACTTCAGCATCTAAACTCGTACCAGAATTTGCAGATGACACAGCAAAGGGCCTAACAGCAGAAAGCGAGCTGAGAAAGAAGCATCAATGCACACCACTGACAAAGGATATGTCCCAAAGAGAAGAGTGAATTCCAATGCAAGAAGAATCTTCCACTTGAACTCAGAGCAATAACTCCATGCAATATTGAACCTAACCTTTAAAGAGTTGGTATTTTAAAACTCTCTGTGCCAAGAAAAATGAAGACTCTGAAAAACCAGTAACTAGCTAGACTGTCTTTGTTATATGTTTGTCTGTCTGCATCCTGTCTTATGTATATATATATATATATATATATATATATATATATATATATATATATATATATATATATATATATATATATATATATATATATCTATATACATATATATATATATATATAGATATATATATATATGTATGTATGTATGTATCTATCTATCTATATATATATGTATATATATATATATATATCTATAATAATAAAAGGCAAAGTCCTCTCACTGACTCACTCACTGACTCATCAATAATTCTCCAACTTCCCATGTAGGTAGAAGGCTGAAATTTGGCAGGCTTATTCCTTGCAGCTTACTTACAAAAGTTAAGCAGGTTTCTTTTCGAAATTCTATGCGTAACGGTCATAACGGTCAACAACGTCCGCCATACTGAACTTTTTTTATTCATGGCCCCATCTTCACGAAATACAGAAAAACTCCATTGTCCATGATTCCCTGCTAGTATCCAGGGCACCTCCATGCTGCAGGGAGAGATCCACCTGGCGGCCTGGGGGTTTTGGCCGGGATGACCACTATATATATATATAATATTTTATTAATATATACTCTCTATATATGAAATTCCCTTCCTTGCTTCGCCACGGGATTCACGTCTCCCTACTGATAACTACAGCCATTTTGTTTAATCCAAGGCTTCTCCGCTGTTTTATTGTTTATTACAATTATAGTTATTGTGTAGGTATTTTAGACTTACTTTACATTGCTCAGGTACCCATTTCCTTTATCGTTCCAACCCCCATTACCATGTCTATCGAGGTGATCACCATCGATCAGAGAACTGTCACTTACCAAGTTGTTTCCATGCCCGGAGATGGCACCTACCTTTTCCATTCTCTTTGTTACATATTGCACGGCCATATCAGGCTTGATATTCGGAGGAACATTCTGTCTTATGTATTGAATGACTGGGACAGGTTCAAGGTGTGGACTGATGATGGTACAGGAGATAATTATACTACACAGGAGCACTATAAGAGTGAAATGCTTAAGCCCTTCACCTATGGTTCTGCATGTGAGTTGATGGCTGCCGTTGAATTGTTCGGTTGTCGCTTTCAAGTGTATCGAAATGGCCAAATATTTTACACCTTTTGAAACCGCCAATGCCTTTTAAACATCTTAGATTGACAGGTGATGATTTCAGTAGTGGACACTTTGATGTTTATGAATGTTTAAACTCTCAAAAGCTGGATGTGATTTTATCAATGAAACCGGTTGTGTGCTTACAACGCTTGACAGATGCCGAATGTCTCTTCAACACAAGTCCTACAAATACTAACGTCATTGAAACAAACCATGAAACTCAAACCGATTATGACAGCAGCAATCCAAGCTGTGAGATTTGAGACAAGATTACTGTTCACATGGCCAACTGTACGTTACATGCTCAAGAGTAAGCTCAGCGCACAGCTTGGTCATGTTACAACCAGAGGGCCGAACTGACAACATGGTATACAAAGAGATCCATAACAAATAATTATCGGCATATTTTCCCTCAGTTTAAAAAGGTTTAATTTTCTTCTTAATAAAAATTTTAATGCAGTACTTCTATGCTGCGAAGCGCGGGTATTTTGCTAGTATACTAATAAAAGGCAAAGCCCTCACTGACTTACTGACTCACTCACTGACTCATCACTAATTCTCCAACATTCCGTGTAGGTAGAAGGCTGAAATTTGGCAGGCTCATTCCTTACAGCTTACTTACAACAGTTAAGCAGGTTTCATTTCGAAATTCTACACGTAACGGTCATAACGGTCGACAAAGTCTGCCATGTTGAACTTTCTTAATTATGGCCCCATCTTCACGAAATACAGAAAAACTCCATTGTCCATGATTCCCTGCTAGTATCCGGGGCACCTCCATGCTGCAGGGAGAGCTCCACCTGGCGGCCTGGGGGTATTGGCCGGGATGACAAGCCGGACATAGACCACTATATATATATATATATATATATATATATATATATATATATATATATATATATATATATATATATATATATATATATATATATATATATTTTATTAATATACACTCTCTATATATGAAATCCTAAACCTAAACTTATTTTAAAACCTGCATATATATGTTTGGTATCATTCTTTTCACAATTTATTTATTTAACTTTAATGTGATATTGTTAGATTTTCAGATTCTTATTCCATTTTTAAATTATAAACTAAAATATCAAGATAGTCATGGTTTTTATTTTTGATCGAGTAAACTTTCTTTCACAGGAACAAACTATTAAAAAAATTATCTATTTATAACACCAATGGTTTGTATTTACAGTAGATGATTTAGTTAGCTGAAAGTCAAGCCCCCTAGTATGTATATATATATATATATATATATATCCAGTGGAAGTTCTTAAGTCTTTAAACTGGCTCCCGGTTAAGTTTAGGGAAGATTTCAAAGTCCTCCTCTTAACATATAAGGTATTAAATGGCCAAGGTCTGGCTTACTTGTCTAAACTTATCATGACTTACAAACCAGAGCGCACATTAAGATCTCAAGATGCTGGTCTGCTTATGATTTCAAGAATTAATTAAATAATAGTGGGAGGTCGATCTTTTAGTTACAGAGCCCCTAAACTGTGGAATGGTCTGTCTGCTACTATAAGAGATGCCCCTTCGGACTCAGCTTTTAAATCCCGGCTGATGACTCATTACTTCAGTTTAGCACTAGAGCTGCTGATTAACTGTACAGACTGCATCTTTGTTGTTACTCATTAGCACTAAAACATAATTAACATGATAGTTATAATTGGATACTAACCCTCACCTAGTAGTAATATGTCAGGTGGGTTCTGTCAGAATTTAATCCAATTTGATTGATGAGATTAAACCACGCCCCTTTTAATTGAAGACCGGAAGTCCCACCCCCACCAACCATCTGTTGTTAGTTGACCTTTATCCGGGCCCCTGTTAATTGATGACAGGAAGTCCCCACCCCCACCCATCTGTTGTTTGTTGACCTTTGATGACCTTTAGCCCCGGCCATCTTTTTTCCCAGGAAACTGTCAAGGGTAATTTGATGGATGCCCCCACCCTCCTTGAACCCCCCACCACTCCACCCATCTGTTTGAGGACCTTTAACCCGGCCATCTGTTTTCCCCAGGAAACTGTTTAGGGCGATTTGATGGATGCCCCCCACCCCTTGAACCCCCCCCCTGCTTGGTCACCTGCCCTGAACCATCTCGGTAGGGCAAGTCCAGACATGCCCAAGGGCTGCCTAGGCCCCCGCCGCCCCCCTTGAACCCATCACCACCAAAACCACTTCCCAGCCCCCCTCTTCCTAAGACAAGTTCAGGCATGTTGCAGCCGGACCCTGTACAAGTTCAGGCATGGCATGTTCCTATCCATACCCAGAATGAATGGCCTGCCTAAGCCTCACCGATAGGCAGCACATGATGTCTGGCCCCTCCACTTCCGAGGACATACACACACACACACACATGCTCCGGTCGGACCGGTCTAACTTTTCGTCGTTCCTGTCAATATTGCTTTAGGTAAGAATCCTGGTATCTATGTAACAATTATTTTTAAAATATCTATCTAATCGATGCTATATCATTTGTAAACCCCTTGTATTTTATCTAAGCCCACTTAGAGGGCCAGCTTTTACCATCTCCGTGAAAATCTTTTCACAGAACAACAGCCGACATCCATCTCACAGACAGGCTCTGCGTTTAAAAGCCTTCAACAGCGCACACAGAAACGAGATGACAGGACGTCTCTGCGCAGCCTGGCTTTTAGCAGCCCCTGCGCGCGCCCGCGAGCTGGCCAGTGCCAAAGCTCTCCGCGGCCCCGAACAGACACGTAGCTGTAAACTGCAACCTGTATGTCCCTGCGGCACTGACGAGGATTGATTCAGACCCTACTGAAGCGTGCGCGATTGTCTTAACACAGCTGCCAAAACCCCACCTCCCCTGTCTGCTCAGCGCTGATTCAGTCCAGGAGCGCGCATGCTTTTCAACAGTTGAGCGTAATACTTCTTCCATTCCCAAGACGCATGTTTCTTAAAAAGTTAAAGGCTTTCATGATAACATGTAAAACACGAGATAACTAGTTCGATATAAGCCCCTCATACACACACACACAGTTAAATAAGATGCAGCAGAACCCTTTTAAATTACGTTTGAGACGTCTAAATGCTATATGAATTAATATATTTATAATTTGTATTAAAATCGATCTAAAACAAACCCCTATTCTATCCATGTTAATCCTCCCCTCATGAAGAAATCCGGTTAGTTTTTTCTAAAAGTTTGAATGCCTTAATCAGATCGGATATCTCGGGCTAGAGAAAGGAACTTTAAAATACTCTGCCAAAACCGCTTTTTGCAAAGCACAAAGTTCCAGGCGGCCGGATTTGGGATGTGGGCTCTGGGGAAATCATACTTCAGACGTTAGGACCGCTCAGGACGTTTATGACCCTTAACCTCGTGGTCGGAGCAAAACAGAAAGCATCTGTTTAATCAAATCTACGAGTTACAACGGAATCTATTAATCAAATTCCGGATAACCATTAACCTCGTGGCCAGATCAAAACTTTAGGAAAGGTGAAAAAGGTCTTACGGAGATACATACAGATATTTAAACAAATCTATTAAGCGAATTCTGGACTTTTGTAGCGTCCGTCGAAAGTTGTTGTATTTAGACACCGGACAAAGGCCATTACACGGATGTACGGTTAAAATGATTGGGGAAAATATCTGATATTACAGATCACAGGGATCACATTCCAAAACAGCCAGCTCTTTCGGGTATATAAATAAGCTGCTGTCGGACCCCAAACCCATTTTTTTTTACGCTTCGTTCAGAACAAGAAAGATGAATTTCTCCCAATACGGTTTGTCAGCACGAATTTATTAGAATAATATATTATAATTTTAATGACTACATCTAAATGAAATCTAATTATTCTTCATACAGATGAATAAACGACCCCCCAGGTAAGGCTATTCATGATTCTTATACGCGTTAAATGAATATGTTTTAAAAACTGAGGTCTGAATTCTTATATTTTTTCCTTAGAGCTGTTCATACCAGTCGATTCGCAAAATGGTAAAAACCTTTTTTAATATATCTTGTTTAATACGCGTATGGCCTGCTTATTAGCATTTAGGCGGAGCATTCATGTATCGGCGGGCGCTCGGTAGCGCGTGTGCATGTATAAGCGCTTACGTGTTTGTCAATATAAAACTGTTTATAACATGTTTTTTCTGGGCTGATCCGTTCATGAAATGGGATGATGAGTCTATAAACGTGTCTTAACTAACCGCATGAACGACATGCGTGAGTGAATATTTGAGTATAATTACTGGGTTGTAATGGAAAATGTCCAGGAATACAATAAAGTTATTTCAAAACATGTGGTTGATTCCTTTATTTTCTTTTCTTTAGAATTATATATACAAGTAGAATCGACAATCGATTTTGATGGCCCATGTGAGAATTTTTATTAAAATGATAAAATGTTTACGTGTCTATGCGCATACGTGTGTGTGCGCAGTCGTGCATGCGATTACTAGCTTTCGCACACGTGCTTTGCTAAATGAAATGTAATACATACTAGGACCGCCAAAAGTCCGGGTGATTTTAGACGTATCAAAAGTATTGTTGAATCATCGGGCAAATGAATATTATGACGTGTTTCTGTATTTATGTGATTATATTTAAAGACCTTGAGACCCGATTATTTTGAAAATGATTTTATCCAACTTAGTTTAGGGGTTGCTCATGCAGTTTGTTAAAGTGCTTCGGGTAGTTACAAGTAGACTATCGGGATGAATAGGGATGATAAGTATTAAAACGTTCTGTATTAATTAACTGGTTGAGATGTGTCTGTGTGTGTGTGTGTGTGTAAGCACGTGTAGATCAGCTTGTGTATATGTGTGTGTGTGTCTGGATTGGAGCTCGTGCATTTGGTTTTAGCCGTTGCAAGAGCTGGAATTGGTAAATGTTATTTTAAATAGGCATGTATTTTGTTTTGTAGATGAAAATTCTGTACAAAACGAAACAGTTTCTCAAAGGGATTACCCTGATTTGTACAGTCACGGTAAGTGTCCTTTTCAATTTATGGATGAAACTTTGGGGAGCACACTTATCTGCAGATTTTCTGAAAAGAGTCCTTTAACTGAGAAGGTTATAATTTTATTTTCAGATTCAACTCTCCCGTGTGTTTTAACGCAATTGCTGCAAGGCTCAGACAATCTAGCACTTTACGAAAGCTGGAAGAATCCACAAACACCAACCCCGTCGGTGATCAGCATTCAGGGGCAATCTCCGGCTGCTTCTCAGAGAAGCAGTGGACATTCTCCAGCACCATCTCCGAACAGCCGGGGGTATTCTCTGACATCATCTCCGAGAAGCCTGGGGCATTCTCCGGTACCATCTCAGAGAAGCCTGGGGCAATCTCTGACACCCTCTCAGAGAAGCTGTGGGTATTCTCCAGTGCAATTGTCGGCGTCATCTAATTCTAGCCGGCGTTCAACCCCCGGGTGGGACACTTTACCAACATCGCTTTACTCTGAGCGAGGATCTCGGCGAAGAAATCGTTATTCATTCCGATATTCCCATCGGCCTGACCACGACCGGAGACATCGCGAAAGACTGGTGCAGTTGGGCGACGTTCTTCGCTGGGCACTGGAGCAATTTATAGAATTAGAGTCTCCTGGGTACAATTCCATACCCGACATGAGTTTACATTTGCTGCATCTGTATACTTTTTCCAAGGTTCTACCCAGAAATTAAAGTATAGGTTTTATATACTTTTTTTTTTTTTCATTAAAAATAACATTGAATGCAAATTTTTATTTTCTGGGCTTATACCTGTAACCTTTGTTTAAATTTTTATTTTCTGTGCTTATAACTGTAACCTTTGTTTAAATTTTTATTATCTGTGTTTATAACTGTAACCTTTGCTTAAATTTAGGTCATGTCTGAAAACGGGTCTAGCGGTAGCCGCAACGAACGCGACAACAGCAACAGCAGCAGCGACAGTGGTACAGACAGCTTCCGTGAACATCCTGTAGGGTGCAAAGGTAGGAAAAGACCGTTCAGTGAAAACCTGAGACTATTAAAAGAGATGTCTGATAACCTTTAATATTCTATTAAACCCCCTAAAATACCTACTCCTCCGTGATCACCTGAAATTTGTTTAATCACCAACCCCAGTGACACATCCTATTGACAATTTTGATCTCATTGATACTTCGCTCCAGGTTCTAAATTCTGATGAAATAGCCGTAGTTAACGCTCTGTTGGAGCTTTTGAAGAATACCTCTTCTCAGGACAGAACGTCTTCAGGCCCTTCACAACAACCAAATGCCTTAAACACAAATGTGAAATCCCCACAACCTTCTACCTCAGGAACTTTGGGCCCTAGTAAGATCAGTCTTCAACACTCACCTGTTGATGACTTAAAAGAGCCGGATACTTCCTTCCCACATCCTCAGACAGGATCAGGAGTGCCTAATTTGTCCGGGGTAAACTTGAGTTTCAAAACCAACTCTCCACAACCATCTACCACGCATACGGAGAAGCCGTCATCTCCAGAGCCGTCAGTAAGTTTCCCACAACCCTCTACATCGCATACGGGGAATCCATCATTTCCAGAGCCGTCAGTAAGTTCCCCACAACCCTCTACCTCTCAATTCAATAATTTGTCTATAACGGAGTGTCCAAAATTTAACAATATCGAGATTAGACACCAGTTCAATTTTTCTGAGGCCTACACACTTGATTCATTCGCCGAAGTTTTTAATCATATACACGAGACCCTTCAGCAAATATTAGACAGTTTTACGAGCACTTTGAATCCTATGGATCTAGTTCAGTTAGAATTACGTGCCGAATCTCTCAACCCCAGTGTTTTTTCCCTAACCCCCGCGGGCATGCTTTCTGTTGAAGACTTTTTTAATCAAATTGAATTACTTCTCCAGAGTCACGCTACTATTTTAGCCGATTCCAGTCTGACGCTAATCGTTCAGGTGGTCAGGGTTCCATCTGGCGGCGACGGGGGTAGGCGTAAAGCCTGTTCCCTTTCAACGATGTAATCCTTCAAAAGAAACGGAAGCACCTATGGATCTCCTTTAACCGGGATGATCAGTGCTGTTTTGCCAGGGGTTTGCTGGCTGTATTAAACGATAGGTTCAGAAACAATCAGAAATTGTGTGAACAAGAGGCTCGGCGTCTGCACGTTGAGGCCGGTTTATCAACGGATCAGAAAGTAACGTTTTCAGATGTCGAAAAATTTGAGAGGCTACTAGGAATTAAAATTATCGTCTGGTACAGGGAACCGAACACCAATGCTCTATTAAAATTTGAAGCGCCCGGGTCAGAAAACCAAAGACGGCGTTCCTGTTTTTGCACCAGGAGCATTATTACGGTATTTTGAATCTAAAAGGCTTTCTGGGATTTTCCTACGTCTGCGATTTCTGTTACACGGGATATTCTATACCGTCACGACATCGCTGCGAACAGCACTGTGATTCTGTTTATCTACAAACTGTCGATTGGTTGACGGGGAGGCTTTTCGATGTCCCGACTGTTGTCGTTTCTGTCGATCAAGGGTTTGCTTCGAGCTCCACAAAACACCGAAATGGAATGAAAAGACGCGTCGGTCTGAAAGTATCTGCGACGTCTTTAAAGTCTGCGCTCTCTGTTATGAGAGATACAGCTTGAAAGCCGGTTCAAAACCTCACAAGTGTCGACCCAAACACTGTCGCGTTTGTAGAGCGGTCGTGAAAGAGTCGGATGAAAATCATCAGTGTTTTATTCAAAGCTTACCGCAAAGACCAAACCAGGAAAAATACGTGTTTTACGATTTTGAGTGCCGTCAAGATGACGATACTCACATCCCCAATTACATCCACTGCATGCATTGGAACGGTCAATCGTGGAGATGGGCCGGCGAGGACTGTGTAGCAAAGTTCTTTCACAGATATCGATGTCCGAAATACCAAGATTACACGTTCATAGCTCACAATTCTAAGGGATATGACGGATATTTCCTCATGAAATATCTCGTCGAAAGCGGGCAAACTCCATTTGTTACATCTCAGGGTTGTAAATTAATGTGCTTTATAGAAGAAGATTACAACTTGAGATTTATCGACTCGTTGAACTTCTTACCTATGAAATTGAGCAGTATGCCCAAAGCCCTGGGATTCCATGCTCAAAAAGGGTACTTTCCCCATTTCTTTAATACCGCTGAAAATCAAGATTACATCGGACCATACCCCGATCCTAAATATTACGGCATTCAACACATGATGAGCCAGGAAAGAGAGGAGTTTTTGTCTTGGTACGATTCGGTTAAAAGCGGTACCTTCAACTTTAGACAAGAAATGGCCTACTATTGTCGAAACGACGTGGTTATTTTGAGAACCGCGTGCATGAAATTTAGAGATGAAGTGGTCGGGATCGGTAATATTGATCCTTTTCAGTGTATGACCCTAGCTTCTCTCTGTCTGTCCATGTACAGACAAAACTGCATGCCTGATAATGCAATTGGAATCATTCCTACTGATCATTACAAAAGCACTCACAAAAGCATATTCTAATGCTTCTATTCAGTGGCTAATGTTTCTTTCCGAGAAGGAAAAAATAAACATTCGACATGCGCGGAATCACGGTGAAGTCAAGATGGGGTCCTTTTATCTAGATGGTTACGCCGAAGTTCAGGGTGTTCCGACGGCCTTTGAGTTTGCTGGCTGCTTTTATCACGGATGTCCAGAGTGCTACGATGCGCAAGCCAAGCACCCTCTTACGGGGACGTCTTATGCAGAATTGTTTAAAACGTTTGAAGACAAACTCAATAAATTGCGTGAAAACTTTAATCTGACGGTGAAAGTGCTTTGGGAACATGAATGGGAGCGCATGAAAAAAGAGGACGCGGAGCTTCAGGATTTCTTAAGACGCTTTGAGTTTCCTGAACCTATCAATCCCCGTGATGCCCTTTATGGAGGGTGCACCAACGCTATCAAATTATATCATAAGGTTCAAGGGACGAGCAAATGCATTATTACGATTTTACAAGTCTGTACCCCTACGTCAACAAAACAAAAACCTACCCGATCGGCCATCCGACCTTTGTTTTTGAGAATTTGGCGATCTTAAGCAATACTTTGGTCTCATTAAAATCACCCTGTTAGCCCCTCGCAATTTGTATTTTCCGGTCCTCCCTTTAAGAATTTGCAATAAATTGATGTTCGTTTTGTGCCGTACGTGTGCAGAAACCCAGACATCCACCGGCCTTTGCCATCACAATGATCGGAAAGGTCTTTAACAGGAACCTGGTGCAGTGTCGAAATACTCAAGGCCTTAGATAAAGGGTACAAAGTTTTAAAAATTCATGAGATATGGCACTACGAACAGAGTACCGCAGATTTATTTTCCGATTACATCAAAATTCATCTGAAAGGCAAACAGGAGGCCTCTGGATGGCCATCTTGGGCCGTGGACGAAGTGTCCTGGCGGCACTATGTTGACGACTATTTCTTAAAAGAAGGCATATTATTGGAGCGTGAAAACATAGCCTCCAATCCCGCCAAGAGACAAATTTCCAAGTTATTTCTGAATTCTCTTTGGGGAAAATTCGGTCAGAAGCCTAACCAACTGACCACGACGTTTGTTAAACACACCCAAGAATTCTTTGATTACCTGTTCTCAGACATGTATCGGCTCCTATTTTGGCTTTGTCAGCACGAAATCGCTCAGGTGCAGTGGAGGTATGCGGATGACCGATACGTTGTACCCGGCCCTGTCAATGTGGTGATCGCCGCTTTCACCACGGCCTATGCCCGGCTAGAATTGTAGGAATTGCTGGATTGTTTAGGGCCGAGGATTCTGTATCATGATACAGATTCCATTATCTTCACAGCATCGCCTGGACAGTACACGCCGCCAGTCGGCGACTATTTAGGCGAACTCATCAGTGAACTAGATCCTGATGACTACATAGAAGAATTTGTTTCTGGGGGTCCAAAAACGTACGCGTACAAAACGTTCAAAGGCAAGGTCTGCATGAAAGTAAAGGGTATTACTCTCAATCACCAAACGGTTCAAGAGGTAAACCTATATTCGTTAATGGATCTAGTGCATAGTTTTGTAGAAAACGATCTCACAAAAGAAATAACCGTTCATGGTATGCAGATTCATAGGAACAAAAAGACCCTGGCGTTGCAAAATCGCCCACTCAGAAAGAGATTCAGAGTGGTGTACAACAAAAGGGTTCTCTTGCCCGATTTCACATCTCTACCCTATGGATACTAAAGAGGGCTTTGATGTAAGACTTCAACACCCGTTCTCAAAAATAGTCTTGGGACCCTCCTGTTCGGGCAAATCGAATTATGTGAAAAAGCTTTTGGAACACACAGAACATGTGCTTTCTCGTCGCCCTGACAATATAGTCTGGTTTTATAGCTGCTGGCAGCCTCTGTACGACGAACTATTAACCCGATTTCCCAAAATCAAATTTTTAGAGGGGTTACCCGCTTCCTTAAGCGACGATGAACTACTGCCGCCTGATCGAGTTAACTTGGTGATCGTCGACGATTTGATGGAACAAGCGAGCCATAGCCAAGAGATAGAGAGGGCCTTCACAAAATATACTCATCACAGGAATTTGTCCATCATTTACTTGGTCCAAAATTTTTTTCAAGGCAAGAAAAGTAGAATAATAAATCTGAATGCCAATTACATCACCCTTTTTAAAAACCCGAGAGATAAGCTGCAAATCACCAATTTAGCTCGTCAAATGTACCCGGCAGGGTGAAATTTTTCTTGGAGGCCTTTGAGGACGCTACGCGACACCCTTACGGTTATCTGTTGGTGGATCTGAAAGCCCAGACACCTGACGAATTTCGTTTACGTACTGGCTTGTTCCCTCCCGATTGGCCTGCGGCATACGTCGTGAAAAGATAAAGACGTTCGAATTTCCGAGTATTTGAAAAAGAGAAGGCATGTCGTGCAGAATAAAAAGAAATCTCCCTCTGCTCAAGACCCTGCACAGGGTCTCCTGTCGCCGAAGAAAAGCGATGCTGAGCGAGGCTCCTGACGATTTCATTTATGCTCTGGCCGAAATAGCTCTCAATACTTTAAAAGGCCATGTCCCCCTGACTTCTAGACAGTTCAAGTTGCTGAAGAAGCATCGTTGCGCCGTTAAAAAACTAAGCGATAAAAAACTAACCGTTAAAAAGAAAAACCCTTTTAAATCAGAAAGGAGGTTTTCTCGAGCCCTGTTAAGCGCGCCATTCCTTTCATTACTAGTTTAATAGCATCGAGTATAAATATGGAATACACGCGCAAGATGTACTTGGTCCCTCAACAACAAATGGCTCAGTGGCAACAGAAACCCCCACCTTCCAACGAACTTCTAAGCGCTACGGAAAGTGAACTGGATAAACAAATGAAACTCATACTTGAACGTGATGACTTGACCGTCGATGCAAAAGTAAAACTTTATACGACCGTCTTGCAAAGATACCTTACCTTTGTGAAAAAAGCGGATAAAGAAACCGGTTCTCTGACATTATTGATGCCTGTCGAGAGCCAGGAGGTGCCGCAGAGGCGCTCAAAGATGCGCCTAGTACCCCAGAAGAACGGGTGTACGACGAGATTTTGAAAAGTGCTCGGATAAATCAAAGAAATATACTGAAATAATTTTACAGAAAATGTTGCATCACCCTAATACAACCTATTGGAATGGCTTGGGAGAGTTTGTGTTTCGTGGAGAACCGTTACCCGGAACGAATATGGTCGATCTAATGCGGAACTTAACCGCCCGTCACAACATACCATCCTATCGGAGACCTAGGGGCTGGAAAGAATTTATTAAGGCCCTGGCCGGATTGAACATTCCGACCTCGGCCGTACCAAACATGGACACTAGAGAACTTCTAGAGAGTTTCAAACCATCCTCCCCAGACGGGGCTTCTGCCTCTGTTGCCCCTGCTGCCGCAACGTCTGCTTCCGATACACCTGTTGGCAAGAAAAACAGATCTCGCAAAAAGAATGAATGGATTCCTTATTGAAATGTAATTATATTTTTGTTTAATAAAATATTATATTTAATTACAAAGTTTGCCTATTCTTTATTAAGATAATTACAGGGCATAGAACTTTGCATACAGGGATGATCCTGAAAGCTTCTAGAACTGTTCTTAGACAAGGTGTTGACAAAATTTTGAACCATATCATCATTCTTGGTGACTTCATTAAAATACAGGTTCATGACCTCTTGATAAGAGCATCCTTTTCCTCTATGATACAGGAAAAAAATACAGTGTTGCCCGCAGACGGTGGAAAACCAGCTTTGAAGCTGCCGGGTATGGTGAATAATTTCTTTACAGTTTCTGTTTAAAAAGCTGTATATTTCCTCAGGAAAATAGATAAAGTCTGGTGGGGTTCCATAGGAATCGAAAAATTCTCCAGTTCCGTCTTCTCTGAGATGTATCGCCAGCCAGTGTTCTCCGGGTTGATTTTGACGGTGAGTATTGACGATGATCATGGTCGGGAGCTCCGTAAGTATCTTTTTAGGCAGTTCGTCGCACGCCAACACTCCGTAAAACAGATTTTCTGTGTACGGATTACTGGACATGAGTTTGTTGATCTGCAGGGTGTTCATGCTTTTTAGTAATCATAAAGTATATTTCTTCTCTGGTTTATTTCAATAATGTTGTCAAAGACCGCATACACTATTAGATTCACAGTATTGGGTAGAGTTTGCCGAAAGCGGATTTCAAATCTCATGTTCCCAGTTTTCATCAATGAGAAATGGTCTCCGCATTCTTGATCTGGAGTCAAATCAAAGGCAAACAGGGTGTAACCTTTGGAGAATTCAGAACGGCTGATGGCTAGAGGCAGGTCTTTCAAGTGCTTTCCGGTGGCCAACACAAGGTTGTAATATTCTCGAGCGGTGGTGTCATTAGTAAAATTGGGTTGAAATGGTTTGGCAGGAATCTGTTCTCCGTCCAAATACAAGGCCAGGAATTCCACATGGTTATGCTTGAAATTGAAGGGGTTTCTGGCGTAATCCCCGGAAAAGGCATCATTATCCACCATGCCTAGGACCACGTATTTGGGTAATTGTCCCAAGAACAGGTTCTCCTGATTGCTCATCCGTTTCCCGGCCGGTAAACTGAGAACTTTCATATTCACTCTTTCCACGGGGTACTTGGCGTTGGCGTTTGTGAGTGCGTGTGCGTGACCCAATTTCACCGCCGCTGAAACATTAACTTTCTTGACAAAAAGAGCTGCGGATAAAATGTTTACTTTGTAACGCTCGGCATCTCCGGACATCAGACAGAATTCATTTTTGCTCCGGACCATTTTTATTCTGACGTCCACTTCGTTTAGAATTAATTTTTCTTGAAAGAATAGGTATGAATGAATAGATCCGAGGAGTTCTACTGTCTTACCCTGGGCCATATAACCGTTTCTTTTTTTGAACCCCTCATTCGAACCGTCCAAGGTTGTGTTTTCATGTTCGTTGGCCGAGTCTTTATAAAAAAGACCCGTACCAAATTGGTACTTGAGAGTTTCACTGCTGTAATTTAACAATCCCTCAAAAGGGCCCTATACGGGTAAAGGCTGGAACTCTGTGATATTAAGCGATCTCCCAGGGTTACATCCGGCTATCGGATAATTAACAAAGGCTACCTTGGCCACGGGGGGTGGATTAGTTCCGTCGGCGTTGACGATTTTGCATCGGACGTGTAGAAGCGTGTTATTCAGGTCCAAGTAGTCTTCCCCATTCCCAGTAATCAGAAACTCCAACGGGGCTTTTTTCTACACTAGTCTGAGTATAGGGTACCGTAAACAAGTCCAGTTCGGATTTCACACACTCTTGAGACATTCGATGAATGAAAGACATTTTGAGTTAAAAAATGTTTTTCGATTTCTTTTTTCTGCGGGCGGGACTTATCCTTGTGGCAGAGAGAAGAAAATGAAGTAAAAGCTGAACGGCACGTCTTTTTGATGCTCGGGACTGCTCGTGACCCAGGAGGTCTCTTACGTTTAGTTTTCCTCATTACCATTAGACCAGCCCCAGCCTGATTTTCTTCGTTTCCTTGAGTCATCGCTCCTGACATGGCTCCAACCACCACGTCTTTGACAATATTCTTAGCGGCTGATTTAATGTGTGGTTTGACAATTTCGAATCCTCTTTTCAAGAGAGGCAAAGCTCTTCTAAATAGCCCTCGAAATATCCCTCCGATCCCAGAGCCGTACATCACTGGGGCCCCAGAAAATCCGGGGAGTCCGTTACCGGCTTGGGCTTCATAATAATGCACGTAAGGGCTAGGGTCCAGGTAAGATCTCATCTCTGTATTAGTCGTGCATACACCTCTTGGAGGGTCTGAAATGTAACTTGACTATGACCTTGCCAAACTGAAATGGAACCGCTTTGTTCTGATCCGTCTTTATTTCAATGGTCAAAGCATCAAACTAATTCTTGCTGACCGGAACGTAGTGCGGCTTGTCGTATGTGATTGTGGTAATCTTATTCATCTCATCCTCAATATGTACACATCTCAAGAGAGGGACGTAGCTGTCGCCGACTCTTTGGTGAGACACAATGTCGCTGTAGACGTACAAGGAATAAAAACCCGCTCTGATATCCGCGGGGTAAGGAGCTTCATTCACCAGACCAATAGTTGTGTCCGAATGAGCTCCTAGAATCCTACCTAATTGTCCCTTGACATGCAGAGTTTCATCCGGCACAGTATTTGAGAAATAGAATCTACGCTTTAGAGCGCTATAGCGGAAGTACGTAGGGTCTGCTGAATGGGACTCCAAGAATTTTTAATCTTTCAACACCACTTCATTCATCTTGTCTGTCACTTTCTCGATGCTAGAGTAATAGCCCGCGGGAATAGTATAAAATTTAGCTATTCCCAGGGGCCCTGTAGGTCGATTGGGGCGACTAATTTGACGGTAAATTCGGCGATGGTATTATTAGGGAAAACATCCTGGGAAGAATTGCTGGGTAGTACAACGTAAAAGCTTTTTCTCTCCATTGTGAACAGACCGTAAATAAAATATTATTTTTGATTCTCAGTATTTAATGTCTTGCGCGTAGCTTTCAGGGATCCATCTGTTAAACTTTTCTGGCCAACCGAGCCATTTCACCAAAATATGCTTTTTTCTACAGATATTTTTTTTCGCCAAAATCTTTTCAATCCTGAAGACGTCCGTACCTCGAATCTTTTGTAACTCGGCGTCGTAAAAGGAACCTATAATGTCTTTGCCATCATAATCCTTGAGCTTGTAGACGGGCGGATCCCTGGGGACTAGTTCAGAAACGGTAAATACCTCATCTGACAAGGTTTGTTCGTAACCCTTGGTAAAAGGACTCCGGGATTTCGACACCCTGACCGTATCGCCGACTTTGAATTTATATTTTATATTTCTTTTGGTTTTAGTTAGACCGTATAAGTTTTTAAAGACTTTCCAAGAATTGGAACTATTCACCTCGGCAGGGGCCATTTTTATACCTCGGTGATAGCTGAGATTATAAGATTTCACTAAGTCCTGTAACCCCGGCAGATAGGCCTGGGTGTTCCGGGAGCTGAAATAACGCCACATTTGGTCTTCAGAGTTCGATTGAACCTTTCCACCACCGATGCCTTTAATTCACTAGCGGTGGTGAAATGTTTTATTCCGTGTTTGTTGATCAGGCTTTGAAATTCCCGATTGAGAAACTCTTTACCCCTATCCGTCTGAAGTTGGACGGGTACTCTACCTTCCTCCAAAATTTCTCGAAAAGCCCTGGTTACTTCTTTGCCCGTTTTGTTTTTCAGAACCCTGACCCAAGCGTATTTAGAAAGAATATCTATACAAGTCAGTAGATACTTGTAACCTCGGTTATACTCGGACAAGTTTGTCATATCCACCAGATCGACCTGGCATTGCCCGTCAATATTGGAAACATAAACCTTATTCCTTTTTAAATGAATTCTGGCCGGTTTATGTATCGTGTAGGTGTATTGCCCGGATAACCAATCGGCCACTTCTTGGGACCCAATATGGTGACCCGCGTTGCGAGAGAGCTCTTTTTAAGGAATCCTTACCCCCCAAGGACCCGGGATTCTCAGAGTTATAATATGTTTTTTCCAAGACCTGCTCAATCGTCGGTGATAAAACAGACACTGACACCAGTTAAAAAATTAGAAAACATTTATTTAGGAGTCTGAATTTTCAGACGGTTGTGGTTTCAGGCTCAGAAAGACCCATCAGCTCTATCATATCATCAAATTCCAGGTCATATTTAGTCCACAGATTCATATGACCCTCATGATTAATATTACGCTTACAAAACTCATTTGCCACACGGTGGGTTACACAGTAGGAGTATTCATCCATTTCATAAAATGACTGCATTACAGTATCATAAATAGAGTTGGTACTTTCAAATTCATCCACAGTCTTTTCAATCACTACATATATTTTGGGAATCGGCAATAGAATATTAAAATACCCGAGAACTTTCACAGCTAGTCATTTCAGCCAATATTTACGGAAAATCTTCAGAATCTTCTGAAAGCGACCTTGGCGGTAGGTGTTTTCAGGTTCAAGGAGGCAGGTATGTCTTACCTGAGCAGGGTGAAATATACCACAGCCTTGACATTCTTTTTTCTGGTCGTAGTAGACAATAATGTCCAGCAGAGATGTCATCAGACCTTTAACAAGCGATGGGCCTTTTTCCAGGTTTCAGGCAGTACACTATCAGGGCAATCCATATTTGTCTCAGAAAGTCCGATCGACATTGGTTCCTGCGGAACTTGTTTGTGCACCCAAGGCTGCCCTGGAGCTAGGTGAGAGGTTTCCATCTGATCGCCATTAACGGAGACGACAGTGTCCGGCTGATCACCATTGGGTGTGACGGGTGAGGCCCTACTCGACCAAGGAGACTGGAATCCTGTGTCTGTCTCAAGGTCTCTTGATCAGAGAGTGTAATCAGGCCATATAGTAAAATAACGGGGGTCAGATTCTTGGCGGTCCTGAATGCAATCCATCCGGACAGAGTTATAGAACTGGTAAGATTCAGGTCTTGAAGCCGGAGTCTTAGGCGGAAACCCCGAGGATGTTACGCCGAACTCCGTCGTTTCAGAGTCCGAAGCTAATGATATGCAGAGAGCTTTTAAAAGCTTCAACGAATTCTGAAATGGTCTGATCCTTTGTCTGGGTCCGTTGACAGACTGAGTATTTATGGCAAGAGGTCTGGGGCGTGGCGTAAATAAAGGGGGTTTTACAAGTCGTCATCGCTCGATTCGAACGATGTTTCAGACCAGTTAGACCATTACCGGCCCGTCGCTTAAGCTTGCAGAATTCCGTCCTTGAATACTACAGGCGGATGACATTTTTCCTTATCGACCGCGCATGATTCTACCATTGTTTCGCACAACTTGACCTGATCCTTGTCGGTCGCTCCAGCTTGAAGAAACCCGGGAACCAAACATCTTTTAACCCTTTTCAAACGATCCTTAGAATAGAACCTACGGAACTGACGCTTCACTGGGGCATCGGTCATAGATTCCATTTTTCTTCACAGAGTGCTTAGAACTAATGAAAATGCATCGCTTTTTATACATCAGTTTCAGAAGTGACCCAGGAAGTGGAGGGGCCAGACATCATGTGCTGCCTATCGGTGAGGCTTAGGCAGGCCATTCATTCTGGGTATGGATAGGAACATGCCTGAACTTGTACAGGGTCCGGCTGCAACATGCCTGAACTTGTCTTAGGAAGAAGGGGGCTGGGAGGTGGTTGGGGTGGTGATGGGTTCAAGGGGGGCGGCGGGGGCCTAGGCAGCCCTTGGGCATGTCTGGACTTGCCCTACAGAGATGGTTCAGGGCAGGTGACCAAGCAGGGGCGGGGGTTCAAGGGGTGGGGGGCATCCATCAAATCGCCCTTGACAGTTTCCTGGGGAAAACAGATGGCCAGGTTAAAGGTCATCAAACAGATGGGTGGGGTGGTGGGGGGTTCAAGGAGTATGGGGGCATCCATCAAATTACCCTTGACAGTTTCCTGGGAAAACAGATGGCCGTCATAAAGGTAATCAAAGGTCAACAAACAACAGATGGGTGGGGGTGAGGACTTCCTGTCATCAATCAACAGGGGCCCGGATAAAGGTCATCAAAGGTCAACTAACGACAGATGGTTGGTGGGGTGGGACTTCCGGTCTTCAATAAAAAAGGGGCATGGTTTAATCTCATCAATCAAATTGGATTAAATTTTGACAGAACCCACGTGACATATTACTACTCCCATTGCAGCACTTCTTGTGTGATTTTGGGCTATACAAAAAATAAATTGTATTGTATTGTAGTGTGTGTGTGTAGTTTGTGAAACCTGGATACCAGTGGTCCTCCAATTCCACTTTAACACTGTTTTTTGTCCCACAAGTCATCAAGCAAAATTTCCCAGTTTTGAGCCTCTGTAAATGGGGGACCATATATAAAAATGTCTGTCATTCCTAAATGGCTCATACAATATTTTTGTTATTAATGCATGACGCCTACACTTCAATCATGTAATGATTTCTTCAATTCATATCCATTGTGGTGGCATACAGTGTCAAAATTAATGGTTATGGATCTAAATGTAATTGTGCAGCTGTTTTTAATGCTAAAAAGAATACACTTATTTGTTTATTCAATGTATTTATTCAATTACAATTTAAATAAGCAAACAGGATCAATGGTAAACATTTACAGAATATACATTTATTTGGATTTCAGCAAATCATTCAAGTTAAAATACAAAAATGAAAATGAATTGATTATTTTTCAAATTTTATATTAATATGATACAAGATAAACACACAAAAATAAGTTCCAGGAATTCCAATTAACCATTCATAATATTATATTTATGACAAGATAACTATAAAAAATGTTCAAGTTCTTAAAAAAGGTCCAGTTAACTTTTGTGTATTCAGGGTAAAGAGATTTTCTCTGTCAAATGTACAAGGACAACAAACGATTTGTGCTTTTAAACTGGACCACACTTAAAATAAGTCTGCTCTCTTGCATTAACTTGTTTTCTCGTACAACTTAAATTCTACTGAATGACAGATCACATTAAGAATATTTTTTAGACACTTTCTTTTGAATCGTGTCACAGTTAGATGTATTGTACTAGGTAACTAAAGCATACTGGTCTTCAGTATACGATCACATTAGGCAAACTTTCAGTAACTGATTTTGTGACAATTTAAAAATGCTTTTTATTCTGCTTTTTAATCTTTAGTGCCATTAAAAGGACTGCCCATGAAAATCTCTCCTATATTAAATATAACATAAATTTAAAAGTAAAATGAATAGTATAGTATGGAACTGATTGTGTGTTGTCTGACAGTTCAACAAATATGTAAGGAGTGTTTCCTTTAGTGTGCAATCAATTTCCCTGTTTCAAAAGTGAAGAAAAAAAGTTATTAACCTTAAACATATTTTAACAAAATGTCCAAGAGCTGTTAAAGCCAGGCTAGATCAAGCACTATTTTCAAAAACCCTGCATTAGCAACCCATACATTACAATGTCATTTTAACAAAATTGATTATACAATATTTAATATTTTCTGAGGTTAAATAAAATAAGTGTAAGAACGTATCCGAGGCTGCGTTACTTAATCTACTTTGCATATTTTTAAGTAAAAAATAGCGGTATCCATTAAGGTGCACATAATGCCACAATACACAGTAGTAAGGAACCTGCAGAAAAAAATACTGTAGAATACGGAGTACTAATTCACATAAATTCTAATATGATAAGTACCCATAGGTTTGGAAATGAGGGCTACTGAAATGTACCCTAGGCTACTCCCAAACACTAGCTTGTGTGAAGAGTGGGTGAAAGAGACCACCCAAGTTACTATACAGCCCTAAGAATTGTGCAGACCTCCATGAGGGCACAGTATTACAAGTTAACTCTGTTATATCCAACCTTAGCCAAACATTTAGCTCCTTAGATGGTCTTACTAATATAGATCCATTTCCATAGAACAATACTTGAATGTGAAGAAAGCTAAAAAGATAATTAAACAAACTTAAAGAGACAATGGTAAACTGGGCACCAGAAAGGACTGAGTTGCTTGTACCTCTGGTCATCCTTTAGTTTTCTAGTGAACAGTATTTTGGTTGAATGAATGCACACATACTAATGGAAATTAGACTTATTGTTGATAGACAAAAAAAAAAAGATACTAAGATCAAGGCTTGGGTGTGGTAGAGCAATAGAATTAATAGTATAGTGTATACAATGGGCAGTAGCATAGCTTTCTGAAGTATTACCAAAAAAAAATTAACATTTCATTAATGGATGTAAAAGAGGGAAATGAAATTACTAAAGAAGCTATATAAAAAATATATTAAAAATAACTCCACTGTTTACCATAGAATTATCAGCACTTGACAGCAAGAGTTGAAGCAGAAATCAGAAATCATGCATTAGTTTTAGAAAAATGTTTTTAATACTGGTGACATCCACACATTGTTTTTAGTGCTTGCAACACTGAGAATGCAGTCAAGTATGTCTGTTACATCTAGGCAGCAAGACTGGAAGAAAATACAAGAAATGTGATTAGAATTGTTTTTGACTTGTATTTTTTCACCTGTGGAGGTATTAGTAACATGCCAAGGACCTCAAGGAATATTAATGGAACACTGAACAATTTTGTCTACAAAGAAAAAGAGTTGTACTCGATGAAAAATGTTAAAAACCAATAATAACGAATGGAACGTTAAAGTGTCTCCGAGAAGATAACTTCTTGACCCAAGATTTTTTTTATTATAATAGAGAGACAATGTACCACAATAATAATAATAATATGTGAAGAAGCAGTCAAAGTATGTGATTTTAATGGAGTATATTATATTATTTAAGTTGCATTTCAAGATATGTGTTATAAAACTGTGTATGTGGTATTAATTCAGGAATCAATATGTACAAAATTACAGAACAAGCTAAGCAAAGAAAACATGGTGCAAGAAACTTAGTTTGTTAGGCAAATCATTGTCAGGACAGTTTTAGTTGGACAAGGTTTAACTTGACACAGACTTGTAGTAAATGCCATTTAATGGTCCAGTGTTCCTTCTGATATACTGGTGTTCTGTCCAGGAGTGGTTACTATCTTGTGCCTATTGTTAGACACATAAACATATGAATTGTAAATCAATAGTTAAAGTACATTATATACATTATAGTAATTATGTATTATGCCCTTAACATTTAAGTTGGCTCGGATAAAGACACTTTACAACCAAAAGTAATGAATATAAAAAATGACTTTAAAGGGGTTATATAATTGGACACTGAAATAAAGAAAAACATAGTGTATCTAAAGTTTGGCAGGTTGGGGTGTGGATGATAATTTTTTTTTGGCTCATAAAAGCAGGTTATTTAAAAATGTGTAATTATGGATCAGTTTTTTGTACTAGTGTGGATATTTTGGCATTTGTGGGGATTTACAGGTTATCAATCCTGCCTACACTTGTACGGTTAACCTGCAAAAGGTTTATACTTAAGTATAAAGCACCTTTTAAAACAAATTGCAAAAGTATGACATTTATGATATATCTTAGCTTGTAATACTTGTTGAACAAGAGTTAGTCATGATTTTGTATTACCTGTTTACTGTTTCTGTGTGGAACTATACCAACGATGTGACCATTCTCTGTTTGAGACTAATGTTTCTCTTCCAGCCTTTTCTAACAGTGAGTGACCTACTTTCTGCATCCTGAGGAAAGGAGTCTTGGGCTATAGTTCATAAGTGAGAGCTGAAGGAATAATAAAATTTTTCAATAGTACATTGTGGACACTGATGATAGTATTGATATCACTGTGAAAGATGTTAATTTACCAGTGGCCATACAATGAAACTACAGATGCAACCTCAGGCTTACTATAATAATAATAATAATTACTTATAATAAGATAAAGGAACTTGATAGTTTGGGAGAAGCCAGGTGAAAAGACTAAGAAATTATTGAGGAGAAATATTAGCCAGTCAAATGGGACTGTACCTGGGCCAGACAATATCTGGTAATTTCCCCTTTAGAAGTAGACAATGTTGCTTGTCTTCCTGCCCTACTCAGCTACACACTACCATTACCATTTCACACTTCCAAGGACTTGGGCTTGAAACCCAGGCTTGGATTTCTATGTTCTATCATTATATGTCTGGATTTTCTCCAATTAATGTTTTGTTTTACAATCCAAATATGTTGTGAGAAATTAAGCAAAATGGCACCTTTTATTGGTAGAAAGATTACAATATGCAAGCTTTCAAGGCAACTCAGGCCTATTCTTTAGGCAAGATGGGATTTGCCATGAAAGCTTGCATATGATAATCTTTCGAATTTAGCTTCTCACTACATCCATAATGGCTAACATGGTACAACACCCTAGTACAACAGACATATAATCCAAATATGTGAATGCCAGCCTGATTAGTTATTATTTAAATTCATTATTTTAAATTCCTGAGTGGGGGTGAGTGCTGATGTGCACATTAGCATGATCTGTGTTAGGTATTACATTTAAGTTTGTAATTAACAAAGCATAATAGGTTTTAGCTCAAGTTTCCTGCAAACTATAATGAATACAGTAGATTTATATAATAAATAAATGAATTAAGTGAATAATAAAACCCCAGAACTAAAAAGAAAGAGACTAATAACATAGAAGTTTGACAATTATTATAGTTCCTAAATTATTTCACTTTATGATATATAATTGCTAATAAAGCTGCCAGCCCTATGATAAGCCTTTTTTCAGGCTAATTGATACAGGCAGAATGACAGTAATGCTACTACTAATTGTTAAGAGATTTGAAACAGATCAAAATTAAGTAACATAAAGACACATTTATGCCAAGATAACAGTGGCAACTCTTTACAATATAAAATTATAACAACATAGTTTGAGAAAATGAGCTTTTCAGTTTTATTGTGCTCAGATAATTATGTTCTTTCTATTACAGTGAATTCTGTCAGTTATTTATTTATGTCTTCCAGTTTGCAGTTTTTCTTCTCGTTCTTAAAACATACTAACTGATTCATTCATAGTGTGAGAAACTGCAGCAGTTCTCGACTGGATCCCTTAAACACTTGTATGAGTAGAATCCTTGCTTTGTTGCATGATGGGGCAGCTGGCTTGATTTACTCCATCTGGTCTTACCAATACTCCATGTCCTGGTTTACACTTAAAATATTGCTTCCCAGCATCAAAACCATCATTTTTACCTGGAAAATAAAACAAGCATTAAAATAAGTAACTGAAGACATAATATGAACAATTCAAATCACTGCATCGATGATTCCTCAGTACTGAACATTTGAAAAGAAAAAATTAAAAAAAAAACAAATTTAAAGAAAATTATTGACAGGCAAATATGGTCCAATACTAACAGTAAACAGTGTACATTTTAAAAAAATGTGTAAAAAAAAAAAAATAACAAAATGTACCAATCTTTTAGTTTAATGAGCAAGGGCAATCTCAGTCATTGCCTTGTGCATCCCATGTTTTCAGGCTCACATTAGTACTATTGTAGGACAGACTGGCTGTATCCATTTTGCCAGGCCGAAGCCCAAGTCTTGGCTTAACAAACTGCTGCCAGACACGCTTACTGCCAGCTAAAAAGCCTCAGTTGGCCTGACTGGGCCTTGTTATGATTGCCTTTCCCCTGTCTATAATGACCATCCTACTTCTCCAACTTCACCGTTTTTCACCCTCAGGAATGCCCCCAGAAAGTTTTATGTACTTCTTCCAGAGCTTCCTCTGGCAACACCAGGTTTCCCTGCATTTCATAGCCTTATTACTTCTTAAAGGGCCAGGCCTTCTTTTCTTCTTGGCAAACAGCATCTTACCATGAATTTCAGAGCTTTCCTTCTGTTGCCATCTTAATGTGTGGAGAAACATATCCAGCTTCAATGGCATTTTCCACAATATTTTAGATAACATAATGCACCTAGATTAATCATGTGTTTCGTGTGTGTGATGTGCAATTTTGATTTGATTTAGATTACAAAAACAAAGAGTGAATGTTATTGGTGCTGAATTCCATTCATTTCATGAAAATATAATTAAAAGCTTCCATTCTTAACACTGCTTGAGATTACCTACAGTTACTCTATATGTAACGTACAGGTGTAACATACAGTAGAAATACCATCTTTTACCCATACTGCATCTAGATGACATAATAATAAAGATGTTTAAGAAAAGTGCACATATGCATGAGGTAAAGTTACTCAAAATATGAAAAAGTTTGTCAGTATAGAAATTTCTGAAGGTTCTAATTGTTAATTTTTTATACTTTCAGGATGGAGGAAATATAATTGTAAGGGCCAATTTTAGAACATGAATGTTGCTTTCACACAAGTGTTTGCTTAGCTTCAATAGTGTGTTTTATATCTATACTAATAAAAGGCAAAGCCCTCACTGACTCACTCACTCACTCATAACTAATTCTCCAACTTCCCGTGTGGGTGGAAGGCTGAAATTTGGCAGGCTCATTCCTTACAGCTTCCTTACAAAAGTTGGGCAGGTTTCATTTCGAAATTCTACGCGTAATGGTCATAACTGGAAGCTATTTCGTGTGACATCATCACGTCTCCCACGTAATCACGTGAACTGACTATCAACGCAGTATGTAGAAAACCAGGAAGAGCTCCAAAAAGCGCTGAAGAAAACATGCATTATATAATTAAGAAGGCAGCGAAACAATAAGAACCGAGCGAGTGACATATACAACCATATTCATGAGTGCTACTACTTCGGAAACAAAGCACGGTTTAAGCTTAAAGTTTAAATTAAGTTCATAGACAGGCTGCCGCTGGCGTTTGTCATGCCCACGGGTAATGCGGGATACAAGTTTAATGAGAGGACACAGGATATAAACGAGAGTTTTGATTACTTTGTAACTAAGTTAAAATTGCAGGTGAAGGGCTGTGCTTATGCAAATTCCGAGACTGTGTTTGTGGGGGATTGACATTTAAGGCGGGTGGGGGAGTCACGTCATCATCTCCCCTCCCATTCACCTCATTTCGCTGTGAGCTGAGCTCTGCAGCTAACGCCGTCTTGAGGAACCAACTTTGTGATGCTGCCACCAAATACAGAAAAATCCACAAGTTAATACACACGCTGTCTCTAGAGTTTCTCCACACTGAATCCTCCAGGCACTACTTACAAAAGGTTACATTGACAATCGTGTTACGTTATTTTTTAAATGTTTCCTTTTCTTAGCACAACCACAGCTGAGAAGCTTCGATGCATGTGCTCCATAACGCGCTAAAAAATAATGCATTTAATCACACTTTGCATTCCAAACAAAGGGGAACTTCTGTCAATGCATGATTTCCTGGTACACCGATTACATTGATTAGCGCTTCCCGATTCATTTTACCCTCGCACCCCCTTGGTTTGAGAAGAAGTATGAAAAAATATGAGGTTAACACAGAAAAACAGATCACCAATTGAAGCTTTATGAATAATCGATTCGCCATCAATAATTGCTTTGGTAAAGCCATACTCAGTGTACTCCTTCCATTTTATAATTTTTCCGCCACTAGCCATGATTAAATGAATGGTAAAAAAGTAAGAGCGAAGCAAGGGCGACTTATTCAGGCAGGCAGGCGACAGCTCAATAGCTCGAATTTGGATATAAGTAGGTTTTATTTTGTCGCCGGAAATATCTTTGGTAGGAATGAAAGTTGAATTTAGTCTTTAAATTTTTATGGTAAAGAAAAAGTTATGCAATGATGACTAAATTTAACTATATAAAGTCAAAACTTGTATATATAAAGTCATTCCCGAATATATAAAGTCAAAATTTGATTATATAAAGTCAGTGTCGGAATATACAAAGTCAGCGCTGGAATATCCATTCATTTCCCAACCCGTTCAATCCGACCACAGGGTCACGGGGGTCTGCTGGAGCCAATCCCAGCTAACACTGGGAGCAATGCAGGAATCAATTCTGGGCAGGGCACATGCATCATTTTCAAAACATTAACCGAACAGTGTTTTTTTAATTTATTTTTCTAAATACGTTTTTGTTAACTTAGTTTAGTTCAGAGTCGTTTCAATCAATATATTTTGACTTTGACTTTATATATTCAGGAATGAGTTTATATACTCCGATGTTGACTTTATACACTGCTCACAAAAATTAAAGGAACACATTAAAGAAACACATTAGATACATCAGATCTCAATATGAAGTTGGATATCTATACAAATAACGACAGGGCAATGTCTTAGGAACAAAAGGATGCCAAGTCTTTTAATGGAAATAAAAGTGTTCTGCCTACAGAGGGCTCAATTGTGTAGACACCCTAAAATCAGAGTGAAATGAAGATGTGGCAGGCTAGTCCATTTTTTCAAAAACTTAATTTCTGCTACTCAAAATGCTTTTCAGTATCTTGTGTGGCCCCCACGAGCTTGTATGCATGCTTGACAACGTCGGGGCATGCTCCTAATGAGACGACGGATGGTGTCTTGTGGCATTTCCTCCCAGATCTGTATGAGGGCATCCCTGAGCTGTTGTACAGTCTGAGGAGCAACCTGGCGCCTAATGGACGAAACATAATGTCCCACAGATGTTCTATTGGGTTTAAGTCAGGGGATCGTGAAGGCCATTCAATTGTTTCAATTCCTTCATCCTCCAGGTACTGCCTGCATACTCTTGCCACATGAGGCCGGGCATTGTCGTGAATTAGGAGGAAACCAGGACCTACTGCACCAGCATAGGGTCTGACAATGGGTCCAAGGATTTCATCCTGATACCTAATGGCAGTCAAGATGCCGTTGTCTAGCCTGTAGAGGTCTGTGAGTCGCTCCATGGATATGCCTCCAAGATCATCACTGACCCACCACCAAACCAGTCATGCTAAATGATGTTACAGGCAGCATAACATTCTCCACGGCTTCTCCTGACCCTTTCACGTCTTTCACATATACTCAGGGTGAACCTGCTCTCATCTGTGAAAAGCACAGGACGCCAGTGGTGGACCTGCCAATTCTGGTATTCTATGGCAAATGCCAATTGAGCTCCCCGGTGCTGTGCAGTGAGCACAGGGCGCAGTAGACATTTGGGCCCTCAGGTAACCCTCATTAAGTCTGTTTCTGATTGTTTGGTCAGAGACATTCACACCAGTGGCCTGCTGGAGGTCATTTTGTAGGGCTCTGGCAGTGCTCATCCTGTTCCTCCTTGCCCAAAGGAGCGGATCCTGGTCCTGCTGATGGGTTATGGACCTTCTATGGCCCTCTCCAGCTCTCCTAGAGTAACTGCTTGTCTCCTAGAATCTCCTCCATGCCCTTGAGACTGTGCAGGGAGACACAGCAAACCTTCTGGCAATGACATGTATTGATGTGCCATCCTGGAGAAGTTGGACTACCTGTGCAACCTCTGTAGGGTCCTGGTATCGCCTCGTGCTACCAGTAGTGACACTGACTGTAGCCAAATGCAAAACTAGTGAAGAAACAGTCAGAAAAGATGAGGATGGAAAAATGTCAGTGGCCTCCACCTGTTAAACCATTCCTGTTTTGGGGGTCATCTCATTGTTGCCCCTCTAGTGCATCTGTTGTTAATTTCATTAACACCACAGCAGCTGAAACTGATTAACAACCCTCTCTGCTACTTAACTGACCAGATTAATATCCTATAAGTTTCATTGACTTTATGCTATACTCTGATTAAAAAGTGTTCCTTTAATTCTTTTGAGCAGTATATAATCAGGAATGACTTTATAAATTCCGACGCTGACTTTATATATTCCAGTGTTGACTTTATATATTCAGGTTTTGACTTTGTATATTCCAGCGATGACTTTATATATTCAACTTTTGACTTTATATATTCAGAAACAAGTTTGACTTTATATATACCGACGCTGACTTTATATATTCAAGTTTTGACTTTATATATTCAAGTTTTGACTTTATATATTCTGACTCCGACTTTATATATTCAGAAAACCAATGTATTTGCCTGTTTGGCACCCCATAGTATGTGTGTGTGTGTATATATGTACACATGTATATATAAATATATATGCCAGCAACACTCATGACAATGACAAAACAATTAGATTGTCAATCATGTTACGTACGTTATTATTAAAATGTTTCCTTTTCTTTTTACTTCTCCTGCCGCTGGGTATTTTGTATTTTATATATATATATATATATATATATATATATATATATAGATATGACAGCAACACTCATATCATTGACAAAACAATTACATTAACAATCATATTACGTTAATTTTAAAATGTTTCCTTTTCTTTTCATAACTTCTTTAACACACTACTTCTCCGCCATGAATGCGGGTATTCTGATATATATATATATATATATATATATATATATATATATATATATATATATATATACTAATAAAAGGCAAAGCCCTCACTCACTCACTCATCACTAATTCTCCAACTTCCCGTGTGGGTGGAAGGCAGAAATTTGGCAGGTTCATTCCTTACAGCTTCCTTTCAAAAGTTGGGCAGGTTTTATATCGAAATTCTATGCGTAATGGTCATAACTGGAAGCAGTTTTTCTCCATTTACTGTAATGGAGATGAGCTTGAACGCCGTGGGGGCGGAGTTTCGTGAGAGATCATCACGCCTCCCACGTAATCACGCAGTACATAGAAAACCAGGAAGACCTCAAAAAAGCGCTGAAGAAAACATGCATTATATAATTGAGAAGGCAGCTAAACAATAAGAAGCGGCGAGTGACATATACAACCATATTCATGAGTTCTGCTACTGAAACAAAGCACGATGTAAACCTACACTTTAAATTAAGTTCATAGACAGGCTGCCGCTGGCGTTTGTAATTTAGTGCCTGCCCATATAAGGCCGTCCGTCAGCGGCAATCCAATAGCAAACTCCCACTAAATATTCACGGGTGAAGGACTGTGCTTATGGAGAGGAAGATGAGATGGTCAGGGTGGTGTTTGACACAAACTCAGCGAAACTGCGAGAGAAAGTTTTAAGTGCCAGGACTAAGGTAACATTAAATACAGCCATGGACATAGCACGAGATGGCACCAGCACAGCTGGGAACCTTCGATGCATGTACACAGCGGCTCACATGAACTGACGCAGTGCACAGAAAAAAAGGAACAGTTCCAAAGAGCGCTGAACAAAAAACGAATTACACAATTGAAAAGGCAGCAAAAAAATATGAAGCGTCTGATACATACAAGCATATTCATAAATGCAGCTACTGTGGAAACAAAGCACACGTTGGAAAAAGTCAATGTCCCGCTAAAGGAAGACAGTGTAAAAAAAACCCGTGCATGCAGTGTGTCAGGTCTCAGATAAAGAAGAAGACGAGCTGTTTATTGATGCAGTAAGAAACAAATCAATGAATGAAACCTGTCATCTTTACAACGATTGACAAACACGGAATGTAACTTGAACACAACACATCCTACAAATACTACGAACCTGATTGAAAGAAATAATGATAATCAAATCCTTGATGACAGCAACACTCAGTAACACTCACAAAACAAATACTGTATATTGACAGTCATGTTACGTTATTTTTAAAATGTTCCCTTTTCTTTTTCTAGTTTTTTTAACACACTACTTCTCCGCTGCGATACGCGGGTATATATATATCGATCTACATACTCGAATAATGAATACTTTACATCAATGATTGTTTTGGTAAAGCCATACTCAGTGTATTCATTAGATGAACGGTAAAAAAGTAAGAGCGAGGGGAGGATGACTTATTGAGGCATGCAGGCTGTAGTGCGTGTCAACTCTATCTGAATTGCGCGATCACATTTGAAAAAATATATCTTTTCAAGTTCTATTTAGTCCATATGTGTCAAACTCAAGGGCGGGCCACATCCGCCCGTGTAATTATATCCGCCCGAGATCATTTTATATACTGTATTATTGTTATTAAAGCCCGGGTATATGAAGCGCTGGTAACACAATAAACTACAGATCCCATAACGCAGCGCTTCAGCTGCCTTGCGAACACTTACGCGTTAATCAAGTCTAGCTTATGATGCTGCAAGTTATTGCGAAGCTAGCTCACACGATGCTGAAGAGAAAAGTTGATTCTGAAAATAGAGCCTTTAAAAACCGATGGGAGGCTGAGTATATGTTTACTGAACCCGTGTGTCTCATTTGTGGAGCTAATGTGGCTGTAATTACAGAATTTAATCTAAGACGGCACTATGAGACAAAACATCAGGGTAACCTGAATGCAATGCAGAAGATACAGAAAGCAGAATAATTAAATAAGAATCTGACACTTCAGCGGACGTTTTTACCCGTGCACAATCACAAAGTGATTTCAAGTGAAGCTGCTTTTATGGGAGACACAAATGCACCTTGCCCCACTTTCCCTGTTGCCAAGTAATGTTAAACCAAGTCGCCACTACGGTGTTCCCAAATACGCACTTTGCTGATAAACTGAGCGCACTGAGTTTGCACGGCGCTTTGGTGACTTTGAAGAACAAAAAAAGTCCGTCTACATGCGGCTCGAACCTTGTGCATGTTTGGTAGCACATATCTGTGTGAGAAGCTCTTCTCAGTGATAAAGACTAACAAAACAGCACACAGGAGTCGCCTCACTGATGAGCACCTGCAATCCATCCTGAGAATCTCCACAACACAGAACCTCACACCAAACAGAAACAAACCTGTTGCCAAAAAAAGATGCCAGGCGTCCAGCTCTAAAATGACATATGAGCAAAGACAACTGAATGATTTGATTTGTTATTGCTGAAAGGAACACATTTTATTTATATTTCCAGGTTTTGTTATGCAGCATGTTCATATTTGAATTTGTATAATTTTGACAGGATATATTTTTATGGAGAGCAAAATCTTTTGGGATATTTAAAATCTAAGTTTATTTTTTATATAAAATTACATAAGAGTAAAGAAATTTGAATGTTTGTTCTTTTAACGTTTACTTTATTTCTAACTTGTATAATTTAGACAGGATATATTTTTATGGAGAGCAAAATATTATAAGTTGTTGAAGGTTTGAGTTGATTTATTCACGAATAATATTCCTGTCTGTTTTTACCATTCCTACCAAAGATATTTCTGTCAACTAAATAAAAATTCCTTCTATTTAAAATTTAAATAGAACTTGAACAAATACGATACTTCATAATATCCACGCAGACTTGCACGTAAGAGCGGGAGTTATCCGTTTTAACAAGCAGCGTATTGCACTGATAAGAAATAGCTGTGTGTGTATATATGTAAATATGTATATATATGTTTATATATGTGTGTGTGTATGCATATGTATGTGTACATATGTAGATATATATATATGTATGTATATATGTGTATATATGTGTATATGTATAGATATGTATATATATATATGTTTATGTGTGTGTGTGTAAATATATAATTATATATATATATATGACAACAACACTCATCACTCACAACAGTGACAAAACAATTACATTGACAATCATGTTACGTTATTTTCAAAATGTTTCCTTTTCTTTTTCATTGCTCCTTTAACACACTACTTCTCCGCTATGCAATTTAAAAATAGCAGTGGCCCAACACTGTCCTACAAGGGATAACACTCTTAACATCACACAATTCTGATAGCATTCCTCACACCATCACTTTCTACTTTCTGTGTTTCTGCTCATTTTTCACCCATCTACACACTACACCCTAAACTCCCGCTTCTTTTCTCTCACACCCCAACCTCTCTTATTGTACTTCAAGTGTTTTCTGAAAATCAAGAAAAATAGTATCATAGGCACCGCTCTGATCTCTCTTGAATGGTGTCTATGTTAATGACTGAAGTGTTTACAATTATGAAAGGAATTAGTACAGTGGATTGATAATGCTGTGGTGTGACAGATATACCCACCCACTCTCAACTTTCTCCCTCCATAAATCTATAAACGCTTCACAGAGACTTAGAAAAAAAACAGCAGGGTATATGTAACATTGGATACAAATGTTTTCCTGAATAGAACAATGAAACAGATAAAGCATTAAACAGAATAAAGGACAATAAACCAGAGTAAAATATTAAATTCAATACTAAAAGAAAAACTTAACAAATAACCTAATTTGTGATATAATAGACAGACAAATTATCCTGAGCACATGGACAGAGAGGTAAACTGAAAGAAAGGGCAGAATGTTAAGTTAAAAGCCTTCCTAAATAGATTAATTTTAAGTTGTTTTTTAAAAGAATGAACGGAGTCAGCTGATCTAATTCATTTTGGGATGTCATTTCCAAGTCTGGGTGCTATGGAGCTGAAGGCCATGTCACCCATAGAGTGCAGGTTAGTGTGAGGCACAACAAGATTACCAGAATCAAAGGACCTTAGTAGTCAAACAGGAGCATAGTGATTTAGAAGGTCACTGAATGTATATACGGAGGTGAATGTAAGAAAGGTTCTTAATGTGGTTTACGTGGGTGGAATAAGAAAGGGAGGAATCAAAAATGACACCAAGATTCTTTGCATCAGAAGAAGGTCTGATGAGATCATGGTTAAGAGTGACTGAAAAGGAGCTCATTTTCATAAGTAGCGCTTTAGTTCTGCTCCATCCAGGTTTTAATTTCACTGAAGCAAGTTGTGAGCTGAGAAAACTCTGATGAAGTTGCACTTTTGACATTGAAATAGAGTTGAGTGTCATCTGCATAAAAGTGATAACCCAGTCCATAGCTACAAATAATATGGCCAAGGGGAAGCATATAAATACAGAAGAGAAGAGGGCCGAGGACAAAGACCTGAAGAACTCCTTGTGTGACTGGTGCTGAGCTGGATCTGCTGTTACCAAGACTAACAAACTTTTGCCTGTCATTCAGATAGGACTTGAACCACTGGAGGGCAGTGCCAGAGGTACCCAGCATGTTCTCCATTCTGGACAGTAGAATGTCATGTCTGACAGTGTCAAATGCTACACTGAGGCCTAATAGTATTAATATGCTGTTTTGTACAGAGCCTGCTGCCATAAGCAAATCATTGGTTACTTGAAGAAGAGCAGTTTCACAGCTGTGGTGTGCCCTGAAACCAGACTGAAAGGGTCCCATCAAATTATTAGAGGTTAAGTAATTGGTGAGCTGGGAGCCTACAACACGCTCAAGAACTTTTGACAGAAAAGGTAAGTGGGAAATAGGCTGAAAACACTGCACAACAATTTTTTTGAAAAGTCTTTCTTCCTTAAAAGTTTTTGCTGATTGTACCTACTGGGTATGCACAAATCTAGTTCTGGGTTTATTGCATCATGTAGGAACTCTAAGAAATAGACATTTATATGTTTACTGACAATAATGTATTCAGTCATGTTTATGTTTCGCATAAGCAGTTAAATTAACAGAATTAAAAGTGTTTTGCTCCAGATTTTCTTTTGTATTCAATATCTGGTGCATCACGTTGCAGTGTCCAAAAGTAGTCAGCAAGCTTTGATGGATTCCAGTTGCCCTGGTATCATTTCTCCACCGTAGCAATGTCCTTGTGAAACCTTTCACTGTGTTCGTTACTGACAGCACCGAGATTTGTGGGGAAGAAATCCAAGTGTGAGTGGAAGAAATGAATCTTGAGTGATATGTTGCACTTTATTGTCTTGTATGCTTTGAGAAGTTTGTCTACCAGCTGAATGTAGTTTGGGGCTCTGTAATTGCCCAGAAAATGGTCAACAACGTCTTTGCAGGCTTTCCAGGTAATTTTTTTAGGCCCAACTAACTCTTCTCCAAACCGCTTGTCACTCATAACATGTCTGTTCTGGGCACCAACAAAAATGCCCCCTTTGATCTTGGCGTCAGTTATTCTTGGGAAATCTGTTTTAAATAACGAAAACCTTCGCCTTCCTTGTTCAGTGCTTTCACAAAATTCTTCATGAGTCCCAGTTTTATGTGAAGAGGAGGCAAAACTATCTTTGACAGATCGACAAGTAATTCATGTGTCACATTTTTCTGTCCTGGAACTAACTTTTTACGGATGGCCAGTTCTGTCGAGAAAAGTGTGACTCTTTGGCACGGCTGTCCCATTCACAGAAGAAACAACATTACTTTGTATAGTCAAACTGCAGTCCTAGTAACAGAGCTAAGATCTCCATAGATATTCCAGTTGTACCTGCTATACTGGACGTGCTTGAGCAACAGTTCCATATTCTCATACATTTCTTTCATGTGTGCTGCATAGTCAACAGGTACTGAAGGATAAACGTTGCTATTGTGTAGCAGAACAGCTTTCATGCAATGACGAATCAATGAAGAGATGCCACTCTTCCAGGTTGTGATCAAAACCAAAGGCCGAGAACAATCCTTCAGTGTCACAACAGAAACAGGGACTGTTGACTTGTGACTTGTGCAAAAAATTTGGTTATATCATGATGTCAGCCTTGAAACAAAGAAAAATGTTCATACCTGGTGACAGCAAACACCATTCCTGCAGGCTCGAACCCAGCAGCTTGGCTTTTGCTTTTGACAGACCCAAATCTCTGACCAAATTGTTCAATTTGGACTGTGTTATCAGATGTGGATTGCCTGATGAGCACGGTTCAAAATCCGGGTGAATGTCACTGTCAGTACCCTGCTTTGCAGTTTCTTTATCTGGTTTGTCTAAGGTCCAATCCTCTGGTGGTTTCAGAATTGGAAGACTGTTGGTCATGTGGCACGGGTCTCATTGCTGAAGGCAGATTAGGATATTCAATTGACTTCTTGTTTTTGGCAAAGAAACCAGACACATTAGTCAAACAGAAGTAACACATGGCCTTTCTATTCTCGCCAAATCATTAGAACAGCAAACGACATTGTCTTTCGAGTGCGTCTGAGCCAGGCTCTCTGACTGACAGCACATGTTGCACAGCAAATGTGAGTCGCCCATTCCTTGTCTTGATCACCAGTTTTCCAGCCGAATTACAGATGATAAGCTTTCTTCACAAAAGCAGTAATCCAACGTCTCTGAGGCGCAAGTGTATATTCGTTACAGATATAGCAAAATGTATCGCGGCTGTTATGACATTAACGAGACATATCGCCCGACACCAAAATGCCTATAGCATCAAGCTTACTTACTGTTATATTGCTATAGCATACTATACTGATACTATACATATACACTGACTATATTAACCAAATGAGCAGGATCGGTGTATGCAAGCCACCTTTATAGCATGGTGAGACAGTATCAAGCTTGTTCAGACCTGCCCAGGATGTCAACTTCCACAGAACAGCTTCCAACCTGGCCTGATTCCAACGCCTGGAGGACATGCCCAGGCTGCACAAACTGCTGTTGATAATTCACTTACGGGAACGAAAATATTTGGATACAAATATAAGAAAAAATCATGATGGGTAAATTTTGATGTGATATTCATGATCAGCACCCAAAAATCGCTAAGAAACACCCAACAGTGTTCAAGAAGCAAAAACTTTGTTGTGCAGTGAAATTGTTAAAATTGTCACCATCAAGACCAGACTTTTTTAACATGGGGGTTACAGAAGTGATTTTAAAAGTGGCTGACACAAACCCGGTGTCGAGGGATGTATTGATTATTGTCGTAACAGTCTGGATTATGGCATGAAGGCAGGATTTAAGAAGTGTGATGGGGATGGGGTCCAATACACAAGTAGTTGGCCTCATCTTACAAAGCAGGTCATTAACAAATGCCGATGTGACTGGTGAAAATTTAGAAAAGGAGCTGGATGGAGTTGAAAGACAGGGAAGGATATAAATGGATGATGGATTTATCTTAGTTTAATTATTTAGATCTTTAATTTTATTGCAGAAAAAGTGTAGGAATTTTTCACAAACTTCAGTAGAGGAGGTAATTGGGCCAGATGCATGTTGAAGTAATTTATTAACTACAAAGAACAAATCCCTTAGTTTATCATGGCCACTTTCTATTATTCTGCCATAATGCGTGTTCTTGGCTGCAGTTAGTACATCCCTGTAAGCCCTTTGATGGTCAGAGAAAGCCTGGATGTGAACAGTGAGGCCAGTCTTACATGACATTCCCTGAAGGCGTCGGCCAGTTGCTTTCATAGATCTTTCATAGTAGCTCTGAATTATACCATGGAGCTGAATACTTAAAGGAAACCTCCTTATGTTTTAAAGGAGCTGTTTCATTGAGTGCTGAATGAAGGGCTGAGTTACTACAGTGGTCAACAAGACTATCTAGTGTTGATGGAATAGATGAAGACAGAAAAAGATCAGAAATGGATCCAGCAAGAACAGAGGGACATATTTTTAAGGTTTCGGAAAAAAATTTGACGTTTACAGGTAAGAGGATGGAGAGGTAATGAGACAGTGAAAAGCACTGCTTTATGGTCACAGAGTCCCAAATCACTGCTATAAGTGTTGCCGCCAGATAATCCAGATGTGCAGATCAGGTCCAGTATATGACCACCAGAGTGGGTGGGCAAATCAACATGATGAAGTCAAAATAGTCCAGTAAGGATAGGAATTCATTTCTCAGTTTACATGTAGTAATGTCAATATGGATTTTGAAATCACCAAAAAGAATGACTCTCTGGGAAAGTGAACTTAAGTGGGTTAATAATTCAGTCAGATCAGATAAAAAAGATGCATTGTATTTTGGGGGACGATAGACAACAATAAGTAAGACAGGACCAGATTTTTTTCACTTAGATCTGCCCAATCTCCCTTTTTATATAAAGGAATAATACTTTAAATTTTTTGAGTCCATTAAAATTTACCCAGTGAGCAGTGACTTTCTAAAAATATGTGCAAATACACTTACTAAACTCCTTAAGCACTTGAGGTTATTTTGCCCTGGGGCCTCATGTATAATGCTGTGCATAGAACTCACACTATAACATGGCGTAAGCACAAAAGCAGTAATGTGCTTACGCACAGAAAAATCCAGATGCAGGAACCTGTGCGTACGCAAACTTCCAAGTTCTTCCACTACATAAATCCCGATCAGCGTGAAAAGTAACACAAGTGCACGTGCCTGCTGTCCCAACCCAACTCCTCCCAGAATTATGCCTCTTTGAAAATGTAAATCAATATTAATAGCCCTTAAGCTCAGTGTTCTATAAGACAATGGCAAAACCACGAGGAAAAATAGAACAACTTCAGCGCATACCAAGTGGAGACAAGGAAAAATGTACTATTTGTTGGTTTAAATAGTGGTATAAACAAGAAAAGGAAGCTGATCAAGTGACACAGCGTGTCGAAGAAATTCGAAAGCTCAAGTTCACAAAGTCGCAGAGTGCCCAAAATAAAAAAAAAAGTCGCTGTGAACAGGCGAGTTGTAGCCCACCATCTGAGTGTCATATGAAAGCTTATTAGGGTTCAGAGAAAAAAAAAAGGCACACAGTGGGGAAAAAGCCGGAAATATCAACTTTAATCTCGAAATTTCCACTTTAATCACACAGTTTATTTTGTCATTAAAGTAAAACATCATAAACTTAATATTAAAATCGTTTAATTTACTAGTTTCTCAAATCCCATCATAACTAAAGTAGTATGTTAAATGCTTTGTTTTGTATTTGATGTTCTGTGTGTGTGAATCAATACGTGCTTCTTAAACCGGCTTTCTCTACCTCCAACAGGACACAGGATCCAATACATTCATGATATTACAGCTATCTGAATAACTAAAATATTGAGATGTATACGTGGTATCATTTTCATGATGATAGGAGTTAAAGCATGTTATTAAACATGGGAACATGGGGGCGCAGTGATTGTGCGCAACAGTTCGATAAAATAATTCATTGCAGCAGCACTGTCTCTTTCAAATGTACTAACCTCCAATTCCTGTCCTTACTTTTCTTTCTCTAAATATCCAATCACCACACAATTAGCTCTGTAATAGACGTTAAGCCATCTGTAAGCTTATAACGCAGATTCTTCAAAACTTTTAAGGAACACTGAAATATCTTCGTAGTATAATTATTCTATATTTCACGCCAGTCCCAGTGTAGCATACAGTGCGAGGCATGCAGGAACAATCCGTGAACAGAGTGCCAGATCCTTGCTAGCGTAGCGACTCCGTGCCCTTTAATTATTAAAAATATAGATTATTTAAATAAAGTTAAAGTTTTATCTGTATAACAAACATATTTTTCTGCATTTCATCTTAAAAACGATATTATTATCATATGTAAATACACGTTTTATAAAGTGGCTCAGGTTGTGCAATATTATAACTGTATCGCAAGTTTACAGTGAGGTAATTGTATAAGTCCAAACAGGTCTACAAGGAGCAGGTGATGGATTGATTGATTGCGTTTAGAGCTCTTGGGATGAAACTGTTTCTGAACCCCGAGGTCCATACAGTAAAGGTTTTGAAGCGTTTGCCATGTGAGAAGCAGTTCAATAGACAGCATGGCTAAGGCAGCGTGTGCTTGATGCTGTATACTGATAATTCTCTTTCCAATCAGCTGCTCCGAGTGGTGCAGTGAGAGTAATATGGAAAAAGATGATCTGCTGTGGCAACCCATAACAGGAGCAGCTGAAAGAAGAAGCAGAAAGTGCAGTGAGAGTAACAACGCTAAAGCAGTTATGGTATTTAGAATAGTTTGACCATTCTTTTGACAATTATATTGTTAGTGGTTAATTACAATCACATGCATTAAACTAATAAACAATATGCGTTTAGTTTCAGTGTATTTATAAAGGCGCATCAGTAATGTGGATCTGAAACAGAAAGATAAACCACACGGGAACAGTTGCACTGCTTTGACGCTGGGTGCCGCCAGTCTGCCAAACCAAGCGTAGAACTTGCGTATGACAGGGTATGAGGTACCGTGGAAAAGTGCGTGGCTTTACACCAAGTTTAGGTTTTATACATCACAGTTTGAACGTGGAAATGTTCTTATGCAACATTTCTGTGCATATGCAATGTTTATACTGTACATGAGGCCCCTGGTGATTTATTAGGTTTTTAACCTGAGCAGTACTTCTCACTGTACAATTTCCAAATCACTCAGTACTTCTTTAGTGGTCCTTTTTACTGCTGGGTAGTCATCCAGTTCCTCACATGTGAAAACCTTACAAAAATACACTTTTATAGCATTGACCATTTCATTGTATATTTTAATGACCCCGTATTATAACTGATAAACTTAACCTCCTCTTTGTCTACTAAAATACTGAAAGCATCACTTTGGGTCATCTTTCATCTAATCTTCGATATTCCACTCTAACTACCTTTTAGTTTCCTTAATATCCTTCTTAATGTTTGCCCTCATGGTCTCATACACCCATTGGTAAGCATTACACTTTTTAGTCTTGTACACCTTATACATCTGTTTTATTCCTTTGTATATTCTTTTTCATCTTCTTATTAACCCATTGAAGAGTTGCTTTTTTTTCTTTCTTTTCCAGCTAATTACAAATTTTGAGATGTACCTGTACTGCATTATTTGTAAAATGTTTTTTAAAATTGTTTCACTGCTTCTTCATGGTTTCTACAATTAAAACCTTGTCCCAGTTTATACAGTAGACTTTACTGTATTTGTTCAATATATACTGTAGCCAATGTAAACTTAACTGTTGTAGTTTTTGCATCCATATTCTGCAAAAACATTTGTGAATCGTATAATATTATAATCATTGGACCCTAGAGATTGAATCACCATCACACTAAATTCTGTATTGATTTTTTAAAAATGCTTAATCTAGACAGGCTTCCCCCTGCTTTGTTGCGTCAATAAACTGAGTTGAAAAACTGTTACTGATTATGTCTAAAAAACACCTGCTCTTGTACTCCACTATTACAAGGTTATCCCAGTTAATATTTGAGTAGTTAAAGTCACATGGGACTTTAATTATAGTCTACATTGCACATAGAATGTGAAAAACCTCATGAGCTCACAAAAGAGCAAGTTTTTCTTTTCTAAACATTATACTTTACCACTGTTCACCTTAGATGCCTATTCTAACAGAAGCGTTATTATCCCAATTATGTGTGAAAAACATGTGAATCAAAATTTTTATTGGCCATCACTACAAACTACTACAAACTCTCGGTCACGGAATCAACCTAATCACTCTTGTCCAAACTTTTTCTAGCGCTGCTATGGTCTGTTTTGTAATATGGAGACTAAAACTGCACACATCACTTCAGATGTAGCTTCACTACAGAGTTATATATTTTAAACCTAACATCTTATTAGCCTTCCTGATTGCTTCTGTACAGTGTCCGATTTTAAACAATGATAAAACTTTGTGTACTGAATATATCATTTTATTACCTATATGATTAATATCTTCCATTTACATACATTAAAATTCATCTGCCACAAATAAGCCTAAACTTGTATGTTGGCCAGGACCCTTATGGCCAACTAACTTATTTAAATCTTAATCTCATTTAATCATTAGAATAACAAACAACATCAAACCTACCTGCAGGAACTTCCAGCTCAACACCAACCCAGATTCCTTCTGCAAATTCAGTGGGTCCAATGTAACATACTTTTCCTTTTTTATTGTTTCCAATGGTTACAGATACATCTCTTTTTAGCCAGTCTGGAACAAAACTGCTGTGACAGTTAGAGACATCCAATAACTTATCCACTTGCTCAGTTTTTACTTCAGATTGACATTCCACAGTTTGGAAATTTTCAGTTGTAGTTACTAAAGATGAATCTATTTTCCTTTCACTCTTTACATGCAATTTATCTGGCACAAAACTATGTCCAGATTGTGTGAGATCTTCCCCTAAAATTAATGAGAATGACTTTAAACCTGATGTCTTTACTTTTGTGATCTTAAAGGGGCTGGTGGTTGGCAAATTAGATTGAGATATGCCTTGTATTTGATGAGGTAAACTTTGACAGTGATTTGTTGTTTCTTTCTCTCCGATATCCTTACAATTAGAGATATAAGAGGTCTTCATTTTTGTCACTTCTGATGTATCCTTCTGGGGGCTAATGTTTGTCTTCAGATTTGCCTCAGTATTAAATTTTACCAAAGTATTACTTTGATGTGATGGTTTAATTTTATCGCTCAATGTACACATATTAGACAGAAACCTGCTATCTGGTAAAATATTAAAATTTTTCTTTACTATAGATTCTTCAGAATGTGTTGTTTTTGAACAATTATTGCCAGGATAGTCCTCAATCTGGAAACTGTGATGAGAACCTTGATCTTCAAGACTACCATGATTAAGAGGCTCTTCTGCGCTTGCTAAACTAGGATTGACATTGGCCAGACTCTTTCCCTTGACAGCCTAAAAAAAAACCAAAAAAAAAAAAAACATATAAATATTTATAAATTTACACCTGTTATATGTATTATAATACAATTTAAAACAGCAACAATCTATAAACAGAATACAGAATTTCAAGCAGTAATGTTGAATCAAGTCAAGGTCAAGAAGAACAACTGTATCTATGCTAAATCTGTAAGACTGATTATTTGGTATGAGGTAGTTTGACATCAATAGAAGAGATTGACATTTGGATTTCTCCCTTACTTCGCACAATTTTCTTGCCAGCCATCTCTCCTTCTCGTCTTCATCTATGGAATGAAGTTTTGGTGTCACTAACAAGGTTTTTAGGCTTGAGAGAGGTAATCTTATTCATAAGCAGAGAGGGGTAATATGGTACAATGTAACCCCTTACATCGAAAGTACCCACCATAAATTGTTCAACACAAGATGTTAACATGTATTTCATATCATCAAGATGAACACTAGAGAAGTTTATTTTGCCTATATGTTTCTTTTATTTATTAATTTCACCCCCAATATTTTTTCATCATTTTCTCAAAATTGTTCTGATAATTCTTGGAATATCACAACATTATAAGTATTTCAGCCCAATAAAACTCACCTATCCTATTCACCTAATTTCTCGAATATAACATCATATAGAGGCCCCTAAAAGTACTACTCTCTACAACACTACATGGTACCTTTTTCCATTGCCTATGCTTCTCTGTGTGAAAAACAACATTCTAAAATTTGTGCAATATTCATGCCTAATGAGTTTCCATCTGTTTCTCTGTATTCTTGTTGGCAAACTCAGTTTAAAGTAACTGCCTGGATCCACTGTACTAATTATTTTCATAACTTTGAAAACTTCAATCATTTAATTTAATCCTAACTCCTTTTTTGGTGCTGTTATATTCCTTTTTTACTTTCTTGTACACATAGTATAGAGAAAGTATAGTATTCATGAAAAAATTAGACCTTGAGATTTTGATGAATCTCCACATTTCATGAGCTCCTGAACACATTTTCACCATTTTTGCAATTATGTCTGTGTGCGTCTGTGTGTATGTACGGAAACATCACAACTTGAGACGGCTTTGAGCTAGATAAATTAAATTTGGCATATGGGTGTTATATCAAAATGTTTTCTATCAAATTTTGAGCAACATACGTCAACCGGAAGTGGTACTTTACCTGAACACATTTCAAAATTGTTTAATCAACAATTACTTGAAATTCTATATCATCGTTAGTTAGGGTAAGAAACACATAGATAATAGAATTTCACCTTAATTGGATAACTGAAAATGATATCTTAACAAGTATCAGCACTATTATATATGCAGCACTACCATTATATGAAATGAGATAAATAATTTAAATTTTATATGATCATTACTTATAAAATTTAACCTTGATCAGGTGACTGGAAGTGGTATATTACTGACCACAAAAAACATTCAAATTTGAAATTTCAGATAAGTGAAACTTATCTCATAAACAAAGATAAGTGACACATAGATATATAGTTTCACTATAATCAGACATCTGGAAATGGTATCTACTTTACCTGAACAGGTATAAGGAAAGTTGAGTGGAGAACAATCCAGATTTTTTATGCTTTATGTGTGGTGCTTTATAAAAGACTGGCAAATTGGTACTCATTAATGCCCTTAACAAAATAACTAACTATAGTTAGTATATAGAAGTACTAGCAAAACACTCGCGCTTCGCAGCGGTGAAGTACTGCATTAAAATTTTTATTAAGAAGAAAATTAAACCTTTTTAAACGGAGTACTTTTAGGTATTTAATAGTGTTTGTGAAATTTTCTTCATTGTGCTGGTTCTAAATTTTCACAAAAGGTTATTCATTCATTGGTAAAATTACACAGCTTGGTGTTTGCATGTATTTGTGTTCAGTACTTATTAATTAGTTTGCTTTTCATTGTTACACGTTATTTGTACACAAAAGAAATTTGTTTTATCAGAATTTAAGGTGGTTGTATGAACTCATTTAATAAATTATATTACAATCAATGAAGTCATCATTTTATAGTTTTTCTGGTAAGAGATAATTATTAATCAAAGTATAATATTTAAAATTTTGAACTTTACATACTGTACCTTTCTGATTTGTGCTCCACATTTACTTCTTTGTCCTTACATTAATTCGACAAATTGTATTCATGTTTTGATCTTTCATCAATTTTGTACTGTTTGTAAATTAATTGACATTTCTTCTCATTTTCCATATTTTTTGGATTGCATGAACTTTTTTACTCTCTATATTTATTTTTTTATTTGAAAATGAGAGTTAAAAATCAAGCAGCATCGCAAAGGTTTAACAAAATTAATTGCATACACGCTTACTCTCCAATTTTCCATATAAACAGAATGAAAGAGTTAAAGACAGAGCTAAAGTAATATATAATCTTTATTCATTTTATTTTATTATTTATATTAATTATTCATCTTATTTAGTAACAGTTTATTAACTATGTTGCATGTTTATTATTTTAACAGTTATTTAACTTATCAATAATACAAAGAAATTAGATGGTACAAACACAAAATAACACTAATTGGAAATTTATCGAATCAGATAAAAACTATCAAATAAACTTAAAATTTGAATAGTTACGCTTTGTTTCACAAGATGACATATTCATACAATTACTATATAATCTCTATGTATACGAGAAAGTCAAGTGGAGAACACTCTAGATTTTCTGTACCTTAGAAACCAAAACTGCACTCACTACATTAGATAAGGCCTCACTAGTACATTATATAGATTAAATATTACCATCTTTGACTTGTACTCTATCTACACTTATAATGTAACATCTTGTTATGCTTCTTAATGGTTTTTGAACACTGTCTTCATGTAGATATTGATAAGTTAACTAAGACTCTTAAATCTTTCTTATAAGGTGTACTTTAAAAGTTACAGACTTCCTAATGAAGGCTTTGAGCTTTTACTTCTTACATGTAATAGCTGACACTTGCAATAAACTTATTGTCTCCAGATTATTTTTCATTGTGCCAAGTTTGGTATTATCTGCAAACTTAATCAGCAGGTTATTTAAAGTATACTCTTATCCAAATTGTTTACATACATGATAAAAAAAAGAAGTGGTGCCACCACTGAACTCTGAGAGGCACTATTCTGCACCCAACTACACACTACTGCCTTAATTCCCACTTTTTAGTGGCTTATTGTCTAACCTTTCATGTGATAGTTTATCAAAGTCTTTCTGAAAATCAAGATTAAAAAATGCCATATGTCTTCTAATAATATAATTTTGTTGCTTCTTCACATATTTATATAATGGGATAATATCAATGATTTGTAACAAAATTCTTCTGTGCAAAAAATAAAATAAATAAATATATTTGAAATACTGTATATTTAAAACATAATTTGAGCTGAACATGTTAGTCTTCCTCATTCTTAATGTTAGCCGAGCTACACATTATTTGCTTATGCCTCAAAATTCACCAAAAATTTCTAGTTACAAGATTAAAAAGTTGCATTTTTATTGTCCAGAAGAAAGAAATTTGTTGTTTAAATGCTTTTTTTTACAGAAATATGCAAAGTTGAGTTGATCTATCTGTTGTGTTGACCAGGTAACAGGTAAGAAAATGGGGCTATTAGAATATAAAATTAAAGTGACTAGCAACCTAAACCCTGACTTTACGTCTTGAGGTTCAATAGTACACCAGCTGAAAAGCAGTGAGGTCATTTGATTTTTGAAGTTGTTCTTTTGTGTAAGTGAATACAAATTTCTTGGGGATACAAAGATAGAAAAGGAACTTCCCCTCAGAGAACATGGGAGCAGCATTTAGGGAGATGTTATAGTTAAAGAGTCTATGATAGCTGACATCTGTTGGTCATTCCACTATTAAGCAATTTCAGAGCATGATAAGAGGAAAAAACTACCAAGTGACTACTTTTTGAAAGTAATAATTATATTTGTAATTTTTCATGTCAAAAATAAAATTTAAAATTATTATTTTCATTTTACACCTTCATCTCTCAAAAATTGAACGTGACATTGCAATGTTGTTGTCAGAATTAGATTCAGTGCTCTCAAGTCTATTACAAACACCTGCAATTTTTAATGGAACAATTTTTTTTTTGTTGCAGACCTTTGTATTTTCTAACATCAACAAACACTTGTAGTATTGAAACCATGTACTTGAGCAATTTCTTTCGTCCTTAATTTTTTTGCTGAACCTAATGTTTATTTTATGCCAACTTCATTATTTACTGCCTTAAGACCTGTTTTGCTGCTGCTCTTTGACCATAAATTTAATTGGCTTGTTATTTAAAACTCAGACACCCTAATTATTTCTTTTTTCCTTAATTAGCACCCAAACCGTAATGAGATATAAAACGAGCCGACATATGACCAGCAATCTATGTTCATACAATGTCTGAAAGTAAAGAAAGGTGAAGGTCTCAGCAATGTTAATCTGCTCAGATCCACAAAACATTTTGATGGGGTTCTTAGAAAAAAGAAAATCAACAGTTTTGGAAATGTCTGCTGTGGCAGAATGAGAGAACCAACCAGCCATACAAGAAACAACGGGTTTAATTCAGTTCTAATTAAAAAAAAAACTGGTTGGAGTTTGAGACCCTGACTTAAGTGGTCATCTGTTGGCTCACTTCATATCTCATATCAATTCAGAGAAAGGAATCTTAAAAGTTAATTAAAATGAATGGAAAAGAAGTTGATTTGCAACAAAAAACAAAAGGATCAAATTAATAAAGTGTAGCATTCAAATTGGAGACCCCTTTTTTAGAGGAATTGTTAATATTAGTTTCTATTAATAACCTACAAAGCTTTAAATGACCTCATAGCGGACCATATCAGTGACCGTTACACACTAAGGACCTCTGATTTTGGCAACGTAGTTGTGCCCCGCACTATTCTTCATTCTGTGGGTGACAGGGCCTTTAGCTCTGTAGCTCTGACCTCCTGAAATGAATTAGATTAGCCGACTCAATTAATTCTTCTAAAAAAAACTATTTAAAACTCATCTCTTCAGGTTGGCATTTAACTTTTTTTTTCCATATGCCTGTAGTATTTATTGTAACAGCAATCATGTCATTACATGTGGCAGGCGACAGTGGCTACCCAAGCAGACATTGGTGTGCTGCATCTTTTCCCAACCCTCAAAATTTAGAGATGGGGCACTATAATATCATGCATGCTCGGTTGTGAAGCTCACCATTAGCCAGTCTGGAAGTGTCAGTTTGGAGGAAGATGGCATTTAACTTAACCTGACATTATGCACTTCTTTCAATTTACCTCTCTGTCCAGATACTCAGGAGAATGTGTGTGTAAAATATATCACAAATTACATTATTTGTTCATGCTGTTCTTTTTTAGTATTGAATTTAGTATTTTATTCTGGTTTATTATATTTTATTCTATTTATGCTTTGTAATGCCTGTATTTATCTGTTTTAGTGTTCTATGCAGAAAATATTAGTATCCAGTGTTACATATACCATCACTGTTCTTACTGAGACTCTCTGAAGCGCCTTGAGCATGGAAAAGGTGTAATATAAATAATATGCGTTATTATTATTATTACGCTCATCATACCCTAGACAGGATGCTTGGCTGCTGTCAGATGTGAATAATAATGCTTTAGGTTACTTCCTCAGCTTCAGAACCCAATGGCCCTTCACTACACCTGCATCAGCCTGCCTCAAAGCAAAACCCATCAACCACTTAACTGTGGTTGTTTAAAGGAAGTTAGCCTGCATTTCAATACACATTCCCACTCCCTACAGAAGCACACTTTTTTCAAGTGATGTGCAATAAAAGTTTGTCTTTTTAAGAATATGAGCTTATAATTGATATAGAGGCTAATGCCTTTATTGACCTATCTTGACATAAATCCCTATGAAAAGAAATGCATTCCTCTTTCTTTTTGTGCTCTTGTAAGATTTGTTACTGACCCAAATTTGCTGTACTCCTTCTGTATTTAACACTGTTCTGCAAAGGATTTTCTTCTTCTCTTCTGCAAAGAAATTTTCTTTCTTCTCCTCTCATTAAAAAACCTTCATCTAGGATTGTCTGTATTTTCTCATTTAACTCCTCTTGCACCATTCTATGTCAGTATTTCATATCATCCTTTTTACTATCAGATCATTAATAGCACATCTTCAGTTTAATTTACTTTACTTAACTTTAAAGGCTCAACAATGCTTTTTTAATCACTCACTCTCTCTTCTACAAACAGCACATTTAAAGAGTAGTTATGTAGTAAGGAATATTTCTAACATAATTAAACAAGTAAATATGCAAATAAATAGATGCATTGCGAAATCTGATGATAAATACATAAAACATATGTGAGCTTAATTAAGTGCATTATGAAATATGTTTTTGTTGCTTATTTCTTTATGTACAGTATGTATTTAATTATTTACTGATTTATTTATTTTAGTGATACCAAATTAAACATAAAATACATCTTGAAATTAAATCAGCCACTCTGCAAAGGTTGAAAGGGTGAGTTCTAGTGAGCACTGTGTTTTAAATGATAAATCATCAGCACAGAGAATGCTTACGGTCGCAACTTTGCATATAGTTTTGAGCAACAAGATTCCTATGGCAAGCAAAGCGCATGCTCAGAGTTGTGACTGTGTATGTCCATGATGAACACAAGTGCAAGAAAACATTGTCCAGAATTACATACTGCATAAAGCACTTACTTTAATTCAAGAAGCCCTGAATTAGTCATTCACTCAAAAGAATGCATTTGACCTGTGATATCTGCTTACACATGTAGCATTTGATAACCAAAGATTTATGTGACTGACAATTTTATTTTTATCCCAGATTTTTGTATTTCTTTTGCCTTTAACTTGACTTGCATTACTTGCAAAAAATTACTTATCTTGAATTACAGCTGAATCATCAGGAATTCAAACTTGCCTATTTTCCTTACTCAGCACAAAGCCAACACTTCAGACGTTACAGACATGTTTCTTTTATGCAAGGATGAATTTTAAGTACACCATACTTAAGCCTTGTGAAGCAAAGCCAGGTACATTCTTAGCTCTTTGGACATATAAATGTGATTCTTTTACCACTATTTCAATTATCAAACAAAGACAGAACAATTATCAAAAAATCCTTTGAAATGAATGATTGTTTCAATTATTTTAATACTGATCTTTCCCAGCTGATCCTCCCCCTTCTCCAGAAACACTTGACTCCTTTCTTTCTTAATTGGTCGTACTGAATCTTTCTTACGCTGATGCTTCTATTATCATCATTGAGCTTGCTCTCAAGTCCTTTTATTTCAAAATGAACGTCTCTGGAACTGGATGGGGTCCACACAGCTATTCACCATTTTCCTTAACTGGCACTACCTTTATTTCATGTGTTTGCCCTTTTTATTACCTCCTCATGGCTTCATTCTTTAATTTTGCTATTACTTTCTTTCTTCTGAAGTAGGGCATACTCCAATATACCAATTACTGGCCTCTGTTGTCAATGAATATAGACATGAATGTAAATTCAAAACTGTTCCAGTAGCTCACTGACTGGTTATTTTATATAAATAAATGGTTATATATAAACTTGAACATGCCAATTAGATTTGTTTTATTCAGTGTTGCCATACTCCTGAAATTTGCGTCATCTCTTGTATATTATTAACAATTATTTGCAATTCTGGCCTTCAGCATATTTTTCACTTGTTGCAATAAATCTTTATTTACAGGTTCAAATGGCACTCTCTCTTGACCTTTTTTTATTGGTATGATCAAAAGTCTATACTCATCTCTCACTGTCTCGTTATACTAGTGATGGACAAAGTTCATGATTAATTTATTTAAGTATATGTAAAAATAAACAAGAAAAAATGTACTCTAGTAAAATTTGGAGAACCCCATTGACCTTTCTGTTTAAGCAAAGTAAAAAAGTACTTGCTTGAAAATATACTTTTAAGTATTAATGTAAAACTAGTTGTCAAAAGAACTTCTGGATTGGACAGTATAATATGGCATTAAGTGTGCCTACTAAATGCATATTGTGTTAAATACAAAAACAGTACAGATTGTGCCACTTTAATTAAAAACAATGCAGATTGTGCTACTGACAAACCCGTATGGAAAAGGGGCCACCCGCAATCACTATGTCAATAAAAAATCAGGTACAGACATTAAAAAAAAACTTAATACTGGGTATATTTGCCCTCTTTGCCTCTTTTTTTGATTATTACATGGTTGGCATCCAAATAAATTTAGTAGGTGGGGCATGGGAGTTTCACACTGGCCAATGCTTGGCTGCAGTATAAATAAAGCCCACAGTACTTTCAATTTACAGCAAATATGCCTAACAATACAAAGACAGGTACATACAGAACATCATATATCATACAGGACACAATGCTATAGGCTTACATAATAATAAGACGAAGGCAGGTTGTGACAATCAAGCATGTGGCACCAGCACACATACAGAAAACCAACATATATCATTCAGTATACAGCACTGTGCAACAGGAGACCATTAAATGAAACAAAATTGAAAAATGCCTTCCACTGCATGTCCCTATAATATGAAGTCAATACTTGGTTACCTAAAGTAAAATCAGCCTGATGTGTGTAACTTTTGTTTAAAACAATTCCAGTAATAAAGTGTACAAAACAATGAATAATTTCTAATATTCTAATATAATTTTCACTGTATTGTATTTATATGATGAACATGGGAGTGATCAGCAACAGAGTTCTTATACACTGATGATGATTCAGCTCTAAATGGATTGAATCATGAATCAGATGAGCAGTACTTTTACAGTCAGCATCACGCATACGCTTTAAACCTCTAAACCCAGGGTTCTTAAACTTTTTAATTTTTGGACCAAATTAAAAAATCAGTACCGTACTGAGACCAAAGAACAGGATTATTATCATAGAGACAACAGAGTCATAAAGAGTCAAATAACAATGGCCATATTATAAAAAAGTAAATGTTTTTGCTTCCTCTCAAGCATGTTTTCTGAAATGAATATCTCTCTTTAATAAAAACAAAAAATCCTGGAGAGAAACACTAGGACGTAGAGACGTGATCTTCACGTGAAGATCACGGAAGACACTTAAAAGAAACAGTGAGATGAAAGAGATTGGCCATGGAGCGTCTCGCGGGGACCTTAAACATGAGGCTTTGTGCCAAGAGATTGAACCAGAACCGTCTCGCGATGACGTGGAACATGAGATTCTTGCAAAACACGCCCTACTTACAATCAATATCAAATAAGCCCAGAGGCAGCAAAACACTCAGTCGTGTAAAGGAGGCTTTGAGCACACACAGATCCAGGGCTCTCAGCGCATATAAAGCGTACAAGGACAATATGTTATAAATGAAACGTAGACGACTAAGCAAAGAAGAAAGCAGCATGGAGAAAAGAGACTCAAAAGCGTTGGAGAGAAAAAAAGAAAAAGAAGAATCTAGGTGCAAATTCAGAAAATAAGGAAAGCAGTGGAATTGAAAAAAAAAAAGCACATCCAATCCGCCTCAGAATTAAAAGACAGAGAGTAAAATACAAAGTAAAGCTTCATAAAGACATTCACAAACGTTGGCACTATACACATGTAGAGTAGGTTAGAGATTATGAAAGCAGTGGAATTCGAAAGGCTCAAAAAAAAATTGTTGGCACAATACACATGTGGAGAAAGTTAAAGAATACGAAAGTAGGAAAGTTAGAAAATATAAAAAAAAAAAAAAGAAAGTAAAGACTGCAGTAGCGCAACGAAACGTAAATTATTACTCGAAAAAGAGAAAATAATCACCATGGACCAGGTGTCATTAAAAAAAAGCAGGATAAAGCGAGGTCAGAAATAAAAGACAGAGTAGAAAACAAAGTAAAACATCATAAAGAGGTTAAAAAACAAGGGGGCCAAACACATGCAGAACAGGTTAGAGATAATGAAAACTGGAATTCTAAACACTCAAAAAAAATGTTGGCGTGAACCACATGCAGGCAAGATAAAGAATATGAAAGCAGAAAAAAATGACAGTGTCAAAACAAAGAAAGTAAACATCGCATTAGCGCAAAGAAAGAGAAATTATTACTCGGAGAAATAACGAAAACGTGAATAGAGATTGAGTATATTAACATAGGTGATATGTCAGAAGTATGTAAATATTGTAAGGCTTTGAAGTTTAAGTCAGAGAATTTCAAAAACAGAGTTTACCTCACATGCATTAATTGGTTACTTTGCAAAAAAAATGATTAACTGCTGATGATGTAGATCGTTTTGTCTGTGCTGAAATTCCAAACAGAGAAACCTATCCTGAAATATGGTACAAAGTCATTAAACACGTCTCACTCACCTCATTAAAAAGATTCAGCATATTGGGACTCGAAATATTGTTTTTACAGAAGTTCTGAAATAAAAGTGAAACTAATGAAATGGAAAAAATTCAAAGAAAAAAAAAATTACAAGTGTGTATCCGGAAAATCAAACACGGGGGTTGGCCATCGAAGCGAGCAGTGGGCGAAGCCCCCTAGTTACTAAAAGATAAAATCAGCAACCATAGGGTGTAAGGCAGGAATGATCCCTGGACAGGATACCAACCCATCACAGGATGAACAGGCACACAAAGGTCAACTTGGCAGTGCCAATCAACTTACCCTGTATGTCTTTGGACTGTGGGAGGAAACCCATATGAACATAGGGAGAATATGCAAACTCCACACACACAGCACCTGGGTTTAGACCTAAAACAACTATTATCATTCAAAACAGGAATAGATTTCTAAGGTGTATCACTGCAAATGGAAATGCTTAGTTTAAGCTTTAGTAAAACTTTTTAATTTTAATTTTTAATAATAATTTTTGAAAGCATAGCAAAGGTCACTTTATTTTACTCATGGCACCAGTTAAGGTATGAAGTATTTCAAAAATCATTAACTGAAGGAAAAAAAAACAAAATTACTTACAAAAATATATATATATATATATATATATATATATTTCGGGGGTATGACGCCACTGTTGGCCGCCATATTGAACTTTTCAATGTCACTAATTCTCCAACTTCCCATGTAGGTAGAAGGCTGAAGTTTGGCAGGCTCATTCCTTACAGCTTACTTACAAAAGTTAAGCAGGTTTAATTTTTAAATTCTGCGCGTAACGGTCTTAACGGTCGACAACGTCCACCATGTTGAACTTTATTTATGGCCCCATTTTCACAAAATATGGTAGGTGGCTTCCCTGCACTAAACGAAACCGATGTACGTACTTATTTCGGTGGTATGACGCCACTGTCGGCTGCCATATTGAACTTTCCAATGGTCTTTGTTACTTATGGGCCCATCTTCAAGAAATTTGGTACGCGGGTTCCCAATGCTAACTGAATGCTACTTACATATATACATCCATAGCCTGCAACTCGGTCACCGTGTGAGGCGCCTTTGGGTCCCCCATCCCAGCACCTCCCACGTTGTTGGCTGTCTGCTTATATAAGGTTGTCCGTCGCTCCGGTCTCTTCATTCTCTTCCTTACTTTGCCACAGGATTCACGTGTCCCTGCTGGTAACTGCAGCCTTTTTATTTAATCCAAGGCTTCTCTGCTGTTTTATTGTTCGTTTATTACGATTATAGTTATTGTGTAGGTATTTTAGACTTACTTTACATTGTTCAGGTACCCATTTCCTTTATCGTTCCAACCGTACCCCCATTAACATGTCTATCGAGGTGATCACCATCGATCAAAGAACTGTCACAGAGTTGTTTCCATGCCCGGAGATGGCACCTGCCTTTTCCATTCTCTGTGTTACATATTGCACGGCCATATCAGGCTCACTCTTGATATCTGGGGGAACATTGTGTCTTATGTATTGAATGACTGGGACAGGTTCAAGGTGTGGACTGATGACGGTACAGGAGATAATTATACTACACAGGAGCACTATAAGAGTGAAATGCTTAAACCCTTCACCTATGGTTCTGCATGCAAGTCGATAGCTGCCGCTGAATTGTTCGGTTGTCGCTTTCAAGTGTACCGAAATGGCCAAATATTTTACACCTTTGGACAACCGCCAATGCCTCTTAAACATCTTAGATTCACAGGTGACAATTTCAGTGGACACTTTGATATTTATGAATGTTTAAACTCTCAAAAGCTGGATGCGAAGTTATCGATTAAACCGGTTGTATGCTTACAACACTTGACAGATGCCAAATGTCACTTCAACACAAGTCCTGCAAATACTTTCGTGATTGAAACAAACCATGAAATTCAAACCAATTATGACAGCAGCAATTCAAGCTATGAAATTTGAGGCAAGATTGCTTTTCACATGTCCAACTGTACGTTGCATGCTCAAGAGTAAGTTCAGCACACAGCTTGGTCATATTACAACCAGACGGCCGAACTGACAACGTGGTATAAAAAGAGATCCTTAACAAATAATTATTGGTATATTTTCCCTCAGTTTAAAAAAGGTTTACTTTTCTTCTTAATAAAAATTTTAAGGCAGTACTTCGCCGCTGCGAAGCGCGGGTATTTTGCTAGTATATATATATATATGCACTATGATGGTAATGGTGGTTGGGAGCATGTACTGATGCAGCTTGTTTCCACACCCACCACACGATGAACCACCATGGGTACATTTTCTGGGTGATAGAATAAATGCTTCCTGACTCAGCAAACTGTACAGTCTGAAATATTTAAGTCTGCTGGCAAATACTGTGTTAAATGTCTATTGCTTCTCTCACATTTTTGATATTTTCTGGTGTGGTTGCAGTTGTAAGTGGCCTAATAAACATTGTTCACATTACCAGTGGATGGATATTTATTTAACACTACAATACCTGAAGCCAAAGAAAAAACTTTTATCTTTCATCTTTTATTTAGCAAATGCGTCGATCAGCACAAGCAGCAAGCAGCCTACTATCCCATCCCCCCACCGCCACAGCTCAAGTTGGACAAAAAGTTCTCCTAGCTCAAGTCTGTTTATCTGGGTGTGAGGTGCCTGGAGTTGTATACGGTAAATAATGTATCATTATTTGGATCACATGCATGTCATGTGTGTTTTGTGTGTACAGTGATCTGAGTAAATGTAAGGTGAAAGGAAATGCTAGGCAAGAAATGCTGAACACATAGCTAAAACAGAAGCTTTTTTCATGTTATAGTACTAATGACAAAGTTTTGACATGAAGTGTGTAATGTGTTGTTGTGATGTAAGATTTTGCATATAACATGATAAATATTTTGGATGTCTTTATTTGTAATTTAGGCAAAGCAATGTAATTTAATGTTACATTAGTAAGAAGCATTCATGTTTACAATCCCCTCCCCCCACCAGGAATGGGTCTCTTTGAATTTTACGACAAAATTGGGGGACGAAGTGCCTTAAAACAGTTTGGTGAGTGTTCCTCTGCTAAAATCTTTCAATCCCTGCAAGAAAGCCAGGTTACCTTAACATATGGTTTGGGGGCAGGTTTTAAAATGTTCTATTCCCCCATTGGTCTGAAGTATGGCTGTTTGGAATTGGCTTGTGTCAGAAGCCTTTAAGTACTACAATGCCATATTGGCTGTAAGGGCTGGACAGAACATTTGTAAATTTACTTGCTTAACCTCACAATCTCTCTTACTAACCTCTGATGATGAAGTATCTCTCTTACTAACATCTGATGAAGAAGACAACACAATGAAGAGCACAGCTCGGCAGCCATATTGAACAGGCTTGTGGCCTGTTCTAAAGAAAGCTGAGCACCAATGATGCTTTAACTAGAGAAATTTTTAAGTAACAAACAAGTCTGTGTGCCATCTGAACTACACATCACCATTTAATCAGGTTGTATGGTTGCCAATATTCAAATGTACTTTATATTTTGTTATTATTTATGAATACAGTGATCCCTCGGTATATTGTGCTTCGACTTTCGTGGCTTCACTCCATCGCGGATTTTAAATGTATGCATATCTAAATATATATTACGGATTTTCCGCTGGTTCGCAGATTTCTGGGAATAATGTGTCTTTTAATTTAGGGTACATGCTTCCTCAGTTTGTTTGCCCAGTTGATTTCATACAAGGGACGCTATTGGCGGATGGCTTAGAAGCTACCCAATCACAGCATGTATTACATATTAAATAAAACTCCTCAATGATATACGATATGCTTCCCGCACGGTGCTTGATTGTTTGCTTTTTTCTGACTCTCTCACTCTCTCTGCCTGACGGAGGGGGTGTGAGCAGAGGGGCTATTTGCACAGAGGCTGTTTGCTTAGAAGATACGGACGCTCCTCTACAAAATGCCACTTTATCGCGGTGCTTCGGCATACTTAAAAGCACAAAAGCACGTATTAATTTTTTGATTGTTTTCTTTACTCTCGCGCTCTCTCTCTCGCTCTCTCTCTCTGAGATTCTCTGCTCCAGACACGCATTCTTTGAAGAGGAATATATGTTTGCATTCTTTTAATTGTGAGAAAGAACTGTCATATCTGTCTTGTCATGGAGCACAGTTTAAACTTTTGACTAAAGGGTGTTATTTCATGTCTAGAGGGCTCTAATAATGTTAATAGTGTGGGAGAGTTTATAAAGGCTTAAAATATATAAAAAATAACCATACAAACATATGGTTTCTACTTCGCGGATTTTCATCTATCGCGGGGGGTTCTGGAACGCAACCCCCGCGATCGAGGAGGGATTACTGTATTATCAATAATATATTATTGTATGGGTAACTTAACTCCTGCCTGTCTTTTTATTACACCTAATTGTCTGAGGTTATAGATATAGAAGGGATGGTGGGGATAAGTTATATACTATAACCTATACTATTGTACTTGCACCTTTTGTGAAAGTGTTTATTTGATATTTGACCATCAGCCTTCACACATTATATAGTTCATGTCTACATTTTGTCATCTATACTAATAAAAGGCAAAGCCCTCACTGACTCACTGACTGACTGACTGACTCACTCACTGACTCCTCACTAATTCTCCAAGTTCCCGTGTAGGTAGAAGGGTGAAATTTGGCAGGCTCATTCCTTACAGCTTACTTACAAAAGTTTCATTTTGAAATTCTACACGTAATGGTCATAACTGGAAGCTATTTATCTCTATATACTGTAATGGAGTTGAGCTGGATGGCCGTGGGGGGCGGAGTTTAATGTGACATCATCACGCCTCCCACGTAATCACGTGAACTGAATATCAAAGCAGTACGTAGAAAACCAGGAAGAGCTCAAAAAAGCGCTGAAGAAAACACGCATTATATAATTGAGAAGGCAGTGAAACAATAAGAAGCAAGCGACTGACATATACAACCATATTCATGAGTGCTGCTACTTCAGAAACAAAGCACGGTGAAAATCTAAAGTTTAAATTAAGTTCATAGACAGGGTGCCGCTGGCGTTTGTAATTTAGTGCCTGCTCATACAAGGCCATCCGTCAGCGGCAATCCAATAGAAACACTGCCGCTAAATATTCACTGGTGAAGGATTGTGCTTATGCAGAGGAAGATGAGATGGTCAGGGTGGTGTTTGGCACAAACTCTGCGAAACTGCGAGAGAAACTTTTAAGTGCCGGGTCTTAGCTAACATTACATACAGCCATGAACATCGCATGAGATGGTACCAGCACAGCTGGGAACCTTCGATGCAAGAACACCAAGCGGCTCACGTGAACTGACGCAGTGCACAGACAAAAAGCAACAGTTCCAAAGAGTGCTGAACAAAAACCGAATTACACAATTGAGAAGGCAGCAAAAAAATATGAAGCGTCTGATACATACAAGCATATTCATAAGTGCAGCTACTGCGGAAACAAAGCACACGGTGGAAAAAGTCAATGTCCCGCTAAAGGAAGACAGTGTAAAAAAAATCCGTGCGTGCAGTGTGTCACGTCTCAGATAAAGAGGAAGACGAGCTGTTTATTGATGCAGTAAGAAACAAATCGATGAATGAAACCTCTTATCTTTACAACGATTGACAAACACGGAATGTAACTTCAACACAACACATCGTACAAATACGAAACTGATTGAAAGAAATAATGATAATCAAATCCTTGATGACAGCAACACTCAATAACACTCACAAAACAATTACTGTATATTGACAGTCATGTTTCGTTATTTTTAAAATGTTCCCTTTTCTTTTTCATAACTTCTTTAAAACACTACTTCTCCGCTGCCAAATTGCGAGTATGTATATATATATATATATATATATATATATATATATATATATATATATATATATATATATATATATATACCCCGAACTACATACTCTCAAACAGACAAGCTACACTCCGTGGCGCAATTTTAGAGGCTTCACCTCTAGCGCCGACATCCGAGGTTCGATTCCCGAGAGGGGATGCACTGAGTATGTACGCACGCTTCACGATTCATTTTACCCTTGCATCCCCTTGGTTTGAGACGTATGAAAAAATATGCGGTTAACGCAGAATCATGTTACGTTTTTTTTAAAATGTTTCCTTTTCTTAGCACAAGCACAGCTGAGAAGCTTCGATGCATGTACTCCATAACGCGTTAAAAAAAATAACACATTTAATCACATTTTCAAATCCAAGCAAAGGGGAAGTTTTGTCAATGCATGATTTCCTGGTACATCGATTACATTGATACACACATCAGAGTCGGAATAAAGCGCGTTGCTACGACTGATCGGAGGAAAATTTCATTTCAAGAGACTACATGAGCGAAGCCTTGATAAAAGCATGGTTTTGTGCACACTGAAAAGTAAGCAAAATTAGATGCATTACAGAAAGAGGACTTTGTGGCTCTTACTGGGGATCATTGGACTTCCGTGACCGTTACTAATTCTAATTACATCTAATTACAAAATGTTCAATGATCACACTGTTTTAGCCTAATGTACAAAATAATTTTGGCTAAGGTTACTCAGAGTTTAAAGATTAAGCTGGTCAAATTACCTTTTATGTTTTTGACTTATTTTTTAAGAAGAAAAACTGTACTTTGAACTTGAAATTTTGGTTATTATTATTTAAAGAGAATACCATTCTGAAAATGTACTTAAAGTACTTAAACTACCACTTTATTTTTAAGTCTGCCCAATTTTAGCCAGGGATGATATTTTTGTTCCTGTTTTGAATTGAAATGCAGTTTAAAAGCATTTTTTTTTCAGAAATTAAAAGAGCTTCAGTTTACAATATTCATGTCCATGTCTATTATTTGATTCTGTAAGCCCACTAAAACCCTTTTTAAATAAAAAAAACATTTGCGATTTGGGGCAAATTTTCATGTGTGATTACATACGATTAATCAAGATTAATTATTACACAGCCTCTAATTAATTGGATTAATTTTTTTAATCGAGTCCCACCCCTAATATATATATGTAGATTTGTATATATATATATATATATATATATATATATATATATATATATATATATATATATGTGTATATACAGTATATATATAGATAATGTATATGTATGTATATCTGTGTGTGTATATATATGTGTATACTGTACATGTATATATACAGTACAGGCCAAAAGTTTGGACACACCTCCTCATTCAATGTGTTTTCTTTATTTTCATGACCATTTACATTGGTAGATTCTCACTGAAGGCATCAAAACTATGAATGAACACGTGGAGTTATGCCCTGAACAAAAAAAGGTGAAATAACTGAAAACATGTTTTATATTCTAGTTTCTTCAAAATAGCCACCCTTTGCTCTGATTACTGCTTTGCACACTCTTGGCATTCTCTCGATGAGCTTCAACAGGTAGTCACCTGAAATGGTTTTCACTTCACAGGTGTGCCTTATCAGGGTTATTTAGTGGAATTTCTTGCTTTATCAATGGGGTTGGGACCAGCAGTTGTGTTGTGCAGAAGTCAGGTTAGTTGGACGATCATTTATTTTTCAACAGGACAATGACCCCAAACACACCTCCAGGCTGTGTAAGGTCTATTTGACCAAGAAGGAGAGTGATGGAGTGCTGTAAATGGTCATGAAAATAAGGAAAACACATTGAATGAGGAGGTGTGTCCAAACTTTTGGCCTGTACTGTATGTATACGTATATATATGTATATATATATATGTATGCGTGTGTATATATATATATATATAAATATGTATATATGTGTATATATATGTCTATATTTGTATATGTGTATATGTATATATGTATATATATTTATGATGTGTATATATATATGTTTATATATGTGTGTGTGTGTGTGTATATATATATATATATATATATATATATATATATATATATATATATATATGCCAGCAACACTCATGACAATGACAACACAATTACATTGTCAATCATGTTACATTATTATTAAAATGTTTCCTTTTCTTTTTACTTCTCGCTGCCAAGCTGGTATTTTCCTATATATATATATATATATATATATATATATATATATATATATATATATATATAGATAGATAGATAGATAGATAGATATAACAACAACACTCATATCAATGACAAAACAATTACATTAACAATCATGTTACGTTATTTTTAAAATTTTTCCTTTTCTTTTTCATAACTTCTTTAACACACTACTTCTCCGCTGCGAAACGCGGGTATTCTGCTAGTACCTTATAAACAGTGGTAAGTCTGTGAGATTTGGCATTCTGACAAAGGCAACATATTAATAACTAGCAAAATACATGCGCTTCGCAGCGGCGAAGTACTGCCTTAAAATTTTTATTAAGAAGAAAATTAAACCTTTTTAAACTGAGGGAAAATATACCAATAATTATTTGTAATGGATCTCTTTGTATACCACATTGTGAGTTCGGCCCTCCGGTTGTAATATGACCAAGCTGTGCGCTGAGCTTACTCTTGAGCATGCAACGTACAGTTGGCCATGTGAAAAGTAATCTTGTTTCAAATCTCACAGCTTGGATTGCTGCTGTCATAATCGGTTTGAATTTCATGGTTTGTTTCAATTACAACAGTATTTGTAGGACTTGTAGAGACATTCTGCATCTGTCAAGCGTTGTAAATATACAACCGGTTTCATCGATAACTTCACATCCAGCTTTTGAGAGTTTAAACATTCATAAACATCAAAGTGTCCACTACTCAAATCGTCACCTGTCAATCTAAGATGTTTAAGAGGCATTGACAGTTGTCGAAAGGTGTAAAATATTTGGCCATTTCGGTACAATTGAAAGCGACAACCGAACAATTCAGCGGCAGCCATCAACTCACATGCAGATCCATAGGTGAAGGGCTTAAGCATTTCATTCTTATAGTGCTCCTGTGTAGTATAATTATCTCCTGTACCGTCATCAGCCCACACCTTAAACCTGTCCCAGTCATTCAATACATAACACACAATGTTCCTCCGGATATCAAGAGTGAGCCTGATACGGCCATGCAATATGTAACAAAGAGAATGGAAAAGGTAGGTGCCATCTCCGGGGCATGGAAACAACTTGGTAAGTGACAGTTCTCTGATCGATGGTGATCACCTCGATAGACATGTTAATGGGGGTACGGTTGGAATGATAAAGGAAATGGGTACCTAAACAATGTAAAGTAAGTCTAAAATACCTACAAAATAACTATAATCGTAATAAATGAACAATAAAACAGAGAAGCCATGGATTAAATTAAAAGGTTGTAGTTATCAGCAGTGAGACGTGAATCCCGTGGCGTAGCAAGGAAGGGAATGTAGAGACTGGAGCGACGGACGGCCTTATATAGGCAGGCAACCAACAACGTGGGAGGCGTTGGGATGAACCCAACGCCGACTCACATAGTGACCAAGCTGCAGGCTATGGACATATATATCTATGTAAGTAGGATTCATTTAGTGTTGGGAACCCGCGAACCAAATTTCTTGAAGATGGGCCCATAAGTAACAAAGACGGTTGAAAAGTTCAATATGGCGGCCGACAGTGGCATCATACCACCGAAATAAGTACCAAATTTTAGCCTTCTACCTACACGGGAAGTTGGAGAATTAGTGACATTGGAAATTTCAATATGGCGGCCGACAGTGGCATCATACCACTGAAATAAGTACGTACATCGGTTTTGGTTAGCGCAAGGAAGCCACCTACCAAATTTTGTGAAGATGGGGCCATAAATAAGAAAGTTCAACATGGTGAACGTTGTAAACCGTTATGACCGTTACGCGTAGAAATTCGAAAGGAAACCTGCTTAACTTTTGTAAGTAAGCTGTAAGGAATGAGCCTGCCAAATTTCAGCCTTCTACCTACACGGGAAGTTGGAGAATTAGTGATGAGTGAGTGCGTGAGTGAGTGAGGGCTTTGCCTTTTATTAGTATAGATGACAAAATGTAGACATGAACTATATAATGTGTGAAGGCTGATGGTCAAATATCAAATAAACACTTTCACAAAAGGTGCAAGTACAATACGATAGCTTCTGTGGTGCTGTGGTTAGAACTGTCGACTTATAATCCGGAGGTCGTGAGTTTGAAAGCAGCTCCCTGGCAAATTTACCGTTTTTGAGTAGTGAGCTGCTTTTAATGTTAATATTACACAATAAAGAAATACATTTGATTTGTATCTGTAACCGCCGATGTAAATTTATAGCACTTGTAAAAGTTAGCATTTTTTTTTTCCCACTTTTATTCTCTCAGTTGCGATCACGATACAACACCCACTCCCCGCCCCAGATCTGACTCGGTTACTTTTTATCTGGAACTGGGAATAACTGTAGATGTGAGTGGTATTTTGAGACAATGGAATGGGAAATTCACTGATCTGGAGGGTTAAAAGCTGACACACAAACGCTGGTAATTCTGCCTTCTTCGAATCTCACCGTCACTTGAATTCTTTTTTATTCAGTTTTATTGAGTGTTGCTGCTCACGCTGAATTAGTATGCACCTTATGGTCCATGATGTCAGAGCAGGACTGACAAAAAAAACAGAGACATAGGTATATAAGATATTTGGAATAACTAATTTTATGACCTGTATAGTACAGGAAAGAATAGTGCAAGAGAGGTCAATTCCGTGCCACATGCAATTATCAGGTTCAAATGTTAACGGTTCCCACACATCCAAGGACCGTCCTTTCTACGTTTACGACATGTGTGCCTGTTGCAATGTACACACTTCTCTCTGTGCTTTGTTACTATTATACTGAAGGTGCTGGGGGAGAGGCAGTCTTGGAACAGAAGCTTGTCGATGTTACATCCTCTTTTGCTTTATCCATCGCCTTTTCTTTTAAGAAGAGACGACGAAGCTCCTTTGCAAGGTGAGCCATGAACACTCTTCTTTTCTCAGTGTCCCACCCCCCGTGCATGCCTTGTACATTACCATGTGCATTGATTGCCACCAAGTCAATTGTGTTATAGCACAAGCAACTGGCCACCAGCATGCTTCTGCTTGCACTAAATAAGCTCATACTTTCTGGTGCACGATGTCAACACAGCACCAGGCAAAAAAGAAAGAGACAAATATATGTGACATTTTGGAGAAATAATTTTATGACTTGAATTGTAACAATCAGAAAACATCATAGCACTAATGCAATATTATTTGAAAACATACAGTGATCAGATCGGGTGTGAATTTATACTGGTACTGTTAGTTAGAGTCTGATTGGGGTCGGTGTTGTGGGGCAAGGGTGAGCGTGAACATAACTGAGAGAATGAAACAAAAAAAAATGCTAACTTTTATAAATACCATACATTTACAGCTGATCTGACGCTGTTCGTTTATTAGGAGTGGCCAGGGTGAGGTGTCTGATATGGCAGTCCAAACCTTGTAAGGTTCTTCCCTTTAAATTTCAGAGGGAGTAATATAGTCTCATATGTTTTAATGACCCCACTGACGCATCGAATGTTCACATTGTCTGTGGTCTTTTAAGAGTTCTGCCAGAGCAATTCATGGAGGACTACACAGAGGTCGCTACCAACAGTGCCAAGAATTCCCATCCGGCCAACATAACAGAGACCTTAAAATTGTCCCTCCTTTAACCTCTTGGGGGACACTTGCAAACTGCATATCTTGACCATGGTCTATGCAAGTGGGAGATGGCACTACCCAGCCAGATGTCCAGGTTGATCATAGCGAAAACAGCTGCGTTCAGTCCGTACTGTGTTCCCACAATGGCCTCTTCGACCCATGGTGCCAGCAACACTGGAGGTCTGTGCTGGCTGGAAATCGGGATTAAGCCTGGGAAGCCCCATTGTTTCCAGGTGGTTTGTGTGCCCTCCAGTATGCAGGTCAGATCCAGCAGTGAGTTGATGTCATTCCATAGCATTTCATGACTAGCGAGCTTCTCCACAATGTGCTTGAAAGTGTCTCCATGGAAACAGCTTTGAATCAGGTTCACTAAGCCCTGGATCTGTCCTCATGAGGCGGTCCAGAACAATATGCTACAGATGAAACTGGCTCCCCTTAACCAATGGGCTCACAGCCATGTGGAGGAGGATCAGTTGCTTCAGGAAGTGATAATCATCGAGTCTTTCAGGAGCAAGGTTTTGCATGACCTGTAAGGCATCCCCAGTTAAAAATGGGGCCATAATAGCAGGCCTGGTTACCCTGTCCCAGTGCATCAATGTTGTTATGCGCTCAAAGCAGAACAGGGAACACTCTGCGTCGTCCAAGGGAGACATCTTCACCAGCACATCCATGGCGAGGACAAAGACCAGAATGCCCGCAGGATCGTTCGCTGTTATTAGGATATCATATGCCTCTTTGGGTTCCATTGGTAAAAGATTCCACTCCTGGTGTCATGTGATGAGAAAGTTATTGTCTTGCACCACAAAACACAAGGATGAGTCTCAGTACTTCAGCAAAACCATCTTTATTCAACTTGAAACAGGAACAGCACGGTTATTTATTGTAGCAGGATCTACCACTCTCCTATACACAGACGCAGCAAATGGGCACAGTCGGGGCCAGGTCAGTGGCCAAGTTATACTGTTCCCTCCATTTATAATGTTCTTTGCATCACCCATTGGTGAGAAGCGCTTATAGTGTGATCTCAATTGGCTCATAATGCTTCCACAGCACTATGCTGCTGTGCTGCAAACCTGTGGTTCCTCGTGACCAGAGATGACGGTGGCTTCGGTGTGGCGTTCAGAAACCTCCCAACATATTAAAATTCTATGGCATTTACAGCATTTTCTTTAATATTTTTTTAATGGGAGATTAAAAATCAATTCATTGCAGATAAGAACCAAAGCATCATTTGTTAGTTGCATTTCTGACTTTTTCCTGTAGGAATTTATCCTAATTTTAACCTAAATTTGCTGTTAAATTTTTTTAAATCTGGAGATCATTATATTTTTGTGTCAGTTCAAAGATTTATATGTTTTGTTGCTTTTTTCAGACGGATTAATTTTCTGTTGCTAGCCTTTGTTGTGTTTAGATAGATAGATAGAACTCCGGCCGTCTGGAGTTTTTTGTTTTTTCTGTCCCCCCTGGCCATTGGACCTTACTCTTATTCTATGTTAATTAATGTTGACTTATTTTATTTTCTTACTGTGTCTCTTATTTTTCTATTCTTCATTATGTAAAGCACTTTGAGCTACATTTTTTTGTATGAAAATGTGCTATATAAATAAATGTTGTTGTTGTTGTTGTAGATGATTGCATCCTCCACGCCCACCTTCTCCTGGTATGCGAACTGCAGAGGGTCGAGGCTGCTCCATGGTCTTCATCACAAGTGACATCAGGGCGACAGGCCAGAAGTCATTCAGCTTACCAGGACGTGATACCTTTAGGACTGGGGTGATACAAGGATTCTCCCCTGTTCCAGGCTCAGGTTGAAGATGCGCTGTAGAGGACTCCCCAGCTCCAACGCGCAGGTCTTCAACAGTCATGGCAATAATCCACCTGGACCTACTGCTTTGCTAGCACGAAGTCTCCTCAGCTCTCTGCTTACCTGGGCTACTGTAATTGTGGGCGGGGGAAACTATCTCCTAAGCTGGTATCAGAAGAAGGATGAGTGGAGGATGCAGTACTCTGAGATAAAAGTGAGAGTGGGTTAGGGTGGTCAAACCTGCTAAAAATGTTGCTCATCAGGTTCGCTTTCTCCCTGTCTCTTTCGATGGAGGCACCCCTCTTCAAACTGCAGCCAGTGATGATCTTCATCCCATCCCACACTTCCTTCATGCTGTTATTTTGCAACTTTTGCTCCAGTTTTCTCCTGTATTGCTACTTCGCCACTCTGAGCTGGACTCGCTCCTTCTGCACACGCTTCAGCTCATGCTGATCACCACATTTAAAAGCCCTTTTTGTCTGATTCAAAAGGCCCTTGATGTCACTTGTAATCCATGGCTTGTTGTTAGCATAGCAGTGTACTGTTCTTACTGGAACTACAATGTCCATACAGAATTTGAGTAGTCAGTAGTGCAGTCAACAACCTCCTCAATGTTGTCACTATGTGACCCCTGCAGGATATCCCAGCCTCATGGGACCACTTCCTGAATGAGTGTGTGGTTGTAGGTAGCTCCCTCATTCTTGGTTTGTAGTAAGGCTCAAACTGAACCAGTTTATGATCTGCTTTCCCAAGTGCAGGCAGCGGGGTGGCGCTGTTGTGGAAGATGAATGTTCTCTTCGTTCCCTTGTACTAATTCATGTCTGAGAAGTAAGCTTTACGAAACCATACATTATGTAAAAGCATGCTTTACTGAGCAAAACAGAAAAATATTTGTCCAAAGGACTCAAGGTCTAAGCATTCCACACATTAGTCTGCCTTATTACGTTTTCCCTTAGTTTACATCTGAACGCCATAACAAAGGGGCCAAGAAATCAAGTTGCACAAGGGGCGTTGAAGGGGCTCAAGGATGGTGTATAATAAACATGTTGATTGTTGCATTTCATAATGATATTAAATCACGCATTCTAGAGGTATAAAAACTTTACCCCACCCAACAGATGGGGTTCAGAAGAGCCCTGACGCTGTCATGTATATTGATTGTCTGCTTTTCTGAAAATCTTCTCACTGTGACTCTGCAAAATAAAGCTGCTATATAACCACACCCGCTGTCTTGTCTGAAGTCTTCATCCACACTGTATGTGTCCTTAACATCTGCATACAGTAGGTCAATAATCCTATTTTCCCTTGTTTAATCTGACAATTTCTTTCTGACATGCCAGGGCCATACCACATACCAAAAGATACAGCATTCTTGAAATCCTGTGGTGCAGGAAGGTAAATTATTACTTCCAGGCTCTGGAATAGCCTTTTCCCCACAGCCTATATGATATTGTATCACTTTGTCGCTGACTGGATGCCCTGTTAAATTTGTGATGCTGTGCTGTTTAAGTGTTTTGCACTGCATTTGTCCTCACATCTTCTAACCCCCCCAACCCCTTTATTTTTAAGTGCATGTTACATCATGGCCCAGCAGGAATTACATTTTAATCTTTGCTTTACAATTGTAAAAAGGCAGAATGACAAAGTAAAAGTAAAAAAAAAAAAATCAATTAAAAAGTAATTAAGTAAAGTTCACCAGGCACCTTAACTTTAACAACACAGCACTAAATTTGTGTTTTACTGAATTGTCATAGGCTTGTTATATAAATTCAACTTCCATTTCATATTATTTCTGTATTTAATGTACCTAATAGATTATTTCCTTGCTACTGTCAAATAATTTCATCCTTTTAGTTTCAGGTTGTTTATATTGTATAACAATATTTTATTTAAATAATGAGTTTTACTCTATTTATTATAATACGAGTTGAGACACAAAAAAAACAAATTGTTAAAAAAAAAAATTATCAATGAATTACAGCATTCTAAACATTGTCACCTACAATATACTCCCCCTCCCAATCTCTACACCACTCCATACACATCTTCCATTGACTGAAACAGTGCTGGAAGTTTTCTTGTTTGAGGCTCTTCGTTTCTGTCTTTACTTCATCCATTGAAGAAAATGTGTTCCCTTCAGGTCACTTTTGATTTTTGGGAACACGTAAAAATCACAGGGAGCTAAATCAGGCGAATAGGAAGGATGATTGAGGACAGGAATGTTTTTGTTAGTCAAAATTTGAAAAAGCATTATGTGCGAGACAAACTGTTTATCACTGTACAGTAATTCCTCCTCGATCGCGGGGGTTGCATTCCAGAAGCCCCCGCGATACGTGAAAAATCTGTGTAGAAGTAGAAACCATATGTTTGTATGGTTATTTTTAGAAATTTTAAGGCCTTAGAAACTCTCCCACACTGTTTAGAAATATTCTCCGCACAGTTATACAGTAAACCCTTGTTTATCGCGGTTAATCCGCTCCAGACAGATAAATGAATTTCCACGAAGTACGATTCTTTATTTATAAATCTAATATTTTCGCAGTTTGAGTATTGAAAACCTGTTTATGACCTTCTAAATACATTTTCTAACATTATTAGAGCCCTCTAGACATGAAATAACACCATTTAGTCAAAAGTTGAAACTGTGCTTCATGACAAGACAGAGGTGACAGTTCTTTCTCACAATTAAAAGAATGCAAACATATCTTCCTCTTCAAAGGAGTGCCAACAGGAGCAGAGAATGTCAGAGAGAGAGAGATAAATGTAAACAATCAAAAATCAATAGGGCTGTTGGGCTTTTATGTATGCGAAGCACCGTGATAAAGCGGCCGCAATCAAGGGACGAATGTGAAGGTAGTCTTTCAGCATTTTTTAGAGGAGCGTCGTATCTTCTAAGCAAACAGCCACTGTGCAAACAGCCCCTCTGCTCACACCCCCTCCGTCAGGAGGAGAGAATGTCAGAGAGAGTGAGAGCGACAGAGAAAAGCAAACAATCAAAAATCAATACGGGCTGTTAGAGCTTTTAAGTGTGTGAAGCACCACGCAGGAAGCATATCGTATTTAATTGAGGAGTTTTAATTAATACTAGCCAACCATGCAGCGTACCATACGCTGCATAATCAGGCCGGTTTTTTAATGATTTTTAAGCACAGGGAGAAAATTAACATTTGAAAAATCGGCAATGTAATAAATCAGCAAGAAATGCAACATCATAACAATGCACAGAACGAACCAACACACAATCGTCCATGACTGAAAACTGGCGGACCGCCATCCCTCATGTGCCCACCCTCCAACTCGTCACTTGAGTCGTTGTCATCTTTGCACAGTCCAGATGCACCTGTGACTCGTATAGACTTTCCGTGTTCCTGCAGGAGCATCTAAGAAGACGGATGCGAATTGCTGTATGTAGCATGTAAAACAGTTTGCTATGGTGCACGTGGTTGTGCGTTGTAACTGAAAACTCGGTTTTTAAAGACTGCTTACTTTATTGTGTTTTAACCTCAGTTGTAAAGGATTGTTTTAAGGATCCCATGGGATACCCCTCGCAAACCGTTTTACACGCTGCATATGGCGATTCACCTCCGCGAGAAACATGCCTCTATGAACAGTCAACGTGGCTCGGAGGTGCCAGGAGTTGGTGGGCGTGGCTCCTTCCTGCGTGCGCCATAGGTGTCTTACTTGTCGGCGGCTCAGTGAATCCACGCCCCTTCCGGCGTGCTTTCCATGGTTGTCTTGCCTTAGTGAATTATATATGTAGATGTGATACAAGCTCTGATTGGGTAGCTTCTCAGCCATCCGCCAATAGCATCCCTTGTATAAAATCAACCGGGCAAACAAACGGAGGAAGCATGTACCATAAATTAAAAGACCCATTGTCCGCAGAAATCCGCAAACCAGCAAAAAATCCGTGATATACATTTAGATATGCTTGCATTTAAAATCCGTGAAAGACGAAGCGCGATATAGTGAGGGATCACTGTACACTGTTTTTATCATTTCATAAGTTTTTGCAGCCATTTTCTTCAATTTTGCGAGAAATTTGATGTTGATTCGCGGTTTGATTTTTTCACCTAACATTATAGCGGCAATATGTACCGACTGTTGTGCATATACCGACTGGGCTATTCACAGGATATACCTAGCTGGTCGGTGGTTTCAGAGGATGTGTAGGCCGACCTCCAGACAGTTTTCCAGGAAAGCCCCAAGCCCAGTCTGGATATTTTTGTGCCTCATCTCGTATTCTTTGACATGCAAAATAATATGAGATGGTGTATAGTACAAAATAAAAAATGTATATGTGGAAGTATAACATAAAGGCCAAACCTGATGTAAAAGAGATGAAGTTGTCAACCTTTTTTTCTCAGTTTGTATTGGGAAAAGGGACTTCATCAGTTTAGGCATTGAAGGCTTCTGTTGACTGAGAAGAGATGCAGCAGCTGCATGAATTCCTGCAAAAGATACAACATCAGAAAGTAAAATAAATGTTATTAACTAAATACCACTGTAATATATTCTGCTGTTTTTTAGTTTTCTTTTTATATTAGTGAAACATAGCCTTCTGCTATTTTTTACTTTAGAAGCAAAGTTGTTTTGTGCCACTACATGTGACATGGCCATCCTCACTATAGCCACAGACATGAAGAAGGTTGTTTGCTGACAAACACCTGTCCTGCAGGGGTGCCAATAACTACCAAGCAGGTACCCATGGTTCAATGCCTTTAAAATGTGAGAAGTACCATACTGCCATTCCCATATGTCAATGCCACCTTTGGAATGAAATATATTTATGTATTTTACTTAAAAAGTATATGAAAAAAGTGAATAATAACATGCAATATTCATGCCAAACAGAAATTCAATACAAAAGTCTAATGTATTTTAATTCAATTCCATTTGATCACACACTGGGCATAAAGCAAACTCATTTCGTTTCACTCAGTGTCTGCTTGGAGTGCATTTCTTTCCAGGACCATGCATTAATTTAACAAAAATAAACAAAATCAAATAACCAATCAGTGTTACGTGGTGAGACAAATGGTGTCAACAACAGGGACAAGACATGTTCTGATTACGACTGTGTTCTCACAGTCGCTGTTACTAACATTTTTTCAATAATGTTCTCACTAAGCTTAGGTTCTTCAAAACTTTTTTTGTTCTTATTCATTGTAATAAATTTTTTTTGTAATTTTCTTCTTTGGATAAACATAGATGTTAATGCTAAAAGAATAAAAATGGCCATAAATTGTTGACTTACAGTAGGTAGGCAAACCTTGGTGCTCTAAATCAGCAGTGGGCAAATGAGGGCACTCCAGTAGCCAGCAGAAGCTGCACCACTGGCTTGTCTAAAAGTGGAGCCATTAATCAGGCTTTATCAAGAGTGTCTTTATTGCTATTAATGGAGTACATGGTAAAAGGTAAGACTGTAGCAGCCAGCTGATGAGAGCACAAATTTATTGAGTGAAGTCAGTTTAGAGGATGACAGAAAAATATCTATAAACATCCTTTATTTTCCACAGACTTCCGAAGAGCACTGTCCAGGTGCACTGCATCCCATGGTGCAGTTAAATAAAATAGTACAGCCATAAATGACACATTAAATAAGCCAGTTTGTCTACGGGCTCAAACTGCTCATCCTGCATGATGTCTATGTACCTTTTCTGTCTCTGTGCTTGTTATAATATTTTTATCTGTTGATACTGATTGAGAACATATAGTTGTGTTTGCAACGCCTCTTACCCCGATGATTATCTTGTGGTCATGTTAGGAAATGTCATATATTCCATTGTATGCGAAGTCGAAAAACAATAAATTAATTTCTTTTAAATGCGGATTTAAAAAATTCATGGAAAAATGAAATGCACAACACAAATATACATTGAATTTTTGTGTATTTTATATACTGGATTGCATTTAATTTTGGCACAGATAGCTTAAAAAAACATATTAACAGCACCACATGTGCTTTTCCTTGCAGCAATAACAACTACAAGAAATATAGCCAGTGGTTCCATGTTTAAAAAGCTTCAAAAGCTTTGAAGAAATATTTTATTTTAATGGCAATCTATGTGGAACTTTTGTATTATTAATATCCTCATTCATTTATTTCAGAATTATAAAAAAAATTGTATTCTAAAGGACTGTTTCCCATGAGGCGCTTTATATCCAATCATGTTAGGTCATTTTCTAACCCTGTTAAGCCAGACCAGGCTTGTATGGGGTGCTACAGCCTATCTGAACTAGCAGAAGGCACAAAGCATGAACAAACTCTGAACATGGCATCAGTTCATCACAGTGTGAGCACATACACCCACCCACAAGGGCCATTTCACCTAACCAACAAGTCTTTGGACAGTGGGAGGAGACCAACGCAGACAAGTGAAAACCATACAGACTCTCAAGATGTGAACCCTGATCCCTTTCTGAGAGGCAGAAGTGCTACCACTGCACCACCATGCTACCTTACATCCAATTAATATTTTTTAATGCGGACACTAAATAACCATACCGAGAAAGCTATTTGATCAGCACCTCATTGGATAGAAATGGGAGGATTGGACAGAACAATTGTTTTAGCAGGTGCACCAAGCAGCAGTTCAGAAACTGGCTACAATAATTATTCCATTTTTTGATTAAATAATTAAAAAAAGGTCAACTGAATCTACAAATACCATAATCATGTTCCTTCTTAAAGTATAGGAAATGTTTCAACACACATGATCATGTTCCCAAACATGAAAACACACCCCTCAAGAAAAAATGAGTGAAGAGTCGGTTTAATCCATGTTAAATTTTAAGTTTTTTGAATACTGTATTCCATAAAGGAGTGCCATGAGAAAGTGCCATACTGACCACCATCAGTACACATCACTCACCAAAAAGGGCAACTTTAGAAAAACAAAAATAGTAAAAAGGAACAAACCCTCAAACATTCCCACTGCCACTCTCACAACTGTAAGAAAGCACCACCTAACATAATCTTGAATTTGAAAAATGTATACGGGAAAGTAAAGAAATAGGAAAAGTGAAAGATATTTTAAAAATTAGAAAGAATAGTGTTGGAAGGATTTGACACCCAAGGTGATTGTACTGTTTGTTTCATGATTTCAATTAATGAAGACATTCCTTTTAAGTTTTGGGGGTGAGGTTGCCTTCTACCACTGACTGATACTGCCTGGTAAATGTGTCTGGATGACCTAGTGCTAATCAGATGCACACGTTTGATATTGCCAGTTGTGGTGTTTGTCTGCACTAGCATTTATATGTTGTATAGAAATGCTGGCAAACAAGATTAGAGATATTGATATTCTTGGAAGTAATGGTCAACAGGCAGAGAAGTGCTGTTTACAGGGCCAATATGTCTGTAATACACTGCAGCAGATGGGGAATTGATGCAGTGAGAAAGCATGCAAAAAAAGTTTTGTGAGGCATCATGATCAACACTGAATATAAAAAGAGAGAAAATCGTGCATATAAAAAGTGAAATGTGAGTGAAATATTCTTTTAATAAGAGCAATTGGGTTTTGTGGAAAAGAGAGGTGAAAAAGAGAGTGCAGGCAGGGTGGACTGGGTGGAGAAGAGTGTCAGGAGTGATTTGTGACAGACGGGTATCAGCAAGAGTGAAAGGGAAGGTCTACAGGACAGTAGTGAGACGAGCTATGTTCTATGGGTTGGAGATGGTGGCACTGACCACAGGAGAAAGAGTTGGAGGTGACAGAATTTAGGAATTTAAAATTTGCATTGGGTGTGACGAGGATGGACAGGATTAGAAATGAGTACACTACAGGATCAGGTCAGACAGTTTGGAGACAAATTCAGAGAGGCGAGATTGCATAGGTTTGGACATGTGCAGAGGAGAGATGCTAGGTATATTGGGAAAAGGATATTCAGGATAGAGCTGCCAGGTAAAAGGAAAAGAGGAAGGCCTAAGAGAAGGTTTATGGATGTGGTGATTGAGGAAGATGCAGAGGACAAGAAGATATGGAAAAAGATTATCTGCTGTGGTGAACCCTAACGGGAGCAGTCAAAAGAAAAGGAAGAAGAAGAAGAATTGTATTGCCTACGCTGCTGCACTTAGCAGTAGACTTTACAACACCAAGAAATACTGGGAGAGAGTAAGAAACTTATTTGGCTTTTTGTGGGGATGAAAGTGTGGGAGCGCAAGAAGAGAGGAAGCAGTAAGAGGAAAAAAAAATTCCCATCCTCTACAAATTGTTTATTTTTTGAGTATACTGCCATAATCACAAATGTAGCATTGAACAAATAAGGGAAAATGGCAGGCATGATGAGATATTTGTTTGATATGACCAGTAATTAAAATTTGTGCCTTGACCAAGGTTATTAATGTGTCAACTGACTGTTCAGTAGCTAACCTGTGCAGCTGTTTTTACCTCCCCCTTATGATCTGTGTCCTAGGCAAATGCATAATTCACCTTAATGGAGGCACTGGCCATGGGTATAACATTAACATTTACAAAATTATACAAACCAGTGTTAACAACAATATTGCTTATATACCCAAAGCACTATAAGAAATTAGAGACTGACCAATATGACCCCCCATGCTCTCCAAATTTGGCTACTGACTTTGTAGGAAGAGTCATCTGAGACATCAATGTCGCTGCCATGGTAACCAAACCTCTCGACACAGTCAACATTCTTTCTGCAGACAGACACACTGCTGATGGCTATGTCCAAGATATCATTAAAAGCCTGGAACTTGGTTATTTTCCAGGTCACTCACAAGTCCAGACACTTGGACCTTCACTATTGAAAGCACCAATCAGAGCATCCACTGACTATGCAAAGATCACATCATTGTTGGCAAAGTCAAGACAAGTGAATCTATCTTCACCAACAGATGCCCGACAGTCAACGGACCCCAATGACCTTGACCAACACCCAGTCCATGCAAGCATAGCACAAAGTAGGAGCAAGAACACACCCTTGACAAACCCTAGAATCAAATGGGGAAAAAAGCGGAGGTTCTGCCTCCACTCTGTACAGCACTCACAGTACCAGTATACAGGCTGTCCATGACATCCAGCAACTTCGGGGGATACTGTGAAGTCACAGGATGTCCTACAGGGCACCACAATTAAAAGAGTTGAATGCTGTACGAAAATCAAGAAAGGCTGCAAAGAAATCACCAATATTCACATTTGTGCTTTTGCTTCAGCAGACCTCCATGACCCTGTAGTTAGGATATAGCAGGTTGGATAATGGATAGATGGATGGAGAACTCTCAGGGCCAGGATGCAGGTGTAAATCCAGACTGCTCCAATCACTAGTAGGTGAGCAAGTGATCACAGATCCTATTAAGGATGTCCCTAGCAAGGACCTTACAAAGCACTGAGACCAGTGTTATCTCCCAATCCAGGCGATCATCCTTTTCTTTCCAGATAAGTACAAGTCCCATTTTCCAGTCAGTTAGGATGATGCCGGTCACCCAAATGAAAGTAAAGATTGGAGGACGGCCTTACCCTTCAGCCTGGAGAAGTTTACCCTGGATACCACAGATCCTTTCAGCCTTCCATAACCTCAGCTAGATCACCACCTTTGCAATCTCTGTGAGACTGGGCGATTCACATCTAATTGAAGGATCAGCCTGAAGAACCATGGACCCAGAGATGTCTCACATCCTAGCTGGAGGATCAGCTTTTAACAGCTGCTCAAAGTAGCTAGCTCAGTGAGCCACAACTGCAGTATCATCGGTAAGGATCGTCCCATCACCCGCCCTGCCTGCAACTGTTCGAAGAACAGATTTGGATGTGCGTAATGCTTCGATTCCTCTGTAAGCAGGATGTAGGACAAAAGACCATAGATGTTGTGTCTTATCTGCCATCAGAGCCCTTGCAGCCATCCTTCTCAGTTCCAGGTACAGACTGAAATTGCCATCAAGCCATGTGCTGTGACTCCTCTTGATCTCGAAAATATTCTATACTAGCAAAATACCCATGCTTCGTAGCGGAGAAGTAGTGTGTTAAAGAAGTAATGAAAAAGAAAAGGAAACATTTTAAAAATAACGTAACATGATTGACAATGTAATTGTTTTGTCACTGTTATGAGTGTTGCTGTCATATATCTATACTAATTAAAGGCAAAGCCCTCACTCACTCACTCATCACTAATTCTCCAACTTCCCATGTGGGTGGAAGGCTGAAATTTGGCAGGTTCATTCCTTACAGCTTCCTTACAAAAGTTGGGCAGGTTTTATATCGAAATTCTACGCGTAATGGTCATAACTGGAAGCAGTTTTTCTCCATTTACTGTAATGGAGATGAGCTTCAACGCCGTGAGGGCGGAGTTTCGTGTGACATCATCACGCCTCCCACGTAATCACGCAGTACATAGAAAACCAGGAAGACCTCAAAAAAGCGCTCAAGAAAACATGCATTATATAATTGAGAAGGCAGCGAAACAATAAGAAGCGAGTGAGTGACATATACAACCATATTCATGAGTTCTGCTACTTCAAACAAAGCACGATGTAAACCTACACTTTAAATTAAGTTCATAGACAGGCTGCGCTGGCGTTTGTAATTTAGTGCCTGCCCATATAAGGCCGTCTGTCAGCGGCAATCCAATAGCAAACTGCCACGGGTAAATATTCACGGGTGAAGGACTGTGCTTATGGAGAGGAAGATGAGATGGTCAGGGTGGTGTTTGACACAAACTCAGCGAAACTGCGAGAGAAACTTTTAAGTGCCAGGACTAAGGTAACATTAAATAAAGCTATGGATATAGCACGAGATGGCACCAGCACAGCTGGGAACCTTCGATGCATGTACACCGAGTGGCTCACGTGAACTGATGCAGTGCACAGATAAAAAGCAACAGTTCCAAAGAGCGCTGAACAAAAACCGAATTACACAATTGAAAAGGCAGCAAAAATATAAAGCGTCTGATAAGCATATTCATAAATGCAGCTACTGTGGAAACAAAGCACACGGTGGAAAAAGTCAATGTCCCGCTAAAGGAAGACAGTGTAAAAAACCCGTGCATGCAGTGTGTCAGGTCTCAGATAAAGAAGAAGACGAGCTGTTTATTGATGCAGTAAGAAACGAATCGATGAATGAAACCTGTCATCTTTACAACGATTGACAAACACGGAATGTAACTTGAACACAACACATCCTACAAATACGAACCTGATTGAAAGAAATAATGATAATCAAATCCTTGATGACAGCAACACTCAGTAACACTCACAAAACAAATACTGTATATTGACAGTCATGTTACGTTATTTTTAAAATGTTCCCTTTTCTTTTCTACCTTTTTTAACACACTACTTCTCCGCTGCAATACGCGGGTATATATATATGTATATATATATATCCCGCTCTACATACTCGAATAATGGATACTTTATTCGCCATCAATGATTGTTTTGGTAAAGCCATACTCAGTGTATTCATTAGATAAATGGTAAAAAAGTAAGAGCGAGGGGAGGATGACTCATTGAGGCATGCAGGCTGTAGTCTTGGCGTCAACTCTATCTGAATTGCGCGATCACATTTGAAAGAATATATCTTTTCAAGTTCTATTTAGTCCATATGTGTCAAACTCAAGGGCCGCGGGCCACATCCGACCAGCGTAATTATATCCGCCCGAGAGCATTTTATATACTGTATTATTGTTATTAAAGCCCGGGTATATGAAGCGCTGGTAACACAATAAACTACAGATCCCATAATGCAGCGCTTCAGCTGCCTTGCCGAACACTTACCGCGTTAATCAAGTCTACCTTATGATGCTGCAAGTTATTGCGAAGCTAGAGTTATTGCGCACTGAGTTTGCACGGCGCTTTGGTGACTTTGAAGAACAAAAAAAGTCCGTCTACATACGGCTCGAACCTTGTGCATGTTTGGTAGCACATATCTGTGTGAGAAGCTCTTCTCAGTGATAAAGACTAACAAAACAGCACACAGGAGTCGCCTCACTGATGAGCACCTGCAATCCATCCTGAGAATCTCCACAACACAGAAACGAACTTGTGGCCAAAAAAAGATGCCGGCGTCCAGCTCTAAAATGACATATGAGCAAAGACAACTGAATGATTTGATTTGTTATTGCACGTAAGAGCGGGAGTCAACCGTTTTAACAAACAGCATATTGCACTGATACGAAATAGCTGTGTGTGTATATATGTAGATATGTATGTATATATATATATATGTATTTGTGTGTATATATGTGTGTGTATGTATGTATATGTGTGTATATATGTGTGTGTATATATGTAGATATATATATATATGTATATATGTGTGTATATATATGTAGATATATATGTATGTATATATGTGTGTATATATATATATATATGACAACAACACTCATCACTCACAACAGTGACAAAACAATTACATTGACAATCAGGTTACGTTATTTTCAAAATGTTTCCTTTTCTTTTCATTGCTTCTTTAACACACTACTTCTCCGCTGCGAAGCGCAGGTATTTTGCTAATATATATACTGTATATATATATATCTATAATAATAAAAGGCAAAGCCCTCACTGACTGACTCACTCACTCACTCATCACTAATTCTCCAACTTCCCATGCAGGTAGATAACTTAAATTTGGCAGGCTTATTCTGTACAGCATACTTACAAAAGTTAAGCAGGTTTCATTTCGAAATTCTATACGTAACGGTCATAACGGTCAACAACGTCCGCCATTGTTGAACTTTCTTATTTATGGCCCCATCTTCACAAAATTTGGTAGGCGGCTTCCCTGCGCTAACCGAAACCGCTGTACTTACTTATTTTGATGGTATAACGCCACTGTCGGCCGCCATATTGAACTTTCCAACATCACCAATTTTCAAACTTCCCGTGTAGGTAGAAGGCTGACCCCATCTTCACGAAATTTGGTAGGTGGCTTCCCTGAGCTAACCAAAACCGATGTACGTACTTATTTCGGTGGTATCATGCCACTGTCGGCCGCCATACTGAATTTTCCAAATGTCACTAATTCGAAATTCTATGCGTAACGGTTATAACGGTCAACAACGTCCGCCATGTTGAACTTTCTTATTTATGGCCCCATCTTCACGAAATTTGGTAGGCGGCTTCCCTGAGCTAACTGAATCCTACTTACGTACATATATACGTCCATAGCCTGCAGCTCGGTCACCGTGTGAGGCGTTGGGTCCCCCATCCCAACGCCTCCCACGTTGTTGGCTGCCTGCCTATATAAGATGGATAGATAGATAGATAGTTTATTAATCCCAAGGGGAAATTCACATAATCCAGCAGCAGTATACTGATACAAAGAAACAATATTAAATTAAATAGTAATAAAATGAAAAGAATTAAAATAAAATTAATGTTCGCATTTACTCCCCCGGGTGGAATTGAAGAGTCGCATAGTGTGGGGGAGGAACGATCTCTTTAGTCTGTCAGTGGAACAGGACAGTGACAAAAGTCTGTCACTGAAGCTACTCCTCTGCCTGGAAATGACACTGTTAAGTGGATGCAGTGGATTCTTCATGATTGACAGGAGTTTGCTTAGTGCCCGTCGCTCTGCCACAGATGTTAAACTGTCCAACTTTAATCCTACAATGGAGCCTGCCTTCTTAACAAGTTTGTCCAGGCGTGAGGCGTCTTTCATCTTTATGCTGCCACCCCAGCACACCACCGCGTAGAAGAGGGCACTCGCCACAACCGTCTGGTAGAATATCCGCAGCAACCTTCTCAGAAAGTATATTCTGCTCTGAGCTTTCTTACATAGAGCATCAGTATTGGCAGTCCAGTCCAATTTGTCATCCAGCTGCACTCCCAGATATTTATAGGTATGCACCCTCTGCACACAGTCACCTCTGATGATCACAGGGTCCATGAGGGGCCTGGGCCTCCTAAAATCCACCACCAGCTCCTTGGTCTTGCTGGTCTTCATCAGATGTGATGTCAGAGCAACAGGCCGGAAGTCATTCAGCTCACTAGGACGTGATACCTTTGGGACAGGAGTGATACAAGATGTTTTCCAAAGCCTCAGGACTCTCCCCTGTTCCAGGCTCAGGTTGAAGATGCGCTGTAGAGGACTCCCCAGTTCCAACGCACAGGCCTTCAGCAATCGTGGCGATACACCATCTGGACCCGCTGCTTTGCTGGCACAAAGTCTTTTCAGCTCTCTGCTCACCTGGGCTGCTGTAATTGTGGGTGGGGATGTCTCACCTATGCTGGTATCAGCAGAAGGATGGTTGGAGGATGCAGTACTCCGAGGTGAGAGTGGGTTACTGTGATCAAACCTATTAAAGAAGTTGTTCATTTGGTTTGCTCTCTCCACGTCTGTCTCGATTGCGGCACCCGCTTCGAGCTGCAGCCAGTGATAATCTTCATCCCATCCCACACTTCCTTCATACTGTTTTTCTGCAACTTCTGCTCCAGCTTTCTCCTGTACTGCTCTTTCGCCGCCCTGAGCTGGACTCGAGTTCCTTCTGCACGCACTTCAGCTCATGCTTATCACCACCTTTAAAAGCCCTTTTCTTCTGGTTCAAAAGGCCCTTGATGTCACTTGTAATCCATGGCTTGTTGTTAGCATAGCAGCATACTGTTCTTACTGGAACTACAATGTCCATACAGAAGTTGATGTAATCAGTTGTGCATTCAACAGCCTCTTCAATGTTCTCACTATGTGATCTCAGCAATATATCCCAGTCTGTAGTTCCAAAGCAGTCTCTCAGAGCCTGCTCTGCCTCAGGGGACCACTTCCTGAATGAGCGTGTGGTTGTAGGTAGCGCCCTCACTCTTGGTTTGTATTGAGGCTGAAGCAGAACCAGGTTATGATCTGCTTTCCCAAGCGCAGGCAGTGGGGTGGCGCTGTATGCGTCTTTAACGTTTGCATATAGTAGGTCAATAGTCCTGTTTCCCCGAGTGTTACAATCCACATACTGGAAGAAGGCAGGTAATGTTTTATCCAGCGTTACATGGTTAAAGTCTCCAGCGATTAGCACAAGTGCCTCAGGGTGCTGCGTTTGTAACTTAGCAACTGCGGAATGGATGATGTCACAAGCTATCTCCGCGTTCGCTTGAGGGGGGATGTAAACAATAACAGCAATCACGTGTCCAAACTCTCTGGGCAAGTAATAGGGGCGCAGACTTACGGCCAACAGTTCAATGTCCCTGCAGCAAGTGGAGATTTTAACGTTTACATGTCCTGAGTTGCACCACTTTGTATTGACATAGAGAGCGAGTCCTCCTCCTTTTTTCTTTCCACAGGTACTTGCGTCTCTGTCCGCTCTAACTGTGCTAAACCCGGGTAGCTCCACGTTAGCATCTGGGATGATAAACGTTAGCCATGTTTCACTAAAACACAGCAAGCTGCATTCTCTGTATGTTCTGACATTTTTCACCAGCACAGCCAGTTCGTCGATCTTATTTTGTAGTGAGTTTACATTTCCCAGGATCACAGAAGGCACCACGGTTTATAACGCCATTTTCTCGATTTAATCTTATTTTTATCTTTCGCCGCTCGGCTGCCCGATATCGTCTTCTTACCTCGTCAGGTAAATAAGGAACCACACCGGCATAAGCATTTCTTCTCAGTGCTTTAAGCTGACTTCTTGAATAGGCGATTCTCGGAGTGTAACAATCCATGTCAAATAGTAAAATAGTAAAAATGTGTAAAAAGTGTCCAGGGAGCAATTCCACATAAAAGAAAGTGGTAGAAGTGATCAGTGAGATAGAGAAAAATAGAGATAAAAAGGTAAAAAGATAAAGTCGTATACGGAGCTGCTGGAAACGCTGCCACTCGGATGCGGCGCCGTCGCTCTGGTCTCTACATTCCCTTGCTTGCTTCGCCACGGGATTCACGTCTCCCTACTGATAACTAGAGCCTTTTTGTTTAATCCACGGCTTCTCCGCTGTTTGATTGTTTATTTATTACAATTATAGTTATTGTGTAGGTATTTTACACTTACTTTACATTGCTCAGGTACCCATTTCCTTTATCATTCCAACCCCCATTACCATGTCTATTGAGATGATCATATTGCACGGCCATATCAGGCTTACTCTTGATATCCGGAGGAACATTGTGTCTTATGTATTGAATGACTGGGACAGGTTCAAGGTGTGGACTGATGATGGTACAGGAGATAATTATACTACACAGGAGCACTATAAGAGTGAAATGCTTAAGCCCTTTACCTATGGTTCTGCATGTGAGTTGATGGCTGTCGCTGAATTGTTCGGTTGTTGCTTTCAAGTGTACCGAAATGGCCAAATATTTTACACCTTTCGACAACCGCCAATGCCTCTTAAACATCTTAGATTCACAGGTGACGATTTCAGTAGTGGACACTTTGATGTTTATGAATGTTTAAACTCTCAAAAGCTGGATGTGATTTTATCAATGAAACCGGTTGTCTGCTTACAACGCTTGACAGGTGCCAAATGTCACTTCAACACAACAAATCCTGCAAATACTGTCGTAATTGAAACAAACCATGAAACTCAAACCGATTAAGACAGCAGCAATCAAAGCTGTGAGATTTGAGACAAGATTACTGTTCACATGCCCAACTGTACGTTGCATCCTTAAGAGTAAGCTCAGTGCACAGCTTGGTCATATTACAACTGGAGAGCCGAACTGACAACATGGTATACAAAGAGATCCTTAACAAATAATTATTGGCATATTTTAACTCAGTTTAAAAAGGTTTACTTTTCTTCTTAATCAAAATTTTAATGCAGTACTTCGCCGCTGCGTGCTGGTATGCTTTATATATATATATATATATATATATATATATATATATATATATATATAAACTGCTTAAAAATTAAAGGAACACTTTGAAAACACATCAGATCTCAATGGGAAAAAGAAATCCTCCTGGATATCTATACTGATATAGACTGGGTAATATGTTAGGAACGAAAGGATGCCACATCGTTTGATGGAAATGAAAATGATCAACCTACAGAGCCCTGAATTCAAAGATGCCCCAAAAATCAGAGTGTTGTTATGTGGCAGGCTAGTCCATTTTGCCAAAATTTAATTGCAGCAACTCAAAATTGTACGCAGCTTTGTATGGCCCCTGTGTTCTTGTATACATGCCTGACAACATCAGTGAATGCTTCTAATGAGATGACAGATGGTGTTGTGGGGGATCTCCTCCCAGATCTGGACCAGGGCATCACTGAGCTCCTGGACAGTCTGAGGTGCAACCTGGTGGCATTGGATGGACCAAAACATAATGTCCCAGAGGTGTTCTATTGGATTTAGGTCAGGAAAGTGTGGTGGCCAGTCAATGGTATCAAGTCCTTTATCCTCCAGGAACTGCCTGCATACTCTCACCACATGAGGCCAGGAATTGTCATGCACCAGGAGCCACTGTACCAGCATAGGGTCTGACAACGGGTCCAAGGATTTCATCCTGATACCTAATGGTAGCCAAGGTGCCTTTGTCAAGCCTGTAGCGGTCTGTGTGACCCTCCATGGATATGCCTCCCCAGACAATCATTAACCCACCACCAAACTGCTCATGCTGAATGATGTTACAGGTAGCATAATGTTCTCCATGGCTTCTCCAGACCCTTTCACTTCTGTCACGTGCTCAGGGTGAACCTGCTCTCATCTGTAAAAAGCACAGGGCACCAGTGGTGCATCTGCCAATTCTGGTATTCTATGGCGAATGCCAATCGAGCTGCATGCTGCTGGGCAGTGAGCTCAGGGTCCATTAGAGGACATGGGGCCCTTGGGTCACCCTCATGAAGTCTTTCTGGTTGTTTGGTCAGAGACATTCACACCAGTGGCCTGCTGGAGGTCATTTTGTAGGGCTCTGGCAGTGCTCATCCTGTTCCTCCTTGCCCAAAGGAGCAGATACTGGTCCTGCTGATGGGTTATGGACCTTCTATGGCCCTCTCCAGCTCTCCTAGAGTAACTGCTTGTCTCCTAGAATCTCCTCCATGCCCTTGAGACTGTGCAGGGAGACACAGCAAACCTTCTGGCAATGACACGTATTGATATGCCATCCTGGAGAAGTTGGACTACCTGTGCAACCTCTGTAGGGTCCAGGTATCGCCTCATGCTACCAGTAGTGACACTGACTGTAGCCAAATGCAAAACTAGTGAAGAAACAGTCAGAAAAGATGAGGAGGGAAAAATGTTAGTGGCCTCCACCTGTTAAACCATTCCTGTTTTGGGGTCATCTCATTGTTGCCCCTCTAGTGCATCTGTTGTTAATTTCATTAACACCACAGCAGCTGAAACTGATTAACAACCCCTCTGCTACTTAACTGACCAGATTAATATCCCATAAGTTTCATTGACTTTATGCTATACTCTGATTAAAAGTGTTCCTTTAATTCTTTTGAGCATTATATATATATATATATATATATATATATATATATATATATACACATATACAGATACTCTCACACACACATATAAACATATATATACACACATATATATATACATATATATAAATACATACACACACATATATGTGTATATATATATATATATATATATATATATATATATATATATATACATATACAAATCTACATATATATATATCTCTACATATATCTATACTAATAAAAGGCAAAGCCCTCACTGACTGACTCACTGACTCATCACTAACTCTCCAATTTCCCCTGTGGGTGGAAGGCTGAAATTTGGCAGGCTCATTCCTTACAGCTTTCGAAATTCTACACGTAATGGTCATAACTGGAACCTATTTTTTCGTCCTTATACTATAATAGACTTCTGCTCGATGCCCGTGGGAGGTGTAACTTAGTAATTTAGTGCCTGCCCATATAAGGCCGTCCGTCAGCGGCAATCCAATAGAAACACTGCTACTAAATATTCATGGGTGAAGGACTGTGCTTATGCAAAGGAAGATGACATGGTCATGGTGGTGTTTGGCACAAACTCAGTGAAACTGCGAGAGAAACTTTTAAGTGGCGGGTCTTAGCTAACATTACATACAGCCGTGGACATCGCACGACATGGCACCAGCACAGCTGGGAAACTTCGATGCATGTACACCGAGCAGCTCACGTGAACTGACGCAGTGCACAGACAAAAAGCAACAGTTTCAAAGAGTGCTGAACAAAAATCGAATTACACAATTGAGAAGGCAGCAAAAAAATATAAAGCGTCTGATACAAACAAGCATACAGTAATCCCTTGCTATATCGCGCTTCGACTTTCGCGGTTTCACTCTATCGCAGATTTTAAATGTAAGCACATCTAAATATATATCACAGATTTTTCGCTGGTTCGCGGATTTCTGCAGACAGTGGGTCTTTTAATGTATGCTACACGCTTCCTCAGTTTGTTTGCCCTGTTGATTTTATACAAGGGACGCTATTGGCAGATGGCTTAGAAGCTACCCATTCAGAACATGTATTACATAACTAAAACTCCTCAATGCTATAAGATATGCATCCCGCGCGGAGCTTGATTGTTTGCTTGTCTCTGCCTCTGTCTCACCCTCTCTGACATTCTCTGCGCCTGACGGAGGGGCTGTTTGCTTAAAAGATACTGACGCTCCTCTAAAAAAATGCCGCTTTACTGCGGTGCTCGGCATATTTAAAAGCACAAAAGCACACGTATTGATTTTTTGATTGTTGCTTTAATCTCGCTCTCTCTCTCTCTGACGTTCTCTGCGCCTGACGGAGGAGATGTGAGCAGAGGGGCTGTTTGCACAGAGGCTGTTTGCTTAGAAGATACTAACGCTTCTCTAAAAAATGCCGCGGCAAACTTAAGAGCACAAGTATTGATTTTTTGATTGTTTGCTTTTCTTTGCGAGTGCTCTCTCTCCCTCTCCCTCTGAAATTCTCTGCTCCTGAAGAGAAGAAGATCTATTTGCATTCTTTTAATTGTGAGAAAGAACTGTCATCTCTGTCTTGTCATGGAGGACAGTTTAAACTTTTGACTAAAGGGTGTTATTTCATGTCTAGAGGGCTCTAATAATGTTAACAGTGTGGGAGAGTTTATAAGGGCTTAAAATATATAAAAATAACTACACAAACATATGGTTTCTACTGAGATTTTTGTCTATCGCGGGGGGTTCTGGAACGCAACCCCCGCGATCGAGGAGGGATTACTGTATTCATATGTGCGGCTACTGTGGAAACAAAGCACATGGTGGAAAAAGTCAATGTCCCGCTAAAGGAAGACAGTGTAAAAAAAAACCTGTGCATGCAGTGTGTCACGTCTCACATAAAGAGGAAGACGAGCTGTTTATTGATGCAGTAAGAAACGAATCGATGAATGAAACCTGTTATCTTTACAACGATTGACAAACACGGAATGTAAGTTGAACACAACACATCCTACAAATACGAACCTGATTGAAAGAAATAATGATAATGAAATCCTTGATGACAGCAACACTCACAAAACAATTACTGTATATTGACAATCATGTTACGTTATTTTTAAAATGTTCCCTTTTCTTTTTCATAACTTCTTTAACACACTACTTCTCCGCTGCGAAACGCCGGCATATATATATATTGTCAGGGATGCCAGGGGCCATGACCCGGCCGGGACGCCATGAGGGACCGGATGTGGGTCTGCGCCCACCCTTGATCACGTGGGGGTCGCCTTCCTGGTTGCTTTGGGGGCCACGGGTACAGGGCATGGAAGCTCCACCCTGTAGGGGCCCGTAGTCACTGCCAGGAGGCGCTCCAATGCCTTGGGGACCTGTTACCCCAGCACTTCCGCCACACCATTAAGTGCTGGGGGGAAGAATTAGGACGGCGCACTGAGAGCTGCCGGGAGGACAGCCGGCACTTCCGCCACGCTGCTAGAGGAGGAATGCCGGGAACACCTGGGGCTCATCCGGGGACTGTATAAAAGGGGCCGTCTGCCTTTATTCGAGGCTGGAGTCGGGAGGAGGAAGGACGAAGCTCAGGAGAGCTGTGGAGGCGGCCCGAAGAAAGGCATTGTGGCCAGGACTGTGACTTTTGGGTTTTTGTGCACTAATTTGGGGTCTTAGTGACCATTGAAAACATTTGTAAATAGTGAAAATAAACGTGTTTGTGGGTGACATAAACGTGTCTGCCTGTCTGTGTTCGGGTCAACTTCCACATATATATATATATATATATATATATATATATATATATATATACAGTAATCCTCCTCGATCGGGGTTGCATTCCAGACCCCCCGATAGGTGAAAATCACAAGTAGAAACCATATGTTTCTATGGTTATTTTTATATATTTTAAGCCCTTATAAACTCTCCCACACTGTTTATAAATATTCCCCCAGAGTTATACAGCATAATCCCTTTGTATTCTCTTAGATATTAGGTAAGATTCATTGAAATTATGTATATAAACACACTGTTTATATACAATAAAACCTAAATATTATTTTAAAGATATTGAGTGTCTCCGATATCACATGTTACAGCCATTACGTATAGACATGCCACCAGCAATAAATACATACAATGCAACAAAAATAGTATACAGTAAATGTGTGTGTACAGTGACACTAAACGTACGTACATGTACTAAGTACTGTAAGTAGAAAATTAATTATGGTTACTCACCAACAATGACACGATGACTTGTCCGATAACAATGAGTTTTATTTTACTGCACAACAAAGGAGAGCGTTACAGCCCTTAAAGAAGCCACTTCAGGCGATTGTGTAGCACTGCCGTTGTTCTTCTTCTGGCAGTCTTCAATCCAAATCCCTAAAGCAGATTCCATCCAGACTACTGCCTTATTACATCCACTTACAACTTGTTTTGCACCCTGGTTAAAAGGACACTGCGGCCGTAGATCTTATATTCCTTTCCTACTTTTTAAATAAAAAGAATCGTAGCCTTCAACAAATCCAAAACGCGTTTACCTTTCGGCAATCGTTAACATCTTCCGTTTGCGCTTGGGCACAGCCCCTGAAGCAGTAGCAGATAATTTTGGAGCCATAATGAAGGGCTTGACTATGCACAAAGATAAACACAAAAGAGCACAACTCTTTACACAGCGAAACACGTTGATGCTGAATGAGCGAGATGAGACTTCCTGGTTAACACTGCATTCAGCAAGCAGGAACTTAATTCTGATTGGTTAGCTTCTCAGTCATCCGCCAATAGCGTCCCTTGTATGAAATCAACTGGGCAAACCAACTGAGGAAGCATGTACAGGAAGTAAAAAGACACATTGTCCGCAGAACTCACGAAGCAGCGAAAAATCCGCGTTATATATTTAGTTATGCTTTCATATAAAATCCGCCATAGAGCGAAACCGCGAAAGTCAAAGCGCAATATAGCGAGGGATTACTGTATACCCCGATCTACATACTCTCAAACAGACAAGCCACACACCGTGGCACAATTTTAGAGGCTTCGCCTCTAGCACCGATATCCGAGGTTCGATTCCCGAGAGGGGATGCACTGAGTATGTACGCGTGCTTCCCGATTCATTTTACCCTCGCATTTCCTTGGTTTGAGACGTATGAAAAAATATGCGGTTAACGCAGAATCATGTTACATTATTTTTAAAATGTTTCCTTTTCTTAGCACAAGCACAGCTGAGAAGCTTCAATGCATGTACTCCATAACGCGTTAAAAAAAATAACGCATTTAATCACACTTTCAATTCCAAGGAAAGGGGAACTTTTGTCAATGCATGATTTCCTGGTACATCGACAGTACCAGCGCTCCCTAATCACAGAGTACGCAGTGTGCGTAGGGCACCATCCAGCTGCTCAAAAAAATCTTTTTTATATATTATAATAATAAATTAATATTAATAATATACATATACAAATAAACAAAAATATAAATGTATATTTTGCATTTTACGGTGAACGCAGAGTAGGCTAAGCACACGTGAAGACGCGCGCACCCTCACCTCTGTTACGGCTGCCTATTTGGCCAAAAATTATAATAATTGAACAATATGCCTGCTCCTGGAAAGAGACATCAACAGTCCGGCGCCGAGAAACGAAAGAAAAAAAAAAGCCCAAGAAGAAGCCCGTGCATGTAACCAAATTTCTGGATTGCTCTGCACATAGCAGTGACGCTCCCTGTAACTGTTGCCTCTGCTGAGCGAAGTTTTTCTAAAATGAAGCTCATCAAAAGCATTTGCCCATCTATGGCACAAGAGCGCATCAGTGGTCTGGCAATTGTCAGCATCAACTCTGAATTAGCAAAGGCTTTATCATATGAAGAGCTCATTTACGACTTTGCCTCAAGAAAAAGCAGAAGTGTGCCTTTGTAAATTTTGAACTTTGGAAAGCTCCAGCAGATGACAGTGTTGATTTTATCTCAGTTTATTATTGTTTATTTTATTTATCATAAATGTTTTATTTAAAGTGTAATTTTAGTTTGTATTTTTTTGCTGTAGAGCTACAATTGTAATTTATAAATGATACAATTTATTTATGTATTTACTTTTGTTTGAATAAAGTTCTATTTTGGCCCCTATAGTAGGTTTCTTTTTTATTATTTTATTTTTACTTCCGTAATATTTGGGGGAGGGGGCACAAAAGTACATTTCTGCTTAGGGCACCCATTTGGCCAGCAGCGGCCCTGTACATCGATTACATTGATGCACACATCAGAGCTACAAAAATGTTACAGTCGGAATAAAGCGCGTTCCTACGACTGATCGGAGGAAAATTTAATTTCAAGAGACTACCCGAGCGAAGCCTTGATAAAAGCATGGTTTTCTGCACACTGAAAAGCAAGCAAAATTAGATGCATTACAGAATGCGGTCTTTGTGGCTCTTACTGGGGATCATTGGACTTCCGTGACCGTTAGTAATTCTAATTACATCTAATTACAAAATGTTCAATGATCACACTGTTTTAGCCTAATGTACAAAATAATTTTGGTTACTCAGAGTTTAAAGATGAAGCTGGTCAAATTACCTTTTATGTTTCTGACTTATTTTTTTAAGAAGAAAAACTGCACTTTATGTTGAAATTTTGGTTATTATTATTTAAAGACAATACCATTCTGAAAATGTACTTAAAGTACTTAAAATACCACTCTATTTTTAAGTCTGCCCAATTTTAGCCAGGGATGATATTTTTGTTTCAGTTTTTAATTGAAATGCAGTTTAAAAGTATTTTTTTTTTTCAGAAATTAAAAGAGCTTGAGTTTATAATATTCATGTCCATGTCTATTATTTGATTCTGTCGCCCATTAAAACCCTTTTAAATTAAAAAAAAAAAAACATTTGTGATTTGGGGCAAATTTTCATGTGTGATTACATGCGATTAATCAAGATTAATTATTACACAGCCTCTAATTAATTAGATAAATTTTTTTAATCGAGTCCCACCCCTAATATAGATATGTATATATATATATATATGTAGATTTCTATATATATACAGTATGTGTATATACAGTATATATTTAGATATGTACTATATATATATATATGATGTGTGTATATATATATATATATATATATATATATATATGTATGTATATATATATATATATATATGCATATATATATATATATGCCAGCAACAGTCATGACAATGACAACACAATTACATTGTCAATCAGGTTACGTTATTATTAAAATGTTTCCTTTTCTTTTCATTACTTCTTTAACACACTACTCTCTCTCTAAGCTGGTATTTTGCTGGTATATATATATATATATATATATATATATATATATATATATATATATATAACAATGTAATAGTTTTGTCACTGTTATGAGTGTTGCAGTCATCAAGGATTTGATTATCATTATTTCTTTCAATCAGGTTTGTATTTGGAGGATGGGTTGTGTTCAAGTTATGTTCCGTGTTTGTCAACCGTTGTAAAGATAACAGGTTTCATTCATCAAAGTGTTCACTACCCAAATCGGTACTCGTGAATCTAAGATGTTTAACAGGCATTCCCGGTATTAAGTTGTGGATTTGCCTGTGAATATTTAGCGGTAGTGTGTCTATGAACTTAATTTAACCTTTCCCAGTCCTGCAAAGTCAGTTCAAGTGAGCCGCTCGGAGTACATGCATCGAAGCTTTTCAGCTGTGCTTGTGCTATCTCGTGCGAACTCGCGATGTCCACGGCTTTATTTAATGTTAGCTCAGACCTGGCATACCAGCAAATTAAACTCCGTTACAGCAATTTTAACTCTGTTGCAAAGTGATCAAAAGTCTCGTTTAAACCCTGCGTCTTCTCATTAAACTTGTATCTCGCGAATATTGTATTCGTCGTGGGCATGACAAATGCCAGCGGCAGCCTGTCTATGAACTTAATTTAAACTTTAGGTTTACACCGTGCTTTGTTTCCAAAGTAGCTGCTTGTATGCGTCACTCGCTTCATATTCTTTTGCTGCCTTCTCAATTGTGTAATGCGTTTTTTGAACAGGTTTCATTCATCAAAGCGATCACTCGTACTGCGTTCACAGTCCGTTCACGTGAGCCACTCTCTTGTGTAATCTTGCGATGTCCACGGCTTTATTTAATGTTAGCTAAGACCCGGCAATTAAAGGTTTCTCGCTACAGCAATTTTAACTCCATTACAAAGTGATCCAAAGTCTCATTTATACCTCGTGTCTTCTCATTAAACTTGTATCTCGCGAATATCGTATTCGTCGTAGACATGACAAACGGCACCGGAAGCGTGTCTATAAACTTAATTTAAACTTTAGGTTTACACCGTGCTTTGTTTCCCCAGTAGCTGCACTTATGAATATGCTTGTATGTGTCACTCGCTTCATATTCTTTTGCTGCCTTCTCAATTGTGTAATGCATTTTTTGTTCAGCGCTGTTGCTTTTTGTCTGCGTACTGCGTTCACAGTCAGTTCATGTGAGCCACTCAGTGGCAGAGTGTTTCTATTTGATTACCGCTGATGGACGGCCTTATATTGGCAGGCACTAAATTACATGGGAGGAGTGACATTGAGGGACGCAACTCCGCCTCACAGAGCGACCGAGCTGCAGGTTATGGCTGGTATATATGTACATAAGTAGGTTCCAGTTATGACCGTTACGCGTAGAATTTTGAAATGAAACCTGAAAAATTCAGCCTTCTACCTACACGGGAAGTTGGAGAATTAGTGATGAGTCAGTGAGTGAGTCAGTGAGGGCTTTGCCTTTTATTAGTATAGATTCCCTGGATGGTAACCCAAAATCTAGCCACACTCAAGGTCAATTTCACAACACAGATGCCACATGGAGAGGAACCATTGGCAACTATTCATATTCATTGGCAGTTTCTGGTGAGTCCCAGTGAATCCCTGAGACAGTGTAAGCATTCTTTTAGGTATCACATAGACTTTGCATATACCTCTTATTAATTTTATTTTCTGTAATTTTCCTTTTAAACATCCTTTTCTCTTAGACCAACCTATTACAATAGACTACAACTGTGAAGTCCACAAAAGCACAAAATAAATTCTTAAATAATACTCACCAACGTTTCCTGAAACACAGAGCCAGATCTAATACCGATGCCCCAAAGCAAATTATATTAATACCTAAAACTTTTTTAAGTACCTGCAGATAAAAGCTGCTCTTCCTAGCCCTTCAGAGATCTATGAAAATTACTGAATGTTGCCTCAAGTATTTCTATAAGAAGTATGGGGTCACAGTGTCTTGCTTACAGTGATCATATCAAAAAATATCAAGATGCTCTTAATGCTACTAGATCAGCTTATTTTTCTGTTATCACCAATAAGGAAAGAAACCTAGTACTCTTAAAAAACTATAAATAAGCTCCCTGCATCAGCAACACTGATGATTTTCACCCATTTTTTGCAAAAAAAAACTGACAATATAAATTAGCAACTTTCATCATGCGCCCATCCCATATATTGTCATCAGTATTAGGCAGAATACTCTAATCAATTATTTAGATGCTGGATATTGAAAATAAATATAACATATTAATATTTGTAATCTGATTGAACACTCTCAATATTTTATGAATACTTTTAGAAACTGATATATAGCCTAGTTCATAAACATGGTATAATAAGTGTGGCCACCAGGGGCACACCAGCTCCCCAAACCTGACACAAGGCCAGCAACACACACAGGTTTCATTTGATGTGGGAAATGTTTCTCCATTACATAGTACAATAAAGCACCAAACACAAAGTAACATATTACACTTTGCTTTCTTTTACTTCCACCTCCCCTCCTCCTCCAGCAAGCCTCATCCTCCTCCTAACTCTGAGTCCCCAAATGAAGGCAGGTGGCTCCTTTTATGCTGCACCTGGGAGTACTCCAGGTGGCTCATTAGCACTCTCAGGTGGTGTGCAAGCCCAACAAAGTAGGGCTTTGCAGCTCCCCATGGCGGCCCACACGGAATCTTAACAGTGATGTGCCAAACTCCAACTCCAATGGAGCCCTGTGGTAATCCAAGGCACCACTGCAACCCAGGGGGGCTGCCATCTAGCGATCTGGGGGAGGCAATGCTCTAATGCCCTGTGCACATCTGCTCCCCTGGTCCTTCCTTTAGAAATGCATCCTGGCAGGGAATGGGCCCTGGGTGTCTGTCACACAAATTAAATATCTTTAAATTATGACCTTAAAATGCACTTCAGTATTGAAAAAAATAGAAACTCTGTTTTACCCGTACATTAAAAATGAAGGAAACCAACTTTTAATAATAAAAGTTTTTTTTTCTTCAAATATTCAAATGACCATAGCTTAAACTGTGTTTTAGCCAATTCACATTCTTGAGTTGTTCTTCTATTAAGAAACTAGCATAAACAAAAGTATCATTAGAAAACAAAGTCAGGATCTACATATTTAACATGACAAATAAAAATATTTCACTGCAATTATAGTGTTTGCATATAACCAACACACATTCTCACAAATATTTTAAATCTCATCGAAAAATAGCACTTTACATTTCCTGTTACAACTTGAAGGATTGCTTTGACCACTTCATTTTTTTGGAGCCACTTCTAGACAGGAAAAAAGGGTGCACATATAACCCACCCTTTTACATGGGTCCCGCAATCCTTGCCATCTATAGCGGCTAGGAGCTTGTCTATATACAGGCTAGGTCTTTTTTGTTCCATACGAATACACAAAGTAATACCTAACACTAGACCACAATTTGACTGGAGGAGGCAGGGGAAATACAGCACTAATGTAGTTAAGGCAAGGAATATTCAAATTAAGAACAGAAAATCTGGACTGAAATGATAATGGAAAGGAGAAACACTGTGTGATAGATTCTTCTAACAATTTTAAATACACTAGAGTAGATAGATGATATGGTTGATTGTAATGATGAAAATGTCTCTAATCCCAAGTATTTAATAGTTAGATATATTCATAAAAATGCATTGACTGCAAGTATAAAATGGCAACACAGCAGATTTATATTGGTTGATTTCATAGCCAAAAAGACTTACAATAACTCAGTACATAAGAGGCTAAATGGTGTGTTGCCCAGATATAATACAATATCATCAGCATAAAGTCTTTTTTTTTTTTTTTTTGGTTGGGAACTGTAAATTAGATTGATAAATAAAAAAATAAATGCTGTATACACTAAGACTTTGGTCTGAGCATAGAAGAAAATTAATCTCCTTAGTGTTTATTCGGGTCTAAAAACAGTGCTAAAAGTGTTGTCTTGGGGATGGTGTCTTGTAAGAAACACCTCTCATTAGCAGTGATGAAAAAGTGAATCTATTTTCAGGGAGTTAAATTGAAATGGTCAGTTAAACCAAAGTGATTCTTAGAATTAAAAAGTGGCACTTGCAGATGTGCACTGTGCTGTTCATATTATTATTATTATATCTATGATTATTATACTTTCTACACTTCTGACTTTGGACTTTCAGTGTTTTTGCATTTAATAAAAATGTAATATTTAAAGACAAAAAAAATGTAACACTAACAAGGCTACAAAGAAAGAAAAATTCTGAAATGGCTTTCACAGTCACAGTGATGCATTATACAAACATATTGCTGCTGTTATACATAACATTTCCTGACACACATCTACTGAATATTTTGTTGACTGAAAGTACTTAGCACTAGTATGTCACACAGAGCATGAGCAGAACTGTTCATAATGGCACTCTGTTTTGCTTTAATTCTCTCCTTCACTACTAATTATTTTGTTGATTTGGTGGGCCTTTCATAGTAATGTTACCAGTCCAGCACACCACAGCGTAGAAAACTGCACTGGTCATCACAGATCTATATTCCCACATTAAAGGATACAGTCTCCAAAAAAAGAACCTGCTTTGCCCTCTCTTACATAGTTCCTCTGCATTCCGAGATCAGTCTGACCTGTCATTAATGTGGACCCCCAAGTACTTGTAGGAGTGGCCAACCTCTGCATCCAATCCTTGAATAGTAACCACAGATAAAGGCTTTTTGGTGCACAAAAGCCAATAATCAGTTCCTAGGTTTTACTGATGTTAAGATGCTGACAATTCTCTTTCCACAAAGAAACAAAGTTCTCCATCTGCCTCCTATACTCTGTCTCATCCCCTTTATCAATGCACCCCATAAGTGCAGAATTATCTGAGAATTTCTGCAAGTGACATAACCTGAGTGTTACATTTATAGTCTGAGGTGTACAGAGTGAATAGAAAAGGAGACAGGACTGCTCACGTCTATATTAGAAACATAGTCCTTGAGTCTCACAAACTGCAGTCTGCATGACAGGTGGTCCATTATTCAGGACACCATAGGCTCATCCACCCACATATCTCCAAGTTCACCCCTTAACAGGGATGGCTAGATGGTATTGAAGGCACTGGTGAAATTAAAAAAAAAACATAATCCTCACAGTGCTGCCAGCTTTGCCCAGGTGAGGATAAGCCTTGTGGAGCAGATTAATAATTACTTCTCCCATTCCAGTCTTTGTCCAATAGGCAAACTGCAGTGGGTCAAAGAGGTGTACCACAAGAGGACTCATATAGTCTAGGTCCAGTCTCTTAAAGGTCTTCATGATGTGAGACATAAGTAGCACTACTCTGTAGTTATTAGGTGAACAGGCGCCTGCCTTCTTTGGAACAGGGACAATGCAGTTAGTTTTCCACAGCAGTGGCACTTTGTGAAGCCTTAGGGACAGACTGAATAGATGACAGTAGACACCCCAAAGTCGGTCAGCACAGGCCTTTAGAACTCAAGGACTGATTTAATCTGGTCCCGTAAATTTTCCTGTGTGTAGCTTCCTCATTTGTCTCCTTAATTGGTCTTTAGTTATGCACAGCCCACACTGATTTACGAGTATAACAGGATATTGCAAGAAGCTGTAGAGTAAGATTAAATAGCTGTGGTGAGAATAGATACCCCTGTCTTGACCTTAACCTTGAGGATTAATTAGGGACAGGAGGTATTAATGTTAGCAAACACAACTACAGTAGGGAAAGAGAATAGTATCTTGACCACAAAGTACAGGATGAGTCAAAAAGAAGTACCACATTTCAAATATTTATTCTACAAAAAACCCTACAAGATAAAATAAATTTCATCACGACACGAGAAAAGGTATACAAAATAGATTCTTGTCACTGTGTTTTAGAAATTACGTCTTCAAGATGGTGGCCATCATTAGCGATACACACTTTGAAATAATTTCTGAATGCTTGCATGACTCGTTCAGCCATTTCAAAGGCAATAGCGGCGATTTCATGGCTCCTTGAGGGCTTCAAGGTTTTGAGGTTGATGTGTGTATACCTTCAACATGAGATAGCCCCACAAGAAGAAACCGCACTGAGCAAGATCTAATATCCTGTTTTCATTTTGTCATTCTGGAATATTGAGTACTATATGATGTCAGAAAAAATTAATTTAAATGATTTTCAATTATCAGTTCAAAAACACTCCTTTTTTCGCAAAGGTATAACGAAACAAGTGTGCTTTTATTCAAGAATAAAGCTGAATAACAAAAAATTCAAGTGACAACAAGATACTAAGAAGAAATGATTCACCAGCATTTGTGTGTCTGGTTCTAGCCCTTCAGCGATATCTTTTACAGGCTGTAAAACTTTACACCGGCTGTTACAGACTGAAAACAAAGGCTTCTTCTTTTTCGGCACATACACTGTCAGCAAGGCACTGTCAGATCTAAAGACTAGCGAGGCAAATTGCTCATGTACTGAAGTGACTTTAGCTGCAGAAGGAAGTCCTGTTTTACTTAAGGTCCCAGGCAGAGTTGTGCTGAATTACAGCAGTCTATTAGCTGGTGAAAGCGCTGTGAAGAAGCTGTCTGTTGCTACGGTCCTGCCTTTGTCCAGTCTGATAGCAGTCACAGGACATTGTATTATTGATTGCAGTCACAGGACATTGTATTATTGATTGCCGGTACAACAAAAATAGTTCTGAGCAGGCATCAGCCACAGTGCTGCTCTTGTGAAAAGAATGGAGATAAATGCCATCAACTCAGAGAGGGTAAGGCAAGTACGATGTATCACGTGAACCAGTGGCGACTACTCTAAGACTACATGGGAAGCTCTGCTTCCTCTACTATGTCAGAAAATAAATGCTTATATATGCACTGTCGTATTTATATTGGTTTTAATAAAAGTACGCTAGAACGCATTCAACTTCACGACTAGCTCGTTCACAATCAGGTATTTATTGTAGATTGTTTGACGCGATTTTCTTGTCATACATTTCCGTGCAGCACAGCGTGTTAAACCCTCCTGAAGCCCAGCTTCACTGGAGCTCTATGGGCAAGCACAGAGGAGCTTTCTTCACTGCAAAAAAGCTGGACGGATAAATGCACCAAAATCGTCACTTCCAGGGAAGCTCAGCTTCTCTGGGAGTGAATGGAGCAGTGGGCGGGCCAGGATGCTGGGCTACTGCATGATGATTGGAGGAGCTGTTTAAAGGGTGAAACACCTTTTTTGATTGACAACATGACTTTGCTCCTTGTTTCAGCATTGTAAAGTTAGTTTGTTCATATAATTAAAGTAGCTCGTGGAAGGGGAAACTAGCCAGCTAGCAAGCTGTGCATAATGGCAGACGGTGCTAATATTGTTGACCTGCTTTTGGCAAAACCATTTAGTAGTCTTCCTTACGAAGAGAGACTCAGAATTACCTGTAAACGGCAGGGTAGACCAACGCCCAAGATTGATCTGGTACAAAAATCAGGAAAAAATAACAGGTCTTTTCAGCTCTCCTGGTATGACAAGGTGAACTGGCTGACTAGTATTGTTGTGACAAAGAAAATGTACTGTTGGCCATGCCTCTTGACGAAACCTTCTCAGGGAATGGGATGTGTTTGGTGAAACGTGGATTTGGGGGGACCTGGGTAACTTTGACAGGGCATACAAAAGGCATGAAAAGTGCAAAGAACATGTGAGTTCATGTGCAAGGTTAAGTTGTCTGGGCAGGGTCAGGGTTGAACATATAATGTATGAAGGTCTTCACATTCAGGTGGCAAAACATAATGAAACAGTAAAAAAAAAAAACAGGGCCTTCCTAAACTGTCTAATTGATGTGACTTCCTTGCTTGGCCGTCAGGAGCTGGCATTCAGGGGGCATGATGAGAGTAGTGAATCAGCAAATAAGGGGAATTACAGGGAATTTACAGAAACATTAGCTAAATATGACTCTGTCTTGGCCACACAATTTCAGTCATCAGCTGTGTTTTCTGGTATGTCCCACTCAATCCAAAATGACTTGATCTCTGCTCTCGCAGCCACTGTTTCTGATCATATAAAAAGTGAAATTCAGACTGCTCCTTTTTTTGCATGGTGGTGGATGAAGCAACTGACATATCTTGCCATGCCCAACTGTCTGTCATTGTTAGATATGTGGATAGTGCAGGTAAAATTCAAGAGTGCTTCATTGGATTTTTGGATGTGTCAGGGGGTCGAGATGCTCAGTCTGTGTTTGAAATTTCAAAAGAGAACATGCAAGGCTACAGTTTTAGAGAAAAACTTGTGGCACAAATCTACGATGGGGCTGCTGTCTTTGCTTCATCTCTCAATGGCCTACAGGCCAAAGTTAAAGTAATAGCCCCTAGTGCAGTGTTTGTGCATTGCTATGCACACAGACTGAATCTGGTGTTGTCCCAGGGTGCTAAATGCTTGACTGAGTCAAGAATATTTTTTGCATCTCTCTTTGGGTTCACCACACCACAAGTCCACAAAAAGGATGTCTTTTCTTGAGTCTGCAGGGTCTTCAAGATTGCCCAGAAACGCTCCTACTTGATGGAATTTCACATCACGGATAGTGAGCACTGTGGCAAACAATTATGATGGCCTCCTGCAGAATTTTGACAAGATTACCCAGGATGAGAGCATGGCTTCATAATGAAACTGGAGGATTTTGAGTTTGTGTTCATGTTGTACACATATGAATAAATATTCTCTGAGACAGATGTTGTCTTTGATATTGTCCAGCAAAGGGCTCTGGATGTGCTTTACTGCAAAAAAAAGAATTGGGTCTCTCCTTGCTTTTGTCAAGGAGAAGAGGTCAGAGGAGGTTTATCAAGCAGTTTATGCAAAAGCAGCAAATCTCACATCAGACCCTTGAGATGAACCTATTAGAAAGCGTCGTCTGTCACAATTACAGGATCCCCAAGACCGCTACAGAAATTTGTACATGGCCATCCTAGACAATCTCATGGAGCAGATTTCTCAGCGTTTTTCAAATTTGGAAAGCATGAGCTTCTTAGAATTAGTCAATCCAGGGAAATTTGATGAAATAAGACAAGTGTTTCCAGAGGAGGCATTTGAAAGTGTGCTGAAAAGTTATGGCCATTTCTTTGACTCAGGGAGACTGAGATCTGAACTTCAAGTACTATATTCAGATCATGACTTACAGGGGAGCAGGAGTAAGCTGTGTGATTTCTTGGTGTTTTTTTAAAGACATGGAGTTGGATAGTGCAATGCCTCAGCTATACAAGCTGTTGTCGTTAGTGGCAATAATTGACGCTACATCAGCAGGTGTAGAGAGGAGCTTCTCCTGTTTAAATTGGGTCAACTCATACACCCGCAACACAATGGGCCAAGATCGTTTGAGCAACCTTGCTCTCCTGGCCATTGAGAGGAAACTGGTTAAGTCCCTGGAAAAGATGGCCAATTGGTACAACAGGGTCACAGACCATTTTCTGCAAAAGGAACGGAGGACAGAATTTACGTACAAATTACATAATGAATTTTATGATGAAGGCCTAATATGAGCTTCCCCTGTTTCAAAAGCTAGCAGCCGCCACTGACGTAAACGTCACTGAGAGAATAAAACTGAATAATAAAAAAACAAGCGTTAACTTTTACAAGTAGCCAAAATTGACACCGGGTGTTACTGACTCAAATCAAACATGTTTTTATTGTATTGTAGAAATAATAATAATAATAGCAGCTCACTACTCAAAACAAAGAGTGCCCGGTCTTAAACCCCAGACCTTCGGGTTATGTAATGCAACAGTTCTGACTTCTACACCATTCAAGAATACGTGTAAACTCCCTGTCGATTGACATTTGAGCTTGAGTTTTTAACCCATTGACAGCCATATGTAAATCTAATGCTTTTTTCCCTTTGGTTATATTTTTGAATAAACGCACATGTGTTTATTTTATATTTGGACTAAAGTCTTCAAATATTATACACTTCTCGTCATTATTAAAATAAAATGGAAAAAGGTTTCGGCTTTAGGTACATGTTCAGCATTTCCTGCATTTCCTTTCATCCTACAGCTACCAAGATCTTTGTAGACACGGAACGCACATGAAATGCATGTATTCCAAATAAAGATATACTGTATTATTTACCCTATACCTGTACATCTTCAGGCACCCCACACACAGATAAGGAGCTTTGGCTTGAACTGGGAGACCTTTCTTCCCGCGACCTAAGCTGCGTCAAGGCGGGGGATCGGACAGCAGGCTGCTTGCCCTAATTGATGCATTTACAAAACAAAAGACACTGATGGTAGAGGTGTGAAGGGATTTAAGGTAGACCGGGATTACAAGTTTTTCCGTAGGCTTCAGGAATTCTAGTGTTAATCTTGCTTCATAGTTCATTCCCTGTAGCTAGAATCAGCGCAGTCACTCTTTTATGGACTTTATATATATATATATATATATATATATATATATATATATATATATATACACACAAAACACACTAGGGGCTTTGCCTCCTACTCACTTTGCTCGCCCACCCCCTAACCCCTCTCTCCTGGGGCACAATTCACGATCGCCACTTCGAGTCGTGAAGGGTGGGGTCGTGAATTTAAACGCACGCTAAGAAGATGCCGACGAATCAGCTGCTAGCTTGTAGCTGCTGCTACTGAGCTGTGATCTGCATGTCGCACTACACGACAATCATTTAAAAGCCTGTACAGCAGCTGCTGCTACCAAGCTGAGTTTTCTGCATGCTGCGCTGCGTGACGATCATTTAAAAGCCTGTACAGCAGCTGTCATTTTGTCTCACTTCCTTGACACTTTTGTGACGTTAAAGTGTCTCCGAGAAATTGTTCATAAGTAGGGCGTGATGTTTTAAGTAGTCTCGCGGGACTTCAAAGCGGCTCCCTGAGATGATTACGTCTCGACCTAAAATTTTTTTATATAATAGATAGATAGATATAGTAAAGGCTCCAAAGGAAGTGACAGAGAAATACTTGCAAAAGCTGCAAATAGGACTGCTTACTATGACTGATTTGGCTGTATAGGTAAGTGAGTTCTGTGCAGTAAAGCATGTGGGAATAAAGAGCGAAGGAATCCCTGACATCTGTGAGGGGAACTGAGTAGCACTGTTTACAACAGATTGCCAAGTAATAAAACTCTGTTATTCTTAAGTGTCAAGTCAAATGAATAGAAGAAACTCAGACTGAAGAGGTTAAGCCTGATGGATTAGACACAATACAAAGTGAAAATGTCTCACATATTCATGCAGGTGTCCAAGTAACCCTTATTCCTACAAGGTACTTGACAACAACTGACATACAAAATGCACCATTATTACATTGTGTAAAGGCAACATACTATATATAGAATGGGGCTCCTTTTTAATCCACATGGGATCCCAGACCACTGAACTGCCCCCAAAGAAAGAGGGGGAGCCAATCAAAAATGAAGGGCTGACCCAAAAAAGGAAAAGCAGTGAGTTCAGAAGACCCACAGAGGTCATGTGGCCAGAGGTCTCCACTTACCTCAGCCTTATCAAACTGCGGCAAACTAGGGTCAGGTGGAAGAAGAAACTACAGATTAAACACAGGACAAGGAATTCTTCAAAAGTTTCCCTTCTGCTTCATAAGGCACAATAGAAAATGTAATAGAAGTGGCAAGAGATATTCTGACTGTCAGGAAATGGAGCACTGCTGGAGGCACTGATCTATGCAGAGGTTCCCAAGGACTTGGGGTCAAAACAGAAAATCCCAACCTATACAACCTGAAGATGTTAATAACTAGTATCCCCATGCTCCTATTAATTGTGTTTATTTCCTCCCTGCAGATATGAGATAGGTGGACGGTACAACATGCAAACTGCGAACTGAACTTACCCCATTGTGGGGTTGTCACTGTACCCACAAGAGCACAGCTGCAGGAGGGACATTGTAACGGATGCCAGGCATGGGGTGGGATCATGACCAGGCTGGCTCAACATGTCCTACATGGCTGGGAGACCAGCACTCAAATATTCAGGGTGGTCCCTGTTGCTGCCAGTATATGGACAGATAAAAATGATATGCTGTAATCCCGGAAAGACTTGATAAAGGATCCTAAAATGACTGGGATATCATTATAATGGAGGGAAAGGGAGATGCAACTTACCTGGGTTAATTACTCCCCCAAAACACTAGATGGCAGTATTCCTGGGTTATAGTACCTCTATGTATATCCACAGATCAGGTTGTGAACTGTAGTCCCATGGCACAGCCCTGTTGGGTTCCATAGGTGGCAGCAGGGGTGCTATTGTAATTAAAAGTTCCTACTTCATGGAACTTCCGACTAACCTGGAAGTACTTCCAGGTCCAAGAAAAATGAAATAGCTCTGCTCCAGCTGTTTGAGGTGGTGTTGGGAGAGGAGCTGGATGACACTAACTAGAGAGACGTGGAGAAGACAAGACAGAAGACACACTGTGGTATGGTGTTGTATTAAACATAGAGACCTCTCAAAAGTAGTTTATAAAAAATGTAAACTGAACTCAAGAATGTGATTGTTTGATGATGACATATAAGGATGAGTGTTGCAAATCATGGGCTGGATACAGCCATTAGTAGAATGTGGGTAGTCCAACTGTCTATGTAAAACAAAATTGAGGAACCCAGATGAACCGCATCTTTTTGAAATAATGCCTAGGCAATGCTGGGAAACACAGCTGGTATATTTTTATGTATATATGGATATACACATTATGGCATATCAAGTTCTTGCATTTTACATTAGATTTATAGAAAAAGCAGTTTGCACCTTTTGCAAAATTCTTGCATGCATATAATATTTACAAGAACTACATGTGCATTCTTTAAAAATCTAAACATTATCTATAGTTTTTCCATGCTTATCAATGCAACTATCATAATTTATTTAAATAATTTAATCTGTTATTATTAAATTGCATGGACAGAGAGTTCAAATTGCATGGACAGAGAGTGTTAAAAAATATAAAAAGGCCCTCTTTAAAGCTCGCTCAGAATACTATTCTACATTAATAGATAGCAATAATAAAAATCCTAGGGTACTTTTTAGAGCAGTGGCTAAATTAACAAATGGGAATTCAGATCAACAGTGCAAAATACCAACAGATATTAGCAGTACAGACTTTATGAACTTCTTCAATGAGAAAATTAAAAATATAAGACCCCAGATCTCAGCATCACAGTACAAACCACATACTAGCTTAGCAGACCCTGTCGCACATTGCATTCAGCACTTTAATAATTTTAATCCTGTAACTCATCAGGAAGTCTTAACTTTAATTACTAAAATGAAGCCCACTACTTGTTCCCTAGATCCAGTGCCAACAAAACTAGTAAAAGTGCAATGGATGTTCTTGCAGCCTATTCTAACCATTATCAATAGTTCATTACTGCATGGCACCGTACCTGATGCACTAAAAGTGTCAGTCATTAAACCTTTACTTAAAAAGTCAGACCTAGACCCACACATACTAAATAACTATAGGCCTATTTCAAATTTACCATTTCTCTCTAAAATACTAGAGAAAGTAGTCGCCAGTCAGCTTCAGTCACACCTTACGCATTACAATTTATTTGAGAAATTCCAGTCTGGCTTTCGCACTGGTCATAGTACAGAAACGGCACTAACACGGGTTGTAAATGACATTCTGATATCCTCTGATGAAGGAAATTCCACTGTAATTATGTTGTTGGACTTAAGTGCAGCATTTGACACCATTGACCATTCTATTTTACTGCACAGGCTAGAAAAAGATGTTGGGCTTACAGGCCCGTGCTCGCTTGGTTCAGTTCTTATTTATCAAATCGATTCCAGTATGTACAGAAATGTGCAGACAGTACTCCATCATTATACACAGAAGTTCAATATGGTGTCCCGCAGGGCTCAGTACTGGGACCTTTACTGTTTTCACTTTACATGCTTCCACTGGGATCTCTCATTAGGAAACATAATGTTAATTTTCACTGTATGCAGATGACACCCAGTTATACCTTTCATTTAAATCAAATGAAGTTTCTCCGATGTTGTCTTTAATTAGTTGTGTTAGTGAATTAAAGGAATGGATGAATGAGAACTACTTGTCTTTAAATACAGATAAAACAGAGATGTTAATTGTTGGAGGGAATGACGCTGATCACAGCAATATTTTGTCGTCATTTAACTCAGTTGGAATCCCAATTAATTTTACTGAATCAGCCCGCAATCTAGGAGTTATCTTTGACTCTAGCATGTCATTTAAAGCGCATATTACAAAGTCGTCCAAAACATGTTTTTTCCATCTTAAAAATATTAGGAAATTAAGGCGCTTTCTAAATAAACAGGATTGTGAGAAATTAATTCATGCATTTATCTCTAGTAGGATTGACTACTGCAATGCGGTGTTCACTGGCTGTTCAAACTGTTCTCTATACAGCCTCCAGTTAATCCAAAATGCGCTGCAAGAATTATTACAAGAACAAGAAAATATGAACACATAACCCCAGTTCTTAAATCTTTACACTGGCTCCCAGTTAAGTTTAGGGCAGATTTCAAAATCCTCCTTTTAACATATAAAGCATTAAATGGCCAAGGTCCGCTTACTTGTCTGAACTTATCATGACTTACAAACCTGAGCACATTAAGATCTCAAGATGCCGGTCTGCTTAGGATTCCAAGGATTAATAAAATAACAGTGGGAGGTCGAGCTTTTAGTTACAGGGCCCCTAAACTGTGGAATGGTCTTCCTGCTTCCATAAGAGATGCCCCTCGGTCTCAGCCTTTAAATCCCGGCTGAAGACTCACTACTTCAGTTTAGCATATCCTGACTAGAGCTGCTGATTAACTGTACATACTGCATCTCTGTTGTTAGTCATTAGCACTATAACATAAGTAACATGATAATTATATTTGAATACTAACCCTCACCTATTCTGTTTCTTTTCTCGGTACCCAAATGTGGCCATTGGTGCCACGGCCCACCTGCCAAGTTGTTTGCCTGCCTATGGTAAAGTCATCCCTGATGGAGGATCACAGGAATCATGGGAAAGAGGGGTCCTTTCATCGGAGCAACGTTTCAGCCGTGGCATGGCCAAATGGAGATGCAGCTAGATGGATGAGGTCTCCAGGACTCTAAAAATATCCAAACCTAATTATGTCATATCATCTACTGTTAAACCGTAATTCTAAAATTTTTATTATTATGCTGTCTTAAGGAATTGTTCTGTTGTGTATATTGTATTGTATTGACCCCCTACTTTTGACACCCACTGCACGCCCAACCTACCTGGAAAGGGGTCTCTCTTTGAACTGCCTTTCCCGAGGTTTCTTCCATTTTTCCCTACAAGGTTTTAATTGGGAGTTTTCCCTTGTCTTCTCAGAGAGTCAAGGCTGGGGGGCTGTCAAAAGGCAGGGCCTGTTAAAGCCCATTGCGGCACTTCCTGTGTGATTTTGGGCTATACAAAAATAAACTGTATTGTATTGTATTGTATTAATAATGTTGGCAACTTCCCCTGGTCATAGACTATGTGGTTTTGACAGACCTACAACTGGGACAAAAGCCAGAGGGTGGTTTTTGGATCTCTGATCCTGTCATTGTATCATTAAATCCCAAAAGATGCATTTCAATGACAATAATGATACCTTAGTCCTTTGGTACAGCTTGGTGTTATCTTGAAACTAGGAGAGAGGAAGGTAGTAAAAATTGTCACAGTAAATTGGCTACATTCTGTTATACTTAAAGGGGGCATAAGAATAAGGGATACACATTTCCATATGCCTTAGCATAGAGTTTTTCCAGATTAAGTAGTTAGAAATTGAAAGTCCAGGACATAGCCAAGACAGATCCTGAAAAGAAAAAAAGTTTACCTATATGGGAAAATGTGATACCCCAGCAAAATAAATGGAGAGCCAAGGAAAGAAAAAAGGATAATTTGCACTGGGACATAAAACTGGCAAGAACTCAGCCTAAGAGGCTTCTTTTGACAGTGTGTGGAAAGTTGCAACCATAACCATGTATTTGGACAGATTATCTAAAGAAAAGGTTTAAGTATAGTTGTTTATTAAAGAGGACCACTGTCAAGAAAGAGAGAATTAATGGAGAATTATAGCAGCCAACCAAGAGTAAATAGCAAAATAATATGATAAAAATGTATAAAATATCTTCTTGTATTTTTGGTCAAATGTAAAATAAAATTATGCAACACATGTACTACTGTATAATTCCAGCTGTATTACCTGAACACTCTTCAGGGCTCCTGGAATGATGTTGAGCAGAGGGAATATTGTTTGACCATTGCAAATCTGTTGAAACATTTTGTTGACTTTCCCAATGAACCTGAAAAAAAATATCAGGAAAACGTAAAAGTTAATTAAGCAAAGAACCAATGTCAAGCCAGTACACATCTAACAACAAGTAGTCAACTTTATTTATTTATTATTTTATTTATGTATAAACTTATTTATTTTATACAAGTAGTACAAAAGTGTTCAAAGTAATGTAATAAGAAAAAAATTCCAGACTTCAACATCTTTAGAATCAACCATGGTTATAAAGAGCTTCTAAACCACCAACACAATTAATACTTAGAAAGAAAACCAATTGCCATTTATTTTATTTGTAATGATAATAATTTTATGTAAATTGTATAATGATAAAGAAAAATAACTATAAAAGATTCAGGTGCAACTCAACTATTAACTGCATTCAACCTCATCATTATTCACATTAATTGCAATACTAAAAAGAAAAAATGTTATATAATTGGAGATATGCCAGTAAAATAAAAGCATTCATTATAAAAGTTGAAAAGTATGGAACATGTTCTGCCATTTTTCATATAGACATTTGCAGTTATATTTAGAACATTCCTTTCCACGTAATTTCTCCAAAATAACATGGTCGAGTTTTGTCAGTCTCTAGAAGCCTACTCTGTAACACACTTCTTGGTAATTTATTGTGCAATATTTACCCTTAACACGTTTTCATCTGTGTCTCCATGCTCTTGTTGAAGAACTCTTTTTAAAGTAACAGATTGGATCCACTGTATTGACTCCTTTTGTAATTTTCAAAATTTATGTTACAACCTAATCTTAGTTTGCTTCAGTTATAACATTCAGCTCATTCAAACATTTCCCATAACTCATCTCAAGCAATCCAGGAATCAGCCTTGTTGCTCTTCTCTGGAATTTCTTATGTCTTTATTGTAATCTGGACACCATAACTGTATATAGAACTCTATGGGAGCCTTACGAGTTTGTTAAACATTTTGACTTTACACATCATGCTATATAACTTAACATCCCATTATCCTTAATGGCTGCTATAATTTGTCTAGACGCATATGACAGAAAGATTGAGTTAAACTTTATTATAATTGAGTTAAACTATATCATTTTACGCAGAGATGAGTAGAGTAGTTATATGCATGCACCTTCTGTCAAAAAGATTTATGACCTTTAAGCCCCGCCCCTATGAAGCAAGACCGGAAGTCCTGCCCCGTCACCCCCTGATGACGTCACACCGGAAAGCCCGGTCCCTCCATGTGACCTAGCCCCGCCCCTTTGGCACCGCCCCCTGGTGGTAGATGGGTCAAGGGCTCCCTGCCACCACCCAGACTCCGCCTTGAACCCACACCCCGGCACCTGATTGGCTCTCCTTTCTGTCAAGGGCATTTTGATGGATGTCTGACCCCTCCTTGAACCCGCCCCCCGGCAACTGATTGGTTCAGGAAACTGTCAAGGGGAATTTTGATGGATGTCTGCCCCTTTGTTGAACCGCCCCCCTCTTCCTAGGACCCTCGACAAGACGAGACATGCCCAGGGCATGTCCTGACAAATCCAGGCAAGTTTCTATCCAGACCCTGCCGTCCACCTCTTCTGAAAGTGCTGTATAAAAAAGCGGATCATCTTCGGTTCTAAAGACTCTGTAAAGAAAAATGGAATCTATGCCCGATACCCCGGTGAAGTGTCCGTTCCGCAGAATCTATTTGAAGGATCGTTTGAGAATGGTTAAAAGATGTTTGGTGCCTGAGTTTCTTGAAGCTGAAGGTCGGTCTAAGTTGTGCGAAACACGGCTGCTATCAGAGGACAACAAGGAAAACTGTCCGCCGGCTTTAGTATTGAAGGACTGAATTCTGTAAATTGAAACGGCGGTTGAGTAACGGACTATGAGGGCAAAAACGTAACTCGATTCGAATGATGACGCCATGAAAAACCCTCCTTTATTTTAAGCCACGCCCTTTCCTTTTATCATAAATACACAGCCTGTTAGTCAGAGGACCAAAAGGAGGACCATTTAAAGCTCCCCAGCATGTCGACATCTACAGACTCTGAAATGACGGGGATCAGCGTAACACCCTCGGGGGGTCCCGCCTGAAGCTCCAAAGCCTGAAGCTTCATGGTCTGGGACTTCATGGCCTGAGGCTTACCAGTTCTATAACTCGGTCTGGACTGATGGCCTTCAAGATCCCCAAGAATCTGACCTCCGGTATTTTAGTATACGACTCGATTACAGTTTCTGGTCAAGAGACCTTGAGCCAGATTGCGGATTCCATTCTCCAGGTCCTGGGTGGTCTTCCGCCGTCTTCGCTAATGATGATCAGACGGATAACCCCGTCTCTGCCAATGGTGCTCAGATGGATAGCACCGTCTCCGATAAGGGAACTCAGATAGACATCTCTTACCTAGCTCTAGGACAACCGTGGGTGATCAGACAAGATCCGGAGGAACCAATGTCGATCGAGCTGTCTGAGACATGTATGGATTGCCCAGACGGAGTGCTGCCTGAAACCTGGAAAAAGGCTCAGCAAATTGTTAAAGGGCTGATGACGTGTCTGCTGGATATCATCGTCTACTATGACCAGAAAAATGAATGTCAAGGCTGTGAGATAGCTCATCCCAGCCAGAGAAGACATATCTGCCTCTTTGAACCTGAAACCACCTACCGCCAAGGACGCTTTCAGAGGATTCTGAAGATTTTTCGCAAGTCTTGGCTGAAAGGACTGACGGTGAAAATTCTAGGTTATTTTAATATTCTACTGCCGATACACAAAATACACGCTGTGGTTGAAAAGACTGTGGGTGAGTTTGATAATACCAACTCTATTCATGATACTGTAATGCAGTCATTTTATGATATGGATGAATACTCTTACTCTGTAGCCCGCTGTATGGCAAATGAGATTTGTAAGTGGAATCTTAATCATGAGGGTGATATGAATCTGTGGACTAAATATGACCTGGAATTTGATGATATGATAGAACTGAGTGGTAATTCTGTACCTGAAGCTGTGTGAACAATTGAGACTCCTAAATAAATGTTTTCTATAGGGTTAAGTGTTATTAGTGTCTGTTTTATCACCGGCGATGGAGCAGGGGTTGGAAAAAACATATTATAACTAACTCGGGGGCTTGCGGGGTAAAGATTCCTTGAAAAGAGCTCTCCGGCATGCGGGGCACCATATTGGGGACCGAGAGGTATCCAATTGGTTATCGGGGCAATACACCTACACGCTCCATAAACCGGCCAGAGTCCATTTTAAAAGGAATAAGGTGTATGTTTCCAATATAGATGGGCAATGGCAGATCGATCTGGTGGATATGACAAACCTGGCCTACTATAACCAGGGTTACAAGTATCTACTGACTTGTATAGATATTCTTTCTAAATACGCCTGGGTCAGGGTACTAAAAAACAAAACGGGTAAAGAAGTAACAAGGGCTTTTCGAGAAATTTTGGAGAAAAGTAGAGTTCCCGTCAAACTTCAGACCGATAGCGGTAAAGAGTTTCTCAATCGGGAATTTCAAAGCCTGATCAAGAAACACGGAATTAAACATTTTACCACCGCTAGTGAATTAAAGGCTTCGGTGGTGGAGAGATTTAACCGAACTCTAAAGACCAAAATGTGGCGTTATTTCAGCTCCCGGAATACCCGGTCCTATCTTCAAGGGTTACAGGACTTGGTGAAATCTTATAATCTGAGTCATCACCGAGGTATAAAAATGGCCCCCACCGAGGTGAATAGTTCCAATTCTTGGAAAGTCTTTAAAACCTTATATGGCCTAACTAAACCCCAAAGAAACCCAAAATATAAGTTCAAAGTCGGTGATATGGTGAGAGTGTCGAAATCCCAGAATTCTTTTAGTAAAGGATACGAAGAAACCTTTTCAGACGAGGTATTTACCGTTTCTGAACTAGTCCCGAGGGAGCCGCCTGTCTACAGGCTCAAAGATTATAACGGCGAAGACATTATAGGTTCCTTTTACGATGCAGAGTTACAAAAGATTCGAGGAACGGACATCTTCAGGATTGAAAAGATTCTGGCAAAAAAAAATATCCGTAGAAAAAAGCATATTTTGGTGAAATGGCTCGAAAGGCCCGAAAAGTTTAACAGTTGGATCCCTGAAAGCTACGCGCAAGACGTTAAATACCGAGAATGAAAAAACAGTATTTCATTCACAGGGTTTTCACAATGGAGAGAGAAAGCTTTTACGTTGTTCTTCCCAGCAATTCTTCCCGGGATGTTTTCCCAAATAACAGCATCGCTGAATTTACCGTCAAATTAGCCGCCCCAATCGAACTACAGGGCCCCTGGGAAGTTGCACTGGCCGAAATACAGTATCCGCACACCTGGAATACCCTTGATAAACCGGATAATAATTTTATTGTGGTGTCCCTGCGAATAGTTAAATATTATACTATTCCATCGGGGTATTACGCTAGCCTTGAGAAAGTGACCTCCAAGATGAATGAAGCGTTGGCGAAAGAACCCCAAGCCGTCGAGTGCTGTTCAGCCAACACTCCAATACCTGAAAACTCCATGAGATTCCACTACAGCAATATCGAGCGAAGATTCTACGTCTTAAGCAGCGTGAAGGATGAATCTTTGCATGTCAAGGGTCAGTTGGCGAGGCTTTTAGGAGCTCATGGGGACGTGAGCATAGGTCTGGTGAATGAAGCTCCATACCCCGCAGATATCAAAGAGGGGTTTTATACCTTGTACAGCGACATTGTGCCTCACCAAAGAGTCGGAGACAGCTACGCCCCTCTCTTGAGATGCATACATATTGAGGATGAGATGAATAAGATTACCACAATCAGGCGGCACTACGCTCCGGTCAGCAAGAGTCAGTTTGATACTTTGACCATTGAAATAAAGACGGATCAGAACAAACCGGTTCCATTTCAGTTTGGTAAAGTCATTGTCAAGTTACATTTCAGACCCTGTAAAAGTTGTATACACGACTAATACAGAGATGAGATCTTACCTGGACCCTAGCCCCTACGTGCATTATTATGAAGCCCAAGCGGGAAACGGCCTCCCCGGGTTCTCTGGGGCCCCCGTGATGTACGGTTCTGGGATTGGTGGAATATTTCACAGATTGTTTAGACGGGCTTTGCCTCTCTTAAAAAGAGGATTCGAAATTGTCAAACCCCACATTAAATCAGCCGCTAAGAATATTGTCAAAGACGTGGTGGCAGGGGCCATGTCAGGAGCGATGACTCGAGGAAGCGAAGAAAATCAATCGGGGTCGGGTCTGATGGTGATGAGGAAAACTAAGCGGAAGAGACCGCCCGGGTCACAAGCCGCCCCAATTATCAAAAAGACATGCCGTTCAGCTTTTACATCATTTTCTTCTCTCCGTCACAAGGACAAGTCCCGCAGAAAAAAGAAATTGAAAAACATTTTTTAGCTCAAGATGTCTTTCGTTCATCGAATGTCTCAAGAGTGTGTGAAATCCGAACTGGACTTATTTACGGTACCTTATACTCAGACTAGCGTAGAAAAAAGCATCTACGTCAAGGTCTCCCCTCTCTCAGCTCTATCAGAAGTCGCCCTGTTGGAGTTTCAGATTACTGGGAACGAGGAAGACTACTTGGACCTGAATAACACGCTTCAACACGTCCGATGCAAAATCATCAATGCCGACGGAACTAATCCCGGCCAAGGGGTCCGGGTAGCCTTTGTTAATTATCCGATAGTCGTTTTATTTTAACAAGTGGATGTCACCTTGGGAGATCGCTTAATATCCCAGAGTTCCAGCATTTACCCGTACAGAGCTCTTTTTGAGGAACTGTTAAATTACAGTAATGAAACTCTCAAGTTCCAATTTACTTCGGGTCTTTTTTACAAAGACACAGCCAACGAACATGAAAACACTGCCTTGGACGGACCGAATGAGGGTTTCAAAAAAATAAACGGATATACGGCCCAGGGTAAGACAGTAGAACTCCTCGGGCCTATTCATTCCGACCTATTTTTTCAAGAAAAATTAATTCTAAACGGGGTGGATGTCAGAATAAAAATGGTATGGAGCAAAAATGAATTCTGTCTGATGTCCGGAGATGCCGAGCGTTACAAAGTAAACATTTTATCTGCCGCTCTTTTTGTCAAGAAAGTTAAAGCTCACGCAAGATATAAAGAAAAGCGAAAAGGCTAATGAGAAAGCAACGGCAAAGGCACTTGAGAGACTGAAACAGGAATTGAAACAGGAGATGAAACAGGCTAATGAAGGGCTGCGACAGGAATTCCAACAGGCAAATGAAAGGCTGCGTCAAGAGGTGCAACTTGAACTTCGACAGGTGCTGGGTAAAATTGAAGAGCGCATTCAGGAAAACTCGGTTAAACTAAGCACGCTTGCTGATCAATTGTAGCATCTTAAGGAGACATTCACGAATCGGATTGAAATGGCCGAACATTTAGCTGCCAGTGCCGAGGAAAGAGCAGTAAATGTCAGTTCCGAATGCAAAAAACTCAGAGAAAAACTTGGAGACAGACTGGCTGCTTTAGAAGATGGGAGTAGAAGGTATAATGTCAGAATTGAAGGTTTGCCGGAGAATCGAGAAAGTTCAAACCCTGTGAAATTCGCAGCTGAACTTTTTTCTAAAATAATCGGGGGCGACTTTAAAGCAGAATCTGAGATAGCAGCGGCTTACAGCGTACTGTGGATCAAACACCGTCAGACCCGACCAAGATCTTTTATAGTTCGTTTTGAACGATTATCATTTAAGCTAGAGGTGATGGCACTCCTCAGAAACAAGGAAGATATTATATATGAAAATAACCACATTCGTATCTTCCCTGACTTCTCTCCAGCAACAGCTATTAAACACGCAGCCTTCTATAATATTAAACAGCGGCTACGGCAAGCCAGTGTCAAATACAGCCTCCTGTATCCGGCAAAACTGAAAGTGGAATGGCAAGGTCATTTCTATGTCTTCGTATTACTAGGGCGCTATCTGTTTATGTTTTATTGTGCTTAATTACTTTTTCCTCCTTTTTTTTTTTTTTCTTTTTCTTTTCTAATTATTTCATGTGTATCATAAAGGAGACTGTTCCATATCATACCCTTGGTTTACTGTTATTACTATAACTGCATTAAGACTTGTTATGCTTATTTTGGACACATCTTTAACACCATCACCTGGGTTTATTATCTGGGTGTATCATCTTAATGCACTAAAATTGCTGAAGACTATATATATATATATTTAAGTGCAAAATTCTTTTTTTTTTCTCTTTTAAAGACTATATTGGTAAAAGATCTCTCTATCTTTTAACCATAAAGCGCCTGCATGGGGGCTTGTTGTGCTTTGGACGTGCTCTGTCTCTGGGTATGTCAGAGGACTGGGACTGCGTGAAGTGGGTTTTAGCCTCACTTGGGGAGGCAAAAAGGGAGGGTGGGGAATTAAGGGGGGGAGAGAAAGAGAGCAGGCTTGATCTATACCTAATCTATCCTCTCAATCTTTATAATTATAACTATCAACATAATAATAAGCTGCATGGCAACAACTCTTGGGAAAAAAAGGAAATTAAGACCTAAACTATCTCACTTCCAGTTAAAAGTATAAAATGACATCAAAAACTCAGTGTCTCCATGATGGGACAGTTAACTTTGTAAGCTGGAATGTTAAAGGCCTGAATCACGAATTAAAGAGAAAGAAAGCACTTTCTCACCTAACAGGTCTAAATGCTAAAATTGTATTTTACAGGAAACCCACTTACTAAGCAAGGATCAGTCCCGGCTGCAAAAAGACTGGACTGGTCAAATGTTCCATTCTAGTTTTACAAAGAAAACTAGAGGGGTGGGAATTCTCATACATAGAACAGTACCATATTTCTCTAATATTATAAATAACAATGCTAGTAATCCCAGAGTCTACAATTGATCGTCTGTTAAACCCAGGTAACACAAAGGAATGCCCCCAGAATACTTCCAGTGAAACCTGTGAGAACATTGCTGTATTTTTCAATCAAAAAATTAATGATATTAGAGATAACATAGTATATCTCCCCAACACTGCAGAACCTCCAAAGCCCCGGTACTCCATTATAAACAAATTAAATGATTTCACCAGGATAGATTTACCTGAATTACATAGTATAATCTCTCAACTGAAACCCTCCACCTGCATCCTTGAACCAATACCAACAAGGTTTTTCAAAGAAGTATCAGGCGTGCTAATTGACAATATTCTGGACATAGTTAATTCATCATTAGATACGGGGGTCTTTCCAGACTGTCTTAAGACTGCTGTAGTTAAACCCTTGCTCAAGAAAAATAATCTTGACCCCTCTGCCTTTGAAAATTTTAGACCCATCTCTAACCTGCCCTTCTTAAGTAAAATTCTAGAGAAGGCAGTCATTTTGCAATTAAATGACCACCTCAATAAACATGCTATTCTTGATAAATTTCAGTCAGGCTTCAGAACAAATCACAGCACAGAAACTGCACTTGTTAAAGTAGTAAATGACTTGCGGGTAAATGCAGACAGAGGCCATTTATCTGTTCTCATCCTCTTAGATCTGAGTGCTGCATTTGACACCATTGATCACAATATTCTTAGAAATCGCCTTAGTCAATGGGTGGGCCTCTCTGGCAGTGTCTTAAATTGGTTTGAATCCTACCTGGCAGGTAGAAAATTCTTTGTGAGTTGTGGTAATCAAATCTCAAAGACACATGATATCCAATATGGTGTTCCACAAGGCTCTATCCTGGGTCCGCTGTTATTCTCAATCTACATGCTTCCATTAGGTCAGATTATCTCGGGGCAAAACGTGAGCTACCACAGCTATGCTGATGACACACAGCTGTACTTATCAATAGCACCTGATGACTCCGACTCTTTCGATACACTAACACAATGTCTTACTGGTATTTCTGAATTGATGAATAGTAATTTTCTCAAATTAAATAAAGAAAAAACTGAAATTTTAGTAATTGGCAATAATGGATTCAATGAGGTTATCAGAAATAAACTTGATGCATTAGGATTAAAAGTTAAGGCGGAAGTAAAAAACTTAGGGGTAACTGTTGACTGTAATCTGAATTTTAAATCGCATATTCATCAGACCACTAGGACAGCATTTTTTCACTTAAGAAACATAGCAAAAGTTAGACCTCTTATATCATTGAAAGATGCTGAGAAATTAATTCACGCTTTTGTTTTCAGTAGACTAGATTACTGTAACGCACTCCTCTCAGGACTACCCAAAAAAGACATAAATCACTTGCAACGAGTGCAGAATGCAGCTGCTAGAATCCTAACTAGGAAAAGAAAATCTGAACACATTTCTCCAGTTTTGATGTCACTACACTGGTTACCTGTGTCATTCAGGATTGACTTTAAAATACTGCTTATGGTTTATAAAGCCTTAAATAATCTCGCTCCATCTTATATATCGGAATGCCTGACACGATATATTACAAATCGTAACCTTAGATCTTCAAATGAGTGTCTCCTTATAATTCCAAAAGCTAAACTTAAAAGAAGTGGTGAGGCGGCCTTCTGCTGTTATGCAACTAAAATCTGGAATAGCCTACCAATAGGAATTCGCCAGGCAAATACAGTAGAGCACTTTACAAAAACTGCTGAAAAAACATTACTTTAACATGGCCTTTTTATAACTTCACTTTAACTTAATACTGATAACTCTGTATATTCAATTCATCATAATAACTATTCATAGTGGCTCCAAAATCCATACTGACCCTACTCTCTCTTCTGTTTCTTTTCGGTCTCTTTGTGGTGGCGGCCTGCGCCACCACCACCTACTCAAAGCATCATGATGCACCAACATTGATGGACTGAAAGCCAGAAGTCTACGTGACCATCATCATCAAGTCCTTCCATGAAAACCCTAAATACAAAGAGGACTGTTTGACTTATGTTAGGTAGATTGCCCAGAGGGAACTGGGGTCTCTGGTCTGGAACCCTACAGATTTTATTTTTTCTCCAGCCTTAGGAGTTTTTTTTTTGTTTTTTCTGTCCACCCTGGCCATCGGACCTTACTTATTCTAAGTTAATTAATGTTGACTTATGTTTATTTTTTATTGTGTCTTCTATTTTTCTATTCTTAATTTTGTAAAGCACTTTGAGCTACATTTTCTTGTATGAAAATGTGCTATATAAATAAATGTTGTTGTTGTGTGTGTGTATATACTGTATGTTGATATGTGTATATATATGTAGATGTGTATATGTGTGTGTGTGTGTGTGTGTATATATATATATATATATATATATATATATATATATATATATATATATATATATACTGCTCAAAAGAATTAAAGGAACACTTTTAATCAGAGTATAGCATAAAGTCAATGAAACTTATGGGATATTAATCTGGTCAGTTAAGCAGCAGAGGGGGTTGTTAATCAGTTTCAGCTGCTGTGGTGTTAATGAAATTAACAACAGATGCACTAGAGGGCAACAATGAGATGACCCCCAAAACAGGAATGGTTTAACAGGTGGAGGCCACTGACATTTTTCCCTCCTCATCTTTTCTGACTGTTTCTTCACTAGTTTTGCATTTGGCTACAGTCAGTGTCACTACTGGTAGCATGAGGCGATACCTGGACCCTACAGAGGTTGCACAGGTAGTCCAACTTCTCAGGATGGCACATCAATACGTGTCATTGCCAGAAGGTTTGCTGTGTCTCCCTGCACAGTCTCAAGGGCATGGAGGAGATTCTAGGAGACAAGCAGTTACTCTAGGAGAGCTGGAGAGGGCCATAGAAGGTCCATTACCCATCAGCAGGACCAGTATCTGCTCCTTTGGGCAAGGAGGAACAGGATGAGCACTGCCAGAGCCCTACAAAATGACCTCCAGCAGGCCACTGGTGTGAATGTCTCTGACCAAACAACCAGAAAGACTTCATGAGGGTGACCCAAGGGCCCCATGTCCTCTAATGGGCCCTGAGCTCACTGCCCAGCAGCATGCAGCTCAATTGGCATTCGACATAGAATACCAGAATTGGCAGATGCACCACTGGTGCCCTGTGCTTTTTACAGATGAGAGCAGGTTCACACTGAGCACGTGACAGAAGTGAAAGGGTCTGGAGAAGCCATGGAGAACATTATGCTGCCTGTAACATCATTCAGCATGAGCAGTTTGGTGGTGGGTTAATGATTGTCTGGGGAGGCATATCCATGGAGGGTCACACAGACCGCTACAGGCTTGACAAAGGCACCTTGGCTGCCATTAGGTATCAGGATGAAATCCTTGGACCCATTGTCAGACCCTATGCTGGTACAGTGGCTCCTGGTGCACGACAATTCCTGGCATCATGTGGTGAGAGTATGCAGGCAGTTCCTGGAGGATGAAGGAATTGATACCATTGACTGGCCACCACACTTTCCTGACCTAAATCCAATAGGACACCTCTGGGACATTATGTTTTGGTCCATCCAATGCCACCAGGTTGCACCTCAGACAGTCCAGTAGCTCAGTGATGCCCTGGTCCAGATCTGGGAGGAGATCCCCCACAACACCATCTGTCATCTCATTAGAAGCATGCACCGATGTTGTCAGGCATGTATACAAGAACACATGGGCCATACAAAGTGCTGCGTACAATTTTGACTTGCTGCAATTAAATTTTGGCAAAATGGACTAGCCTGCCACATAATTTTTTCACTCTGATCTTTGGGGCGTCTTTGAATTCAGGGCTCTGTAGGTTGATCATTTTCATTTCCATCAAACGATGTGGCATCCTTTCGTTCCTAACACATTACCTAGTCTATATCAGTATAGATATCCAGGAGGATTTCTTTTTCCCATTGAGATCTGATGTGTTTTCAAAGTGTTCCTTTAATTTTTTGAGCAGTTTTTATATATATATATATATATATATATATATATATATATATATAGAGATGTGTATGTGTAGATATGTGTATATGTAGATATGTTTATATGAATATATTTATAAGTATATATGTTTATATATGTGTGTGTGTGTGTGTGTGTGTATATATATATATATATATATATATACACAGTATATATATGACAGCAACACTCATAACCGTGACAAAACAATTACATTGACAATCATGTTACGTTATTTTTAAAATGTTTCCTTGTCTTTTTCATAACTTCTTTAACACACTACTTCTCCGCTGCGAAGCGTGGGTACTTTGCTAGTAGTAAACTAAATGTAAAAACATTGAATAACACTGAGAAAACCTTGAACAACAGAGAAAAATAACATTGCAATAGTTTGGGCTATAGCGGTACCAACCGCTGGATAAAAGCACTTTTTTAATGAGTTTTAAGCACAGGGAAAAAAATGAACATTAGAAAAAATCCATTATTTAATAAACCACCAAGAAAAATAACATTGCAACAATACACGCTAAGAACCGATCACTGGAAACAGAAGTGAAAACAAAATTAAGCCCAGTGCATTCTTTAACTGCCTTCCTACCTTAATGCGTCCAGCTCTCTCTCGCGCTGCCTCTGTGTGTGTGTGTGTGTGTGTGTGTGTGTCGCACTCTCTCGCTCTCTCTCTTGCTTGCTGCACAGGAAATGCACAGGGAGAGACTGAACTGAAAGGAAAACTGACTTGTTCGTATACAGTTTTTTCTCCCTAAATAATAAAAACCATCATTTAAAAACTGCATTTTGTGTTTACTTGTGTTATATTTGACTAATGGATAAATGTGTTCGATGATCAGAAACATTTTGTGTGACAAACACGCAAAAGAATAAGAAATCAGGAAGGGGGCACATAGTTTTTCACACCACTGTATAAAGTCATTCCTGAATATATAAAGTCAGCATCGGAATATATAACCTCATTCCTGAATATATAAATTTAAAGTCAGATTATATTGATATTGATTGAAACGACTCAGGCAAATTTTTAGTAAACTCAATGAGTTCCTAATACAACGTAATGAAATAAGTTAACAAACCCATCTTCAGAAAAATATTTAAAAAAAACACACTGTTCAGTTAATTCATTCAAAATGATGTATGTGCCCGGCATTTTGAACACTATATTTATTTATAACTCTAGAGACAGTGTGTGTATTAGATTGTGGATTTTTCTGTGAGTATTTGGTGGGAGCGTCATGAAGTTGCTTCCACAAGACCGCGTTAGCTGCGGAGCTCAGCTCGGAGCGAAATGAAGTTAATAAAATGATGTGAATGGGAGGGGAGATGATGACGTGACTCCCCCACCCGCCTTAACTCTCAATCTCTCCACAAACACAGTCTCTCTGATCTCAACTCTCCTTTATATGAATCAATAAAGGAGAGAGGACTAAACACTAAGGAAAAAGAACGGTAAGACTGACTCAGGTGCGGAGCTCAGCTCGGAGGGAAATGAAGCGAATGAAATGAGGTGAATGGGAGGGGAGATGATGACGTGACTCCCTCACCCACCTTAACTGTCAATCCCCCCACAAACACAGTCTTTTAGAATTTGCATAAGCACAGTCCTTTACCAGCAATTTTAACTTAGCTTACAGGAATGCACCTGACCATGACTTGGAGAACAATGGATATGAATACATATATAAATGAGAGATTTCAGTTTTTGATTTAAAAAGAAAAAAAAAAAGAAACCTTTCTGAAAATGTGTTTTAACTTTGTCATTATGGGTCATTGATTATACAAAGTAAATTGATGGACAAAAATGGCAAATTAAATCCATTTAAAATGAAATCTATACCACAAAAAGTATAAAGAAAACATCTTGTTGTAGGATGAAGTGCCATCCAAAGGATGCATTTATTGAAATTTGAGCAGATGTTTCTATACACCTCAGAATTCACTGTGCCACTGCCATCAGCAATTCCATCATCAATGAAGAGGAGTGTGCCATTACCTGTAGCAGCCATACATACCCATGCCATAACACACCTTACCATGTTTAACAGATAACGACAGATGATTTGGGCCTTGGGCAGTTCCTTCTTATCCCCACTCTTGGTTCTTGCCATCACTCTGATCAGGTTCATCTCTGTCTCATCCCTTTTCCCAAAATTCTGCAGCCTCTTTGAAGTCCTTTTTTCACAAACTGTAATCTGACTGTTCTGTTTTTGTGGCTAACTAATGGTTTGTGTCTTGTAGTGTAGCCTCTGTGTTTCTGTTCTTGAAGTCTTCTGCAGATATTCATCTCTGAACACCTCTACATCTGCCCCATGAAGACTGTTTCTGATCTGTCAGACAGGCGTTTGGGGCTTTATCTTTTCCAAACTGAGGATTCTTCTGTCATCAGCAGTGGAGGTCAGCCCCCCTGACAGTTTTCACATTTTATTGTTGAACAACATTGAATCACATTAGATTTAATTTGGCTTTTTCAGACTGATCAACAGAAAAAGACTCTTTAAAGAATGCAAATGAAGTAGCTAATCAAACCTAATCTGGGACCCTACCAAATATATTAATTTTCTCAATGTGTCTAATTATTCTCTTGCACCACCTGAGTAAGGCCCTTTTGACACATCATTGTGTTGAGTGATTTTCCTTGAAATTCAAGCAAAGAATTTAGTCAGCTGATCAGCTCCAAATAATATCCCAAAATAAAGGAAGCATTAAAACCCCTAATTACAAAATAACTATATGGCAATAAAAATTTCTTCACAAGGTCTTCCATACCCAACACATATTTCAGTCTGACACACTGAAGCTCTGGTTAGGTGGAGGATTAGGGCCTAATGACAATAGAATTCCCAGATATGGTACTGTATACGAGAAAAGTATAGGGACCAACCCAAAACACTTGAGCTTTTCTCATAAAGAATACCTGTGGACCACTATTACACTAGATAAAAAGATAATAGATAAACGACACAAGCGGAAAATGCTGAAGAGGGCATGTTGTCTTTATTATTCCCATCTTTTTGTCTTTATTAGAGTACTTTATTATGACCACCGTCAAAATGTTTTGTGGACCTGAGCAGATCAACTTAAGCCCGGGGTTGTATTTGAGGAGCGGAGCCTGTACTGAGTCCTTCCTGACCACCAAACGCACTCCTCCCCTAGAAACTAGGCCCCGGTACTTTCCTACCTGGTTAATTATATGTCCGAGTCCTGGTTTTGTCTGGGAATTCATCCTGTCGGCTACGCCACTGTCATAAAAACGAGTCCAAGACATTATAAAGCAGCATATACGGGCAGCCACCCGTATATTGTTCTTCCCAGCTGCAAAAGGGTTTTCTTTTCACACAAACGAAGTGCATATCACAGAGTACAAAACAGAACTGGCTTTTGTAGCCTAAGATGGAGACTTTAAATGTCTTGAGAGGAACTGATGTCATCAAAGGGGCCGGAACCAGAAGTGACGTCATCAGAGGGTCCGGCTTCGGAAGTGACGTCATCAGAGGCGCCGGAACCTTGCAGGATTTTCCGGGAAAGGTCCATAGGGAACTGAGAAAGAGAGTCAGCGCACTCTGCCGCCCCCTGGTTGGATGTTTTATTACAATTACTCGAGCCTTTTAGCTGCCTCCTACTCGCACGTGTGTGACAACATAAATATACACATATCTACAAATATATACTGTATACATATATATATATATATATATACATACATATCTATATACATATACACATAGATATACATATCTACATATATATGTGTAGATATGTATGTAGATATATATATACACACATATATATATATACACACATATATATATATATATATATATATATACAGAAATCTCTCCTCGATCGCGGAGGTTGCGTTCCAGAACCCCGCGATAGGTGAAAATCATGAAGTAGAGACCATATGTTTGTATGGTTATTTTTATATATTTTAAGCTCTTAGAAACTCTCCCACACTGTTTATAAATATTCTCCACAGTTATACAGTAAACCCTCGTTTATAGCGGTTGATCCGCTCCAGACAGATAAATGGATTTCCAAGAAGTAGGATTCTTTATTTATAAATCTAATATTTTCGCAGTTAGAGCTTTGAAAACCTGTTTACAACCTTCTAAATACGTTTTTTAACATTATTATAGCCCTCTAGACATGAAGTAACACCCTTTAGTCAAAAGTTTAAACTGTGCTCCATGACAAGACAGAGATGACAGTTCTTTCTCACAATTAAAAGAATGCAAACATATCTTCCTGTTCAAGGTACGCCGTCAGGAGCAGAGAATATCAGAGAGACAGTAAAGTAAACAATCAAAAATCAATAGGGCTGTTGCGCTTTTAAGTATGCAAGCACGCGATAAAGCTGGCGCAATGAAGGGATCAATGTGAAGGCAGCCTTTCAGCATTTTTACAGGCGTCCATTATCTTCTAAGCAAACAGCCACTGTGCAAACAGCCCCTCTGCTCACACCCCTCCGTCAGGAGCAGATAATGGGGCTAATCATACGTCTCCCTGATGGTATTGCATGATGGATAAGTATCTGCCTGTATTTCTCAGAGAGAGTGAGACACAGAGAAAAGCAAATAATGAAAAATCAATACGGGCTGTTAGAGCTTTTAAGTGTGCGAAGCAGCGCGTGGGAAGCATATCGTATATCATTGAGGAGTTTTATTTAATATGTAATACATGCTCTGATTGGGTAGCTTCTCAGCCATCCGCCAATAGCGTCCCTTGTATGAAATCAACTGGGCAAACCAACTGAGGAAGCATGTACCATAAATTAAAGACCCATTGTCCAGAAATCCATGAACCAATGAAAAATCCGTGATATATATTTAGATATGCTTACATTTAAAATCCGCGATGGAGTGAAGCCGCGAAAGTCGAAGCGCGATATAGCGAGGGATTACTGTACATATATCTACATATACATATATACATACATACATACATACATATCTATATATGTGTGCGTGTGTGTGTATATATATACAGGTATACAGTGGGATGCAAAAGTTTGGGCAACCTTGTTAATAGTCATTATATCCTGTATAAATCGTTGGTTGTTACGATAAAAAATGTCAGTTAACTATATCATATAGGAGACACACACACTGATATTTGAGAAGTGAAATAAAGTTTATTGGATTTACAGAAAGTGTACAATAATTGTTCAAACAAAATCAGTCAGGTGCATAAATTTGGGCACCACAAAAAATAAATGAAATCAATATTTAATAGATCCGCCTTTTGCAGAAATTACAGCCTCTAAACACTTCCTGTAGGTTCCAATGAGAGACTGGTTTGTGGTTGAAGGTATTTTGGATCATTCCTCTTTACAAAACATCTCTAGTTTATTCAGGTTTGATGGCTTCCGAGCATGGACAGCTCTCTTTAACTCACACCACAGATTTTCAATTATATTTATGTCTGGGGACTGAGATGGCCATTCCAGAACGTTGTACTTGTTCCTCTGCATGAATGCCTTAGTGGATTTTGAGCAGTGTTTCGGGTCGTTGTCTTGTTGAAAGATCCAGCCCCGGCGCAGCTTCAACTTTTGTCACTGATTCCTGGACATTGGTCTCCAGAATCTGCTGATACTGAGTGGACTCCATGCGTCCCTCAACTTTGAAAAAGATTCCCAGTCCCTGCACTGGCCACACAGCCCCACAGCATGATGGAACCACTACCATATTTTACTGTAGGTAGCAGGTGTTTTTCTTGGAATGCTGTTTTCTTTTTCCTCCATGCATAACGCCCCTTGTTATGCCCAAATAACTCAATTTTACTTTCATTAGTCCACAGCACCTTATTCCAAAATGAAGCTGGCTTGTCCAAATGTGCTTGAGCTTACCTGAAGTGGCTCTGTTTGTGCTGTGGGCAGAGAAAAGGCTTCCTCTGCATCACTCTCGCATAGAGCATTTCCTTGTGTAAAGTGCGCCGAATGGTTGAACGATGCACAGTGACTCCATCTGCTGCAAGATGATGTTGTAGGTCTTTGGTGCTGGTCTGTGGGTTGACTCTGACTGTTCTCACCATTAGTCGCTTCTGTCTATCTGAAATCTTTCTTGGTCTGCCACTTCGAGCCTTAACTTTAACTGAGCCTGTGGTCTTCCATTTCCTCAATATGTTCCTAACTGTGGCAACAGACAGCTTAAATCTCTGGGACAGCTTTCTGTATCAGGTCATTTGAGAGTTGTTTTGTGACCCCCATGTTGCTACTCTTCAGAGAAAATTAAAGGAGGAGGGAAACTTACAATTGACCCCCTTAAATACTCTTTCTCATTATAGGATTCACCTGTGTATGTAGGTCAGGGGTCACTGAGCTAACCAAGCCAATTTGAGTTCCAATAATTAGTTCTAAAAGTTTTGGAATAAATAAAATAACAACGGTGCCCAAATTTATGCACCTGCCTGATTTTGTTTGAACAATTATTGCACACTTTCTGCAAATCCAATAAACTTCATTTCACGTCTCACACTGTGTGTCTCTCCTATATGATATATTTAACTGACATTTTTTATCGTAACAACCAACGATTTATACAGGAAAATAATGACTATTAACTAGGTTGCCCAAACTTTTGCATCACACTGTATATATATATATATATATATATACACTAACTAGAAGAATACGAGAAGTAGTGTGTTAAAGAAGTTATGAAAAAGAAAAGGAAACATTTTAAAAATAATGTAAGATGATTGTTAATGTAATTGTTTTGTCATTGATATGAGTGTTGTTGTCATATCTATCTATCTATCTATATCTATATATATATATATATATATATATCTATATATCTATACTAATAAAAGGCAAAGCCCTCACTCACTCACTCACTGACTCATCACTAATTCTCCAACTTCCCGTGTGGGTGGAAGGCTGAAATTTGGCAGGTTCATTCCTTACAGCTTCCTTACAAAAGTTGGGCAGGTTTTATATCGAAATTCTACGCATAATGGTCATAACTGGAAGCAGTTTTCTCCATTTACTGTAATGGAGATGAGCTTCAACGCCGTGGGCGGAGTTTCGTGTGACATCATCACGCCTCCCACGTAATCACGCAGTACATAGAAAACCAGGAAGACCTCAAAAGCGCTGAAGAAAACATGCATTATATAATTGAGAAGGCAGCGAAACAATAAGAAGCGGCAGTGACATATACAACCATATTCATGAGTTCTGCTACTTGGAAACAAAGCACGATGTAAACCTACACTTTAAATTAAGTTCATAGACAGGCTGCGCTGGCGTTTGTAATTTAGTGCCTGCCCATATAAGGCCGTCCGTCAGCGGAAATCCAATAGCAAACTGCCACGGGTAAATATTCACGGGTGAAGGACTGTGCTTATGGAGAGGAAGATGAGATGGTCAGGGTGGTGTTTGACACAAACTCAGCGAAACTGCGAGAGAAAGTTTTAAGTGCCAGGACTAAGGTAACATTAAATACAGCCATGGACATAGCACGAGATGGCACCAGCACAGCTGGGAACCTTCGATGCATGTACACGAGTGGCTCACGTGAACTGGCGCAGTGCACAGATAAAAGCAACAGTTCCAAAGAGCACTGAACAAAAACCGAATTACACAATTGAAAAGGCAGCAAAAAATATGAAGCGTCTCATACATACAAGCATATTCATAAATCCAACTACTGCGGAAACAAAGCACACGTTGGAAAAAGTCAATGTCCGCTAAAGGAAGACAGTGTAAAAAACCCGTGCATGCAGTGTGTCAGGTCTCAGATAAAGAAGAAGACGAGCTGTTTATTGATGCAGTAAGAAACGAATCGATGAATGAAACCTGTCATCTTTACAATGATTGACAAACACGGAATGTAACTTGAACACAACACATCCTACAAATACGAACCTGATTGAAAGAAATAATGATAATCAAATCCTTGATGACAGCAACACTCAGTAACACTCACAAAACAAATACTGTATATTGACAGTCATGTTACGTTATTTTTAAAATGTTCCCTTTTTCTAGCTTTTTTAACACACTACTTCTCCGCTGCGATGCGGGTATATATATATGTATATATATATAACCCGATCTACATACTCGAATAATGGATACTTTATTAGCCATCAGTGATTGTTTTGGTAAAGCCATACTCAGTGTATTCATTAGATGAGCGGTAAAAAGTAAGAGCGAGGGAGGATGACTTATTGAGGCATGCAGGCTGTAGTCTTGCGTCAACTCTATCTGAATTGCGATCACATTTGAAAAAATATATCTTTTCAAGTTCTATTTAGTCCATATGTGTCAAACTCAAGGGCAAGATCATTTTATATACTGTATTATTGTTATTAAAGCCCGGGTATATGAAGCGCTGGTAACACAATAAACTACAGATCCCATAATGCAGCGCTTCAGCTGCCTTGCCGAACACTTACCGCGTTAATCAAGTCTACCTTAAGATGCTGCAAGTTATTGCGAAGCTAGCTCACACGATGCTGAAGAGAAAAGTTGATTCTGAAAATAGAGCCTTTAAAAACCAATGGGAGGCTGAGTATATGTTTACTGAACCCGTGTGTCTCATTTGTGGAGCTAATGTGGCTGTAATTACAGAATTTAATCTAAGACGGCACTATAAAACAAAACATCAGGGTAACCTGAAAGACCTGAATGCAATGCAGAAGATACAGAAAGCAGAAGAATTAAATAAGAATCTGACACTTCAGCGGACGTTTTTACCCGTGCACAATCACAAAGTGATTTCAATTGAAGCTGCTTTTATGGGAGACACAACCACTTGCCCCACTTTCCCTATTACCAAGTAATGTTAAACCAAGTCGTCACTACGGAGTTCCCAAACACGCACTTTGCTGATAAACTGAGCGCTGAGTTTGCACGGCGCTTTGGTGACTTTGAAGAACAAAAAGTCCGTCTACATGCGGCTTGAACCTTGTGCATGTTTGGTAGCACATATCTGTGTGAGAAGCTCTTCTCAGTGATAAAGACTAACAAAACAGCACACAGGAGTCGCCTCACTGATGAGCACCTGCAATCCATCCTGAGAATCTCCACAACACAGAACCTCACACCAAACAGAAACAAATTGTTGCCAAAAAAGATGCCAGGCGTCCAGCTCTAAAATGACATATGAGCAAAGACAACTGAATGATTTGATTTGTTATTGCTGAAAGGAACACATTTTATTTATATTTCTAGGTTTTGTTATGCAGCATGTTCATATTTGAATTTGTATAATTTTGACAGGATATATTTTTATGGAGAGCAAAATCTTTTGGGATATTTAAAATCTAAGTTTATTTTTATAAAATATAAAATTACATAAGAGTAAAGAAATTTGAATGTTTGTTCTTTTAATGTTTACTTTATTTCTAACTTGTATAATTTAGACAGGATATATTTTTATGGAGAGCAAAATATTATAAGTTGTTTAAGGTTTGAGTTGATTTATTCAGGAATAATATTCCTGTCTGTTTTACCATTCCTACCAAAGATATTTCTGTCGACTAAATAAAAATTCCTTCTATTTAAAATTTAAATAGAACTTGAACAAATACGATAGTTCATAATATCCACGCAAACTTGCACGTAAGAGCGGAAGTCATCCGTTTTAACAAGCAGCGTATTGCACTGATACTGAAATAGCTGTGTGTGTATATATGTAGATATGTATGTATATGTATATATATGTTTATATATACTGTGTGTGTATGTATATATATATATATATATATGTATTTGTGTGTATATATATGTGTGTGTATGTATGTGTGTATATATATGTATGTGTATATGTATAGATATGTATATATATATATATGTTTGTGTGTGTGTGTAAATATATATATATTTATATTTTTTATATATATATATATATATATATATATATATATATGACAACAACACTCATCACTCACAACAGTGACAAAACAATAACATTGACAATCATGTTACGTTATTTTCAAAATGTTTCCTTTTCTTTTCATTGCTTCTTTAACACACTACTTCTCCTGTGAAGCGGTATTTTTAGTATATATATATATATATATATATATATATAGAGCAAAATACCGGCAGCTGAGAAGTAAAAGAAAAGAAACATTTAATAATAACGTAACATGATTGACAATGTAATTGTTTTGTCATTGTCATGAGTGTTGCTGGTATACATATATATATATATATATATTTATAAATATACACACATACACACACATACACACACACATATATATAAACATATATATACATACATCATTTATATATATATATATATATATATATATATACATACATATATATACACACATATACACTCACGTAAAGGATTATTAGGAACACCTGTCCAATTTCTCATTAATGCAATTATCTAATCAACCAATCACATGGCAGTTGCTTCAATGCATTTAGGGGTGTGGATCTGTTGAAGACAATCTCCTGAACTCCAAACTGAATGTCAGAATGGGAAAGAAAGGTGATTTAAGCAATTTTGAGCGTGGCATGGTTGTTGGTGCCAGACGGGCCGGTCTGAGTATTTCACAATCTGCTCAGTTACTGGGATTTTCACGCACAACCATTTCTAGGGTTTACAAAGAATGGTGTGAAAAGGGAAAAACATCCAGTATGCGGCAGTCCTGTGGTAAAAATGCCTTGTTGATGCTAGAGGTCAGAGGAGAATGGGCCGACTGATTCAAGCTGATAGAAGAGAAACTTTGACTGAAATAACCACTCGTTACAACCGAGGTATGCAGCAAAGCATTTGTGAAGCCACAACACGCACAACCTTGAGGCGGATGGGCTACAACAGCAGAAGACCCCACCGGGTACCACTCATCTCCACTACAAATAGGAAAAGAGGCTACAATTTGCACGAGCTCACCAAAATTGGACAGTTGAAGACTGGAAAAATGTTGCCTGGTCTGATGAGTCTCGATTTCTGTTGAGACATTCAAATGGTAGAGTCAGAACTTGGCGTAAACAGAATGAGAACATGGATCCATCATGCCTTGTAACCACTGTGGAGGCTGGTGGTGGTGGTGTAATGGTGTGGGGGATGTTTTCTTGGCACACTTTAGGCCCCTTAGTGCCAATTGGGCATCGTTTAAATGCCACGGGCTACCTGAGCATTGTTTCTGACCATGTCCATCCCTTCATGACCACCATGTACCCCTCCTTTGATGGCTACTTCCAGCAGGATAATGCACCATGTCACAAAGCTTGAATCATTTCAAATTGGTTTCTTGAACATGACAATGAGTTCACTGTACTAAAATGGCCCCCATAGTCACCAGATCTCAACCCAATAGAGCATCTTTGGGATGTGGTGGAACGGGAGCTTCGTGCCCTGGATGTGCATCCCACAAATCTCCATCAACTGCAAGATGCTGTCCTATCAATATGGGACAACATTTCTAAAGAATGCTTTCAGCACCTTGTTGAATCAATGCCACATAGAATTAAGGCAGTTCTGAAGGCTAAAGGGGGTCAAACACCGTATTAGTATGGTGTTCATAATAATCCTTTAGGTGAGTGTGTGTATATATATATATATATATATATATATATATATATATATATATTGTGACAGATTAGGGTTTTCTTGCACTCTTGTACCCTCAGACCACACGTCAGACACCAGGTAAAAGTCCAAAAGATGAATATTTATTATATTAATAAGTGCACAAAGCACCCTCCACTCCCAAATACTCCAATAACAATCACAATAATCAAATCCTCCAATCTCCTAGACGCTTAGCCACCCTGCCTCCCAACTAAGCTCGTCCGTCTGGGATTTCCCATAGTCCTTTATACTCCTTGACCCGGAAGTGTTTGTCCCTCAGTCCATGTGACTTTCTATCACTTCCGGGTCAGGTACAACTTCTCTTTTTCTTCAACCTGGAAGTACGTAATTCCTCCCGTTCATGTGACTAGGACGCACTTCCAGGTTATAGGGCACATATGAGTCTACGAGCCTCACTACAGCGACTCCTTGTGGACCCCAAGGTATCCAGCAGGGCTGTGTATAAAAACTACAAAGTCTTTGAGGCCCTGCTGGAACTCGGGGCACGTCCATGCTGTCGGGAGAGCTCCTCCTGGCGGCCTGGGGGTGAGGGCCGGCAACTCTTGCCGGACATCCATCACAACATATATATATATATATATATATATATATATATATATATATATATATTTACATATATATATATATATATATAAACTGCTCAAAAAATTAAAGGAACACTTTGAAAACACATCAGATCTCAATGGGAAAAAGAAATCCTCCTGGATATCTATACTGATATAGACTGGGTAATGTGTTAGGAACGAAAGGATGCCACATTGTTTGATGGAAATGAAAATGATCAACCTACAGAGCCCTGAATTCAAAGGCGCCCAAAAATCAGAGTGAAAAATTATGTGGCAGGCTAGTCCATTTTGCCAAAATTTAATTGCAGCAACTCAAAATTGTATGCAGCACTTTGTATGGCCCCTGTGTTCTTGTATACATGCCTGACAACATCGGTGCATCCTTCTAATGAGATGACAGATGGTGTTGTGGGGGATCTCCTCCCAGATCTGGATCAGGGCATCACTGAGCTCCTGGACAGTCTGAGGTGCAACCTGGTGGCATTGGATGGACCAAAACATAATGTCCCAGAGGTGTTCTATTGGATTTAGGTCAGGAAAGTGTGGTGGCCAGTCAATGGTATCAATTCCTTTATCCTCCAGGAACTGCCTGCATACTCTCACCACATGAGGCCAGCAATTGTCGTGCACCAGGAGCCACTGTACCAGCATAGGGTCTGACAATGGGTCCAAGGATTTCATCCTGATACCTAATGGCAGCCAAGGTGCTTTTGTCAAGCCTGTAGCGGTCTGTGTGACCCTCCATGGATATGCCTCCCCAGACAATCATTAACCCACCACCAAACTGCTCATGCTGAATGATGTTACAGGCATCATAATGTTCTCCATGGCTTCTCCAGACCCTTTCACTTCTGTCACGTGCTCAGGGTGAACCTGCTCTCATCTGTAAAAAGCACAGGGCACCAGTGGTGCATCTGCCAATTCTGGTATTCTATGGCAAATGCCAATCGAGCTGCATGCTGCTGGGCAGTGAGCTCAGGGTCTATTAGAGGACATGGGGCCCTTGGGTCACCCTCATGAAGTCTTTCTAGTTGTTTGGTCAGAGACATTCACACCAATGGCCTGCTGGAAGTCATTTTGTAGGGCTCTGGCAGTGCTCATCCTGTTCCTCCTTGCCCAAAGGAGCAGATACTGGTCCTGCTGATGGGTTATGGACCTTCTATGGCCCTCTCCAGCTCTCCTAGAGTAACTGCTTGTCTCCTAGAATCTCCTCCATGCCCTTGAGACTGTGCAGGGAGACACAGCAAACCTTCTGGCAATGACACGTATGTGACATGTGCCATCCTGGAGAATTTGGACTACCTGTGCAACCTCTGTAGGGTCCAGGTATCGCTTCATGCTACCAGTAGTGACACTGACTGCCAAATGCAAAACTAGTGAAGAAACAGTCAGAAAAGATGAGGATGGAAAAATGTCAGTGGCCTCCACCTGTTAAACCATTCCTGTTTTGGGGGTCATCTCATTGTTGCCCCTCTAGTGCATGTGTTGTTAATTTCATTAACACCACAGCAGCTGAAACTGATTAACAACCCCCTCTGCTACTAAACTGACCAGATTAATATCCCATAAGTTTCATTGACTTTATGCTATACTCTGATTAAAAAGTGTTCCTTTAATTCTTTTGAGCAGTATATATATATATATACATATATACATACACATACATATACAAACATATATACATATACAACCATATAGCAAGACAAGAAGCACCAGCACTCTAAAGAGTATATATAGATATATATACATGCAAAAGATCAAAGTCTTTAGAGTGTTGGTGCTCAGCAAGACAGGACCTGAGATGAAGACTGTACTCCTTTGGTACTGCGTCTCTCCGGAAAATCCTTGGGTACCGTCGGTTTGACTTTGTGTCGAATGAGCAGTTGCTCATGGAGTCCCGAATGAGGCACATTACCTGCGTCGTGAGGAAGCATCAGTTACAGCACTACGGCCATGAGGCACGTAACCCCCCCAAGATCCTCATTGTTGGGGACCTGAGTGGCTTGACCAGGCCAAGGGGTCGCCCACGTAACACCTGGCAGATATGTCATTAGATAGAGGGTCAATTCCAGAAGGTGGGACTGGACCGCGCGTCTGACTGGGGGGTTGCCAACCGGGATCCCGAGTTGTTTTGTCATGTAGCGAGTGCTGCAATGCGCTGTACCAGTGCAAGCTCCCTAACTTGACTTGACTTGTACATTAACATTACCATAATAATGCCTTTGTTTTATCAGTGCAATATGATGCTTGTTAAAAAGGATGACTTCCGCTCTTACATGCACGTAGTACTGCGTGGGCATTATGAACTATCGTATTTGTTCAAGTTCTATTCAAATTTTAAATATAAGTAATTTTTATTTAGTCAACAGAAATATCTTTGGTAGGAATGTAAGTTAAATTTAGACATCATTGCATACATTTTTCTTCACCATAGAAATGTAAAGATTGAATTCAACTTACATTCCTACCAAAAATATTTCTGTCGACTAAACAGAACCTACTGTACTTATATCCAAATAGAACTTGAAAAGATATATTTTTTCGAATCTGAGCGCGCATTTTAGATCGACTTAACGCGCACTACATACAGCCCCGTGCTATTGTGCTCTGGCCTGCCTGCCTCAATAAGTCACTGTCGCTTCGCTCTTACTTTTTTACCATTCATTCAATCATGGGCCTCTCTACAGTTTTGTTTATGTTTGGGTTGTAATGTTCATTAAAGTTACGTATGATCTGGTCCATTGGCGGACCATGCATCACACACCTAGGCCTTAAGTACTACTCCGTCTGAGTCAACCCGCCCTTCAAAAACTAATTTATAGTTATAAAAACCATTTTAAATATGCAGAAATACAGTATAAAGAGCCGCTGCATCGCAGATAGATAACTTCTGTAGCCACAATAAATGCCTTTATTGAATAGACAAAACAGGGGTGAACAAGTTCCTTTCTACTGCAGCCACAGCCGCAACACACATAAAAAACATCAATAATAACTCATAAACTTTGTACAATATCTTAAACAATATTATTTAGAAAAACCGCAACATTTTACTCACCAAAAATTTGGATTATTTGTAAACAAAATCCATCCTCATCCTCTCCTCAAAAACAGTTCAATCACTCTGTCGTACAGATTATCCGTGCGCCTCAGTTCCATCAAAAAGTCCCTTTCTATTGCCATCGAAGCTAATGCTGAAAATCTAACCTGCGGCTTCTATCCAATCAATGGGTCTGAATACGGTGGCGTCGGCGTACGCCTGCTAGAGGGCCGTACTGACACCAACTCAAAATCTGATTGGTTGAAGCAACAGGTTAATCTACATTTATTCTGTGTTAGAGTGCCTGCACAACGGATTGTAAAGTCCTCTCTGCCTGGCAACAAATGATGGCTGAAATGTGATTGGTTAAATGCTTTAATATGAAAATATATGCCTGGAAGCAGCACAACCATCGGAAAAGCTATGAAAGGAAGCGGACAGACTATTTGGAATTATTTAATAAGTATTCATGGACAAAATATAATTAACATCAGTTTGTGATTCAGATATTTTTACTTATGAATATGCTAAGTACAGTCCTTCACCCGCGAATATTTACCTTATATGGGCAGGCACTCAATTACGTGGGAGGCGTGATGACGCGAGAGACAACTCTGCCTCCCACGGCCATCGAGCTTCAGTCTATCACAGTATATGGACAAAAAAATAGGTTCCAGTTATGTACGCACAGAATTTCGAAATGAAACCTGCCCAACTTTTGTAAGTAAGCTGTAAGGAATGAGCCCGCCTAATTTCAGATTTCTACCTACACGGGAAGTTGGAGAATTAGTGATGAGTGAGTGAGTGAGTCAGTCAGTGAGACACACATTCATCCACATATATATTGTCAGGGATGCCAGGGGCAATGACCCGGCCGGGACGCCTTGAGGGACCGGAGGAGGGACTACGTGCACCCGGGATCACGTGGGGGCCGCCATCCTGGTTGCTTTGGGGGCTACGGGCACAGAGCTTTGAAGCTCCACCATGTAGGGACCCGTGGTTGCCGCCAGGGGGCGTTCCCGTGCCTCGGGAGCCCTGGACCTCAGCGAGTGCTGCCAACCAAAGGGGCGCGAAAACCTCGGAGGGGTGCCAAAGGAGTGGGCACTGGGGTGCCGGTAAGAGGGGGGAGCGCAGCCTGTGCGAGGCACAGGAGGACACCAACTGGTGGTGTTCAGGTGGCTTCTCCGCCCCTATCCCTGTTAGGAGAACAGAGCCGGACATCGGTGGTCCAGGAGTAGGACCCGCTACGGGGGTAAGCTGCCCTCGCCGGACGTGCCGCTCCTCCCGAGTGGTCTTCACTGGCTGTGGGGCACTGTCAGGGATGTCAGGGGCAACGACCCGGCCGGGACGCCTTGAGGGACCGGAGGAGGGTCTACGTGCACCCTGAATCACGTGGGAGCCGCCATCCTGGTTGCTTTGGAGGCCACGGGCGCAGAGCTTTGAAGCTCCACCCTGTAGGGACCCAAAGGTCGCCACCAGGGGGCGTTCCCGTGACTTGGGAGCCCTGGACCTCAGCACTTCCACCACACCAGGAAGTGCTGGGGGGAAGAAGAGCAGTACAGTACGGCGGGGACGGTGAGTTGGCCGAACCCGTACAGCATAAGGGATAATCCGCCAAAATTGGCTGTAATGTTAATGACCAGCAATGAGTACGCGGGTCTCCAACAACAAACGCGGCAGGGAGTGCTGTGCGCGAGGTGAGGAGAGAGAGAACGCAGCGGCTGGCTGGACAGGGGCTGATGAGTGCCCTGGGTCATAGCGCCCTACGCTCCGAGCCCGCGGCAGTCTCCCGTTGCTCTGTAGGAAGGCAGACGGGATTGGATCTGAGCGCTTGCCATGCTCAGACCCAGACCGTCACGGCGTCCCAGAGGAAAGGGAGGAATCGAGGGAAGAATACCGGTTCCTCCGATATAGTGGTGCTGGGTGCTCACGTCCGGTTGCTGGCCGCCTTCTGCAGGGGTAGAGGGAACCCGTGAAGTCAGTGGGGAGGAAAGGACTGAAGGCGGTCCCGTCGGTTACATCGACAGGAGGGACACGGAACCCACGGAGGGTGCCGGTTGGAGGGGCGCTGCCAGTGTGTGGCACAGGGGGACGCCAGGGAATGGTGTCCAGGCAGCGGCTCTGCCCCCGTCTTTCTCTGTGTTGCAGTACCGGACCCTGGACGTGCAGTAGGACCTGCTTCGTTGGGAACCTGCCCTCATGCGACTGGCCGTCTGACGGGAGGACTCTCCTCTGGCGAGGGGGTGCCGCCACGGCTGGTGGAGCCTACGACAGAGCGAGTGGCGCCAACCAAAGTGGCGCGAAAACCTCGGAGGGGTGCCAAAGGAATGGGCACTGGGGTGCCGGTAAGAGGGGGGAGCGCAGCCTGCGCAAGGCACAGGAGGACACCAACTGGTGGTGTTCAGGTGGTGTTTCCGCTCCTATCCCTGTTAGGAGAACAGAGCCGGACCTTGGCGGCCCAGGAGTAGGACCCGTTACGGGGGTAAGCTGCCCTCGCGGGACATGCCGCTCCTCCCGAGTGGTCTTCGCTGGCTGTGGGGCACTGTCAGGGATGTCAGGGGCAACGACCCGGCCGGGAAGCCTTGAGGGACCGGAGGAGGGTCTACGTGCACCCTGAATCATCCTGGTTGCTTTGGGGGCCACGGGCACAGAGCTTTGAAGCTCCACCCTGTAGGGACCCGTGGTCGCCGCCAGGGGGCATTCCCTGTGCCTTGGGAGCCCTGGACCTCAGCACTTCCGCCACACCAGGAAGTGCTGGGGAAAAAGAGGGGCGCCAGTGCTTCCGGGATGCAGCCAGCACTTCCGCCACACAGGGGCGTGTCGGCGGGTGATTGCCAGAACCCACCTGGAGCACATCCGGGTGATAATAAAAGGGGCCGCCTCCCTTCATTCAGGGCGAGAGTTGGGAGCGGAGAGGACTGAGCTTGCTGGAGGAGGCAAGGAGGCGGCCTGAAGGTGAAGAAGGCATTGTGTGGCCAGGACTTTTGGGGACTTTGGGGGTTTTGTGGTGCACTTGTGTGACTTTATTATTGTAAATAAACGTGTTGTGGGTGAAATTAACGTGTCCACCAGTCTGTTGTTGGGCCAGTCTCCACTATATATATATATATATATATATATATATATATATATATATATATATATATATATATACACATATCTACACACATACATATACATCCATGGAAAAAACAGACATAGTCAGAGTGGCAATCTTATGTTTGAGCAAAACCTATAGAAATGCAAATATCTAATCATCAGTAGAGGAAGTGGAATCCTTACTTTAGGTTACAGTAGTTAATACTAATAAAAAAACAATTAACTGAAGTATATTATTACAGTTATAAACCCCATGCAGCAACACAGGTAAAGATGTAAAGATGGAAGTGTTCATACTTATTATTATTATTATAATACTTCTACTAGGAATTTTGGAAAGGAACTATGGATTTGTTTTAATTTGCATTCTAGCACATGTAAACACTGAGGGACATTAACTGTCAGACTTTGGCTGTAATTTTATACTCAAGAAGTTACTATTCCCACTAAAGATAGACCTTGTCAATTTGGTTAGTGGAAGCAACATAGCAAATTGTGGTGAGTTTGATGAAGTACAACCCCAATTCCAATGAAGTTGGGATGTTGTGTAAAATGTAAATAAAAACAGAATACAATGATTTGCAAATCCTTTTCACCTATATTCAATTGAATACACTACAAAGACAAGATATTGAAATGCTCAAACTGATCAACTTTATTGTTGTTTTGCAAATCTTCACTCATTTTGAATTTGATGCCTGCAACACGTTCCAAAAAAGCTGGGACAGGGACATGTTTACCACTGTGTTATATCACCTTTCCTTTTAACAACACTCAATAAGCATTTGGGAACTGAGAACACTAATTGTTGAAGCTGTGTAGGTGGAATTCTTTCCCATTCTTGCTTAATGTACAACTTCAGTTGCTCAACATTCCGGGGTCTCCGTTGTTGTATTTTGCGCTTCATAATGCTCCACACATTTTCAATGGGAGACAGGTCTGGACTGCAGGCAGGCCAGTCTAGTACCCGCACTCTTTTACTACGAAGCCACGCTGTTGTAACATATGCAGAATGTGGCTTCACATTGTGCTGCTGAAATAAGCAGGGACGTCCCTGACAAAGACGTTGCTTGGATGGCAGCATATGTTGCTACAAAACCTGTATGTACCTTTCAACATTAATGGTGCCATCACAGATGTGCAAGTTACCCATGCCATGGGCACTAACACACCCCCATACCATCACAGATGCTGGCTTTTGAACTTTGCACTGATAACAATCCGGATGGTCCTTTTCCTCTTTGGCCCAGAGGACACGACATCGATGATTTTCAAAAACAATTTGAAATGTGGACTCGTCAGACCACAGTACACTTTTCATCAATCCATCTCAGATGAGCTTAGGCCCAGAGAAGCCGGCGGCATTTCTGGGTGTTGTTGATATATGGCTTTCACTTTGCATGGTAGATTTTAACTTGCACTTGTAGATGTAGCGATGAACTAACTATGTTAACTGACAATGGTTTTCTGAAGTACTCCTGAGCCCACGTGGTAATATGTTTTACAGAATGATGTCGGTTTTTAATGCAGTGCCGCCTGAGGGATTGAAGGTCACGGGCATCCAGTGTTGGTATTCGGCCTTGCCGCTTACGTGCAGAGATATCTCCAGATTCTCTGAATCTTTTGATGATATTATGGACAGTAGATGATGAAATCCCTAGATTCCTTGCAATTGTACGTTGAGAAACTTTCTTAAACTGCTGGACTATTTGCCCACACAGTTGTTCACAAAGTGGCGAACCTCGCCCCATCCTTGCTTGTGAACGACTAAGCCTTTTGGGGATGCTCCTTTTATACCCAATCATGACAAACACCTGTTTCCAGTTAACCTGTTCACCTGTGGAATGTTCAAAAAAGGTGTTATCTGAACATTCCTCAACTTTCCCAGTCTTTTGCTGCCCCTGTCCCAGCTTTTTTGGAACGTGTAGCAGGCACCAAATTCAAAATGAGTGAAGATTTGCAAAACAACAACAACGTTTATCAGTTTGAACATTCGATATCTTGTCTTCATAGTGTATTCAATTGAATATAGGTTGAAAAGGATTTGCAAAATAATGTATTCTGTTTTTATTTACGTTTTACACAACGTCCCAACTTCAAGTGTGTATCTAGGATGTTAAAAAGGGCAAACTCTTAGGTCTACGCCACATAATTTACTAAATTCATGGTGTTTTCTTGGCAGTCATTGTTCCACCCATGCCATCCTTTAATATCATCCAAGAGCTATGAACTCTCTAATCCTGGTTTGAGTCCACTGATATTTTTATTTTATTTTTTTACCTATTATCCTTCCAGTGTCAAGTCTGTGAAGTAAGTACAGGGTCTACTTGTAGTGGACAGATTAGGTAGTCAAACTGTGATTGGAAACCTCTGTGACAAGTTGCATACAGATCTCCACACACATGAAAACAGCCATGGAGGACGAAAGACTCAATCATTAGACACAAATATGCTCACCTTAATGTTTAACTAGTTCGGATTAAGAAACTCATTTGTGATGAAACTACATCAAAGTCAAACATTTTTTGAGCACACCGTAATTGAGTGCTCACAATCTTTTATTGAAAACTAGCAAAATACCCGCGCTTTGCAGCGGCGAAGTACTGCCTTAAAATTTTGTATTAAGAAGAATAGTAAACCTTTATAAACTAAGGGAAAATATACCAATAATTATTTGTTAAGTATCTCTTTGTATACCACATTGTCAGTTCAGCCCTCCGGTTGTAATATGACCAAGCTGTACGCTGAGCTTACTCTTGAGCATGCAACGTACAGTTGGCCATGTGAAAAGCAATCTTGCCTCAAATCAATGCCAACCTTGTGTAAGGTCTGTCCCTGAGACTTATTAATTGTCATCGCGAAGCAGAGCCTAACTGGAAATTTGAGGCATTTGAATTGAAATGGGAGATCAGAGGGTATAACGGTGATGCGAGGAATACATTCAGAGTGTGGCGCTTTGCTGTTTTTTTGTGTAGCTGCCTTCATACAGCTTCTCCGCTGCTTTATAAACGAACACCATATAAGGCCGTCGTTTCTCCTTGCTTCGTGGTTCTGTACTGTTTTATTGTTCGTTTATTACGATTGCTATAGATATTGTGTAGCTCTTTCAGTCTTACTTTACTGTTCAGGTACCCATTTCCTTTATTTAATCCGCGGCTTGTACGCTATTATTTGTACATTTATTATGATTCTAGATATTTATTGATTCCCTTCTTTGGCTGACTGCCTGCTCATATAAGGCGCTCTGCTGGTATTTTGTAAAGCAGCCTTTACACAGCTTCTCCACTGTTTTATAAACGAATGACATATAAGGCCATCCTTTTTCCTTGCTTCTCCAAGGAAGCTGCCTTTTTATTTAATCCACGGGTTTTCCACTGTTTTATTGTTCGTTTATTACGATTGTTATAGTTCTCTTTATATAGCACGTTGTCATTTCAGCACTCCGGTTGTAATATGACGAAGCTGCGCGAGCTCACTCTTAAGAATGCAACGTATAGTTGTCCAGGAGAAAAGCAATCTTGCCTGAAATCAATGGCAACCTTTTGTAGGGTCTGTCCCTGAGACTTATTACTTGTCATCGCGAAGCAGAGCCTTACTGGAAATTGGAGGCATTTGAATTGAAATGGGAGATCAGACGGTATAACGGGGATGTGAGGAATACATTGAGTGTGGAGAAACTCTAGAGACAGCGTGTGTATTAACTTGTGGATTTTTCTGTGAGTATTTAGTGGCAGCGTGACGATGTTGCTTCCGCAAGACCGCATTAGCTGTGGAGCTCAGCTCAGAGCATACTCTTTTCCTACCTTGTCACTTGTGTAATGCGTTTTTTGAACAGGTTTAATGCATGGAAGTGATCACTCGTACTGCGTTCAGTCAGTTCACGTGAGCTGTTCTCTTGTGTAATGTTGCGATGTCCATGGCTTTATTTAATGTTAGCTAAGACCCAGCACTTAAAAGTTTCTTGCTACAGCAATTTTAACTCACGAATAAAGTATTCGACGAAGGCATGATAAACGGCAGCGGGAGCGTGTCCATAAACTTAATTTAAACTTACGGTTTACACCATGCTTTACTTCCGCAGTAGCTGCACTTATGAATAAGCTTGTATGCATTTTTCTTCAGCGCTCTTTAGAGCTCTTCCTTGTTTTCTACATACTGCGTTCACAGTCAGTTCACGTGATTACGTGAGAGGCATGATGATTTGACACGCAACTCCGCCCCCCACGGCCATCGCTAAAGTCCATTACATTATATGTAGAAAATAGCTTCCAGTTATGACCATTACGCATAGAATTTTGAAATGAAACCTGCCCAACTTTTGTAAGTAAGCTGTAAGGAATGAGCCTGCCAAATTTCAGCCTTCTACCTACACAGGAAGTTGGAGAGTGAGTGAGTGAGTGAGTGCTTTGCCTTTTATTAGTATAGATTAGTTTCTATATTTTATTACCTGATTCAGGATGGTGCAGGGAGGTTGGGGTGGATGACAGCTTGGGCGCTGTCATGGTATATGTCCTTTAAAATTACTTTTGAAGAGTGCAAGACGTTTTTCTGAAGGGTTATGCTTTAATTGTGGGGTATATAGGCATATGGTTCCAAAATGCCCGAAATGGGCAATTTAAAGGAAACACATAGTTTCCAAGCACACATGTGTTGAATAAGGAGAAGCAGGTACTGACAAATCAAACAATTATACAAAATAGTCCCCATCCAGGTGCAAGATAAATTTAATTTATTAAATTTATTAAATTGAGGCTTTGCATAGAGCTTTAACATTTCAGGACTAATACAGTAATTGGGTCTTCCTAGGACTCCTTTGAAGGATAAATACATGTTTTCTATCTCTCTCTTTTAGAAGCCAAGGCCATGGATAACTACATAAAAGATAATTTACTCATGTGATTAGCATGAGTATAAGCAAGATATTTCTTGGTTCTGTCAACTATTTATGGCAATTTTTACTGTATTTCAACATTGTTCCCATTATCCAGACAGCTTCACTAACAAAGAATTAAAACAAAAAATTCCCTAGACCCATGATTTAAACTATTTAAAGTATCTTAAAAATATTTGAGTATTTAGAGACTGCTGAACAGCTTTATACTAATGAAGCAGTTTTACTTTTTAGCTGTTAAATGTTTTTGTATTTTTTTTTTACCTGGCAGGATAAAGGAATAAACAAACAGACAGAAACACTGTTTCATTTTTATAAGGAACTAGCCTTTTTTGTGCTTCACTAGATACTGAGTGAACTAGAATGAAACATCAAAGTTTAGCAGTAGGCTCGAGTAGACAATACACAAAAAAAGCAAGTAGCGCATAAGAGAAGAGAGAGTTTGCAATACATGAAAGTATAAGTGATTCGTCAATATACAACATGTACAGTATATAGTTTACAGATGTGTAAACTATAGAAAACCTTGTCAGTGTATCAAACAATGTTTTTATCTTCATGAAGGATTTCTCATGGATGTGCAAAGTGACAACTAAGTTGTTGTCAAGGAAATGCAAACATCTGAAACATTTTTTGCTTGTGACCTGCTGTCCACAAGGTGTTTCAAGTTAAAATTCTGTTAACTAGAGCTTTTCAACTTCAGGCTTTTTAACCATATAAAATAAATACAAAAACAATCTGCCATTTGTCACAAATGGTATCACATCATATGTGCAACCTTTAATTTACTGGTAGTGTGTGTTGCTGGGTCATGTCTGTTGAGCTCATTCACAGTTATATCTAACACATTATCACATCATAACAAGCGATCACCTGTATAAAATACAGTGGTTTTGGGATCTCCTAATAAACCCTATGGACTTCACGAAAGCCTGAATATCAAAATTGTTTTGGGGACCATAAAACAAAAATTATAAATGTTATTGTTTTATAAATTATATAGTATCCATTACTGCATTTGGGAGAAAATTTTGCAAGCGTGCAGAGAGCTCTTTAGGAATTAGTGTTAAGTAGCCTACTGACTCAGGATGTGAAATTTATGACAGGCTGGGGATATGCATCAAACCAGTTTGGCAAAGGTGACTCTGTTTGGACACTACAAGCCTATAAGCCATCCCCCACTGGAAAGCAATAAACTGCCTAGCTGAAACAGAATTGGATGAACCAAGGGTGTTGACTACACCCATTAGTCTAAGATTGGTGAAAAAAAATGATATAAGTTGATCACTCTGCTACTCTAGCCCTCTCTTGTCATGTTGCTATGAAGAAAAGACCACCTGTCTCTCCTTTGCCATTTCTCTATGATGAAGGCAACCCATCTTAGCCATATTGAAACAGGCATAAAGCCTGTATTTAATACTCAATTCAAAGCTGGGAGCAACCTATCAATGCAAGATTCACTACTACTTAAGCTGTAATGGTATTTTTGTCACCCTCACTGTACTTTGCTTATAATTTGAGCATATTACATAAATTAAACAAGTAAATGTGTAGCTCCTTCTCCTGCTTGTTCTTTTATTCTGCCTAATTGCCTGAGGTTATAGATAATGAAGGAAACAGGGGAGGAAGTACTGAAGTACAGTACCTGACCACAGAGTGGGACATGTATGGGATTTAAGGCAATTTGGTAAAGTCTATGTAATAATGAGCATAAAGGGGAGAATAGGGTCACATTGGACTCTATACAATAAAACACTATAGTGGTAATGTTGCTCAGAGAAGGTGGGAGCTGACACAGACAGAGATCAGATAAAGTCACCAAGAAGCATAGTGCACACAGTGGTCAGAGATGGGCTGACAGATTATGCTTTCCGCTAAGTTCAATTCATGCTGCAAAGTACTCACCTCTGAGCCAGAGAACATGGATTCACAGCTCATCACAGACAGTTCACAACAGTTAAAATATTCAGGCTGAAATGCTTTGTAGTATAAGCCCATTACTGCCCAATACTGCACTTGGGAGAAAATACTGCAGCAGAAAGTTAAAAGCTCTTCTTAAGCTTTAGGCTGGAGGGAACAAATAAATGTATATGTCAGCAGGAGGGTGAAGTAAGATTTTTGACTGGCAGCAAGCTTTTAATCCAGGAGGGCTTGAAAAGAAGGAAGCAGATGTTTTTGGGAAATGAATGAATCAGACCACCAGGCAAGCGTTAGTGCTTGACTTTATCGGACATCATCAACATGGAAAAGAAAAGTGGCTTATTGAAACATTAATAAATAAAGAATATGTTCAGAAGGGAAAAACAGGAAAGCATACTGTAAGTATTAACCAATGGGTCAATAAGAAGCAAATGGGTTCAGGAAAGTTTTGTATGTAGAAAAAAGAAAAAAAAAATGGTTATTGCATGTTCTTCAGATGGGCAGAGATAACATTAACCTCTTCGAAGCAAGATAAAGTTGTAGCAAAAAACAATGACAGGAAGATAAGATCTAGATCGAAACCTTCTATGTGAATTTTGAAACTTAGCTTTTATGTTTAAGTTTTGTATAAATTTTCACATTCTTTCATGAGAGTTGCATGATTTTATGAAAACAAAGAAAAGCCAAGCAAAATGACACCTTTTATTGGCTAACTAAAAAGATTACAATATAAAAGCTTGCATATTGTAATCTTTTTAGTTAGCCAATAAAAGGTGTCATTTTGCTTGGCTTTTCTCAATATTCATAATGGCTAACAGGGTACAACACCCTAGTACTACATGAAAACAAAGAGTAAACCAAAATGTTCCAAAAATAAACATACGATAAATAAATGGGGGTGGCACGGTGGTAGCGCTGCTGCTTCGCAGTAAGGAGACCTGGGTTCGCCTCCCAGGTCCTCCCTGCGTGGAGTTTGCATGTTCTCCGAATGTCTGCGTGGGTTTCCTCCGGGTGCTCCAGTTTCCTCCCACAGTCCAAAGACATGCAGGTTAGGTGCACTGGCAGTCCTAAATTCTCCCAAGTGTGTGCTTGGTGTGTGAGTGTGTGTGAGCCCTGGATTTGTTCCTGCCTTGCGCCCTGTGTTGGCTGGGATTGGCTCCAACAGACCCCCGTGACCCTGTGTTAGAATATAGCGGGTTGGATAATAGATGGATGGATGGAAAAATATATGGAAACTATAGGAAAACATGACAGAAACACTAATCTGTTTTTAAATTAAATACAGAGATTAGAACAAAAACATTCAAATTGCAGACTTCTAAATTTAACTATGTGATCCCCAATACAATTCAACTCCATGTGATTTCTGAAATATAATGCATTTTCTGAGAGAGTCTTGTTGGCAGGTGGTGGCATGTGATTGACTCACCCCTCCCACATTCTGAAATTGTCAAAATGCTGTTTGGTATTAAACCCAATCACTGTTCTGGCTCCTTTCTCATGTTCACCTTGAGACCTTGAATATTTAGACTCTTGGCTTAATTAAGTGCTATGAAATTATTCTACTGTAAGTGGTGCAAGTTAAGTAGGGGTGGTGGAATTATAAATGAATTCCATTTAGTGGTAATAACACTTGTAGAGAAGAATAATATTTAGCATATGAGACTTTTTTATTCATGTCTAACAATGTCTAATTTTAATATGCAGGGAAACTGTATGAGCCAGTCATGGACATTTTCAAATATCAGTTAAGACGTTTTGTTAGGGAGAAAATTGATCTGACGTTCTTTGATAAGAAGACCACCTGGGCAACTTTCTTATTTGTCTGAAACATGGAGAAAATACTAACTTTTGAGGCAATAAGAGGAGGCTTGTGATGGCATGCTCTGTCCAAATCAAAGCAAGTCAATTTTATTTACAGAGCACATTTAAAACAACAGAATTTGACCAAAGTGTCATACAGTTCCCATACATACAGTAATAAATATATAGATACAGTAAATAAATACACAAAAATGTATAAATAGATTTAAAAAAACAGTAATCTCTAGCATATTTAAAAAACTAAAGATAGGTTTTTAGACAACTTAAAAGTGACCAAAGTTTGTGCTGACCGAACATAAAAAGGTAGATCATTACCAAAGTTTACGCTAGACCTCGGCACAACCAGTAACTTCTGGTCAGATGACCAAAATGATCATGATGGAGAGTAAGGGTGTAAAAGGAAGTCAGTAAAATAAGAGAGGGCCAAACCATTTAGATACTTAAAAACAACAATAAAACCTTAAACTTGATCCTGTAGCGAACAGGAAGCCAATAAGGAACAACTAAAATTAGTGTGATGTGATTATGTTTTTCTGTGCCTCTTAGGAGTCTGACCAGAGTGTTCTGGACTAGATGAAGACATGCAAGGGATGACTAATACTTAACTCCACTGTATAATGAGTTTCAAAAGTCAAGTTAAGAAGAGACAAAAGCATGAAGTTAGTTTTGAAAATCAACTGCAGAAAGAAAAGGCTTGACTTTAGCTAGTACCATGAGCGGATAGAAATATCTGACTTTTACAATGGAGTTAATGTATTTATTTAATTTGAGAGCATTATCAAAATCACACCAAGATTTTTTGTGAAAGGTTTACAGAAGGTTGTCAAAGGACCAAGATCATTTGCAGCGGCACAAATAATATCAGAAGGTCCAAAACACACTAAATCTGTTTTTTGTCATTTAAACTAGGAACAATTTAGTTACATCTATATTTTAATGTATTTCAGACATTTCAGTAATGGTTCAAGATAGTTTGTTTTGCTCTGTTTCAGTGGAAGATACAGCTGTGTATCATCTGTGAAGCAATGAATAGAAATACCATATATACTGTATATAAACTGCTCAGAAAAATTAAAGGAACACTTTGAAAACACATCAGATCTCAATGGGAAAAAGAAATCCTCCTGGATATCTATACTGATATAGACTGGGTAATGTGTTAGGAACGAAAGGATGCCGCATCGTTTGATGGAAATGAAAATGATCAACCTACAGAGCCCTGAATTCAAAGACGCCCCAAAATCAGAGTGAAAAATTATGTGGCAGGCTAGTCCATTTTGCCAAAATTTAATTGCAGCAACTCAAAATTGTACGCAGCACTTTGTATGGCCCCTGTGTTCTTGTATACATGCCTGACAACATCGGTGCATGCTTCTAATGAGATGACAGATGGTGTTGTGGGGGATCTCCTCTCAGATCTGGATCAGGGCATCACTGAGCTCCTGGACAGTCTGAGGTGCAACCTGGTGGCATTGGATGGACCACAACATAATGTCCCAGAGGTGTTCTATTGGATTTAGGTCAGGAAAGTGTGGTGGCCAGTCAATGGTATCAATTCCTTCATCCTCCATGAACTGCCTGCATACTCTCACCACATGAGGCCAGGAATTGTCGTGCACCAGGAGCCACTGTACCAGCATAGGGTTTGACAATGGGTCCAAGGATTTCATCCTGATACCTAATGGCAGCCAAGGTGCATTTGTCAAGCCTGTAGCGGTCTGTGTGACCCTCCATGGATATGCCTCCCCAGACAATCATTAACCCACCACCAAACTGCTCATGCTGAATGATGTTACAGGCAGCATAATGTTCTCCATGGCTTCTCCAGACCCTTTCACTTCTGTCACGTGCTCAGGGTGAACCTGCTCTCATCTGTAAAAAGCACAGGGCAACAGTGGTGCATCTGTCAATTCTGGTATTCTATGGAGAATGCCAATCGAGCTGCATGCTGCTGGGCAGTGAGCTCAGGGCCCATTAGAGGACATGGGGCCCTTGGGTCACCCTCATGAAGTCTTTCTGGTTGTTTGGTCAGAGACATTCACACCAGTGGCCTGCTGGAGGTCATTTTGTAGGGCTCTGGCAGTGCTCATCCTGTTCCTCCTTGCCCAAAGGAGCAGATACTGGTCCTGCTGATGGGTTATGGACCTTCTATGGCCCTCTCCAGCTCTCCTAGAGTAACTGCTTGTCTCCTAGAATCTCCTCCATGCCCTTGAGACTGTGCAGGGAGACACAGCAAACCTTCTGGCAATGACACGTATTGATGTGCCATCCTGGAGAAGTTGGACTACCTGTGCAACCTCTGTAGGGTCCAGGTATCGCCTCATGCTACCAGTAGTGACACTGACTGTAGCCAAATGCAAAACTAGTGAAGAAACAGTCAGAAAAGATGAGGAGGGAAAAATGTCAGTGGCCTCCACCTGTTAAACTATTCCTGTTTTGGGGGTCATCTCATTGTTGCCCCTCTAGTGCATCTGTTGTTAATTTCATTAACACCACAGCAGCTGAAACTGATTAACAACCCCCTCTGCTACTTAACTTACCAGATTAATATCCCATAAGTTTCATTGACTTTATGCTATACTCTGATTAAAAAGTGTTCCTTTAATTCTTTTGAGCAGTATATTTTAGATGTATCCTAAGGGCAACATGAACAGTGAAAAATTAATACGCCCAAGAAAAAATCCTTGAGGAACACCACAGATGAGAGGGGCAGAGGCTGAATGAAAATATTCTCTGTTAGGTATTGCCCAAACCATTCCAAAGCAATTCCTTGGATACCCACCTACTACTCAAGATGGAAGATAAGGATGTCATGATCAACTGTATCAAATGCTACAGTTATATCTAAAAACAACACAATAACAGTATATCCAGGGTCTAAGACATCTTTCATTTTGAGAACACCTCACTTTTAGTGGCCATATTCAGACTGGTTGCTTCGTCCTATTCAGATGATAACCTGAGAAGAGCTGACTAGAGTAACAGAGTGGAACCATAAGTTTAGGCACTGCCTGAAACTACACATCTGGCACTATCAGGGTGAATGGTTTGTAATGCCACATTCTGTTTGCTTTGATATGGAAGTATTTAAAGTAAAATGTATTATTATCTACCATATACAGTTAGGTCCATAAATATTTGGACAGAGACAACTTTTTTCTAATTTTGGTTCTGTACATTACCACAATGAATTTTAAATGAAACAACTCAAATGCAGTTGAAGTGCAGACTTTCATCTTTAATTCAGTGGGATGAACAAAAAGATTGCATAAAAATGTGATGCAACTAAAGCATTTATTAACATAATCCCTTCATTTCAGGGGCTTAAAAGTAATTGGGCAAATTAAATAACTGGAAATAAAATGTTCATTTCTAATACTTGGTTGAAAACCCTTTGCTGGCAATGACAGCCTGAAGTCTTGAACTCATGGACATCACCAGATGCTGGGTTTCCTCCTTTTTAATGCTCTGCCAGGCCTTTACTGCAGCGGCTTTCAGTTGCTGTTTGTTTGTGGGCCTTTCTGTCCAAAGTTTAGTCTTCAACAAGTGAAATGCATGCTCAATTGGGTTAAGATCAGGTGACTGACTTGGCCATTCAAGAATTTTCCACTTCTTTGCTTTAATAAACTCCTGGGTTGCTTTGGCTGTATGTTTTGGCTCGTTGTCCATATGTATCATGAAAGCGCCCAATCAATTTGACTGCATTTAGCTGGATTTGAGCAGACAGTATGTCTCTGAACACCTCAGAATTCATTCGGCTGCTTCTGTCCTGTGTCACATCATCAATAAACACTAGTGTCCCAGTGCCACTGGCAGCCATGCACACCCAAGCCATCACACTGCCTCCACCATGTTTTACAGATGATGTGGTATGCTTTGGATAATGAGCTGTTCCATGCCTTCTCCATATTTTTTCTTGCCATCATTCTGGTAGAGGTTGATCTTGATTTCATCTGTCCAAAGAATGTTTTTCCAAAACTGTGCTGGTTTTTTAGTTGTTCAATCTAGCCTTTCTATTCGTGAGGCTTATGAGTGGCTTGCAACTTGCAGTGCACCCTCTGTATTTACTTTCATGCAGTCTTCTCTTTATAGTAGACTTGGATATCGATACGCCTACCCCTGGAGAGTGTTGTTCACTTGGTTGGCTGTTGTGAAGGGGTTTCTCTTCATCATGGAAATGATTCTGCGATCATCCACCACTGTTGTCTTCCATGGACGTCCAGGTCTTTTTGCGTTGCTGAGTTCACCAGTGCTTGCTTTCTTTCTCAGGATGTACCAAACTGTAGATTTTGCCACTCATAATATTGAAGCAATTTCTCGGATGGGTTTTTTCTGTTTTCGCAGCTTAAGGATGGCTTCTTTCACCTGCATGGTGAGCTCCTTTGACTGCATGTTGTCTGTTCACAGCAAAATCTTCCACATGCAAGCACCACACCTCAAATCAACTCCAGGCCTTTTATTTGCTTAATTTATAATGACATAACGATGGACTTGCCCACACCTGCCCATGAAATAGCCTTTGAATCAATTGTCCAATTAATTTTGAGCCCCTGAAATGAAGGGATTGTGTTAAAAAAAATGCTTTAGTTGCCTCACATTTTTATGCAATCTTTTTGTTCAACCCACTGAATTAAAGCAGAAAGTCTGCATTTCAACTGCATCCGAATTGTTTAATTTAAAATTCATTGTGGTAATGTACAGAACCAAAATTAGAAAAAAGTTGTCTCTGTCCAAATATTTATGGACCTAACTGTATGAATAAATTAGTAATTTTTTCTTGTGTGTTCTTTTACTCTCTAATTGATTGGTGTTAAAATTAAAAAGGAAGGGGAATACTAAACTACATTACCTGACAGTGTGGTAAGATTATGGGATTTGAGACATTTTGTTAAGGTCTACATAATAAAAGAGTATAAAATGTAGAATAGGTTCACCCTATAACCCTAACACAACAAAGGACAATTTGTAGACAGGATGGAGGATGGGGAAGGGGCCTGTGCTTGAACCATTCTTTAGACTTCACATGGTATTAAGCACAAGTAGTGCATGAGCAAAGAATGAGAGTGCATAAGTGCATATATGAAAGAATAAGTGCTTTGTCAATAAACAGTGTTTTATTCAGATGTCTAACTACAGAAAATCTCTTATCAGTGGCTCAAAGCATTTTAATTGTCAAAACTGATTTCTCTTTTCTATGTGAAATATCAAATAAGTTGCTTTTAAGGAAAATGCAAACACCTGAAGCATTTTACACTCATGATCTGCTGTTCACAAGGTGTTTCAAGCACAGACATTTGAATTATAAACAATAAATGCAAAAAATATAAGCCACTTATCACAGCTGGCATCAAACCACATGTGCAACCAGATGTGCAGTGTGTGCTTTTGGATCATGTCTGTTGAGTGTACTCACAATTATAACTAACACTGTCATCACATCACTTAGGAAAAGATTGAAAAAGGATAAGTGTTCACCTCTATGAAAAATCTACCTTGCGCCTTGTAGACATGGTGCAGATACAGGGGTTTTGGGGTCTCTTAATAAGATTTGTGGCTTAAGCTCTCTGTATAAGTGTCTGTTTCCTTCCAGAGTTCAAAGACATGCAGGTTAGGTGGCATGGTGATGCTAAATTGGGTGTATGTGTGTGTGTGTGTGTGTGTGATGTGTCTAGAGATTGTTCCAACACAAAGCCCGATGCTAACACTGCAATACTCTCTGAAAAATACTGTATGTGCATGAGGCTCAACATTTCAGAAAACCAACTTGGCTGTAATAGTAGGCTTTCTTTTTTCTTTTCACATTTCTCTAAAATGATCTCACTCTTGGAACAGAGGTGAAAAGAACTCTCTTTGTGTAACAATATTTGGGAGGTGTGAGTAACTTTCTATTTAACCTGCCAGAATAACAGGTAATTTACAGTGACAGAATATAATCCTAATCTTACTGCATAGCTACCATAAACATGCAAATTAATTTAGATTAATTTAGAAATAAACTGACAATTCTCATATAATGACAAAATTGTATGAAATATAAGCATAATGATATATAATATAAGCAATAATGGTATTTTTACATATCCAAGGGTGTCTTCATTCAAATTAATCCTAAATTTCCATGTTGTGTGGTCTCTTTCGGTAATAAAATATGAGATTTCCCACATATACCCTGAGGCAAGCAGCATGTCACAACCGGATGAATCTGCTTTTATCAAAGACACCTACATTAAGCCACATAGAGTGAAACATAGAGCTTTAGCCCATTCTAAATATATATAGCTGTCTATGTCTGGTCATTTACATTACCTGAGTCAAGCTCTGATCACAGTTTTGTCTCTGTTGAGAATGATGCATTTGATGAGGGGACTTGAAGTTTGCTCGATTTCTAAGCACTGCTTTTAGTATAACTTTGAAGCTTTGTAACAAGCAGTTTTACACATAAAGTGTCATGAATTCAGTTACCATACCCAAACTGGGTTTGCCGCATGTTCTCTCTTTGTTAATTTACTGATCAGTGTTCTTTCAATTTCAAACAAAAATATATGCAGTGTTTCTTAGTGTACCTGTGAGTAATGTTATGGCTGGTTTATACTTCATGCTCCGAACGCGTATGAGGACGCATCATGGCTGCCACGCATTCCGAGCATGTCCTCAGAAATTAACACGACGCGTGCATGAGTTGCAGTAACAGGAAAAAATTGTGGGGTGCAGTGTGATCAATGTGCGTGCTTCGATGTTGGATGAATGGTTCGATGTGGTGAAGCAAATCATCAAACTTAAATGATGACATCCAATTGTATTTGTGGTACTTTTATTTTCAAGCGTTGGATATTCCCCATTGTAAAGACACAGAACAATTTAAACTTTTTTTTTTTGCACCTTCAAAACAACATCAGAATATACAGAAGTGTATTTGAGCCACAGACATAAAAATCAGGGACACGGTGAAAAGGTCTACTTTGTGATTAAGTGGAAACTTTGAGTTTAATCTTGAAATTTCCACAATAATCTTGCAGTTTATTTTGTCATTAAAATAGAACATCATTAACATCATCTTAAATCTGATCCAGTTGTTAATTACTATGTGCTTCTGGGGTCTTCTACTGCCCTGACAGCAGCAGCAGCAGGCAACAATTGCCACACAGAACACATTAAATGTATGATATTCCAACTGTCTGCAAATATAGAATTCTTAGATTTATACTTGATATCACTTTCATGTTGAAATGCATTAAAGTATCTATATTATGTTTTACAGATAAATGGTTAACTTTATTTAAATAATGAATACTGTTAATAATTACACATGGTATGTCAGAGGACTGGGACTTTGTGAAGTGGGGTCCAGCCTCACATGGGGAGGAAAAATGGAGGGGGTAGGGGTTAAGGAGGGGAGAGAAAGAGAGCAAACTATATTTAATCTATTATTTTAATCCTTATAATGATAACAACCAACATAACAATAAGCTTCACGTCAATATCTCGTGAAAAAATTGGAAATTAAGGTTAAAGATGTCTAGTGTTCCATTCCACCTTTACAAAGTAAACTAGAGGTGTGGGAATTCTCGTTTGTGGTATCAGATATAGTATCTGATCCTGAAGGGAGATATGAAATTGTCATGGGCAATTTATTTAACTGTAAAGTGATTTTGATAAATGTTTATGCACCCAATGTTGATGATAGGGAATTCATACAAAATTTATCTACATCCATTCCCAATGTGAACACTCATAAAATTATAATGGCTGGGGACTTTAATTGTGTTTTAAATCCACTCTTAGATAGGTCTCCTGTCACATGGGGGATGACATCTGACACTGCAAAGACAATTACACAGATTTTAACTGACCACAATTTATCAGACCCCCGGAGATTTCTAATCCCAAACTCAAGAACATATTACTTCTACTCACCAGTGCATCATTGCTACTCAAGAATTGATTATTTCTTTATAGTTAATTTCTTGCCAATGATTAAATCTTGCAAGTACGACGCTATTGTAAATTCCGACCATGCCACTTTGATCCTGGAGCTAAACACATTAGGCCCCACACACTCATCTCACAGATGACATCATAACCCACTTCTATTAGCAGATGAGAACTGTACAAAATTTATATCCAAACAAATCAGTTACTTTCTAGAGACAAATACAACCTCAGAAGTATCTGCAGGAATACTCTGGGAAACTCTAAAGGCCTTCTTAAGAGGATAGATTATTTCATAACTTTCCCACAGAAATAAATTCAAAATCAATAAGGTACCAGAGCTAACCAGCGAAATTACTAGAATAGATGAAGAGCATGCCAGGTGTCCAAGTGAGGCTCTTCATAGGAAAAAGCAGGCACTACATTCAGAGCTCAACCTGTTAACAACTAAAGAAACTGAACAACTCATTTTTAAATCAAGACATCATTATTATGAACATGGAGAGAAAGCTAATAAGCTTTTAGCTCAACAAATCCACAAGCAAGACGTTCGCAATGCAATCCCAGCAATCACCAACACAAACGGAGATAAAATCATTGACCATAAAAATATAATGCACACATTCAGAGACTACTATAAATCCTTATATTCTACTGAGTTTAAAGACAACAATACACAATCTAATGCATTTCTAGATACATCACAGTTACTACAAATAGATACTTTTAGTGCAGAGGAACTGGATAAACCTTTGGCGTTGTTAGAATTACTAGATGCTATAAAGTCATTTCAAAGCGGGAAAGCAGCAGGCCCTGATAACTACCCTGTACAATTTTATAATAAATTCTCCACTCAGCTAGCTCCCCTCTTATTAGCAACTATTACAGAAGCTAGAGACAATCAAATTCTACCTCAAACATTTCGCTAAGCATTAATCACCGTCTTTCCTAAACAAAATAAGGACTTATTACAATGTGCATCATATAGACCAATTTCACTTCTGAATAATGATGTTAAGATATTCTCCAAACTCTTAGCTAGAAGGATGGAGAAAGTGCTGCCTTCGGTAATATCACAAGATCACACTGAACTTATTAACTCTTTTAGGGCTAATTTTTTTTTTTCTTTTCTCCCAGGGCTGAATATTTTTCTAAAAACCTTTTTTTTTTTTTTTTACAAAAAGAACACAAAACAATTGTTTAACTTATCAAAGAAACAAAAAATATTTATTTTTGAACAACATAACTGTTTTGCATTTTGTATGAGCCTGCATAATATGTAATGTAACATATTATTTCACATACTGTAAATTTCACAAAGCAAAGTCCTGCAAAGTGCGGTAATGCTCAAAGCATCGAATTGCGTGCATTTCCACTTTGCACTCCTACAATATGTGTTGCACTGGTGCCTCTTTTTCAATAATCTGTTGCTGCACACAACACAGTCAGGCTTGTACTTTTTGTCCTCATAAGTTGCAGGAAAGTGGCGCTCAGTCAGCCTGTCTGGCACTGCTCTTTGTAATGGCCTTCCTCGCTTTGCCAAAGGCACTCCAACATATTCTGCCAGCAAGTTGTCCACCACCTTCTTGAGGAAATCTGCCACAGTCACAGTACTGTCACTGTTTGCCTGCTTGAATAATATATATCCATTTGTGAGTGCAATCTCACAGATGCGATGGTACACAGTGTGGTACCACTTGGTGGACTTATGGTCGTAAGCATATGACCCCAGCATCTGATCCAGTCGATCAACTCCAGCCATTTTACAGTTGTACTCTTCAAGTGCAACAGGCTTGTCCAGCTTCCTACCTTCTGGGTTTCCCATAGAACGAATTACCTTCTCACATAAATTGTTGGTGTGAACTGTAGTAATACAAATCACCCGATTGGCATCATGCCATGTCAATGCCACCAAGTTATCCGCCCGCATGAAAACAGGATTGTCACCTTTTTTCGTTTTCAGCCTCTCTGGCTTCAACTGTAAAGGCATGTGTCTCCTGCTCACCCTTACTGTGCCACAAGCTCCAATTCCCCTGCTCTGTAGCTCTATGAACAATTCTGGTGAACTATAAAAATTGTCCATGTACACAACATGTCCCAAATGTTCATAGCCCTGAAGCAGCTCCAGCACAACCTGAGTTGTCAAAGGACAGTTCTCCCTCTGAAATGGATGCTTACCAGTGTAAGTAATTACTTTTAGGCAGAAACCAGTGCTTGCTTCAGCCAATACAAAATCCTTGATGCCATACTTGGTGGGCTTATCTGGCATATATTGGCGGAAAAAAAGCCGTCCCTTATATTTTATCATGGACTCATCCACAGACAAATCACGGGCAGGCTGAAAAAATTGTTTATAGGTTGGCTCCACTATGTCAAGCTGGGGCTGAACTTTATACATGGGGTTATAGCCCTGCTCACCCCTTGGGATTTGCTTCTCATTATCACAAAAGTGAATGAAGCTTTGCAGCAGCATGTACCTATCACGGGGCATAACCTGTCCAAAGTCACCAGGTGACAAAGTACGTTTGGACCAGTGCTCCCTGAAATTATATCGCCATTCCAGTCCTATCTCTATCTGCAATGCCACAAAGCCCTTGATCTCGTCTTTGGTTGTGGGTTTCCACTTCGAAAAACGAGAATGCGGAGCAAGCGCTTCCCGCGAATCAAAAAATTGCTCTGCGTACCTGTTCGTCTCATCAGCTATCAGTTGAAAAACTGCCTCAGGAAAAAACAGCCTGAAATAGTCCAGCGGCGTGTAATCGGTTGTGTCCAGCAGCAAGCCGAGCCTTTTAGTATAGTCCGGTAGCCACTTCGGCTCCCAAGGATCAATTTCTGGGTCCTTGCCGTAGGTGCACCGACAGCGCGAATGCGCCCAGCTGCCAGCCGAGCAGCTGCGGTGGCATCGGCTGGTCTCCGATCGGCTGATGCCTGCTCCTCAATTTCTTCCTCGATCTCCTGATCACTATCAAAGAAATCGGAATCTGACAAATCAGAGTCCGACTCCGCGATAATGCGCAAAATTTCTTCGGCCGAGTATGTTCTTTTTTGAACTCGCTTCGCTCCCGCATGAGATGTTGATGCCATCTTGCCTTTGTTTCTATTTGTTTACATATCACAACTCACGCACACGCAAGGATTAGTTGCTGAGCCAACGAGATTAACATTCCTCCAAGCAGAGAGGGAATGCCTGTGACGTGACAATGAGTTTTGTCACCATTAACAGCTGATTGTCGCCCTCTATCCCTGGATGTCGACTTTTGTCGACATCCGCCCTCAACCCATCCTGTCGACAAAAGTCGACACCCGCCCTAAAAGAGTTAAAGGCCGACAGCTTACAATCTTCGACACCGGTTTAATGTAATATATTCACCAACAAAGTCAAACACCCCAGAGATATTATCGTTGCAGGAAAAGTATTTGATATGATTGAATGGAACTACCTTTTACTACATTAGAAAAATTTGAGTGTGGCCCGAATATTTGTGCATGGATCAAACTACTATATACCAATCCAGAAGCCTTGGTTTGTATCAACAACATTTGTTCAGACTACTAGAACGTGATACCAGACAAGGATGCCCCTTGTCACCACTGCTATTTGCAACAGCCATTCAACCACTGGCAGTTCACTGTCGAAATGCTTATCAGATAAAGGGGATTATCAGAGAAGGACTTGAACAGAAAATTTCTCTATATGCAGATGATATGGTACTGTATATACAGTGCATATGGAAAGTATTCACAGCACATCACTTTTTCCACATTTTGTTATGTTACAGCCTTATTCCAAAATGGATTAAATTAATTTTTTCCGCAGAATTCTACACAAAACACCCCATCATGACAACGTGAAAAAAAGTTTACTTGAGATTTTTGCAAATTTATTAAAAATACAAAAATTGAGAAAGCACATGTATAGTACATAAGTATTCACAGCCTTTGCCATGAAGCTCAAAATTGAGCTCAGGTGCTTCCTGTTTCCCCTGATCATCCTTTCGATGTTTCTGCAACTTAATTGGAGTCCACCTGTGGTAAATTCAGTTGATTGGACATGATTTGGAAAGGAACACACCTGTCTATATAAGGTCCCACAGTTGACAGTTCAAACACAAACCAAGCATGAAGTCAAAGGAATTGTCTGTAGACCTCCGAGACAGGATTGTCTTGAGGCACAAATCTGGGGAAAGTTACAGAAAAATTTCTGCTGCTTTGAAGGTCCCAATGAGCACAGTTGCCTCCACCATCCGTAAGTGGAAGAAGTTCGAAACCACCAGGACTCTTCCTAGAGCATGCCGGCCATCTAAACTGAGCAATCGGGGGAGAAGGGCCTTAGTCAGGGAGGTGACCAAGAACTCGATGGTCACTCTCCAGAGCTCCAGAGGTCCTCTGTGGAGAGAGGAAAACCTTCCAGAATGACAGCCATCTCTGCAGCAATCCACCAATCAGGCCTGTATGGTAGAGTGGCCAGACGGAAGCCACTCCTTAGTAAAAGGCACATGGCAGTCCGTCTGGAGTTTGCCAAAAGGCACCTGAAGGACTCTCAGACTCTCACAAGTAAATATAAAGCTCTTTATCAACAAAATTTCGCTGTTTGTATGGAAATAATTAAGCAAGATTTGTATAGACGGTCAACCCTTCATCTCACTCTAGTTGGAAGAATTAAGGTTGTTAAGGTGAATATCCTTCCCAAGCTTTTCTTTTTATTTCAAAACATTCCAATATATATCAATAAATAATTTTTTTAAGCAAACAGATTCAACCATAACCTCATTTATTTTGAACTCAAAACAACCACGCATCCAAAGAGCGACCCTACAAAGACCTAAGTCAGAAGGTGGCATGGCTCTACCCAAGTTTTAGTTTTATTACTGGGCAGCAAACATACAAGCTATAATAACCTGGACACAAATAGATGAACATACACAGGCTTGATCAGCAACAGAAATAAAATCCTGCAGTACTTCTTTATATTCCCTACTTTGTGCCCCAATAAATGCAAGTTATCACAATATACTAATAACCTAACTGTGCTTCACTCACTCAGAATATGGAAATAATGTAGAAAAATTTTTAAGATGGAGAATCTTTTATGTCTGGCACCTCTGCATGAGAACCACCTTTTTCAACCCTCACAAACATGTGCAGTTTTTAATATCTGGAAAACATTTGGGATTAAACTGCTTAGAGATCTTTATATAGACAACATCTTTGCATCCTATGAACAATTACATTCCACATTTAACTTTCCTGCAACACATTTCTTTCACTATCTTCAAATTAGAAACTTTGTCAAACAGGACCTGCCCGATTTCCCTCATCTCGCACCTTCCTCTATGCTGGAAAAAATACTGCTCAGTTTGGAGCACTCAGACAGCATTTCTGCAATATATAAAATTATTTTACACTCCCTCCCTTTCAAAGATCCAAGAGGACAATGGGAAAAAGATCTATCACTCAACATATCAGAAAAGGAGTGGAAGGTAGCAATGCAGAGAATTCACTCACGCTCCATATGTGCAAAGCATACAATTATTCAACTTAAAATTATATATCGAGAACCTCTGTCTTGCTTAAAACTGTCCAAAATGTTTCCAGGGCAAGATCCAACCTGCGAACGCTGCAATCAAGTCCCAGCCACACTGGGTCACATGCTTTGGGCCTGCACCAAATTAACACCATTCTGGACAAAAAATTTTAAGTGCCTTTCAGACGTCTTGGTGTCACAATCCCTCCTAAATTATTAACACTAGAATTACCAGAGCCTACGAAAAAAACTCGTAAATCTGTCCCACCTTAAATCGCTTCTTAAAATCGTTCACAGCTCTCCACCAGCGTCTTTTGTCATCTAAATGTGCTGATAAAAATCAGGCTGCAAGCAGCCGGCTATTCCATCCCTCCACCGACTTAGAACGTGCACAAACTTCTCCCAGCTCATGCCTTGATTGATTTTCTGGGAGTGAAGTGGAGTTTTAGAGTGGAAATAATAGATTGTTGTTTGGAACACACACATTTCATGTCTGTTCCGTTTCTACAGTAATCTGTGTAAACACATTGTTAAAACAGGAACGTTTTTTATATTCTACTAGTAGATGACAAAATGTAAGCATAAACTATATAATGTATGAAGCCTGAAGTATCAAAGAAATACTTTCACAAAAGCTACAAATCTAACACAACAATTGCGCTTTTATTCAAAAATATAACTGCAAAAACAAAAAGCCGCCTTAACATGCGACATTGACACCTGTTTATTATGACTGCCTCCGTGGTGCAATAGAATCAGCTGCTGACTGGGAATCAAAAGGTCGTGAGTTCTATCCTGCACCACTCCATTTTGAGAAGTAAACTGCTCTTTGTCTTACTATTTTAGAATAAAAAAATACATTTGATTTAAGTCTGTAACAGCCGGTGTAATTTATGATACTTGTAAAGGTTAGCTTTGTTTTTTTTTTTTTTAGTCAGTTTTATTATCTCAGCCGCGTTCACAAGCTCAAACACACCCCACCCCCGCATCTGACACTGCTGTTTCAGAGGTAAACTCGGCTCCCTTCTACATCGGAGCAAGAATGCACATACCATTGCTTGCATGCTACAGTGTCAGCAGGCACTTTTCGTGGCATTACACACATTTTTGAGCATGCCCTCTGCACATTTCTTGTGACTTTAGGCTTTAGGAAGTAAGTAAATAAATAAAGGTAAATCGTGTCATAAAATGATTTCTTCAAAACGTCGAATGTTATTTATTTGGCATGGACATGTCTGCATGCACTTTTTGTGGCATTACACATGTATTTTTTGAGCATGTCCGTGCCAAATAAATAACATTCAATGTTTTGAAGAATTCATTTTATGACTGAAATCAAATGTATGTTTTTATTCTAAAATAGTAAGACTAAGAGCAGTTTACTTCTCAAAACAGTGGTGCAGGATCGAACTCACAACCTTTTGATTCCCAATCAGCAGCTGATTCTATTGCGCCACGGAGGCAGTCATAATAAACAGGTGTCAATGTCGCATGTTAAGGTGGCTTTTTGTTTCTGCAGTTATATTTTTGCATAAAAGCGCAATTGTGTTAGATTTGTAGCTTTTGTGAAAGTATTTCTTGGATACTTCAGGCTTCATACATTATATAGTTTATGCCTACATTTTGTCATCTACTAGTAGAATATAAAAAAAGTTTCTGTTTTAACAATGTGTTTACATAGATTACTGTAGAAACGGAACAGACATGAAATGTGTGTGTTCCAAACAACAATCTATTATTTCCACTCTAAAACTTCACTCCCAGAAAATCAATCAAGGCATGAGCTGGGAGAAGTTTGTGCACATTCTAAGTCGGTGTTGGGATGGAATAGCCAGCTGCTTGGAGCCTGAATTTATCAGCACATTTAGATGACAAAAGACGCTGGTGGAGAGCTGTGAACGATTTTAAAAAGCGATTTAAGGTGGGATGGATTTACGAGATTTTTCGTAGGCTCTGGTAATTCTAGTGTTAACAGCTGTGTTTGGTTTTCTTCCAGTTGGGCTTAAAGTGGAGAAGGGCAAACAAACTGTGATTGCCTTTACTACACTATTGGCACACAGACTTGTTTTACTAAACTAAAAGAATCCTAATTCTCCTCTTTTAAGAAAGTGGGCAACTGATGTTTTATACTATTTGAAGTTGGAAAAAATTCAATTCTCAGTTTGAGGATCAGTGCAGAACTTTTTCAAAACCTGGCAGGATCTAATCAATAATATTTTAGAATAATCTCTTAAAGCACTGAGGAAATAATTTTCTTCGCATTTCCTTTTTTTTATCTGCCTATTAAACTCATCAATTTATGTATTTTGTCCAGCTTTAAGTTTTACTCTGTTGGCCATGCTCTCTTTCTCAGTGGTGGGGTTTGGGTTGTTTTGTTTCAGTCCTATTTTTTACAAAAACTGATCTGTATGAAATGAATATAATAAAATCAATAAAAATATTAAAAAAATGAAGATAAAAAATAATTACACATGGCACTGTGGTGGAACGGTAGTGCTGCTACGTCCCTGGTTTTCCCTGCTGGAGTTTCTTCCAAACTCATGCAGGTTTGGGAATTTGGTGATGCTAAAATGACGCTAGTGTATGTGTATGATTGTATTCACTTTGCAGTGAGCTGATGCCAAATCCAGGGATTTTTTTTCTGCCTCATGCCTGATGCTTGCTGTAATGGGCATGTCCCTGGGTTGATGGATGTAATTATTAAACATTCATCCTTTTCAGAGGCATGGTGGCAAGGTATTCTGAATTTAATAGATGTTTTTGGCAATTTACAACTCAGTGAAGCTGAACATTGTTTTTCACCATGATGATATCTATAACAGTGGGGAAGGCATGGCCCTGATGACCTGGGATAAGAGACTAGATAAAATGAGGAAGACCTTGGGCCTGTGGAGCTTTAGAAACTTTTCCACTGAAGGCAAACAACTGGTGCTATATAACAAAATCCTTTCTGTTTTGCAGTGAACAGACCAGTCATGACCCACTCTGTACATTAATAGTAATAATACATTTTTAATTATATAGTGCCTTTCCCATGCCTTCTAAAAGGCCAGAACAAGGATAGTGTTCTATTTCATTTGCAGTGCCAAGAGAGACAGAGGTGAATGGACAGTCATAATCAAGGAGTCCTGAAAAATTAAACAGTTATCCCAATATCCCCACTATGCTAAGGAAAAAGGTCAAATGGTGGATTTCATGTTGTGGTTAACAAGACATCACTATGCTGTATGGCAAATTACTCTGATGTAGTATACTGTAAGCATGTCACAGCTTAGAGTTCATTACGTTTGCAGGCGTCACTGTGATGTAACCCACACTCTTTATTTTGTCTAATGTATGTTTATTTATATTGTTATACACACTTTATGAATTTAAGTTACATGTATTTACATTTACCTTTTTATCTTCCAATCGGTAATTTGGAAACAAATCCATATGGCTTCCAGATAACTGAAAAGACAAAAAAAAAATATGCAGAATAGGAATAGAAAATCACTAAAGCTAGTAATCAAGTTTGCTTTGTGAAATTCCAATTTTAAAATATACTGTATACAGATTTGTTATATAAAACTTGTTTGTTTTAGATTTACACAAATTGTACATAACTTTTGTTGTAATGAAGTATAATATATAAAAGAAAATGCTATTTTTGTTATTAATTGGATAATTTGGATAAATGGGGAGGGTTACATCAGGATGGGCATCCAGTGTAAAATTTTGCCATTTCCATCCCAGACGGGTCGAGGCCTGGGTTAAAAACGGAAATTGGGCTACTGCTGGTTGAAGAAGGAGAAGGGGGATGGGGTTTGGGGTTGGCAGTAAAGAGAGTGGAACTGAGGGCAGGAACTTTGAATGTTGGCAGTATGACTGGTAAGGGGAGAGAGTCAGCTGATGTGATGGAGAGGAAGGTTGATATATTGTGTGTGCAAGAGACGAAATGGAAAGGGAGTAAGGCCAGGTGGATCAGAGATGGACTGAAATTGTTTTATCATAATGTGGATGAGGAGAAATGAGGTAGGGGTTATTCTGAAGGAAATGTATGTGAAGGATGTTTTGGAGGTGAAAAGAGTGTCAGACAGTATGATTATGAAACTGGACATGAAAGGTGTGATGAATGTTGTTACTGCATATGCCTCAAAAGTTGGGCGTGCGAGGGATGGATGAGTTGGATGAAGTGAAGTGTAAATGAAGTGCACTAAGAAAAAAAAAAACTACTTGAAAGCTACGAGAGGAATGAAGAAGGTCAGATGATAGTGGATTTTCTGAAAAGGATGGACATGGCTGTGGTGAATGCGTATTTTAAGAAGAAGGAGAAACACAGGGTGACATACAAGAGTGGAGACAGATGCACACAAGTGGATTATAACCAATGCATGAGGGTCAATCTGAAGGAGATTGAAGACTGCAGTGCTGACAAGGGAAAGCGTAGTTAGGCAGCATAGGATGGTGGTCTATAGGATGTTATTGGAGATCAAGAAGAGGAGGAGAGCGAGGGCAAAGTCAAAATCAAATGGTGAAAGTGGAAAAAGGAAGACTGCAAGGTTGAGTTTGGGGAGGAAGTAAGACAGGCACTGGGTGGCAGTGAAGAGTTGACAGACAGCTGGGCAACGACAGCAGAAGTTATAAGGATGACAGCAAGAAGGGTGCTTGGTGTGACATCTGGACTGAGGAAACAGGAAAAGGAAACCTGGTGGTGGAATAGGGAAGTACACAGGAGAGTATACAGAGGAAGAGGTTGGTAAAGAAGAAGTGGGATATTCAAAGAAATGCAGAAAGTAGACAAGAGTACAAAGAGATAAGGTGTAAGGTGAAGAGAGAGGTGGCCAAGGCTAAAGACAAGGCATATGATGAATTGTATGAGTTTGGACATTAAGGAGTGAGAAAATTACCTGTAACGACTGACTAGACAGAGGGGCCGTGCTGAGAAAGATGTGCAGCAGGTTAGGGTGATAAAAGATAAAGATGGAACTGTACTCAGAAGTGAGGAGAGTGTGTTCAGCAGATGGAAAGAGTACTCTGAGAGGCTGATGAATGAAGAGAATAAGAGAGAGAGAAAAGGTTGGATAATGTGGTGATAGTGAATCAGGAAGTGCAATGGATTAGGAAGGAGAAAGTAAGAACAGCTATGCAGAGCATGAAAAATGGAAAGGCCGTTGGTCCAGAAGACATACCTGTGAAAGCATGGAGGTGTTTAGGAGAAATGGCAGTGAAGTTTTTAACCAGATTGTTTAATGGAATCTTGGAAAGTGAGAGGATTGCTAAGGAGTGGAGAAGAAATGTACTGGTACCAATTTTTAAGAATAAGGGGGATGTGCAGAGCTGTAGCAACTACAGGGGGATAAAATTGATGAGCCACAGCATGAAGATATTGGAAAGAGTAGTAGAAGCTAGGTTAAGAAGTGAGGTGATGATTAGTGAGCAGCAGTATGATTTCATGACAGAAAAGAGCACAGCAGATGTGATGTTTGCTCTGAGGGTGTTAATGGAGAAGTACAGAGAGGGCCAGAAGGAGTTGTATTTCGTCTTTGTGGACCTGGAGAAAGCATATGATAGGGTGATTTTAGAAGAGTTGTGGTACTGTATGAGGAAGTCAGGAGTGGCAGATAAGTATGTAAACTTTGTACAGGATATGCACGAGAGAAGTGTGACAGTGGTGAGGTCTGCGGTAGGAGTGATGGATGCATTCAAAAAAGGGGTTGGATTACATCAGGGATTGGCTCTAAGCCCTTTCTTATTTGCAGTGGTGATGGACAGTTTGACAGACAAGATTAGATAGGAGTTCTTGTGGACTATGATGTTTGCTGATGTCATTGTGATTTATAGCGAGAGTAGGGAGAAGGTTGAGGAGATCCTGGAGAAATGCTCTAGAGAGAAGAGGAATGAAGGTCAGTAGGAACAAGATAAAATACATGTGTGTAAATGAGAGGGAGGTCAGTAGAATAGTGAAGATATAGGGAGTAGAGTTGGCGAAGGTGGATGAGTTTAAAGACTTGGGATCAACTGTACAGAGTAACATGGATTACGGAAGAGAGGTGAAAAAGAAAGTGTATGTAGGGTGGAATGAGTGGAGAAGAGTGTCAGGAGTAATTTGTAAAAGACAAGTATCAGCAAGAGTGAAAGGGAAAGTCTACAGGATGGTAGTGAGACCAGCTATGTTATATGGGTTAGAGTGGGTAGCATTAACCAAAAAACAGGAGACAGAACTGGAGGTAGTACAGTTAAAGATGTTAAGATTTGCATTGGGTGTGACGAGGATGGACAAGATTAGAAATGTATACATTAGAGGGTTGGCTCAGGTTTGACAGTTTGGAGACAAAGTAAGAGAAGCAAGATTGTGTTGGATTGGACATGTTCAGAGGGGAGATGCTAGGTAAATTGGGAAAAGGATGCCAAGGGTATAGTTGCCAGGCAAGAGGAAAAGATGAAGGCCTAAAAGAAGATTTATGGATGTATTGAGAGAGGACATGCAGGTGATGGGTGTAACGGAGCAAGATGCAGAGGACAGGATGATATGGAAAAAGATGATCCTCTGTGGCAACCCCTAATGGGAGCAGCTGAAAGAAGAAGTTGTCTCTTTGCATAGTGAGACACATGAAACCCTCTCTTGTTTGCAGGGAGACTGTTGAACTCAGCCCTCAGTTTCTTCAAACAGCTAAAGTCCCCTGGCAGCTGACCTTCATACTGGCTTGTGCCAATAAAACTAATGCTAATGAGTGTAACTAGTTTATGAAGAAAGATGGAACCTCTCATGGAATAATTCATTGTAACAAAATGCAAATTGCTTTTAAAAATTCAGGGGAATTCACACCCTTTTAAGTATTCATATTAAATGTTAAAACACATTCCAGCACAATTGCAGTGTTAGTCTACAGATCACCAATGCCATATTCATTGTTCATGACTGAATTTGGCAACCTTTTATCTGATTTGGCTATAAATTATGATCATGTAGTGCTGATGGGGGATTTTAATGTACACATCGACAGGGAAACTGACACATTAAAGCAAATATTTTACTTATTTGTTAAATTTAGTGGGATTTTGTCAGATATGGCTCAACTCTTAATCATAACCACACAGTAGATTTCATTATAACTTAAGTATTACTCCATTAAATGAAGTTATTTCTGATCACTTTAATTATGTTTGATTTGGTATTGCCCCAATTAGTACATTCACATATTAAAAAGTCAGCATGACCTCTAGATTGTAATTCTGCTTAAAATCTATAGATATTTTGAAAAAGCCAAGTGTTAATTGTGGAAATAATTTTGATTAGCTAACATTAAATTATATAATGACCTTGAGATATTCTTTGGATGAAGTGCTCCCCTTAAAACCAAAGTGATCAAAGCACATGGAAAATTACCCTGGTTTAATTATAGCACTCGAGCTCTTAAATTAGAGTGTCAAAAACTGGAGCATAGATGGAGAGCAAAAAAACTGCAGGTCTTTTGAACTGCATGGATAGAGTTTGTTAAAAAGTTTATTTAAAAAATAAAAAAGGCTCTCCTTAAAGCCTGCTCAGGCTACTATTCTAAAATAATAATAATCCCTGTGTACTGTTTAGAACAATGGCTAATTTAACAAATGGAAATTCAGAACTGTAGTGCAAAATATCAGCAGACATTAGCAGTACAGAATTTATGAACTCCTTTAATGAGAAAATCAATCTTAACATCAAAGTGCAAACCACATACTAGTTTGGGAAACAATGTTTATTCCTTCATGTACAATTCTAAACCTGTCCTGTCCTAAACCTGTTTAAACAATCATCTATCCTACACATACACCTCCCCAACACCTTGGTGCCCCGTCATGGCAGAACATGTCTGATCTGTTCCCAAAAAAAATCCCAATGCCCCATAAACTTACTGTATACTGTTCTACCTTACACCAAAATTTGAGCCATGTGTTAAGCTTTCTAATTTCCTCAATTTTACCTGGACTGGTACATCTGCTCATCAGCTTGGCACCTAACTCTTTAAATTTGGATCACAGATTGCTCTTATGTATGTCATTTGTTCCAGCATGGACAGTGGCAACTGTATCCACTCCCCGCCCTGACCAAGAGCCTATGAACCCTTCCCAGGGAGACATTCGAGCAGCCATGTGTCGAGCTAATTCTTGGTAGCGAGAAGCAATCACATCGCTTTTTACTACCAATATTTGAAAACACATGCCAATAGCAGCCCATATCACCTACCAAGAATTGACCACTCACAACCCGTTTCGGCTACCAAGAAATGGCCAATGACGGCTCAGTCGGCTACCAAGAATTGGCGAATCATGGCTCCTGTCGGCTACCAAAAATTGGAAAGGGCGGGCCAGACTCTTGTCAATTAATGTATTCTACAAAAGCTTATTCAAGTCAGCACACACACGCTTTGCATTTAGTTTTGAACTTTCTAAAAATGTTATTCACGAGTCTGAGTTCAGCAAAAAATACATATTTCATTTTGTCGTAAAAGTTTCATAAATGTATTCATTATTGTTGATTAACCAACCCTTTGATATGCTATTACTTATGTGACATTTTGTTTGTAATTTGGTAGTCTAACTGAATTATGAACAGATTTACGTATTTAAATTCATGTATGCATTTTTAAAATGATTTGTTAAACATTCTTGGTGCAGTTTATTACAGTTATTAAATATGTGTGTAAAATGTGTAAAGAAATATATAATAATGTACAAATATAATAAACATTGGTGAACTGCATAATCATAGTTTCATTTTACAGGATGAGCTTTAAAAAGTAATAATAATAATAATATAATAATAATATGAAATGCTGTATAATAATGCAAATCTTTGAAACTGAAAACGTTTTTTCTTTTTTTTTTAATTAATTGTTTGGGTGAGTTAATTTTTAACTGACAAGATAGATGAACCATGTGTATATTTTCTACAGAAGATCCCAAGTCCCAAGTCTTTCTGGTATATAAAGAGCAATAATTCTTAATTAATTACTGCAGTAAAAATATAGTACAGTCATGGTCAAAATTATCGGCACCCCTGGAATTTTCCCAGAAAATGCACAATTTCTCTCAGAAAATTGTTACAATTACAAATGTTTTGGTATACACATGTTAATTTCCTTTATGTGCATTGGAACACCACAAAAAACAGAGATAAAAAGCTAAATCTGTTGTGTTTCTGAGTGTGCCACACTAAGCATTGAGAACAGAAAGAAGAGCAGAGAATTGTCTGAGGACTTGAGAACAAAAATTGTGGAAAAATATCAACAATCTCAAGGCTACAAGTCCATCTCCAGAAATCTTCCTGTTCCTTTGTCCAATGTGTGCAACATAATGAAGTTCACAACACATGGTACCATAGCTAATCTCCCTGGACGTGGACGGAAGATAAAAAAATATTAAAAGACTGCAACGAAGGATAGTCAGAATGATGGATAAACAGCCCCAATCAACTTCAAAACATATTCAAACTGTTCTACAGACTCAGGGTGCAACAGTGTCAGCTCAAACTAACCGTCGACATCTGAACAAAATGAAACGCTATGGCAGGAGACTGACACAGAAATATAAAAAAGCCATACTGGAGTTTGGCAAAATGTACCTGAGGAAGCCAAAATCCTTCTGGGTGAACGTCTTGTGGACAGATGAGACCAAGGTGAAGCTTTTTGGTAAAGCTCATCATTCTACTGTTTACAGAAAACGGAATGAGGACTACGAAGAAAAGAACAGAGTACCTACAGTCAAACATGGTGGAGGTTCTATGATGTTTTGCTGCCTCTGGCGCTGGATGCCTTAACTGTGTGCAAGGCATCATGAAATCTGAAGACTACCAAAAGATATTGGGGCGCAATGTAGGGCCCAGTGTGAGAAAGCTGGGTCTGCATCAGAGGTCATGAGTGTTCCAGCAGGACAATGACCCTAAACATACCTCTAAAAGCACCCAGAAATAGTTAAGACAAAGCGCTGGAGAGTTCTGAAGTGGCCAGCAACGAATCCGTATCTAAATCAGACTGAACACTTATGGAGAGATCTCAAAATTGCTGTTGGGAGAAGGCGCCCTTCAAATCTGAGAGACCTTGAGCAGTCTGCAAAAGAAGAGTGGTCGGAAATTCTAGTTGAGAGGTGTAACAAGCTTGTTGATGGTTAGCGCTTGATTTCAGTTATTTTTTCCAAAGGGCGTGCAATCAAATATGAAGTTGAGGGTGCCAATAATTTTGTCTGGCCCGGTTTTTGAGTTTTGTGTGAAATTATGTCAGATTTGTCTTTTTTGCTCTGGTTTTTTTGTTGTTTCAATGCACATAAAGGAAATAAACAAGTGTATACCTAAACATTTGTAATTGCAACAATTTTCTGGGAGAAATGGTGTATTTTCTGGGAAAATTCCAGGGGTGCAGATAATTTCGGCCATGACTGTATATATAATGAACAGTTTTGCAAATGTCTGCTGTGGCAGAATGAGAGCAGCAACAGGCCTTGGAATTAAATAACAGGTTTAATTAATAGCAAGAATAAGCTTCTCATTATGAAACTAGTAGGAGTGAAATTGGTTGGAATTTGAAGGCCCAATTTAGTTTGTCATCTGTTGGCTCATTTCATGTATCACTTCTGGTTAGCTGTCATTTAATGAAGAAAAGAATTCAAAGGACTGAATCCTTAGAAAAAGGGCTGCTAAAATGAAGAGACAAGAACTAGCAGTGAAAACTGGTCACTGATTAGGAAAAGGGTTAGAATGAAAACCTACAGCCACTGTGTTGCTGGCAACTCTATCCTTAGCATCCTTTTCCCAATATACCCACCAGCATCTCTCCTCTGCACATATTGAAACCAACACAATCTCACCTCTCTGACTTTGTCTCCAAACCGTCAAACCTGAGCTGACCCTCTAATGTCCTCATTTCTAATCCTCTCCATCCTCGTCACACCCAATGTAAATCTTAGTATCCTTAACTCTGCCACCTCCAGCTCTGTCTCCTGCTTTCTGGTCAGTGCCACAGTCTCTAACCCATATAACAAAGCTGGTCTGACTACCGTCCTGTTGGCCTTTGGTTTCACGCTTGCTGATATCAGTCTGTCACAAATCACTCCTGACACTCTTCCTCACCCACTCCTCCCTGCCTGCACTCTCTTCTTATTTAAGATTGTATATTGATTATGACTGAGAGAATAAAAGTGGAAAAAAAAAACCTGCTAACTTTAACGTTACTTTTACAAGTACTAAAAATTTACACCAGTTGTTACAGACACAAATCAAATGTACTGTATGTTTTTATTGTATAATATTAACAATAAGAGCAGTTTGCTACTCAAAATGGTAAATTTGTGAGGCAGTCAGGATCGAACTGGCAGCCTCTTGATTACAAGTGAGCAGTTCTTACCGCTGCACCACGGAAGCTGTCGTAATATCCTTGTACTGTACATTTGTAAAAGTGTTTATTTGATCTTTGGACTTCAGGCTTGACACATTATACAGTTTATGTCTACATTTTGTCATTTATTACTAAAACATGAAAAACGTTTCTACAATGTATTTACATGGATTGTTGTGGACAGAGAACACACATGAAATGCATGAAGGGATTTAAGGTGAGCCAGGGTTATGAGTTTTTTTGTAGTGTTAAGTGTGATATTTGTTTACTATGCTTATTGTTCATGTGTTCCTTGACAAATCACTCATTAAAGGGTTTTGTTTAATGAAAAAAGAAAAATAAACAACTACATCTGCAACGCATGACTCAAAGCACCATTTGTTCTTTGATGAGAAAGTTTTTTAAAATTTATTTTAGAGATATTTTCTTCCATTTAGCAATGTGCCATGAGTGGGAATCGAACCTTAGTCCATGCAGTAACTTGTGGTAGATCTTCTTTCAAAAATTGCAGCTATACCTCGACTCATGGGCACAATCCTGGAGGCAGCACACCGTGTGAGGCTCTCTGTCTCTGGGGCAAACCTGCTCTTCAATCCCCCTAATAACTGAGTCCCCAACTATCACTGCCTTTCTCTTTCTGGGAACTGTTTTTCAGGGGGCATGTTGGGTCCCTCCTCATGCCTGTCTACCACCTCAGAATCTTCAGAGACACTGGCCAGCTCTGCAAGAACCTGAAAATGGTCTGACACTTCCATTTCTGGAATTAATGTCTTCAGTCAGTGTGCATCCTTTCGTTACCTTGTGCTTTGTGACCGTGACCCACCTATCTCTACCTGTGTGGTCTGAAGTCTCCTCTCATGCCACCTTAGGGGTGCACGCTATCTCTCTACAGGACACTTGGGTCAGGTCTGCCAATTCTCTACTACAACGCAGGTCAGCCAAATTCTCCTCCAGTTCAGTGATCCTGAGCTTGAGGTGCTGGATCAGCTGGCATCGCCTACAGATGCAGCCCTCATAGAAGTCTAGCTTCACCGAGCCATTCTCTAAAAAGTACAACATCTAACAGAACATGCATTACACTGGTCTCATTATTACATTTTGATGTTGGATTACTAAAATTGCTCAGCTTTTTTATTAAAATGATATGATTTAACTTAAATGGTAAAACAAAAAAAAATTAAAGCAAAAATTAAATTTAAAAAATTGACGATTTTAGTGTGAATATGATCTGCAATGAGTTAGCAGTAACAGCAAATTTAATTGCATTTGTTAAAGCTGGATTGAAGCTTTGATTTTTGAACCAGGGTTCATTACTTGATTTATCCGATGGCAAGTAATAGTGATATGAAGACTTCTGGTAAGTTAAATTTGGGAATCATTATCTTTATCCAGAAGCCTGCATTAATCACTAACAATATTTGTTTTATACGTTCACTTAAAATAGAAACATAAGTTGTCAATTTACTGAATACATGCTGCGCCAACAACATTAAATTACTTAAAATGATAAAAGCAGCAAAAATATTTATTTTGTATTCACCTTAGTCTCTACTTCAGAGTCCCACTAACTACATTGTAGTTCTTCCAATGGGTTTTAGGAACTGGAAGCATAACTGAACATCAGGTAAGCTAATTTGTGTTTTTTATTTAATAAAACAAGATTTGTCATGAAGCCTGAGAGAGGCAATGTGTTGGATGTTGGTCAAACATTCAAATAAAATATTTTTCGCTGTGCTCTGCACACATGACAATGCTACCACAAATTCTACTATAGTATCTTACTCAAAAAAATAACATATAAATATACTGTAGGAATATACTACAATTTTTGATTATTATAAGCTTATTAAAATAATCAATTCCCATTTATTCCTGTACTGCACAAATATACCAATCAACCCAGTGCACCGTATAACACCACAAATATGGTAAACATAAATTTAAGCAATTACAAGAAACAAATAACAAAAAACTTACAACACTAAACATAATTCATTAAACACATATTACTAAAGCATTTTTAAACTTTAAAAAAAGATTAGAGGATCCATGATTGTTTAAAACCTAGTAACAACTAATTCAACAACAACTACATACTTCAACTATAAAATACTCAACATTTTCAAAAATCTGTACATCTAATACAAATCTCACTTAATTTACCATTTTATCATCAAACTTGTATATTTTAAATCAAAGGTACATTGATCATAATTATTAAGAACATTCAGAAATAAAAAAGCGTGTCTTTATTATGTACTATATACATTTGCATTTTGGGGGAATAATGATCAAAATACATTAAATGAAGACTATTATAAATAACTGTTTCTTATAAAAGTACATACCTAGATAGCACTTTATAGAGGCAGTTTTATATTATCTGATGATGATTATTTGATTAATTTAATTCCATGCAATTCACATTATTATTCCATTAGTTATCTTACCTAGAACACCACAAAGCAGTGGGAGTTACTTTTTTCCTTTGAGACACATTTGTTGACATCTAAATATGAGTAACATATAATTTACCCTTATTTTACTTTTCATTTACACTTTTTGTTATTACAACTTTCAAATATTAAAATAATAATAAAGTCAACAAACATTAGAACTGTTTTATACATGTTGCACGTGTCTCTTTGCCACTGCCTTGGTGTGGTTGAAATCTGCCATTCTGTTTCTGAGTGTATTGCTGCGCACTCAATTTGGACGCTAATGTTTACCAAAGGCATTTGTTGCGTGAGCTGAACTCCTGCATTATTTATATTATCAATTATCTCCAAATTTTTGTGTATATGATCAACATTTACTGAAAAGTAATTCATGTTTTATCAAAGTTATACTGTCTTAACATAAAACAATTTTAAGGGTTAGACTATCAATGTTTATCCCATTTTACATAATTTGACAGACAGACACTTCTCACCACGTCACATTTTTGACAAATAATTGTTAGCCTTAATTCACCCCCAAACCCCACTTCAATGGAGAAACAACTATGCAGGGTGTAGTAGTAGTGTAATAGTTAACTGTAACTGGTCTCTGTCAACCAGTAGATGCAATCAAAAAGCTTAGATAAATTTCTTAATGAGTCAAGATCACCAGTTGTATGTAATCTAAACACTAATTTTTACCACTTTAAATTCATAGCATAACTTTTGAAATCATGACTGGGCAAAGGTGAAAATGCAGCTTTATCTTTAAAAATAAAGTGGAATTACAGTCCATCTGTATTTAGGTATTGTAGTGTTATACGGCATCTTGATTCAGTGGTGAACAGGAATCTATGAATCTTATATTGTTAGGTTCCTGTTGTTGACTATTAAGTCCCCCTTTTACTTTGACTGAAACTACCTTTAATGTTGACTGGTTGATGGAATATGACAGTCTTCCCTGGGCAGCTCTTTGGAGAGTAGCCACAATCATAAGATTTTAATAAAAAAAAAAAGGATCAGTACTTATACTGCAGACTCCTGAAAAAATTCTGTTAATGATAGGTACACTTCCCTGTGAGTCTATGTTGTACAGCTATAAATACCTGTTCAAACAATTTTTCTCTGGGCTACTGTACGTTCCTTGCTCAGCTGAGAATAATGTACAATTAATTGAAAGCAATGTTCAGAAAATCTGGGTCTGGGAAATGCAGATCGTGGATTGTGGTGCAACTATCTTCTGCAGCTCTTTGTTACATTTTAGTCATAAATGGGCTAAATGACAAAGTATTTTATCAAATTACTTGGCTTAAAAATTAAAACAAAAGGTAGATTTTATTTTTGTTAAATTTTGGAGGTCTTTACAATATGTTAATAATACAGTATATAACTGTTGTATAGTATTTTAGAATAAGAATGCTTCTGGAAGTTTAATTGATTAACTCTAAAACTAATAGTAAAGTTAAACAGTGTCACAGACGGCTGGGGTTCTTACCTGGCCTGGACGCCTAAAGGGAACGGAAGGTGGAATAAAAAGCTTCCGGGTCAACAGGGTGCAACCGCCCTGGACAAAAAGAGGACCACGGGAAAGGGACAAAGAGGTTCTGGCCTGTTGTGACCCGTGGCCACCGCCAGGGGACGACTTAAGCCTCGAGGAACCTGGAGTCAGTTACTTCCACCACACTCTGCAAGATGTCGGAGGAACCTGCCGGGGACGCCCGGGGTGCTTCTGGTGCAAAGGGCAGCACTTCCGCCACACCAGGAAGTGCTGTCGGAAGTTTGTCATCAGCCACCTGGAGCACATCCGGGCGGGAATAAAATGCGCCGCCTCCCTGCAATCTGGGAGCTAGAGTCGGGAGTGGGAGCAGGACGACACTCCCAGGACAAGAGCAGAGGCGGCTAAAGACTGAGAAAAGAAGGTTTATTGGGGAGATTTATTGCTGAGTGCATTGTGTGGTGTTTTGGACTGTATTCTTGTGTTTAATAAATGTGTGACTTTTTATAAAGATGTGGTCTCCGACTTGTGGTGTCCGGTCAAGCCTCACAACAGGAAATAGATTGTAATGAAAGTATCAGTCAAAAAGTTAAAGTATGCCATAAAACATTACATTCAATTTCAACCCAAAGCTCTAATGAATGTGTATATTGAATAGAGATAATATATGCCTACATGCTGATGAAGACTGAGTTTTAATATTAAAATAGCAAAGATGTAAATGGGATTGTAAAGTTTTGTACAGAAAAAAAATAATGTTACCAAAGTTAATTTAAATGTATTACAAACAACCAGCATTGTATGTGCTTTAGGCTTTATACGCAGGACTGGCAGTGTCCCAGGTAGATAATAATGAAGCTGTTCAAGAAATGTTTTGAAGTTTTTTTTCCTCAGGAATTGTAGATGAAAATCCACATAATACTTTTTATCACTCTTCCACAAAATAAAAATACTAAATGCAACAAATTTGAGGGTACTAAAATATGCCAATACATTACATAATGCAATATGCAAATTAGTGATTTGCTTTTTAAAAAATGAATTGTTTATTACTAAAAGTGTCTTGACTTAAATTCGTAACTGGTCCTTGGTTGAAAAGAAAGAAAAAAAAAAAAGTACTGTAGAACAAATTCATTTTTTGTGTAGATGTTTATTAAAACTTATAACCAATAAAATAATTTTCATTCAATTTACCTTATGCACATTTGGAGAACTGTGGCTGCGTCTGTTATGTTTTCCCATTCCTTTATTATGTTCTTTGACAGCAACTTCCTACATTATAAATTAAAGAAATTATAAATTAAATACATTTGATTAGCTACTGTATATTTTGTTTTAATTTAACTACTAAAACTCATGTGAAAAACAATGTAATTATATCTTATTATTAATATAGTTGTCATCTAAAATGTAATGGAGTTAAATGAGAAGTAAGCAGTAAAATCAAACTATGCTGCTGACTGAAACCCTACCACATATACAGTACACTAGGCTGAAGCACCTGTGCAAACTACAACAATCTCACAGTAAAAAGGTGGTATTATTTTCAAGTTAATTCTTGCATATTGTTTTTTTTTTTTTTTAACTGAGTACAGGCCAACAGCGTACACATAATCAGAAATGCAATATGACAAAAGTACTAAACTTAACAACATCTACATACAGTACATGGTGGGTTATACTTTCTTTTGATATGTAAATTATAAAAATCAAATAAATATGTACCACTGTTGGCAATAGTAACACATTTTAAAATTCTCAGAATAAAAAAATACCTCTATGAAAATGAGCAAAAAACAACTGTTTTATTTTAAATTAATTGGCTGTAAGGCATACATGTTATTAAAGATATTACTGCCATAATATTATTTTAATTTTTTTAGATATTCTTTCCAAAGAAAAATGCAGTAAAAACTTGCAGATGATACCACTTAAAAAAAAATATGACAAATATTTGCACTTCTAGAAGGCTATGGTGCACTGTTTGTTACTTTTTCCTTTAATATAGTTTGAACAAACTGAGACTGATGGGTCTTTTTTAATTCTAACTTCGAGGTAAGGTGTTTATTTCAGATAAGAACCTGTGCATGTTGATTAGTACGTTACAAAGTTGACTCCACAAACATACACATATTAGCAGGCATCTTAAATACAAATGACATGAATCTTCCCAAGAAAAATATCAAACAACTGTGGCACAATCACACCAAATGATTTTGTATAATAAACTTTCCACCTGGGTTATTATGGTTCAGACCAAGTACTGTGTTTTTCAGAAATCAACTTATAGTATGTCATTCAATACAGAACTTATATTGATTTAACTTTTTTTTTTCTACTTTTGACAAATAATTTCATGCCATTACATTTTTTTTTCTATCCACCCTAAGCCATCTGACCATACCATACCATACTTGCCTTTAGAGACTTGAAAACAAACCTTTACAGACCTTATTTTTTCTATTATTTGCATATCCATGGTTAGGTAAATACATATTTATCTGACATTTTTGGTATGCAATGTCTTAATTATTCTTTTGATGTATTTCTAATTTGTATTTCTTCTTATTGTTTGTTTGTCACCTTGCAAAGCACGTTGAGCTACATTCTTTGTATGTAAATGTGCTATTGAAATAAATGTTGTTATGAAGCTGTCTTGGTACAAATCTAATTTCTTTCACCATCACCTTAAGCTTCCTTGCAGGCTAGCAGTCTAAATAGACTGCAACCCCTAACTAGTATGTTTATTAAAAAAAAAAAAATCTATTTGGTTTTTGTTTGGTCTCGTGCATATTTGCAAATCGTTTTCACAGCAGACATAAAGGAAACTGCATATATTGCTAAACTAGAAGGTTATTGGCTCCTGCCTTCTGTAAGTGCTGTTTTTAATGTATTTTGCATTTGGTCCAACTTAAATAATAAAACAATAGCAGTAAAAACAACATGGCATTGAGCTATAGCCTTTAACCGAATGGCTAAAAGTTGACATAGTTCAAATACATTGATGGGGGGGAAAGTGCGTCTTATTTGCATACTCTTGTTAGGTCAAGGCAAACAGGAATCATGGGTGCTAAGAGCATTACTTTACTTCGATTTCATATAGCTTTGCAATTACGTATATTAGGCTAGTCAGTTTATTCAGAAGCCTAAATTAATGTACAAGTTTATGGGGGGCTGTGTAGGAGTCTGATTATACCATCTTTACCCATCACTGAATTATCTATTCTGCTTAAAGATAAAGTTACTCAGAAACATTTGCTTTGTATGATAATTGCTTTTCACCTCTGTGACACAGATAAGATTATTTTAGATATGGTGACCATAAAAAATGACTTGTCAGATTTAAATAATTTATTTACAAGCAGGTAGCCGCAAATGGCTAATTTACATACATAATTAGTCATGTGCAGTGAGGTTAAACAAGTCTTACAGGAGCCATTCCCTTCCCCTACTCAGAAAACTCAAAAAAACAACAACAAAGATTTATTACTATTTACAAGGTGTTTCTTCCTTGTCCTTTAGCCATGTTTGTTAAAGGCTGTTATTAAAAAATTCAATAACATTTGCCAACTATCAATTCCAAATCTAACCAATACATATTGCAGTGGTGTTTCCACTTACATGAAACCCTAAACCCTTCTAAACATCTGCATCAATAAAGACTAATATGATTCAATGTACATTGTTCATTGATTGGATGGAAAGTATGCCTTATACTCATGTGAAGCTAAGGAAACAGGAACATTAGGTTAAGTACATCATTTTACTTCAATTTATTATACGTTTCTAATATATTAGGCTATTCAGTAGGACTGCGTGGTAAAACAAATTATATATATATATATATATATATATATATATATATATATATATATATTCCTTCATTGTGAGTAATTTATTATGCTGGCAGGTTAAATAAAAAGTCACTTAGCTCTATTTGTGTTACGCTGAAGCATTTTTCTTTTACCTATGTGACACAAATTGGATCAACCATATGTCATCTTTTTCCTAGATCTAAAAAGAAAATGCGTCTGGATTTGATTTTTAAATAGACTGAAAAGTCTGTGATTTTATTTACTCGAACCACTGCAGCCCCAGCCTCCCCAATCAAAACATGGTCACTATATTTTAGGGAAATGTTAAACATAAAAAAGTCTTCTGTTACAGTTCATTTGCTATGTGTTTTCTGAAATGTCATACCTCACATATGTATTATTCTGAAAGAGTCTTGCAAAGTGGGTCATCTTTCTAGCAAGCACCTTGAGCAAGGCTAGAACAACAAGGACAGGGCACCATGGCATTCCTGGGTGATCTCTCTTACATTCACACAAACACACACATAGAGGCCAATTTCAGTCCACCTAACCTGCTTGTCGTTGGACTGTAGGAGGACTCCAGAGAACCCATAAGAAACCTGGACAAACATAGGGAAAATGTTCTGTTCTTGTTGTGCACTGACTGTGACATTACATTCTAGCTTTCTGTGCTTCAAAGTCCTCCCCATCCATCCACTTGTGAAGTATTATTACTAATACTTGCAAATGAATGCAATCAGTCTAAAGATTTCCCACCCCTACGCTTTTACATACACATGCATCCACAGTTGAACAAGCTTAATCCAATCAAGATTTTGAGGTGGCTGAGCAAGGTGGACTTGGAAAATAAGTCTTTTGAAAAGAATTGAGATAAATGCCATCAACTCATAGAGGGAGAGGCAAGTTCGATGTACCACGTGAACGTCACTGAGAGAATAAAACTGAATAATAAAAAAACAACTGCAGCACTCTTTTTCTGGCTGGCTCTTTATCCTGAATGTGCAAAATTTAATACAGATAAACACATCAGATATGCAACCTAACTGACAACTAAGACTGAATTTCAAGTCCCAGTTGCTGCTTGTATTGAGCTTGCATGATCTCCCTGTATGAAGAACAGTTTCCTCCCACAGTCCAAAGACATGCAGTTTAGGTGGATTGGCGATGTTAAATTTGCTCTGATGTGTGTGTGTGTGTGTGTGTGTGATGAGCTGGTACCCATTCTAGGGACTGCCAGCCTTTGTGCTCGATGCTAATTGGGATAGGTTCAAGCAGCCCTACAACCCTGCTGAAGATTAAGCTAGTTTGGAAGATGGATGAAAGGATTATGAGCTACATGCTGACTTCAAATAGTGTACAGTGAGGACACCTACGAGTTCATCATCTGAGTGTAATTATTCAAAAAGATATCGCTGTAGACTGGAGACATTATGGGCATATTTATATGTAAAAACATGTGGGCATAAGAGAGAAGCCACTCTGTAAAGTTCTCTAAGAAAAATAGTTGCATGAGGCACATCATTTCATCAGACATGCAGCAACTGGCTGCAATAGTAGGCTTTCTACTTTTCCATAAATACATGATCCATGTCACAAAAGTGAAAATGCATTACTTTGCACAATATTTGAAAAATGTGAGCAGCATTTTATTTAACTCACCAGCACAACAGATAACTTAAAGTGATAACGAAAAAATTATCATAATCTTACTGCATTACCTCCAAGAACTTGTAAACTAATACAGGTCCCTGAAATAAACTGACCGGCCTAATATAATTTCAAAATTATATAAAATTGAAGTATAACAATTCTATGTTACAATTCTTTTTTGACTAATCCCACACAGTTATTCAAATAAGGTACTCCTTCCATCCAATCAATAAACAATGTCACCGTATATTTTGAATTAAATCCTCCTTTAGCAATGCAGTCAAAGCCTATAGCGCTAACTATGCTGTTTTGTTGACTGAGTTTTATTGTGCCTGCCCCTCCCATGTTACACCAGTCCATGTATTATTATTATTGTTGGTGGTTTTGATTTATTTATGTTGCAGCCTATATCTGTTTGCCCTCCCACTATGTTTATAAGTTAACACTTGTGTACTTTATTGATTGTTGTGACAATTACGAATATTTTAAACAAGTATTTTTTTAAGCATTAGTAGTACAAGTCCAGCAAAAGGCAAAATTTATTTCTTTATTACTGAACTGAAGGCAAGCTCCATTCTACACTTACATCACCAGCCACAAAGCATGACTTTCATTGAAACCACAATGAATGCCATGAATAAAAAGAAATTAACCTTAAAAAAAACAAAAAAACTGCATTACTAATGAGACTATAGAAGACAGAAGCCAATATTGGTCCAGTTCTACACAGCCATCATCAAGTCCATTCTGATCTCATCTATAACTGTCTGGTTTGGTGCTGCCACTATTCTGGCCAAGACCAATCTGCAGCGCATCATCAGAGCTTGTGAAGAGATCATAGGCTGAAACTTACCTCACATTCAAGTCCTATATGAGTACAATGTAAGGAGGCAGGCCACAAAGAATATTTGCTGATCTGAGTCATCCAGGGAATCACCTATTCCAAAGACTTTCCTTTCACAAACACCTTTGTGCATTGAAAGATAAATCAACACACCTAAGCAGTTGTTTACCACATGCAATTATTCTGACTAATCAGGTCTGAGCTTCTACTCAGTATCTGCAGATGAAGACCTGAACACTACACATTTTAATTATACTATTTAGCTTTTGTATTGCCCTTGTATACTGCATCATATTTTATTATTTTATATTCAATCCTTTTATATTTATCTTTTGTATTCTGTGTGGCCCCTATATATTTCACCAATATTATCAAGACAAATTCCTAGTACACATTAGTGTACAAGGCCAATAAAGAGAATTCTGATTCTGATAACCCTTTAGTTTAGCTCTCATGCATTCTCATGTCTTTGTGGAGCTCTAAGGAAAATTCACTTTGCATGGAAGAATAATCAAACTTCACACAGATGCTGACTGCACTTGGCAATCAAGTACAGCAGCACTGTTAAATTAACACTATGTCTGCTGTGTAGACGATTTGCAAGTATGTAAAAGCAAAAGGTAATGCATCAATCAGCCTTTGACACACTAAGTTGCAACATGTTACATTAGTCTTTATGGACAATAAAGTTTTTAAAAATGAAAAAAAAAAATGTCAAAGTGTTTCCAAAACAAACACTTGAGGTATACTTTCTTGCTTACGTGCACAATTTGCACAATTTTATATTAATATTACTATCAAACAGAATTAATCAATGCCTTTCATTTATCATTATTGGCAAAGTATGTTCTTACTACTGCATATTATATATTAGAAAGGGATAAAACATTATACAAGAACATTGTGATGGATTAGATATTTACAAAAATGATGGAATATGGTTGTGTACATTGTAATTGAACATTTATCTATACATTGATAGCATCTTATGGCTTTAACTTGTAATGTGCCCTTGAATGGCTTGAGAGACACAATAAAATAAAATGTATTATTGTATATTGTTTACATCTTCTACAAAAACAATTTACTTTTGAATTTTACCTATGAGGATATAAGCCTGAAAAGCACATATCATATTCACATACTAGAAAATAGCAACATTTTAAAGTCAATAAAAGTCTAAATGGTGCTCATGTTAAATTCCATAATTTAAGAAAATAATGTTGCTGAGTCTAGGCCAGGATTTGAATACAGATTAATTGTGATAAGATGACATGTCAACCTTTCACTGCTCTACCTGCTAGATTATAAATGCTAGCAGGCCATTTAAACATTTCATGGTGAAAAAAAATCAGAAACTGTTTCGTGAAAAAAAAAAAAAATCATACAAAAACCTGGCTGTGTGATGCCGACTCCACCATGCTACACTGCAAGAATGGTGTTCTTTTGACTATGAGCTGTGCTATCATTGTGTCAAACATACCTTTTAGAATTATGGCCAAATACCTCAACCTTGGTTTCATTAGACTATAATACATTTTTTTCACATGGGTGTACTCATAGTACCACTTTAAAAGCTGCAGCAACAAATGACAGGGAAAATCTTGCACAGGCAGGCCCTGCAAGACATCCTCCTTTTCTCTCTCTCATTTGCTCTGTTGTAATGAGCTTTAAATACTTCAGTAGAGGACATCTTGGAGTTCAAATATCATGAAATTACACAATTTCGGGAAGCATGAACATGTATGAACATATTATATTGTGTGCACATTCATGCAAAGCAAACTCTATATAAAGCAGATCAGAAATAGTCTTCCTATAAAGCTGCATTGGAAATGCCCAAGCGATTGGTAAACATAAAATTCTATTTCTTTTTTTTTTTTTTTTTAAAGTAAGTCTTTCTTTACTACCACAAGCAATACTACTGACCACTGGTACGCATTTGTGACTCGCCTCTTTTCTCTGACACACATATCAATATTACTCTCCTCCCATACTTTTTTGGGCCAGAACTGATCACAATACTTCAAAAACTGACTGATGATATGTACAGTTTTATAAATACTTGATCATGTTGCTTGCTGTTTACATAAATATTACATACATGTTCTGTGAACTATGCATGACTGTAATTAAAAAAAATATTTATAAAGAAAAATATTAGATTCTATTTCATTTTTAATATGCCCAGCTGGGAACTGGCTCCAGCAGACCCCTGTGACCGTGTAGTTAGGATATAGCAGGTTGGACAATGGATGGAATATGCCCAGCTGATTGAAATGTGCTGCTTTGCTTTTTACTAATAAATACAGAAGCAGTTTTTTTTGCCAGGCAGCACAACCATAGAAAGTGTTTTTGTTTTTTTTGAAAATACATGTTAACACTATAAGTGAAATCATATACAAATAAGATGCTGTGTGCCTACAGATTATTATTTTTATTTCAATGAAGCTGTTTTAAGTTACATTTTTTACAGGTCAATTGGGATGCGCTACCAATGTTAAATTAAAAATGATTCCAAAAGCACAAATGCATCAACTATGATTATGTTAACATTGTTGTTAATAACTAGTGTGGTTATTTGCATGAAAAGAAACATCTTCATATAAATACAAAGATCAGCAGACAGTAAAATGATTAAGATCAGTAATTCAGAAGACCAGTAAATGTCAGAAGTAAAGAAAGGATTTGAACTTTCCTTTAACACTAGAATCCCTGAAGCCTACGAAAATATTCATAATGCTGGTCCACCTTACATTCCCTAGCACCTCGTCAGCAGCGTCTTCGTTTTGCAAATGTGTCAATCAGCACAAGCAGCAATCCCATTTACCACCGAGGCAGCTGAAGTTAAGTCAGACGCAAAATTCTCAGAGCTGGAAGTAAGGTGTCTGCAATTGTATAGGGTATTCATTATTTGGAATACAATGATCTATGTAAATATAGGATGACAGGAAATGTAAGGCAAGAAATGTTGAATGCATAACTAAAACAGAAACCTTTTTCATGTTATAGTAATAATTTACAAAATGTTGACGTAAAGTATAAAATGTGTGATGACTGAAGTCCAAATGTCAAATAAACACTTTCACAAAAGGTATAACAAAATAACTGCACTTTTATTCAAGAATATAACCTGAAGAAAATGAAATTGTTCAATTTATATGTTATAGGCCAGGGGTGGCGAACTCCAGGCCTGGAGTGCCGCAGTAACTACAGGTTTTCATTCTAACCCTTCTCCTAATCAGTAACCAGTTTTCACTGCTAAGTAACTTTTTCCCCATCACTTTAATAGCCCTGCTGGAAGAGTTCAGCCCTCTGAATTGATTCCTTTCTTCATTAAATGAAAGCCAAGCAGAAATGAGATGTGAAACGAGTCAACAGATGACCAGCTAAACTGGGGGTTCAAACTGCAACCAATTTCACTCCAATCACTTTCTTAATGAAAAGCCAATTCTTGTTGTTAATTAAACTCGTTATTTAATTCCATGGCTTGTTGCTGCTCTCGCTCTGCCACAGCAGACTGTTGTTTTTCTGTTCTTTCTAAGAGCACCGTCAAAATGTTTTGGTGACCTGAGAGATCAACCTTACCAAGACCATCACCTCTCTTCAATTTCAGATATTGTGTAATGGGCACAGGGGAGCTGGTCATGTGGTGGCATCTTTGTGTCTCATTATTGTTTGGCTGCTAATTAAAGAAAAAGAAACAACTATGGAGCTTGAGTCAAGTTAATTAAAAGAAGTAATCAGCAGCAAAAACTGGTCACTAATTAAGAAGATGGTAAGAATGAAAACCTGCAGCCACTGCAGCACTCAAGGCCTGGAGTTTGCCACCTGTTATAGGCAATGTTTAAAAAGTGAAGTCCAACTATCAATCGATACGAAGTAGGCATGTCCACTTGGCTAGTGCAGAGGTAAGGACTGCTGTCTTATAATCAAAAGGTTGGGGATTTGATCCTGGGTCCTCCTTGCATTTACCGTTCTGAGTAGTTATTTTTGTTACTATTACAGTATATGATAGCATATAACAGTATATAACATGATTTTAGTCTGTAACAGCAGATTAATCACTTCTTCTTGGTGTCTTGTTGAGCAAACAGACACCACAGTTTTAATGGTGGATGTTATTTTTTCTTGCACACAGACATCCACATCAACATGTCATTTGAACAATTTTTTTATTCAAGAATCCAAGAATAAAACTGAACAAAAAAATCGTTCAAATGACATGCTGATATGAATGTCTGTGTGCGAGGAAAAGTAACATGTTTTACAAGTACCATAAACTTACATAGGATGTTACAGACACATATCAAATCTAAGTTTTTGTTATATTATAATAATAATAAAATAGCAGCTCACTACTCAAAGTTGCGGGATTTGAACCTATTACCTCACCATTACTAAAGCATACTTGTTTTGTTACACCATTTGTGAAAGTGTTTCTTGGATATTTGGGCTTCATATGTCCTAGACTTCACATCAAAATTATGTCACTTTTACTATAACACATGAAAACATTTTCTGTTTAGCCGTGTGTTAAGTATTTCTTGCCCCTCATTTACTTTGACATTCTATATTCACACAGATTGTTGTAGACCTGGAACACATATGAAATTGTATTTGACTACCTATATAATTCCTGAGAAACGCATCAGCAGATACACACTTCAACACAGACTTGAACTGTGAGGATTGCAGCAGTGCGATGCCTTCAACTAACTGAATTGTAGCAGACTTTGTTCTGCTCATCCATACATTTGCAAAACAAAAGCGGGCTATTAGTGCAGTGATAAGAAGCTACGAGCTTCTTGGTGTATGTCAGGAAAATTTAAGGAGGTCAGGGACAACAAAAAAAAAAACAACCTAAGCTTCAGGGATTCTACTGTTAATAAGATAATGTGTTGAACCCTGACAGGACATGACCTGATAACAACTCAGAGATATAATGTAACACTTAGGAATATTTTGCATAAAATAAAATAAATGTGTTGTGAAATGTGGAAATAAATAAATACCTACAAAATGACATGCGAGTATAAATAATATAATGTGTTACAAAATAAATGTTTTTATTCTTTACTACCAGTGGCCCTGCCAATATAGTAGTGAAACAGAACAGTGAGGAAGACCCTGCCAGCTCCTTACTCATGACATGACGCTTCCTCCTCCCCTCGGACTGCAGCCTCTGTCTCAGATTCGCACGACTATATTGCTCCTGCAAGCAAATTATGATTCTTAGCATGATGAGAGAAGTTGCAAAATCAACTGGAATGTTCAAGCAAATTATAGAAAAAAAAAATCCAATCTAAATTTGTTAAGTATTTCTCTCATTCGCTAGCTAAGCGGAGGTAAGGTACACATCCTGAAGCTGGTGCGTGAGTGAGGAGGTCCCCGTCCACCTCCCTTCGGCCCACTGCATGTCTCTCGGATTCATGCAAATAAATCTGTACCGCAAGCGAAATATGATACATGAGAGTAGTTGCAAAACCAACCGGAATGTTCAAGCAAATTATAGAAAAAAAATTAATCTAAATCTGTTAAGTAGTTTTCTTGTGAAGACCAGACAGACATACAGATACACGGACATTGGATTGTATATATATATATATATATATATATATATATATATATAGAGAGAGAGAGAGAGAGATTATGCATTTATTTTTTTGTTCATTTACTTATTTCAATGACTGCACAAAACATAAAATATGTCTTGAAATGAAAACTCATATCAATCACATACATGCACAGTCACAACTCTGAACATACACTTTGCTTGCCTTAGGAAATATATGCTTAGAATTACTGCTCAAAGAAACTATTCCGATTTAAGAAACTCTGTATTCATTATTAGTAGACTGCATCTGAAGTGTCTGCTGTAAATGTGGAATTTCATGGCTAAATATGTACATTTTCTCTACAGACAACTGATCAGAACAGGTAGTTTTAAAGTAAATGACACTACATTTCTGAATGCATATCTCTTGCTTGCAGTAACTGCATCAAGCCTGCAACTTACTGACATCACAAAATGGCTGGTTTGTTCTTTTGTTATGCTTTTTGAAACTGTCACAACAGCCTCTTTCAGTTGTTTGTTTTGGGGATTTTTTCCTTTCAGTTTCTACTTTAGGAGGAGAAAGGCATGCTGGGCTGGGTTACGGTCTGGTGATTGATTTGGCCAGTCTAAAAGTTTTTTCCTTCCTAATAAAGTTCTCTGTTTATTAGGGAGTATGTTTAGAATTATCGTCTTATTGCATGGTGAAGTTCATCCCAATTAGTTTCAATGCATTTCTCTGTCAGACAAAATGTTTCTGTAGACTTCTGAATTCATTCTGCTGTTATGATCATGAGTTACATCATCAGTAAAGATTAACAAGACTGTCATGAAACTACCTCCACCAAGTTTGATAGATGAGCTTGTATGTTTTGGATAATGAACAAATCTTGTCTTCATCTACACTTTGGCTCTTCAATCACATCTGTCAGTACAAAAAGCTTTGTTCAAGATCTTTTGTGGCTCATTTCTATACTTTTTTTGGAAATTCCAGTCTAATTACTGATGATTGGTTTGCATCTTGTACAATAGCCTATATATTTCTTCTCTTCAAATCTTCTTCGAATGGTGGATTGTGATACCTTCACCTGTGTCCTGTGAAGGTTGTTGGTGATGTTACAAATTGTTTTTATGATTTTCTTCACAGCTGTCACAATTTTTCTGTCATAAACTGTTGCTTTCCATGACTGGCCTGTTCAATATCTATTGCTCAGTACATCAGTGGTTTCCTACCTTTTCAGAACATTTCAAATTATTGTATTGGCTTTACCCAATATTCACACAATGCTTCTGATAGGTTTTCCCTCTTTTCACTGCTTCAGAATTATTTTGCTTTTCGTCCATAGACTGTCTCTGGTCTTCATGTTGGCTTATTCTTTATAACAACACGGCTAAAACCAAGAGTTCACTTTCAGAGCAATTTATCGTTTAATCAATCAATATAGCAAGACAAATCTGAGTACCTAGAAACACCATATGTTCCTATGCTTTTGTTTGCTTAAAAATTAGGTGGTATCTTACAAAAGCTGCAATTTTATACTGTATGTTGAATAACACATCTAGATGTTAATAATAGGAAATAAAAGCTGAAAGACCATACTCTTGCCTCACATTCATCTCTTGATTCCAAACCCAAATGTGTTCAGAGTATAGCACAGCACATTCGAGAGCCCACCCTTTCAACTTTGACAGGTGAAAATGGCACTTTTCATTCCAAGATGTAAGGAGTATGCTGTCTCTTAAAATATGTAATTCAGTTAATCTGCATTCCATACACACATACAGATATTAGAAATGTAATCTCTTTGTAAACTGACCTGTCGTAGCCTGTCCAATGTCAAAATGTTTTCAACAGAAAGTACACTACGTAGGTACTTCTCTAAAGCTGCCTCCGTGTCAGCAGAATTTGATTGTTCAGATTTAGTTGCCAGCTGAGCAAGCATCTCACCATCATCATAGGCTTTATTTTCCTAATGGAGGGGAAAAAACTTAAGTACATTGTTTAACTCATCAAAATTGTTTGTCAGTGCTCTAGAAACTTATGAAGGCTCATATTTAACTAAAACTAATGTTTAACTCTGTGAATACAGTCTCTTTAGGCCTCACAAAATTCCAGCTTATTTATATTAAAAAAACTTAATGAAATAATACACAATGCAAATATTGCTGCTGTGAATACAATTCTGATTACCTCTGGAATGTTGGAAACAAGCTCAAAAGTCACACCACAGCCTGAGATGGTACTTCGTTGAGAAATCATTCGGAGGAAGCTTTGTGTAAAACTCTAAAATGGAACAATTAAAATGTAGACACTTACAATTGTAAGTAAAAAAACAAATTAACACAGACAACATATACGGAGAAATGTTAAATGTACACAATACAGTGAACAAGACTTTTGGAGTAGGCACAGGGAAACTCATTTTTTTTCAAAGCTGCAGTAATTAAAGATTTGTGCTCTCTTAACCAGTGGCCAATTGTAACATATTAGAAGAGAACAAATTTATTTTACACTGGCGTTTAGGGGATACCTCAATCATTTCAGCTGACAGATTTCAACAGATGGGCCTTAGCCTGAAAGTTTTGTCAAGCTGAACAGATGAGCAGTGCATTCTTAGAAAACTGAAAGACAATGCAATATTTTGTGTATTTTGCTTGGTTAGATTGGTCAACTTTTGATTCCTATAGTAAAAAACCTTCAACTTAGTGATAGTGATTCTCTAGCATTTTATGTGTGTTTAAAGAAAACTATAACAATAGTGTCACTTTCTTTAAAGGAGATAAATACAAGAAAGCCAGGTGTTTTGTTTTTGCAAGAAGGAAGGGAAAAGTGTCTGTCTTTAATTAGACAAGTTTCATTTCTCTCTGAACAGCTATTTGAAAATAGCCACTTTTATAATGAGATCAGCTTAGTTACTGCCTCGTAAACAATGGACACTTGAACGGAGCGCTCAACTCTGTTGATTTGCAAAAACTGAAATGGACACTTAAACAGGGCACTCACTTAGTTGTTAGACACTTGGGAAAAAGAGTTCTGTCTCTGTCAAGAAATCTTTTTCTTTTCATTTTTGATTAAGTATATAATTTGCATCTAAAGAAAAAGAAGCCATCTGGGAATTTGTCATGAATGAAATCTACTTGAACCCACAATTTTATAATTCTTTGGATTGTTTACATTTACTGCTATTGGTTTTAGTGCAAAGAAATATAATTTTTAAGTGAAAGTTTAAACCAAGTCTATGTTTGACTTCTATTAACATAGCCAAGAAGCTGGATTGTACATTCCTTGTCTAACCCTTAAAGGCACAAGAAGACACTTTTGTGAAGCCCTTTATTAGTGGTGAACTGGTTGAAGTAAGGGATCCAAAGTAAAAAGCCCCATTCAATAAGGAACTTGCCATTGAGGTCCCTAGGGTTGAAAATGCTTGGTAAAACAGAGAGGAAGGTTACAGGTAACAGTTGTATAGGTTGTTTTAAATTTCTTCCTCAGCCTCAATAAGATAAGAACCTAAAAGGTTAGTCAGTACCTTTCACATGTCACAAGTGTTTTGATCACATGATAAAATAAATGGTAAATATGATCATGACCTATTGAGTATCACTTCCATTTATGACCTGCACCATCACTTTTGATAACTGAAACGAGCAGGAGCTATTGTGGGCCAGGCAATATTTCATGTGTATTTACAAGTTAACTTAATTTACCAGGTACTAATCGAAATGGGTTATGTACTATGGTAGAACTGCTATTCTGGTGCAAGAATGAAAGTGTATCAAAAGAGCTAATATTTATCTATATCTAACCTAAGCATTTATCTTTGTTGAATAAAAATACTAAGGTAAGGAGTCAAATAGATAGTTAAAGTACATAAGAAGCAGTGAAATAATCTGTAAATAATTGACACTGACGGAGTTAAAATACCAAGTAAAATGTGTGAAAACCATCAGGATAGGATAGTGTACTTACTGCATTTTAGACATTTTGGGAGACAATGAAAAATGAATGTACTGAAAACATTCCAAGACTTATAGAAGAAGGAAATAATTAACCACTGAAGAGAACAGTCATACTAACACTGATCCCAAAAACAGATGCAAGTGACACATTTTTAAAGTTCTGGAAAACAGGGTAAGAGACATGATAGAGAATATTATATAACAAAAACAAATGTGTGGAGTCACTGAAAGAAAACTTAAAAGTATATATTTTTTTAAAGATAAAAGAGACAAAAGTATAATAATTTACAATGGGATAATTTTCTCATCCCAGTTAAGAACAAGGTAAGAAATTACATTATAATCAGCTTTGTTCATTTGCTGAATGGAATGATTAGCAAATTAACTGACAAATAACAAAACAATAAAGAGGAGTAACAACTCCATAATAACAACTCCAATAGTCAAGGAAGAGTTACTCTATATTGTGATTGATGAAGTGTGTGCAGCAAAGCTGAAACAGATGCTTGATGATGTACAGAAATTGCTGTCACAGCTAGGTAGCCATTAAGCTTATGTCTATTTGAAGTTGTCTATTAGCTTTAGTGGTTGAATTTGGCTGTAATTTTAATGTCCCATGTTTGCATCCCAGGCTTGCCATCTCAGGAGGGATTTGGTTTATGAAGGGGAGCGACAACTTATGGTGTACTTTGGCAGATGCTTACATGAAAAGTAGAATGTGTGAGAGTGTATTGTGCGGCTGGCGGGAAAAAAAATAGATAGATAGATAGATAGATAGATAGATAGATAGATAGATAGATAGATAGATACTTTATTAATCCTAAGGGGAAATTCACAAAATGGAATAAAGGTTAAAGATGCTAAAAAACTATTGAGTATTGCTTATTAAACTAGTAGGAGAGATAACACAAATTGGTAGATTGTGGGATAAAATACAGAAAAAAGCACGATTAATGAAATTGAAGAGTTAATGGTGGAAGGTAATATGTGTGAATTTTCCCTTGGGGATTAATAAAGTATGTATCTATCTATCTATTATTATTATTATTTATTATGGAAATTCTGTAACTTTATGTGTGGAGCAGGAGGCGTGTACGGGGAAACAGTAGTGGAGAAATGCAACATATTTATTAACTGTATATTACTGCTTTGTTCATGGTTTTTGTTATTGTGCAAAATAAAGTTTATTTTAAAATAAAAAAAAAATTATTATTTATCTATTAATGTGAGGAGTAGGAAGAGTGTAAAGGGGGAGTAATGGTGGTCTTTGTGTTATAATGATTTTTTATCTTTTGATTTTCCTATTGTGCGGAGTAGGAGGAGTGTAAAGGGGGAGTAGTGGGGGTCTGATGTATGGCTTTTTTGTTTATTGTGAAATTTGTTTTTTTTGTCATTTGACTGTGTATATTGTTATATTGATGTTTCTTATGTTCACAATAAAGTGTTTTAAAAATTAAAAAAAAAAATCTATCAATCTATCTATCATAAGTTGTTCCCAAATATGTAAATAGAATAAATAGTGTTGCCTTCAAAGGTAATCATAATAAAACAGCAAAAAGCATATTTTATTTTGAAACAATTAAAATATTATAGAAGAGCAAGAAATGAGGGGTAAACATATAAAGTCAATTCAGAAAGCATTTATCTTCTCTGTCTGCACACTGTATTGTGTAGTAGATTTAATTTTAAACTAATACATTTTCCATTTTTGTCCAATAACCTACACCTAATAACCCATAACGACAAACTAAACACATTTCTTCAGAAAGGTTGGCAAATTTATTAAAACTAAAAAAAACTGAACTTTATCACTCATAAAATAATACTATGACCCTTAATTTAACTACTTTGTAGAAACCACTTTGGCAGCAATTGCAGCTTTTAGTCTTCTTGGATAAGTGTCTACAAGCTTTGCAAACTTGGATTTAGGCAGCTTATCCCAATCTTTTTGGCAGATCATCTCAAGCTCCATTAGACTGGATGGGAAGCATCTGTAATTACCATCTTCAGGGCTCTCCACACATGCACTATGGGGTTTAAATATGGTTTCAGGGCACCATAATGTTGGGGGCTGGGGTTGGGGCATCATGTAATGCCACAATGGATGTAAATTTAATTTTATAATTCAAGATTTGCCAGAGATACCCCATTCTACCCCTGTCTGTATTCAGGGTACAAGGTAGAACATAAGTTTTTCTGCTGTTCCAATAGAACTTAGATGACCTTAACCTAACAAAGGACCAGCACCCAATGAGTGAAGAAGCTGGAAGCATTGAGCTAATTAAATTAAGGCTGAATAATTTGTATATTTGGCAATATTTCTCTAAATGATGACCAGGAGTTTTTGTGTCACTTCTACTGAACATCTGCCGTTTGAAGTAGTCATATTTAATAGTAAAGGAAATGTGTCTATATCCAGCTATTTAATTGAAGTGACTAAAGGAACTGATAGGAAAGAAAGCACAATATTTACAATGGGGATTTTGAGGTGAAGGTGCAGATTTCAACAAGTTTACCAGTTATCTGGAAAGATGTTTATAGTAACCAAATCATTTTAATATAAGTGCAGGGTAGTAAATGAAATCATAAGATTGCAAGGTCATGTAGCCAAAATTATGCTACCAAGCTCATACTTTGTGACAATATGAGGAACGTAGAAATACATGTGAACCTTGAAGTAGAAAAGCTGAATTACCTGATTAACAGGAGCAGGTTGAGGTGGTTTGAGCATGCAGTTAAAATGCCTGCAAGGTGCCTATCTTATAATGTGCTCAAGGCATGGTGCACCAAAAAAAGACCCAGAGCAGACACAAGTCACACATGAGGGATTAAATCATTCAACTGGCCTGGGGCCATCTGGGATTAGAAGACGTTGTTGAAGATAGAGTGGCTTGTTCAGGCTACCACAGCGAGTTGCTACTGTGACCCACAATAGCATAAGTGAAAAAAAATGATGGAGATGATGTATATATGAAGTATTTTTCCCCCTTTTCATTTGTTTTTAAGTTGGTGTTATTTTTTTCTCTACTGGCTGGTGACACTATTCACAAATAATATACTTTACACAGAAATATAAATCAAACATAGAAAAACATAGTGTTTTCTATCAGGAAAAATCTTCTTACCTGTTTGCCAGTGACATTGACACAGATTCGCTTTCGTAAAAGAAGTTTCTTATTTGCGGGATGGCTTAGTTGGACAACTGCTTTCACTATTAGATAGACATGCTGGTCTGTTGCAGTACCACGACTTAGCTGTGGACAGCTGTGTACTGCTGAATCCCAAGAAGCTTCAGATTTAATCTAGAAAAGCAACAAACACACATTTTCATACATACAAGTTTGACCAGACACACATTTAAATGGGACTGGGTGCCAGTAAATTCAAGGCTAATACTAAAAGTGCCAGAGAACTGGCTGAAAAGTGGCTATCCAATGAAAATGCCATTAACAGACATTTCAAAAGGAACCCATCATATGTAGGCTTGAAAAGAAGAACGTGCACATATAAATAAGATTTTATGACCAACACCCTCCAAACCCCACTTCAATAATCCCTCTCTCCACCTACCCTCCCTTCCTTATTTACTATATAAAGCCTTGGATTCCTGTAATTCTAATCATCTTCTTCTAATGATAATTTCTGGTAGAAGTCAAAAGCCAAGGGGTAAAAAACTATTTTAAGATATGTGACTCATCTTCTCCCTTTGTGGAATTCTGTCTATAGTTCCAAATGGGTCTACACGATTGTGAACGGTCCCTGCAATGTACATGGATACTAGTTGCACATTTCCTACCTTGCATCTAGTGCTGTTAAGACAGGTACTAGCCCACGTAACCCTAAGTTAAATTACTGCATAGTGTTTGACTGTTTTAATGCATGCTATTTTATGTTTCATTTTGAAAACATCATATTTGTAAATGGAACAGTAATAAATAAAGCTAATGAACTCTAATGCATCTTTTGTACTGTACAATATATTTTTTAGTTTGGTGAGTCAGGAGAATTTCTGTTTATATTTACTCGGTAGTTCAGTTATACCAGAAGTACAGAATGAACATCTTTTTCTCAATGGACTGTTTATTATGTACTTCTGATATGTCAGAATGCCATGATTTATTTTCACTAGGAATAATCTTAAATGAAGTGCTGTATCTATGTATGTTTTCCTCTCCTCCTTATCAAATTGTCATATCTCAGTTATAGTGATAACATATTTTATATTGTCATATATGTTTATGTTAATCACTGAGTGCATTTTTGTTTTATATTTTTCATGAAGTTTTTTGCAATTTAAAGCTGGCAAGTGTAAGTTAGCTTTGTGGGTAGGGTACATCTATAAATATGGATTGTTGGGCAATTGGCATATTTTTTTGGATTATTGATGTCAATAAAAAATACTAATAGTATGTTTAAGTGGAGTAGACATTTATATTTAAGAAAGAAAATATGGCTACTGAATTTTTCTGATTTGGCATCAAATCCAAGGCTAACTCATTGGATTCTACAAGCCAAACCTTTAAGAAAATAAGGTTTATGTATATTTAAATATAGAAGATTGAAGTTTCACTTTCTTAACCTCATGCATATTAAGCTGAATATGAAGAAAAAAACAGACATATGATAAAGAGCAATTTCCTCACTTCTCCATCATAATTTTTTACAATCTGCAGCTCAAAAAAATCCTCTTTAATTTCTCCAGCCAAAGTTGAATTCCAGGCAGCTGTATCATGTTCTTCCAAGTTTTCTTGTGATCTCAAGTCACTCTCTAACATAGTAAAAGAAAAAGAAAAAAAGAAAAAAAAAAGATGAGTATTTACAATATGGTTGCATGAACTTGTACATGCAAACAGGGAAAAAATGAGAGAGGGGCAACCATGTATTAAGAAGACACATGAGTAGACTAGCTAAAGTGTGTTTAACACTAGATTCCCTGAAGCCTACGAAAAAACTCAATCCTGGCCCACCTTAAATTCCTTCACACCTCTTCATCAGCATCTTTTGTTTGGTAAATGTGTCGATTAGCAAAAGCAGTAAGCAGCTTGTTTTCCCTTCCCCACTTTTGATGGAGCTCAACATGGGGAAAATTTCTCCCAGCTCAAGCCAAGGCTACTTATCTGCGTGTAATGTGCCTGGAGTTGTATAGGGTAAATAATACAGTATATCGGTATTTCGAATACATGCATTTCATGTGTGTTCCATATTTACAAAGATCTGGATAAGTGTAAGATGAAAGGAAATAAATGTGAGGCAAGAAATGTTAAACACATACCAAAAGCAGAAACATTTTGCATGTTATACTAATAATGATATGAAATATCAAATAAACACATGCACTTTTATTCAAGAATATAACCAAAGTAAAAAAAAAAAAAATCATTCAATTTACATGTTCCTGTCAATGAGTTACAAACCCAAGCACAAATGTCAATCAACAGAAAGCTAATAGGTATTCCTGGATGGTGCAGAAGTATGAGCTCTCTCTCTCTCTCTATCTATATCTATCTATCTATATATATCTATATCTATATCTATATCTATATCTATATCTATATATCTATATCTATATATCTATATATCTATATATCTATATATCTATATATATATATATATATATATATATATATGTGACATGCGAGCCTCTGTCTTGCACCCCAAAACATGTGTCTGATTCTCAGTACTTTTGCAAAACCAGCTTTATTCAATTTGAAACAGGAACATCACGGTTATTTATTGTAGCAGGATCTGCTACTCTCCTATATACTGTACAGACACATCAATCAGGCAAGGTAGTGATCAGGTTAATGGCCAAGTAATACTGTTCGCTGCATTTACAATAATGCTTGCAGCATCCATTGACAGCAAGTGCTCATAGCGCAAATGCGATGTTTTAGGATTTGTATTTGCAGAGAGCTGTTACAGTGCTGGCAGCCTGCAGTTGCCCCTGCAACCGATATACTGTCTTACACAGACATGGCGATCATGCTTCAGGGCACCCTTTGGCGTGTCGTCCCACAGGGGGGTGCCCCAAAGAGTTTAGAAACCTTACCTCTCCCCACCCAGCATTGTCCACACCAGCGTGGGCAAAGCAACAATCCAAGCCGGGCTCAGTCAGGTGGGACAGAACGTCCGCAGTTGTGTGTGCAGCCTCTAAATGGTGGCGAACATCAAAAACAAATGCCTGTAAACTGATAGACCACTGAGTGAGTTAGGCGTTCGTATCCTTCTGCTTGCACAGCCATTGTAGCGGGGCATGGTCAGTCACAAGGGTAAACCGTTGTCCCCAGAGATAGTAACTCTTTTTTAGTAGTGGAATTATTATTATTAATTTCTTCAAAACGTCAAATGTTATTTATTTGGCACGGATATGTCTGCATGCACTTTTTGTGGCATTACCCATGTATTTTTGAGCATGTCCGTGCCAAATAAATAACGCTGTTCGTTTTCAAATAATATTGCATTTCTCTCTATGCTGTGGTTTCTATTTCACACCTGAAAGAAAGAGACAATATATGTGAAAATATCATCGCACAAATGCAATATTATTTGAAAACAAACAGCGTCCAATCAGCTGTAAAAGTATGGCATTTCTAAATACTGGCGGTGATCAACGCATATTTTAAAAAAAGAAAGAGACAAATATATGTGACGTTTTGAAGAAATCATTTTATGACACGATTTACCGTTATTTATTTACTTACTTCCTAAAGCCTAAAGTCACAAGTAGTGTGCAGAGGGCATGCTCAAAACTGTGTGTAATGCCACAAAAACTGTCTGCTGACACTTTAGTATGCAAGCAATGGTATGTACATTCTTGCTCCGATGTAGAAGGGAGCTGCGTTTACCTCTGTTAAAGCGCGTCTATGTGAAAAGAGCAGTATCAGATGCGGGGGTGGGGTGTGTTTGGGCTCGTGAACGCAGCCGAGATAAAAAAAACTGACTAAAAAAAAAAACAAAGCTAACCTTTACAAGTATCATAAATTACACTGGCTGTTGCAGACTGAAATCAAATGTATGTTTATTTTCTAAGATAGTAAGACTAAAAGCAGTTTACTTCTCAAAACAGAGAGGTGCAGGATCGAACTCGCGACCTTTTGATCCCCAGTCGGCAGTTGAGTCTATTGCGCCACGGAGACAGTCATAATAAACAAGCGTCAATGTCGCATGTTAAGACGGCTTTTTGTTTCTGCAGTTATATTTTTGAATAAAAGCGCAATTGTTGTGTTAGATTTGTACCTTCTGTGAAAATATTTCTTTTGATATTTGCACTTCAGGCTTCATACATTATATAGTTTATGCCTACATTTTGTCATCTACTAGTAGAATATAAAAAACTTTCCTGTTTTAACAATGTGTTTACACAGATTACTGTAGAAACGGAACAGACATGAAATGTGTGTGTTCCAAACAACAATCTATTATTTCCACTCTAAAACTCCACTTCACTCCCAGAAAATCAATTAAGGCATGATCTGGGAGAAGTTTGTGCACGTTCTAAGTTGGTGGGGAATGGAATAGCCGGCTGCTTTGCAGCCTGATTTTTTTTTTTTATTTTATTTATTTTATTAATTTTATTACAATCCATACATAGCAATCAAGTTTTTACAAAAAAAAGAATTATGTTAAGAACAGATCGATCCCCACCCCTGAGAGAGAAAGCAAGCCAATCGGTGTAAGATTTAAGGCTTATAAACATACCTAAGTTAATAAATTCTCTGTGCTTTATAAACTTATTTTAAAATATTACTGATTAGATCCTGCCATGTTTTGAAAAAAGTCTGTACAGATCCTCTAACTGAGTATTTGATTTTTTCCAATTTCAAATAATATAACACATCGGTTTCCCACTGACTTAAAAGAGGAGAGTTTGTGTTCTTCCAGTTTATCAGAATAAGTCTGCGTGCCAAGAGTGTAGTGAATGCAATCACAATTTGTTTGTCCTTCTCCACTTTAAGCCCTCTGGAAGAACCCCAAACACAGCTGTTAATGGGTTAGGAGGGATTGTGAGTCCAAGGCTGTCTGAGAGGTAATTAAAAAATTTTGTCCAGAATAATGTTAATTTGGTGCAGGCCCAGAACATGTGACCCAGTGACGCTGGGGCTTGGTTGCAACGTTCTCAGGTTGGATCATACCCTGGAAACATTTTGGAGAGTTTTAGTCGAGACAGATGTGCTCGATATATAATTTTGAGTTGTATAATTGTATGCTTTGCGCATATGGAGCTCGAGTGAATTCTCTGCATTGCTACTTTCCACTCCTTTTCTGATATATTAATTGAGAGATCTTTTTCCCAGTGTCCTCTTGGATCTTTGAAAGGAAGGGATTGTAAAATGATTTTATATATTGTAGAGATGGAGTCTAATTCCTTAAAATTGAGCAATATTTTTCCAGCGTGGATGAGGGTGCAAGATGAGGAAAATCTGGAAGGTTCTGTTTAACAAAGTTCCTGATTTGAAGATAGTGAAAGAAATGTGTAGCTGGAATGTTAAATTTGGAATGTAATTGTTCATAGGATGCAAAGACGTTGTCTATATAAAGATCTCTAAGCAAGTTAATTCCAATTTTTCCAGATATTAAAACTGCATATGTTTGTGAAGGTTGAAAGAGGTGGTTCTCTTGCAGGGTGCCACAGATAGAAGCTTCTCCATCTTAAAATGCTTTCTACATTGGTTCCAGATTCTAAGTGAGTGGAGCACAATTGGGTTATTAGTGTATTGCCGATAACGTGTGTTTATTGGAGCACAGAGCAAGGAATACAAAGAAGTACTGCAGGATTTTACTTCTATTGCGGTCCAAGCCTGTGTATGTTCTTCTATTTGTGTCCAGGTTCTTATCACCTGTATATTTGCTGCCCAGTAATAAAACTGGAAGTTAGGTAGAGCCATGCCGCCTTCTGCCTTTTGTCTTTGTAGGGTCGCTCTTTTGATGCGTGGATGTTTTGAATTCCAAATAAATGAGGTTATTGTTGAATCTAATTGCTTAAAGAATGATTTATTAATGTATATTGGGATGTTTTGAAATAAAAAAGGAGCTTAGGAAGAATATTCATCTTAACAGTGTTAATTCTTCCAGTGTGAGATGAAGGGTTGACCATCTATGCAAGTCTTGTTTAATTTTTCCATGCAGACGACGAAATTTTGTTGATAAAGAGCTTTATGTTTACTTGTGATGTTTACCCTAGGTATTTAAACTGTTCTGCAATGATAAAAGGTAGGGTGTCTAATCTAATATTATATGCTTGAGAATTCACTGGAAAGAGTACACTTTTATTCAGATTAATTCTGAGACCAGAGAGCTTTTGAAATTCTGTGAGTGCTGCTAAGACTGCAGGCACAGAATTTTCTGGGTCCAAATATACAGTACCATATCATCTGCATATAATGAGATTTTCTGTTCCAGTCCTTCTCTGCTAATCCCCTTTATCTGATCAGTATTTCGACAATGTATTGCCAGTGGTTCAATGGCGATTGCAAACAGCAGCGGTGACAAGGGGCATCCTTGTCTTGTGCCACGTTCTAGTTTAAAGTAGTCTGAGCAAATGTTATTAATGCAAACTGAAGCTTCTGGGTTAGTATACAGTAATTTAATCCATGCACAAATTTTCGGGCCAAACCCAAACTTCTCAAATATAGTAAGGAAGAGAAAACATTATTATTTAACTCACAGATATCAAGGACTGTGTTTTGAGTTGATCGTGCTGCAGAGAGCTATATGATTTGTTCCTGATTTATGCAGAAAAGGAGTTGGGCTGTGTGCACAGCATTAAGGGACTAACTTTTATCATTTATAGGAAAGGCTGACCTCTGATAATATCAGAAGACCCTGTGAAGTATGTAAGATCTTTATGGACTATAAGAATGTTTAAATTGATTCTAAGTGTGTATAATTAGAAGAGTGTATTCCTTAGGAATGCAAATGGCAGTTTGTTTCAGGTTTTAAGAACATTCCAGTATATCATAAATTAAGATTTAACCTAAGCTATGTATAACCTCAGAATGAACTGCTAGGGTTTTTTTTTCTTTTCTAGGATATAAAAGAGAGAACAGGTTTACTTTAGATACTCTGCCAAAATCCAAATCAGTTGACTGAGTTGGAAAGAGGCAGTCTCACATTCTCTCTAATCACCAAGAATTAAGAATAAAGAAATTATTTTTACTTTAATTAGGTTTAAGTTCTTCCGTTGTTTTCGACTTCAGCGCTTACAGTTTTTGGTGCCTAACTGGGGCAGAGACGGCCAAGCGACTCCTTGAGCAGGATCGTCCAATCGGGCAGGACCGACACCGGCCGGGTCGGGAGGACCAGATCCGGAAAAAGTTAGGACTGGCCTGCCTCGGGCGACTCCTGCATGGGGAATCCTTGACCTCCTCTGATTCTTCCTGAAAGTCGAGTAAACTGGGAACTTCCAGGCGGGAGGAAAAATTCTTGGTGTGTAGACCGAGGAAGTCCGACCAGGGAAAACAAACCAGGCAGTGAGTGGACCGGAATATATAGATAAGCTCTCGGAAATAAAACAGTGTAAAGATTATGAATGTTAAGGACATGAGTTAGTACACTCCCAGGAAATGAAGAAGAAGTCTCTTAGAGACTTAAAAGTAAAATAAAGGAAGGGAGTGGGAAGAATAGATAAATAACTGAACATTTCGTGATCGGGAAAAAGCACTGTTGCGGGAGGGCGGGACTCTTTGCTCTAACGGTCTGGTTATATTCTGAACTTAACGGGTCACTCAGGGAAATGATCACCTAAACAGCGGTAACCAGTGGCCATCGGGTGAAACTGTCAGTCCGCTAATCAGGTTGATCGTCCCGGTGAACAGGAGGGACCGGGAGTGAAGTGACAATTGAGGCTGGTTTAGCAAAAAGAGTGCGGAAAACTCACTGACCATGGGGAAAACTAATAGCAAACCGGTTAAAACTCCTTTGGGAAACAGAAAGCATGAATTCACGTACTCATCTGTGACTGAATAAAGACTAATTGCTTGAACTATTCCTGTCTTCCTCGGGTGTTACTTCCACTGTTTATTTGGCACCCAAACAGTTCCCTTCATGTTGGAGAACCCAAGTGAAGGTGCAAATTGCAGACAGGAATAAGATCGGTGACCGCTGAGTACAACTGCTTTACCGTCCAGGAGAGGTACTGGGACATAACGATTAGAGCGCCTCTTGGAATGAGATGGAGTCTTAAGTAGTCTTGTAATTAGAAGGAGAGGTGGAAATTTAATAAAAAGGGAAAGTACCTCCCGGTCGGGGATTCGCTAAAGAAAGAAATTGAAAAAACAGGGTGTGAATGAGGAGCCTCTGTTCGGAGGATTGTTTTCGGAAAACGTACCAAGAAAAAAACCGGCTTCCAAGACACTACATAGAACGGAAAACAGGCTTAGATTGAAAAAAAAAAAAAAAAAAATAATAATAATGTAAACGGTGGAATAAACAAAGCAGGGGCAGGTGGCCAGTAGAAGGCTCTGGTGATATGAGTGAAATACAGGAAGTTAGGTAGATTGTATATAGAAATGCACAAGGGTGCTGTGGTCGAGAAAATGGAAATGTTTTAATAGATGGGAATTGATAATTAAAGATAGAGCCCTGAAAGCGATGCAGAAGTGCAATGAGGGACTGCAAAGCCAAATTAAACTTATTGCAGAAAGAGAAAAGTTGTCCTTGATAATGCAAGAACTGTCCCAAAAGTCCGGATAAAAGATGGAAGAATAAATAAATAAAAATATATGAAAAAGAAGAACAGATTATACCTTGATTTAGTGACAGCATGTGTTTAAACTTCCTTTGAGGACAATAGTCCATCACCACCCCTTGGGGCAGCTGGAGGAATTAATGAAGGAGAGGAAGAAGATGGTCCCGATGATTTTAAAAATAAACAGTTTCAGCCAGTGAGGGATGAAGACGCGGGGAAAGGGATGCCTAATAAGACCCGATTTTGACTCCTCAGGGTCAAACATGAATATGAAAGGATGGAATTTCAAGCACCATTAATACAAGTGCCCTTTTTGCAATATAATATACAACAGCCTGACTCAGATTAAAACTGTCCCACCTTCATGGTGCAAAGAAACTGGGACCTGCAAGAATTAAAAGAGGTGGTGCAGGAATTGCTGAACCAGTTCATGACAATGGAGAAACAATTAGATGAAATATATAAGCCAAATACTGCAGAATGGATTCAGGTCCTTAGAAGGAAAGCTCATTTCAGGCTGAAATGATGTGAGAGTGCAATGGACAGAGACTCTGGGACGGCAGGGGGTTGATAGTGGCCAGTTCAGTATTCAGTGGACAGTTACGAGCACAAATAAAAGCAAAATATATCAGCCCTCTAATGCCCAGTGAACTTGTTTGGACAAGACTTGATGGTCCGCCTGTGCCTTTGCATTTCAGTTACGAATAAGGGAGTGAAGGTTGCATCAGAACAGCACACCGCCCTTGCACTGACCACCACCATTACATGCTTGTATGCTGCCTTGATTGTTCATGTTTGTCTCAAAACAGCAAAAATCTCTGCTGTCCTGGGTTCCTCTTGGATTACAGTATTCAAAATCATTTTACTGTATTGCATGATTTTTGGACTGTATTATGATGAAGTCTGACTCTTGGACTTTTCAGCTGCTGTTTTCAGAAAAAGAGACTGCCTAACGAACTGTTATATCTCAGCAAAACTGGCTGGAGCAGTATTACTCTTTTAACAACAATCACTTTTCTTCTGGAGTGGTTTTACCACATATCCTCATTGCTAAATCCTCTCATTTTCAGTGGCATAATGTGAGACAATTGGTAATAGCATGTCCAGAAGGGGAGGATTGGGAGTATGTGGGACCTAACATTTAGTTCACCTAGATAGATCTGTTAAGAAAATAGCAGTAGAACTAGTTGTACCTGTAACCCGATCCATTCTGTCATTTATCTTTCACTTCTCCACCTAAACCCATGCTGTTTACCCTTAAAATTTTTTAGTTAGATTTGCTCCACTCATCTCTCTGGGTACAAGGGAAATAATATTTTGTCTGAATAGTTCATGTTGAACCCTTGGTCATTTTCCCAAAGTCATCCTTCCGTTTACATTGTGCACAATTTCTTATTTCGTTTGAGGCTGAGACCGGTATTACAATTGTTTATGCTGATTTAGTTAAGCGGGGTGCTATTATTCGATCCAATACTTTCCTATTCTTCCAGTTAGAAAGCATATGATTCATGACGATTCATTCAGGACCTCCGCAGAGTCAATGCTGCTATACACCCTAGGACTCCTATAGTCTCGAAACCCTCCACTATTCTCTGTACTGTCCCGGCCACTGCTATGTGGTTTTCTGTTACTGATCTTGTGAATGCTTTCTTTTCAATTACTGTACACCCTGAGTCTCAGTTCTGGTTCACATTCTTTTTAGAGAGTATTTTAACGTCGTTATTCAGAAGTGAAATTGGTCTGTATGATGCACATTGTAATAAGTCCTTATTTTGTTTTGGAAAGACAGTGATTAATGCTTGGCGAAAGGTTTGTGGAAGAAATTGGTTATCTCTGGCTTCTGTAAATGTTGCTAATAGGAGGGGAGCTAGCTGAGCGGAGAATTTCTTGTAAAACTCTGCAGGGTAGCCGCCAGGGCCTGCTGCTTTTCCACCTTGGAGTGACTTTATAGCATCTAGTAATTCTGATAATGCCAGAGGTTTATCAAGTTCCTCCACACTAAAAGCGTCAATTTGTGGTATCTGTAATGTATCCAGAAATGCATTAGATTGTATATTGTCTTCTTTAAACTCGGTAGTATATAGGGATTTATAGTAGTCTCTGAAAGTGTGCATTATATTTTTGTGTTCGACGATTTTATCTCCGTTCTTGTTAGTGATTACCGAGATTGCGACCTTGCTTGTGAATTTGTTGCGCTAAAAGCTTATTAGCTTTCTCTCCATGTTCATAATAATGATGTCTGGATTTGTAAATTAGATGTTCAGTTTCTTTAGTTGTCAAGAGGTTTAATTCTGAATGTAGAGCCTGCCTCCTCTTATGTAGAGTCTTGCTTGGTAGTCTGGCATGTTCTTCATCTATTTTAGTAATTTCGCTTTTATCTCTGCTACTTTCTTCGCTTGATTTATTTCTGTGGGAAAGATATGAGATAATCTGTCCTCTTAAGAAGGCCTTAAGAGTTTCCCAGAGTATTCCTGCAGAGATCTCAGGGGATGTATTTGTCTCTAGAAAGAATTTGATTTGTTTGGATATAAATTCAGTACAATTCTCGTCAGCTAATAGAAGCGGGTTGAGGCCATCTGGGGTGAGTGTATGGGGCTTAGTAATTTCAGCTCCAAGATCATAGGAGCATGGTCTGAAATAACAATAGCATCGTATTTACAAGATTTAATCTTAGGCAAGAAGTTATTATCTATAAAGAAGTAATCAATCCTTGAGTAGCAATGATGTACTGGTGAGTAGAAAGAATATGTTCTTGAATTTGGGTTTAAAAACCTCCAGGGATCTGATAAGTTGTGATCAGTTATAAACTTTGTAATTATCTTTGCGGTGTTAGTTAGCGTTCCCCCTGTGGAGGAAGTCTTATCTAAAAGTGGATTTAAACACAATTAAAGTCCCCAGCCATTATAACTTTATGAGTGTTCAGATTGGGAATGGATGCAAATAAATTTTGTATAAATTCCTTATCATCAACATTAGGTGCATAAACATTTATCAAAATCATTTTACAGTTAGATAAGTCTCCCATGACCATTACATATCTCCCTTCAGGATCCAATACTACATCTGATGCTACAAATGGTACTGTTCTATGTATGAGAATTCCCACCCCTCTAGTTTTCTTTGTAAAACTAGAATGGAACATTTGGCCAGTCCAGTCTTTTTGCAGCCGGAACTGATCCTTGCTTAGTAAGTGGGTTTCCTGTAAAAATACTATTTTAGCATTTAGACCTGTTAGGTGAGAAAGTACTTTCTTTCTCTTTAATTCGTGATTCAGGCCTTTAACATTCCAGCTTATGAAGTTAACTGTCCCATCATGGAGACACTGATTCTGAGTTTTTGATGTCATTTTATAGTCTTAACTGGAAGTGAAATAGTTTAGGTCTTAATTTCCTATTTCCCCAAGAGTTGTTGCCATGCAGCTTATTATTACGTTGATAGTTATAATTATAAAGATTGAGATGATAGATTAGGTATAGATCAAGCCTGCTCTCTTTCTCTTCCCCCCTTAACCCCCCACCCTCCCTTTTTGCCTCCCCAAGTGAGGCTAAAACCCACTTCACGCAGTCCCAGTCCTCTGACATACCCAGAGACAGAGCACGTCCAAAGCACAACAAGCCCCCATGCAGTGGCTTTTAGGTTAAAAGATAGAGATATCTGTTACCAATATAGTCTTTAAAAGAGGAGAAAAAAAAAAAAAATTTCTTTTGCACTTAATATATATATATATATATATATATATATATATATATATATATATATATATATACACAGTGGTGTGAAAACTATTTGCCCCTTCCTGATTTCTTATTCTTTTGCATGTTTGTCCCACAAAATGTTTCTGATCATCAAACACATTTAACCATTAGTCAAATATAACACAAGTAAACACAAAATGCAGTTTTAAATGGTGGTTTTATTATTTAGGAGAAAAAAAATCCAAACCTACATGGCCCTGTGTGAAAAAGTAATTGCCCCATGAACCTAATAACTGTTTGGGCAACCCTTAGCAGCAATAAGTGCAATCAAGCATTTGCGATAACTTGCAATGAGTCTTTTACAGCGCTCTGGAGGAATGTTGGCCCACTCATCTTTGCAGAATTGTTGTAATTCAGCTTTATTTGAGGGTTTTCTAGCATGAACCGCCTTTTTAAGGTCATGCCATAGCATCTCAATTGGATTCAGGTCAGGACTTTGACTAGGCCACTCCAAAGTCTTCATTTTGTTTTTCTTCAGCCATTCAGAGGTGAATTTGCTGGTGTGTTTTGGGTCATTGTCCTGTTGCAGCACCCAAGATCGCTTCAGCTTGAGTTGACGAACAGATGGCTGGACATTCTCCTTCAGGATTTTTTGGTAGACAGTAGAATTCATGGTTCCATCTATCACAGCAAGCCTTCCAGGTCCTGAAGCAGCAAAACAACCCCAGACCATCACACTACCACCACCATATTTTACTGTTGGTATGATGTTCTTTTTCTGAAATGCTGTGTTCCTTTTACGCCAGATGTAACGGGACATTTGCCTTCCAAAAAGTTAAAGTTTTGTCTCATCAGTCCACAAGGTATTTTCCCAAAAGTCTTGGCAATCATTGAGATGTTTCTTAGCAAAATTGAGACGAGCCCTAATGTTCTTTTGCTTAACAGTGGTTTGCGTCTTGGAAATCTGCATGCAGGCCGTTTTTGCCCAGTCTCTTTCTTATGGTGGAGTCGTGAACACTGACCTTAATTGAGGCAAGTGAGGCCTGCAGTTCTTTAGACGTTGTCCAGGGGTGTCTTGTGACCTCTCGGATGAGTCGTCTCTGCGCTGTTGGGGTAATTTTGGTCGGCCGGCCACTCCTGGGAAGGTTCACCACTGTTCCATGTTTTTGCCATTTGTGGATAATGGCTCTCACTGTGGTTCACTGGAGTCCCAAAGCTTTAGAAATGGCTTTATAACCTTTACCAGACTGATAGATCTCAATTACTTCTGTTCTCATTTGTTCCTGAATTTCTTTGGATCTTGGCATGATGTCTAGCTTTTGAGGTGCTTTTGGTCTACTTCTCTGTGTCAGGCAGCTCCTATTTAAGTGATTTCTTGATTGAAACAGGTGTGGCAGTAATCAGTCCTGGGGGTGGCTACGGAAATTGAACTCAGGTATAATACACCACAGTTAGGTTATTTTTTAACAAGGGGGCAATTACTTTTTCACACAGGGCCATGTAGGTTTGGATTTTTTCTCCCTAAATAATAAAACCATCATTTAAAAACTGCATTTTGTGTTTACTTGTGTTATATTTGACTAATGGTTAAATGTGTTTGATGATCAGAAACATTTTGTATGACAAACATGCAAAAGAATAAGAAATCAGGAAGGGGGCAAATAGTTTTTCACACCACTGTATAAATATATATATATATATATATATATATATATATATATATATATATAGTCTTCAGCAATTTTAGTACATTAAGATGATACCCCCAGATAATAAACCCGGGTGATGGTGTTAAAGATGTGTCCAAAATAAGCATAACAAGTCTTAATGCAGAAATAACAATAACAGTAAACCAAGTGTATGATATTGAACAGTCTCGTTTAGGGTACATGAAATAATTAGAAAAGAAAAAGAGAAAAAAAAAAAGGGAGGAAAAAGTAATTAAGCACAATAAAACATAAACATATAGCGCCCTAGCGATACTAAGTAATAATAAAAATATATGAGAATATATGCTGATAAAAAACCCGTATTTTAAAACGAATAGATCAGACAGTAGATTATTAACCCTAGCATTATCATTTACCGCCATGACTCATTATTATGTATCAGAATAATCCCAGGATCAGCTATCTTAATTCATTTTCTGCTCCTTCTTTGCTAGTGAAGACATAGAAATGACCTTGCCATTCCACTTTCAGTTTTGCCGGATACAGGAGGCCGTATTTGACACTGGCTTGCCGAAGCCCCTGTTTAATAGCTGTTGCCGGAGAGAAGTCAGGGAAGATACGAATGTGGTTATTTTCATATATAATATCTTCCTTGTTTCTGAGGAGTGCCATCACCTCTAGCTTAAATGATAATCGTTCAAAACGAACTATAAAAAGTTCTTGGTCGGGGTCTGACGGTGTTTGATCTGCGTACGCGGTAAGCCGCTGCTATCTCAGATTCTACTTTAAAGTCGCCCCCGATTATTTTAGAAAAAAGTTCAGCTGCGAATTTCACAGGGTTTAAACTTTCTCGATTCTCCGGCAGGCCTTCAATTCTGACATTATACCTTCTACTCCCATCTTCTAAAGCAGCCAGTCCAAGTTTTTCTCCGAGTTTTTTACATTCGGAACTGACATTTACTGCTCTTTCCTCGGCACTGGCAGCTAAATGTTCGGCCTTATCGATCTGATTCGTGAATGTCTCCTTAAGATGCTCCAATTGATCAGCAAGCGTGCTCAGTTTAACCGAGTTTTCCTGAATGTGCTCTTCAAGTTTACCCAGCACCTGTCGAAGTTCAAGTTGCATCTCTTGACGTAGCCATTCATTGGCCTGTTTCATCTCCTGTTTCAATTCCTGTTTCAGTCTCTCAAGTGCCTTTGCCATTGCTTTCTCATTAGCCTTCTCGCTTTTCTTTATATCTTGCGTGAGCTCAGCGAGCAACACTTTCAATTCAGATAGCTCAATTGTGCCTTCTTGTACCGTAGATGAAGCAGCAGACTTTGCCGAAGCCGGTGCCCCCGCTGCTCCAGGCCCGCGTAATTGCGTAGCTGAAGCCGTGGACTTCCCGGCCCTTTCCAGTTTCAGGTAATTTTCTCCAATCGGCGAGCTACCCACACCTGCACTCACGATCGCACCTTCGCTCCCCTTTTCGCTCTCAGCCGGCGACGATGTAGCGGACCGTGGTCCCGAGGAGTCTGTGCTTTTGCCCATCTGATCCAGGTCTGTCTCTGATAGGCCGTATCTTGAACTGGGGCTTGCTGATCGCAGCTTGGATGTAGCTTTAGTTTTCGATTCTTTCGAACCCCCCTTCTTGCTGGCCATGTTTATATGTGCTTACATATACTGTAGCAGTCCCTCTCGAGTTGAATAAATACAGAATATCTCAGAATAATAAGCAAATAATATGAAAAATAGCACCACTGCTAGCGGAGCTCCACTTCAGACGTCCATCTCTCGCATCGGACGAGACCAAAACCTGATTTTTATCAGCACATTTAGATGACAAAAGACGCTGGTGGAGAGCTGTGAACGATTTTAAGAAGCGATTTAAGGTGGGACGGATTTACTAGTTTTTTCGTAGGCTCTGGTAATTTTAGTGTTAAACTTATGGAGTTTACTCGTCTTGTCATAATTACATTTGTGCCTCCTGCTCGCGTTGCTGATGTTTCCTGTAAGGTTTCCAAACTCTTTTGCGGCTCACCCAAATGGGACGAGACACCAAAAAGTGTCCCAAAAGGTGATCGCCACATCTGTGGAAGACAGCATATTGATCGCCGGGGCAACTGCAAGCTCCCAGCACTATAGCAGCTCGCCGTGAAAACAAATCCTAAAAGATTGTGGTTGCGCTATGAGCATCTGCCATTGATGGGTGATGCAAGGAATACTGTAAATTCAGGGAACAGTATTACTTGGCCATTAACCTGGTTACAACCCTGCCTGATTGCTGTGTCTGTGTATAGGAGAGTGGTAGATCTCGCTACAATAAATAACCGTTCTGTTCCTGTTTCAAGCTGAACAAAGCTTTTTTTTGCTAAAGTACTGAGACTCAGCCTTATGTTTTGGGGTGGAAGACAGGGACTCACACTTCACATGGTACCAGGAGTGGGGACCTTGCATCGATGGATCACCAAGAAATGCAGCAAAACCCAGAGCAAGATGAGGCTTTGGTGGCCATCGCTGCCTTGGCACGGCCATGAGATGTGCTGCCGAAGACTGCTCCCTCAGACGACCCTGAGAGCGTCCTATTCTGCTATGAATGTATGTCAACATTGATGCCCTGAGACAGGGGACCCTGGGTAGCAATTTTAGCCCCCTTTTTAACTGGAGAAGCCCTATAAACTGTACGGAATCTCTCTTCCAAAAGGCTTGATGATTATGACAACGTGAAGCAACAGATCCTCCTCTGTGAGCCCAGTGGTCAAGGGACGCCAGTTTTGGCTGAGGCATATTGGCCTGGATCGCCATGTACGAGGACATATCCAGGTCTTAGTGGACAAAATTCAAAGTGGATCCGCAGAGACCCTTTCGAGAAAAATTGTGGTGAAGTTCGCTATTGATGCAGTCAGGGATAGACAAAAGCCTTTGTGATGAAATGCTACGGAACGACGTCCACTTGCTGCTTGATCTGACCTGCAGACTAGAGGGTGCACAAGCCACCTGGAAACAACGGGGCTACCCAGATTTCGATCCAGCCAGCAGAGACCTTCAGGGTCGCCAGCAACACGAGCAGAAAAAGCCAGAGTGTGAACACCATAGTCGGACTAAGTGCAGCTGCTTTCGCTGTGATCAACTGGGACACCTGGCTCAGGATTGTCACCTCCCACCTGCGCAATCAATGGCTATTGGTGTGGCCCAGGTATACGGCTCGCAAGATTCCCCCAGGATGTTAAAAGAAGGAGAATTTTAAGGTCCCTATTACATTGGTAGGACAGGAATTCTTGGTATTATTAGACTCTAGTAGTGACCTCTGCGTAGCCCACCGTGACTTGCTCTGGCAGAAACCTTATAAGGCCACAGACAAAGTGAACATCCACTGCGTCCATGGAGACATTAAAATACACAAGACTATAAGGTCTCTATTACGTTGGCCAGATGGGAATTCTTGGTCCTATTGGTCTCTGGTATCGACCTCTGCAAAGTCCACTGTGACTTGCTCTGGCAGACACCTTATAAGGCCACAGACAAAGTGAACATCTGCTGCGTCCATGGGGATATTAAAATATACAAGACATTATTACACCTCCTCCCCGAACTTTAAAGAGAAGAACGTTAAGGTTTGGACTGTCATATCAGACACCTCACCCTGGCCATTCCTAATAGGAAAAAGGAATGTCCTTTTCCCACATGTCTTGGCCACCTGCAGAACACCTAACCCTGTAGCAGACAGACAGAGGCTCGTTGCAGACAATGTCAGGCAAACTTTTCTGTGCCATCACATGCACCAACAACCTCCACAGACCAGACCTCAATATGGACACAGACGAAAACAAAATAGCAGTGGGAGGCGAGGGTGACTGCATCAAACACGGAGGAAGCAGAGACTGGCATCCAGACAGAATTTGCTCACCAACAACGAACAGATAACAACATGGATTTTGCATTCAGACATGCCCACATTGCAAATGACCATCTGGAGAGAGAGGACACAAATTTTAAAACACCACATATTTTACTTAAGGATGGTAGTACCAAGTGAGCATAGGGAGAAGATTTTAAACATTGCTCACAGTCATGTTTTGGGGGGTCACCTTGGCATGGAATAGATGAGGGAACGCATTTCAAAACACTTTTACTGAGTGAATATGGGCCAGGATGCGGAACAATTTTTTAATGCCTGCCCTGACTGTCAAATAGTTTACTCTCACAGACCCTCCTGGGTACCCCCGGTACCGATGCCTATTTTAGAAATCCCCTTTGAGGGGGTGAGATTAGATATTGTTGGCCTGCTTCCAAAGAGCAAAAATGGCTTTCTGTATATGCTTGTGATAATTGATTAGGCCACAAAAAATCCAGAAGTAGCAGTGCTGTGACGGGCGGACGCCTGAACTATTGCAAAAGCACTTTCGGATATGTTCACACATATTGGCATCCCTCGTCAGATTTTCACCGATCAGGGCACACCCTTTATGTCTCGCATCATGAAGCAGCTATGCGGAAATTTCAGAATTAAACAGTTAACACTCCACGGTTTATCATCCGCAAGCGAATGGCCTGACTGAACGATTTAATAAAACCCTAAAACAGATGATTCGGCGTGTAGCCCATGACGATCCAACTTCCTGGCACCTTTCCTCCTGTTTGCTGTTCAGGAGGCCCCACAAGAGTCCATTGGGATGAGCACTTTCAAGCTGTTATTTGGCCAGTGACCACGCAGAGTATTGGACATTTTTCAGGATGAGTGGATGGAAACTCGCAAAACACTCTCGTGGGGTGGGGGGGGAGTTTGTTTACTAAGTTGTTTTGCTGCAAGAGCAGGTTGCCAGATTGTTCTCTATTGGGGCCGAATATGCATATATACAAAGTATAAGCAATACATTGAAGGCGTTATTCAGGAACTAAACTCCTGTTTTACCATCATCATATACTGCATTACACTCTTAAGACTGCAGCTGCTGCATCAATCCACTGTTTATGTTTCCTATGGTTGACATTATGTCTCTCACATCATCTTTGATAAATTGTTGCTAAAATTTACATAGAAAAAAGAAATGCTTTCAATTTTTGTCTGCATTGCACAAATGGATGACGATGACACAATATTTCAGTAGTGCTGATGCAAGAATTCAGTAAAATACTAAATTTCTTTCATTTCTTCCATTCTCTGCAAAATCAGTTTACTAGAAACCCTGAAGCCTATGAAAAAACTCGTAATCTTGGGCCACCTTAAATTCCTTCGCACCTCGCCATCAGCATCTTTGGTTTAGCAAATGTGTCGATCAACGCAAATAGCAAGCAGCCTTGCTATCCCATCCTCCCCACCATCAGAGCTGAGTCAGTCACAAAATTATCAGAGCTCATTATGGGCAAGATTGAAAAAAAAAAACTTGTTCAAATGATGATCTTGCCTGTACTGTAAGAAGTCTGTCTGCATTTTCAGTATCATGCGCCATAACGCGGAGTACAGGCAGAGGCATTTACAGAGGAATAAATCTGTTAGATTTTGCCAGACTAAACTGAGTTTGGCAAAAGTTTTAGACAAAACTTAATTTTTAGACTTATTTTAGACTTAATTTTTATACCTATTTAGAAAATGATATTTGTGTTAGTAATAAAATGTAAACCAATATTTTATTAAATTAAAGTAAATCAGTTACAAAAAGTTTATAAGTCTGCCAGACCAATAAACAACAATGAAAACAGAGGTAAGGGTGTTTATGTGGCATTTTGTCCTTATGAACACAAAAATGAAAAAGGCACATCTTGGTTCGTTATACCAACATGTATAAAATCAGATTTACTAGGGTTCTTATACCTTTTAAAAAAAATGAAGGTCTGTGACAGTAATTAGTTCTTTTTATTGGTTCTCTTGATACTATATAATTTAGTGATAAATTATGATTATTTAAATGGCCAAGCTAATGATTCTTGCATTTCATGTACTGTATATTTTCACTGCAAGTATCAGTTTATTTAAAGAATACATTCAAAGTGTACTTAAGCTCCTTTAGAAAATTAAGAACAAGCTTTGTTTAAATATCTAAGTAACCATAATAATTGTTTAGTCATCTAATTATCCATATTCGCAATATGTTTAGTTCAGGTCATGATTATAAAAAAAGCCATCATACTATAGCAGAACTTAACAATTAAGGAATATCAATTGAGGTTCAAACACTCTTATGCAGAGCTTTCCACTTTCAAACATTCCTTAGTTTTGGCCTGGTTTACGGAGTTTCTTATATAGGAAGATGATTTCCTATAGTAGTCATACAGTATGTACAGTACTTAAAAATAAGAAAGAATTTTGAATTCAGCAACATTGTGATTATGCAGTGTTAGGATTTTCCATTTTGGATACATGCTCTTTTGTGCTGAATATGTGCCTTTCTGTGTTAGTTTTACCATTGTTAGCTTTTTAAAATGCTGTTCTAATTACATTGTTGCACTGTCATTTTGGTGACAGTTTTTGTTCATTATCATCACCGTTTTTAGTGTTTGTTTTTTTATTTTTTGGAGGTGCTTCCCATTGATACCTTGTGACTGCAGGTATGGTATTACATATTATACATGGTATTAAAGATATTAAGGAGTTCAAATTTGTCCATAAATAAACAACATAAATTAATGTGTGTGTGTTTTAAAGTATATGAGACTTTTTGGCTTTTGCTTTGTGATTTTCTCGATAGTGCTTGACAATTTTGTTAGAAATGATTTTTTGGTAATGAACCATTGTCTGATGTCTGAAATTAAATCCTCCTTTATCTCTTGTTCCTGTTGAACATTGTGCTTGGGATTGCCAATTTCTACCGCTTGGATAACATTAAGGATCTGTCATTTTAATATACTTCTAGTACATTGCGAAGGCCATCACTTTGAAGAATAATGCACATAAGTTAAGTATGAGCAAAAACGTCTTGTCCCATTTTCATGGACAAATTCAAAAGTTCTTTTATCCAGCTAGTATGTACAGTAGTTCTCTTCAGTGCTGTATATTTAGTTTTTATCTGTGAAAAACTCAGATTTTTGTTTTACTTACCACTGAGATCAAGAAATAAAACAGGAATATGAGTTTCCATTCCAGGAGCAGGAATCCTAAAGTGTTTAAAAAAAAAAAAAAAAGAAAGTCTTATAATTTATTCCTAACAGTATTCTTCTTCCAAATTGTTAAAGACAGTGAGCAATTTTAATAGACTGCTGTATTCACCCAGCAAAACTCAGGATATGATATGAAAAAATGAGCAGCAAAAAATATCATACACTAGAAATATGACTGGCTTTCTTTGTTTTTGCTCAGAATTAAACTGTAATTTATACAACATATTTACAGTTTTCGAACTCCGTTGTGACACTGCAAAATAAACTGGTGGTGACGGACTGGTAGATCAGAATCAGCAGGCAAATTAAACCAGAGAAAGCAGTACCAAGGATACAGTGGTGGAGATCAAAAGAAGAAGCACTTAAAAACAGGTTTAGGGAAAAACGTTTTAAATGAAATGCAGTTATTTGAAAATGTGCAGGAATAGTGTCAGAATAATAGCAAAGTTGTATTAAGAAGAGGCATTAAGTAGGATGACAGGATGGAGCTCATCTGGAGACAAAGACATGGTGGTAGGACAGAGAAGTGCAGGATGTGATAAATGCTAAGATGGGACAAAAAAGAGACAAAGAAAAAATGGTACCAATCAGAGAAAGATAGAAAAATGAATAAGAAGGCAAAGAAGGCAAGAGAAAGTCCCAAGCTTTGGTTGAGTTTTTTGAAAAATTAGAGACAAGATAGGGAGAGAGAATGATTTTTAGAAAAACAAAGGCTAGGAACAATGCTGGAAAGGATATATATATATATATATATATATATATATATATATATATATATATATATATAACTGCTCAAAAAAATTAAAGGAACACTTTGAAAACACATCAGATCTCAATGGGAAAAAGAAATCCTCCTGGATATCTATACATATAGACTGGGTAATGTGTTAGGAACGAAAGGATGCCACATCGTTTGATGGAAATGAAAATGATCAACCTACAGAGCCCTGAATTCAAAGACGCCCCAAAATCAGAGTGAAAAATTATGTGGCAGGCTAGTCCATTTTGCCAAAATTTAATTGCAGCAACTCAAAATTGTAATGCAGCACTTTGTATGGCCCCTGTGTTCTTGTATACATGCCTGACAACATCGGTGCATGCTTCTAATGAGATGACAGATGGTGTTGTGGGGGATCTCCTCCCAGATCTGGACCAGGGCATCACTGAGCTGTTGGACATTCTGAGGTGCAACCTGGTGGCATTGGATGGACCAAAACAATGTCCCAGAGGTGTTCTATTGGATTTAGGTCAGGAAAGTGTGGTGGCCAGTCAATGGTATCAATTCCTTCATCCTCCAGGAACTGCCTGCATACTCTCACCACATGAGGCCAGGAATTGTCGTGCACCAGGAGCCACTGTGCCAGCATAGGGTCTGACAATGGGTCCAAGGATTTCATCCTGATACCTAATGGCAGCCAAGGTGCCTTTGTCAAGTCTGTAGCGGTCTGGGTGACCCTCCATGGATATGCCTACCCAGACAATCATTAACCCACCACCAAACTGCTCATGCTGAATGATGTTACAGGCAGCATAATGTTCTCCATGGCTTCTCCAGACCCTTTCACTTCTGTCACGTGCTCAGGGTGAACCTGCTCTCATCTGTAAAAAGCACAAGGCACCAGTGGTGCATCTGCCAATTCTGGTATTCTATGGCTTAATGCCAATCGAGCTGCATGCTGCTGGGCAGTGAGCTCAGGGCCCATTAGAGGACATGGGGCCCTTGGGTCACCCTCATGAAGTCTTTCTGGTTGTTTGGTCAGAGACATTCACACCAGTAGCCTGCTGGAGGTCATTTTGTAGGGCTCTGGCAGTGCTCATCCTGTTCCTCCTTGCCCAAAGGAGCAGATACTGGTCCTGCTGATGGGTGATGGACCTTCTATGGCCCTCTCCAGCTCTCCTAGAGTAACTGCTTGTCTCCTAGAATCTCCTCCATGCCCTTGAGACTGTGCAGGGAGACACAGCAAACCTTCTGGCAATGACACGTATTGATGTGCCATCCTGGAGAAGTTGGACTACCTGTGCAACCTCTGTAGGGTCCAGGTATCGCCTCATGCTACCAGTAGTGACACTGACTGTAGCCAAATGCAAAACTAGTGAAGAAACAGTCAGAAAAGATGAGGAGGGAAAAATTTCAGTGGCCTCCACCTGTTAAACCATTCCTGTTTTGGGGTCATCTCATTGTTGCCCCTCTAGTGCATCTGTTGTTAATTTCATTAACACCACAGCAGCTGAAACTGATTAACAACCCCTCTGCTACTTAACTGACCAGATTAATATCCCATAAGTTTCATTGACTTTATGCTATACTCTGATTAAAAAGTGCTCCTTTAATTCTTTTGAGCAGTATATATATATATACACACATATATATATACATATATATACACACATATATATACACACATATATATATATATATATATATATATATATATATATACATATATATACATATATATATATATCGCGCTTCGACTTTCGCTGCTTTACTCTATCGCGGATTTTAAATGTAAGCACATCTAAATATATATCACAGATTTTTCGCTGGTTCACGGATTTCTGCGGACAATGGGTCTTTAATTTATGCTACGCTTCCTCAGTTTGTTTGCCCTGTTGATTTAATACAAGGGACGCTATTGGCGGATGGTTTAGAAGCTACCCAATCAGAACATGTATTACATATTAACTAAAACTCCTCAATGCTATAAGATATGCGTCCCGCACGGAGCTTGATTGTTTGCTTGTCTCTGCCTCTATCTCACCCTCTCTGACATTCTCTGCGCCTGACGGAGGAGATGTGAGCAGAGGGGCTGTTTGCTTAGAAGATACTGACGCTCTTCTAAAAAATGCCGCGGCAAACTTAAAAGCACACGTATTGATTTTTGATTGTTTGCTTTTCTTTACGAGCGCTCTCTCTCTCTCTGAAATTCTCTGCTCCTGAAGAGAAGATCTATTTGCATTCTTTTAATTGTGAGAAAGAACTGTCATCTCTGTCTTGTCATGGAACACAGTTTAAACTTTTGACTAAAGAGTGTTATTTCATGTCTAGAGGGCTCTAATTATGTTAACAGTGTGGGAGAGTTTATAAGGGCTTAAAATACATAAAAATAACTACACGAACATATGGTTTCTACTTCGCGGATTTTCATCCATCGTGGGGGGTTCTGGAACGCAGGAGGGATTACTGTATATAAAATAATAAAAGGCAAAGCCCTCACTGACTGACTGACTCATCACTAATTCTCCAACTTCCCATGTAGGTAGAAAGCTGAAATTTGGCAGGCTTATTCCTTACAGCTTTCTTACAAAAGTTAAGCAGGTTTCATTTCGAAATTCTACACGTAACAGTCATAACGGTCGATAACAGTCGACAACATCCGCCATGTTGAACTTTCTTATTTATGGCCCCATCTTCACGAAATTTGGTTGGCGGCTTCCATGCGCTAACAGAAACCAATGTACTTACTTATTACGACGGTATGACGCCACTGTCGGTCGCCATATTGAACTTTCCAACGTCACCAATTTTCAAACTTCCCGTGTAGGTAGAAGGCTGACCCCATCTTTACGAAATTTGGTAGGTGGCTTCCTTGCGCTAACCAAAACCGATGTACGTACTTATTTCGGTGGTATGATGCCACTGTCGGCCGCCATATTGAATTTTCCAAACATCACTAATTCTCCAACTTCCCGTGTAGGTAGAAGACTGAAATTTGGCAGGCCCATTCCTCACAGCTTACTTACAGAAGTTAAGCAGGTTTCATTTCGAAATTCTACGCATAACGGTCATAACGATCAACAACGTCCACCATGTTGAACTTTCTTATTTACGGCCCCATCTTCACGAAATTTGGTAGGTGGCTTCCCTGAGCTAACCGAAACCAATGTACATACTTATTTCGGTGGTTTGACGCCACTGTCAGCCGCCATATTGAATTTTCCAACGTCACTAATTCTCCAACTTCCCGTGTAGGTAGAAGGCTGAAATATGGTACTTATTTTGGTGGTATGATGCCACTGTCGGCCACCATATTGAACTTTCCAACGTCACTAATTCATTCAACTACCTGTGTAGGTAGAAGGCTGAAATTTGGCAGGCCCATTCCTTACAGCTTACTTACAACAATTAAGAAGGTTTCATTTCGAAATTCTACGCGTAACGGTCATAATGGTCAACGTCTGCCATGTTGAACTTTCTTATTTACAGCCCCATCTTCAGGAAATTTGTTAGGTGGCTTTCCTGAGCTAACCAAAACCAATTTACGTACTTATTTCGGTGGTATGACGCCACTATCAGCCGCCATATTGAACTTTTCAACAGTCTTTGTTACTTATGGGCCCATCTTCAAGAAATTTGGTACACGGGTTCCCAACACTAACTGAATCCTACTTACGTACATATATACGTCCATAGCCTGCAGCTCGGTCACCGTGTGAGGCAGCGTTGGGTCCCCCATCCCAAGACCTCCCACGTTGTTGGCTGCCTGCCTATATAAGGCCGTCCGTCACTCCAGTCTCTACATTCCCTTCCTTGCTTCGCCACGGGATTCATGTCTCCCTACTGATAATTACAGCATTTTTGTTTAATCCACGGCTTCTCCGCTGTTTTATTGTTTGTTTATTACAATTATAGTTATTGTATAGGTATTTTACACTTAGTTTACATTGCTCAGGTACCCATTTCCATTATCATGCCAACCTCCATTACCATGTCTATCGAGATGATCACTATTGATCAAAGAATTATCACTTACCGAGTGGTTTCCATGCCCGGAGATACCATCTACCTTTTCCATTCTCTTTGTTACATATTGCACGGCCATATCAGGCTCACTCTTGATATCCGGAGGAAGATTGTGTCTTATGTATTGAATGACTGGGATAGATTCAAGGTGTGGACTGATGACGGTACAGGAGATAATTATACTACACAGGAGCACTATAAGAGTGAAATGCTTAAGCCCTTCACCTATAGTTCTGCTTGTGAGTTGATGGCTGCCGCTGAATTGTTCGGTTGTCGCTTTCAAGTGTACCGAAATGGCCAAATATTTTACACCTTTCGACAACCGCCAATGCCTCTTAAACATCTTAGATTCACAGGTGACGATTTCAGTAGTGGACACATTGATGTCTATGAATGTTTAAACTTTCAAAAGCTGGATGTGATTTTATCGCTGAAACCAGTTGTGTGCTTACAACGCTTGACAGATGCCGAATGTCACTTCAATACAACAAATCCTGCAAATATTGTCATAATTGAAACAAACCATGAAACTCAAACCGATTAAGACAGCAGCAATCCAAGCTGTGAGATTTGAGACAAGATTACTGTTCACATGGCCAACTGTAAGTTGCATGCTCAAGAGTAAGCTCAGCGCACAGCTTGGTCATATTACAACCAGAGAGCCGAACTGACAACATGGTATACAAAGAGATCCTTAACAAATAATTATTGGCATATTTTACCTCAGTTTAAAAAGGTTAAATTTTCTTCTTAATAAAAATTGTAATGCAGTACTTCGCCGCTACGAAGCGCGGGTATTTTGCTAGTATACTAATAAAAGTCAAAGCCCTCACTGACTCACTGATCACTAATTCTCCAACTTCCCGTGTAAGTAGAAGGCTGGAATTTGGCAGGCTCATTCCTTACAGCTTACTTACTAAAGATGGGCAGGTTTCATTTCGAAATTCTACGAGTAATGGTCATAACTGGAATCTATTTTTCTCCATATTGTAGCAACCCGGCAGTCCGCGCTGGCGGAGTGGACTTAATGGGTAAATTATGTAAAATAGTTGTGGGGAATTTATGGGAAATTTATGTGAAAGTTATTGTGTGTAAAGATTAACTAAGTTCGTCATTGTCTTTCCTGTTGTAAATGTTATATGTGTTTGTGCGCAGCCCGGTGGGGTGGGTTGGGATATCGCCGTCCGGGGTTGTAAAAATGTAAATAGATACCGCCGTTAAGAAATGTCGTTTTGTTGTTGACCTTGACAGTGGTTAAGCGGATGAATTTGAGCTTTGCTTTCTGGCTATCTGTGAATAAAGAGATACAACAGGACAGAGCTGTTATTCATTGCTAAGATTTCATCTAAGCAATTAATGCCGAGACACTCGGAGTCGTGTGGTGTATGGGACACGAGTGCTCGTTACTTGAGAAGCTGGGTACAGCTGCGTGCTGCCGAGACGCTTCGTAGTCGTGCGGTGTATGGGACGGCTCATACTTAAAGAGCTGGGTACAGCTGCGTGCCTAATGCTGGCAATCCGCTAGCCGACAGCTTGGAAGAGGTGCGGCGAAATCGGCGAAAATCTTCAAGACTCGACCACGGTCGCTACATTGGTGTCAGAAGTGGGAGACCAGGCTGTTTAGAAGACGCCGTCATGGAACAGAGTCTTGAAGAAGTAGAGCGTGCCATCTTAGAGAACAGCGTTACGTTAAAGCGCCTGATCAGCGGAGCTGTGCGGAGAAAAGAGGCAGACCGACCTGATGGTGCCAGTGTTCCCCGGACAGTGTTGCGATCGTCCAAGCACGGCCAGAGTGGGTCGTCGGCAGCCACCGCGATACCCCAGGTTACCAGTCGGCGGTCCTCTTCTCGGTCACCTGCTAAGCTGCCGCGATACAGCGGATTGGCGCCCTTAGAGCCCTACCTTGCACAAGTGGACCTGGCGCGATACACAATGAGTGGAACGCGAAGAAGCTGCGACACACTTGGCCCTTGCCTTGGAGGGTCCCGCACTACAGGTACTCATTGATCTGACATCAGAAGAGTGTCGTGATCTTCAGGCTCTCACAGCTGCTCTCACCAGTCGCTTTGGACAAAGAACTTCAGCAGAATGCAACAGAGACAAGCTGACTAGCCGGCGTCGGCATGAGGGTGAGAGTATAGGAGCCTTTGCGCTGGCGTCAGGGTATTGACACGAAAAGGTTATCCTACCTTCGACAACAGTGAGGGAAGAACTCGGACTTCATGCTTTCCTGCGGGCCTCACACCAGAGCGTCTTAGCCAGCATGTCTGTCTATCATCACCCGAGATTTGGCGAGGCAATGAGAGAGGCTGGCGGTCGAAGACATACTACAGGCGGAGTCACCGGCAAAGCGAACACCACGACCGAGTCGATTAACCAGAGCCGTTGAGCGAAGGGTGGAAGGGGACCTGTCTGAGGTAGTGGAGGTCAGCGCGCCCAATCAACATCCACCCCGACAGAGACAACGGTGGACTGCTGTTTTCGATGTGGAGAGCCAGGACACTTTGCCAGGGATTGCCCGCCCCAAGTCCGTTACCTCGTACAGCATCACCGCGGGAAGCGACATCGGGTGAGGCCGTGAGGGCCCTCGCTCCGTTTTCAGCACCCCTCAACAAAGACTGCTTCAAAGTTGGCTGTGGATTTTCCACTGGACTATACCTGGACTGCACTATTGATGGATGGCCATGCAGTGCCTTAGTGGACACGGGGTCCACTATTTGTTTGCTGAGAAAAGGAGTGTTGCCGAAACAGCTAGTCTTCTTCCCGAGGGCTGGACCCCACACATAGCGAACTACGCGGTTACGGGTGAGCGGACAGTAATGCCGGAAAGAAACTGTTATCTGTGATGGTAGGGACGAGCCAGACCAACCCGAATTCTGGCTTGCAGATATAAAAGATCCGTGCATTATCGGGTTGGACTTGTTGGCCGCTGGGGAGCATGTGTTGATGTCTCTAGGGCCGTCCTTTGCTTAAGTAATGAGACTGTGCCGCTCCAAGCGGGCGGAACCGTCCTGGAAGGGCTGCTGGCTTGGATTTGCCTGAATCCAGCGGCTCACCGGCTCCCGATCGTTGCTCAGGAGATGCAGAGGCTCAAGGGGATCCTCAGGAGAATGTTGCAGCTCAGACCAGTGCTTCCCAACGGTCTTCCTCACGCGACCACCCATCAGCTGAGACCGTCGCGCTGTAGAGGAATTGGGCGTCGAAGTGGGGAACATCTGAGCAGCGACACAGCAGGAGCAACTTCAGCAACTTTTGAGAGACTATGTGGGCGTTTTGCGGCTCGAGAGGAGGACTGTACTAGGCGAATTTAGTGAAACATCACATAGACACTGGCAATGCCACTCCCATTCGTTTGCGCCCCACCGATTGCCTCTTGCGGCGTCAAGCTGCCGAGGAAATGATTTGTGAGATGGCAGCCAACGGCGTCATTGAGCCGGACAGCCCCTGGGCTGCACCAATGGTCATGATGCGGAAGAAAGCGGGGGTTGGCCCTGTGTGGACTTTCGAAGGTTAAGCGAAGTCACTTTCGAAAAGACTCGTACCCACTGCCACGCATCGATGATGCACTGGATTATGTGACTGGATCCTGCTGGTTCAGCACCTTGGACTTGCGCAGTGGGTATTGGCAAGTGGAACTAGCACCAGAGGACCGACACAAAACCGCATTCACCATAGGGCAAGGGTTGTGGCAATTCAAAGTGATGCCGTTTGGGCTGTGTAGCACCGGCCACTTTTGAAAGACTGATGGAGAGGGTGCTGAAAGACATTCCCGAACCGGTGTGTGGTCTATCTGGGCGATTTGTTAATCCATGCCAGAGACTTTGATCAGGCTATCCACAACTTACGGGAAGTCTTGGCGGCCATTAGTAGCGCCGGGTTGCGGTTGAACCCGCAAAATGTAACCTCCTCTCCCAACAGACTCAGTTTCTGGGACATGTGGTTAGCGAGTGGAGTGGCTACCGACCCAACAAAGGTGACTGCCGTGAGCAACTGGCCCCACCAGCCAGCGTCACCGAGCTGCGGAGCTTTCTGGGCTTAGCCTCATACTACCGAAGATTCGTGAAAAACTTTGCAACTATTGCTAACCCCTTGCACCAGCTAACGAGTAAGGGCCAACAGTTCGAGTGGGCGGAGGACTGCGCCGATGCCTTCCAACAACTCAAAGCTGCTCTTACCAGTGCACCTGTCCTGGCATACCCTGACCCCAACCAACCCTTTATTTTGGACACGGACGCCAGTAATGTGGGGTGGCGCAGTACTCTCCCAAAGGGGAGACCGGAGAAAGAGTGGTGGCCTACTATAGTTGCAGCCTCAGTCGGCGGAGAAAAACTACTGTGTTACCCGGCGGGAACTATTGGCAGTGATCTTGGCAGTGCGACACTTCAAGCCTTACCTTTTGGGCACTAAGTTCACGATTCGAACTGACCATGCTAGCCTTACATGGCTGTTAAACTTCCGGCAACCTGAGGGCCAGGTGGCAAGGTGGATAGAAATACTTCAGGAGTATGATTTGAGGTGCAACATCGACCAGGGCGGCAGCATGCAAATGCTGATGCCCTCTCCAGGCGACCATCGTCCTCGATGACTGCCGATATTGCAGCCGGCAAGAGGAAAGGGGTATGGGACCATCATCATCAGCAGCGGACTAGAAGAACGGATGGAGCAGAGGAACCATTCACCATCGACCAGTTAAGGCAACTACAAGCAGGCGACCAAGTGCTGAAGGAGGTAAGGGGCTGGCTGGAGACCCAGGAATGCCCGATTGGCAAACCGTATCTTCCCAAGGGCGGAACTCAAGTTGTTACATTCGCAGTGGGGCAGCCTGGAGTTGCGATGGTGTGATCTACGAAGATGGCAGGCACCAAGAGGGGTACTGACCATTTGCAACTTCTGGTTCCCATGGCTTTACGCTGCGGTCCTCCGTTGGGTTCATGGAGCAGCTGGATCTGGGCACTTTGGAAATGCAAAGACAGTCGTCGGCTGCGGCAGCGATTCTATTGGCCGGATGTCGACAAGATGCGGAGATGCACGTCCACTGCTGTGGCGTTTGCACGGCGCAGAAAGGACCTGGTCAGCGCTCTCGCGCGCCACTACAACAGTATCTCGTCGGGGCTCCCATGGAGAGGATTGGGGTAGATGTGCTGGGTCCTTTCCCTACCACAGAGGCGGAAATCGTTTTGTTTTAGTGGCGATGGACTATTTTACCAAATGGCGGAGGCATACGCCATTCAGATCAAAGTGCCTCCACAGCCGCTCAAAAACTGCTGGGACGAAATGTTCACTTTCGATTGGGTGCGAATGAACTGCACAGCGACCAGGGCGGAACTTTGAGAGCGGTTGTTTAAAGAGGTGTGTCAGCGGATGGGGTGAAGAAGACCGGACCACCCCTTCACCCGCAAGCGATGGACTGGTAGAAGGTTTAACCGCACCTTGGCGCCCAACTTGCGATCCTCACTAGTCAACACCAGAGACTGGGATCAACATTTGCCTCTGGTCTTGTGGGCGTATAGGGGCTGTTCAGGAATCGAGTCAGTGCACACGGCGGGGCTGATGTTGGAAGGGAGATCGCGCGCCGGTGGACTTGGTGTTTGGCTCACCCCTGAGCCTGAGCTTGCTGGCGGTCACGAAGCGGACTATCTCCGGCGATTGAAAGAGCGACTGGACACTGTACACCAACTGGCCAGAGAGGCCCTAGAGGGAGCTGGAGCCCGCCAGAAGCGGGCATATGACACTCGGGCGCATGGTCCAACCCTGAAGCAAGGGGACAAAGTGTGGGTGTTTTGCCCCAGAGGAAGCGGGGTTGTCCCCAAAACTGACGCACCATTGGCAGGGACCTGGAGAAATTTTGGATGCAATTTGGACGTGGTTTTCGAGTCGAATGCCTGGGACGGGCAGGCGGGTGGTGCTGCATAAAGACCGTTTGGCACCATACCACCCATTGGCCCCAGCACCAGAAAGACTTGAGAACCAAAGCAACTCTCCAACATCCACCCTCGGTGCGAGACAGAACTTGACAGTCTCAGGACTGAGCCTGGCACGGTGATGAAGAGTCAGGCAGGCCCAAGCGTGTCCGCCGCCCGGCCAGGACATTTATCAGACTTTGTTTGTGAAAATTAGGGTTGTGGGGACACTAACCCTCTTGGGGGGGGGGCTGTGTAGCAACCCGGCAGTCCGAGCTGGCGGAGGGGCGCCTTGTGGGTAAATTATGTAAAATAGTTGTGGGGAATTTATGGGAAATTTATGTGAAAGTTATTGTGTGTAAAGATTAACTAAGTTCGTCATTGTCTTTCCTGTTGTAAATGTTATATGTGTTTGTGCGCAGCCCGGTGGGGTGGGTTGGGATATCGCCGTCGGGGTTGTAAAAATGTAAATAGATACCGCCGTTAAGAAATGTCGTTTCGTTGTTGACCTTGACAGTGGTTAAGCGGATGAATTTGAGCTTTGCTTTCTGGCTATCTGTGAATAAAGAGATACAACAGGACAGAGCTGTTATTCATTGCTAAGATTTCATCTAAGCAATTAATGCCGAGACACTTTCGAGTGCGGTGTATGGGACACGAGTGCTCGTTACTTGAGAAGCTGGGTACAGCTGCGTGCTGCCGAGGCAGCTCGTGAGTCGTGCGGTGTATGGGACAGCGGCTCGTACTTAAAGAGCTGGGTACAGCTGCGTGCCTAATGCTGGCAATCCGCTAGCCGACAGCTTGGAAGAGGTGCACGGCGAAATCGGCTTGAAAATCTTCAAGACTCGGCCACGGGTCGCTACAATATACTGTAATGGAGTTGAGCTCACTGGCCGTTGGGGGCGGAGATTCGTGTGACATCATCACGCCTCCCACGTAATAACGTGAACTGACTGTCAACGCAGTACGTAGAAAACAAGGAAGAGCTACAAAAAGCGTTGAAGAAAACATGCATTATACAATTGAGAAGGCAGCGAAACAATAAGAAGCAAGAGAGTAACTCATACAAGCATATTCATGAGTGCAGCTACTTCGGAAACAAAGCACGGTGTAAACCTAAAGTTTAAATTAATTTCATAGACAGGCTGCCGCTGGTGTTTGTCATGCCCACGGCTAATGCGGGATACAAGTTTAATGAAAGGACGCAGGGTATAAACGAGAGTTTTGATATCTTTGTAACTAAGTTAAAATTGCTGGTGAAGGGCTGTGCTTATGCAAATTCCGAGAGACTGTGTTTGTGGAGGGATTGACAGTTAAGGCTAATTCACCTCATTTCGCTCTAAGCTGAGCTCCACTGAGCTAACGCGGTCTTGCGGAAGCAACTTAAATCACGCTGCCACCAAATACTCACAGAAAAATGCACAAGTTAATACACACGCTGTCTCTAGAGTTTCTCCACACTCAATTTATTACTCGCGTCCCCTTTATACCCTCTGATCTCCCATTTTAATTCAGATGCCTCCAATTTCCAGTAAGGCTCTGCTGCGCGATGACAAGTAATAAGTCTCAGGGTCAGACCCTACAAAATGATACCATTGATTTCAGGCAAGATTGCTTTTCTCCTGGACAACTATATGTTGCATTCTCAAGAGTGAGCTTGCGCAGCTTCGTCATATTACAACCGGAGTGCAGTCAGAAACTTTTAAGTGCCGGGTGTTAGTTAACATTAAATTAAGCCGTGGATATCGCAACATCACACAAGAGAGCAGCTCACGTGAACTTACTGAACGGAGTACGAGTGATCACTTCAATGCATCAAACCTGTTCAAAAAACGCATTACACAATTGACAAGGTGACAAGGCTTTATATGTCGATCGTTTATAAAAGAGCGGAAAAGCTGTGTAAAGGCTGTTTCACAAAAAAACAGCGGAGCATCTTATATAAGCAGGCAGTCAGCTAAAGAAGGGAATCAATAAATATCTATATAATCGTAATAAACGAGCAAAAATAGCATTACAAGCGGATTAAATAAAGGAAATGGGTAACTGAACAGTAAAGTAAGTCTCAAATAGCTACACAATAACTATAAGAATCGTAATAAACGAACAATAAAACAGTACAGAACCGTGAAGTAAGGAGAAACGATGACCTTATATGGCGTTCGTTTATAAAGCAGCGGAGAAGCTGTGTGAAGGCAGCTACACAAAAAAACAGCAGAGCATCACACTCTGAATGTATTCCTGGCATCACCATTATACCCTCTGATCGCCCATGTCAATTGAAATGCCTCAAATTTCCAGTAAGGCTCTGCTTCGCGATGACAATAAATAAGTTTCAGAGACACCCTACAAAAGGTTGCCATTGATTTGAGGCAACATTGCTTTCCTCCTGGACAAAACTATACGTTGCATTCTCAAAAGTAAAAACAAACATACGTACATACAAACACACACCCTGATCTACATACTGTCAAATAAATGAACCACACACCCTGGCACTGAAGTCCGATTCCTGAGAGGGGGTGCAGTGGGGGTGTACTGCCTGATGAGCCCAGAATTAGTGCGAAACACATGCCGCGTACTGTTTGCATTATTTGACAGTAAAACTATTTCAATATATTCAATATATATATATATATATCTACTAATAAAAGGCAAAGCCCTCACTCACTCACTCATCACTAATTCTCCAACTTCCCGTGTGGGTGGAAGGCTGAAATTTGGCAGGTTCATTCCTTACAGCTTCCTTATAAAAGTTGGGCAGGTTTTATATCGAAATTCTACGCGTAATGGTCATAACTGGAAGCAGTTTTTCTCCATTTACTGTAATGGAGATGAGCTTCAACGCCGTGGGGCGGAGTTTCGTGTGACATCATCACGCCTTCCACGTAAGCACGCAGTACATAGAAAACCAGGAAGACCTCAAAAAAGCGCTCAAGAAAACATGCATTATATAATTGAGAAGGCAGCGAAACAATAAGAAGCGAGCGAGTGACATATACAACCATATTCATGAGTTCTGCTACTTCGGAAACAAAGCACGATGTAAAGCTACACTTTAAATTAAGTTCATAGACAGGCTGCCGCTGGCGTTTGTAATTTAGTGCCTGCCCATATAAGGCCGTCCGTCAGCGGCAATCCAATAGCAAACTGCCACGGGTAAATATTCACGGGTGAAGGACTGTGCTAATGGAGAGGAAGATGAGATGGTCAGGGTGGTGTTTGACACAAACTCAGCGAAACTGCGAGAGAAAGTTTTAAGTGCCAGGACTAAGGTAACACTAAATAAAGCTATGGACATAGCACGAGATGGCACCAGCACAGCTGGGAACCTTCGATGCAAGTACACCGAGTGGCTCATGTGAACTGATGCAGTGCACAGATAAAAAGCAACAGTTCCAAAGAGCGCTGAACAAAAACCGAATTACACAATTTAAAAGGCAGCAAAAAATATGAAGCGTCTGATAAGCATATTCATAAATGCAGCTACTGTGGAAACAAAGCACACGGTGGAAAAGTCAATGTCCCGCTAAAGGAAGACAGTGTAAAAAACCCGTGCATGCAGTGTGTCAGGTCTCAGATAAAGAAGAAGGCGAGCTGTTTATTGATGCAGTAAGAAGCGAATCGATGAATGAAACCTGTCATCTTTACAGCGATTGACAAACACGGAATGTAACTTGAACACAACACATCCTACAAATACGAACCTGATTGAAAGAAATAATGATAATCAAATCCTTGATGACAGCAACACTCAGTAACACTCACAAAACAAATACTGTATATTGACAGTCATGTTACATTATTTTTAAAATGTTCCCTTTTCTTTTTCTAGCTTTTTTAACACACGACTTCTCCGCTGCGATACGCGGGTATATATATATGTATATATATATATCCCGCTCTACATACTCGAATAATGGATACTTTATTAGCCATCAATGATTGTTTTGGTAAAGCCATACTCAGTGTATTCATTAGATGAGCGGTAAAAAGTAAGAGCGAGGGAGGATGACTCATTGAGGCATGCAGGCTGTAGTCGCATCAACTCTATCTGAATTGCGATCACATTTGAAAAATATATCTTTTCAAGTTCTATTTAGTCCATATGTGTCAAACTCAAGGGCCGGGCCACATCCGCCTGGCGTGTAATTATATCCGGCCCGAGATCATTTTATATACTGTATTATTGTTATTAATGGCCCGGGTATATGAAGCGCTGGTAACACAATAAACTACAGATCCCATAATGCAGCACTTCAGCTGCCTTGCCAAACACTTACCGCATTAATCAAGTCTACCTTATGATGCTGCAAGTTATTGCGAAGCTATAGTTATTGCGCACTGAGTTTGCACGGCGCTTTGGTGACTTTGAAGAACAAAAAAAGTCTGTCTACATGCGGCTCGAACCTTGTGCATGTTTGGTAGCACATATCTGTGTGAGAAGCTCTTCTCAGTGATAAAGACTAACAAAACAGCACACAGGAGTAAGCCTCACTGATGAGCACCTGCAATCCATCCTGAGAATCTCCACAACACAGAACCTCACACCAAACAGAAAGGAACTTGTGGCCAAAAAAAGATGCCAGGCGTCCAGCTCTAAAATGACATATGAGCAAAGACAACTGCATGATTTGATTTGTTATTGCGCGTAAGGCGGAGTCAACCGTTTTAACAAACAGCGTATTGCACTGATACGAAATAGCTGTGTGTGTATATATGTAGATATGTATGTATATGTATATATATGTTTATATATGTGTGCGTGTATGTACTGTATGTAGTATATATGTATTTGTGTGTATATATGTGTGTGTATGTATGTATGTGTGTGTATATATGTAGATATATATATATGTGTATATATATATATATATATATATATATATATATATATATATATATATATATGTATATGACAACAACACTCATCACTCACAACAGTGACAAAACAATTACATTGACAATCAGGTTACGTTATTTTCAAAATGTTTCCTTTTCTTTTCATTGCTTCTTTAACACACTACTTCTCGCTGAAGCTTGGTATTATGCTAGTATATATATATATATATATATATATATATACACATATATATATCTCAGCGCTTCCCGATTCATTTTACCCTTGCACTCCCTTGGTTTGAGAAGAAGTATGAAAAAATATGAGGTTAACGCAGAAAAACAGATCACCAATTGAAGCTTTATGAATAATGGATACTTAATTAGCCATCAATAATTGTTTTGGTAAAGCCATACTCAGTGTAATCCTCCTTCCATGTTATAATTTTTCGCGACTAGCCATGATTAAATGAGCGGTAAAAAGTAAGAGCGAGCGAGGTGACTTATTCAGGCAGGCAGGCGACAGCTCAATAGCTCGAATTTGGATATAAATAGGTTCTGTTTAGTCGCCAGAAATATCTTTGGTAGGAATGGAAGTTGAATTTAGTCTTTAAATTTCTATGGTGAAGAAAAATTTATGCAATGATGACTAAATTCCTACTAAACATATTTCTGTCGACCAAATAAAAATTACTTATATTTAAAATTTAAACAGAACTTGAACAGATACGATAGTTCATAATACCTACGCAGCACTAAGTGCACGTAAGAGCAGGAGTCATTAGTTTTAACAAGCAGCGTATTGGACTGATACTGAAATAGCCTGCCCATTTAATTATTTAGGAATGGATAGATAAATTAAGATTTTGTACAAATAATGTTTTTAATTTTTCTTCCTCGATGGATTCTGGCACCCTCAGCAACAGCTGCTCGCACCCCAAAGGAGATAGATAATATAGATAGATAGAGTATATAGATAGATATATAGATACATATATGTGTATGTATATGTGTATGTATATGTGTGTGTATATATGTAGATATGTATGTAGACATGTGTATATATATATATATATATATATATATATATATATATATATATATATATATATATATATATGTATATGTATATGAGATGACGAACAGTTGGCCGGACATTCTCCTTCAGGATTTTTTGGTAGACAGTAGAATTCATGGTTCCATCTATCACAGCAAGCCTTCCAGGTCCTGAAGCAGCAAAACAACCCCAGACCATCACACTACCACCACCATATTTTACTGTTGGTATGATGTTCTTTTTCTGAAATGCTGTGTTCCTTTTACGCCAGATGTAACAGGACATTTGCCTTCCAAAAAGTTCAACTTTTGTCTCATCAGTCCACAAAGTCTTGGCAATCATTGATATGTTTCTTAGCAAAATTGAGATGAGCCCTAATGTTCTTTTTGCTTAACAGTTGTTTGCGTCTTGGAAATCTGCCATGCAGGCTGTTTTTGCCCAGTCTCTTTCTTATGGTGGAGTCGTGAACACTGACCTTAATTGAGGCAAGTGAGGCCTGCAGTTCTTTAGACATTGTCCTGGGGTCTTTTGTGACCTCTCGGATGAGTCGTCTCTGCGCTCTTGGGGTAATTTTGGTCGGCCAGCCACTCCTGGGAAGGTTCACCACTGTTCCATGTTTTTGCCATTTGTGGATAATGGCTCTCACTGTGGTTCGCTGGAGTCCCAAAGGTTTAGAAATGGCTTTATAACCTTCACCAGACTGATAGATCTAAATTACTTCTGTTTTCATTTGTTCCTTAATTTATTTGGATCTTGGCATGATGTCTAGCTTTTGAGGTGCTTTTGGTCTACTTCTCTGTGTCAGGCAGCTTCTATTTAAGTGATTTCTTGATTGAAACAGGTGTGGCAGTAATCAGGCCTGGGGGGGCTCTGAAATTGAACTTAGGTGTGATACACCACAGTTAGATTATTTTTTAACAAGGGGGCAATTACTTTTTCACACAGGGCCATGTAGGTTTGAATTTTTTTTCTCCCTAAATAATAAAAACCATCATTTAAAAACTGCATTTTGTGTTTACTTGTGTTATATTTGACAAATGGTTAAATGTGTTTGATGATCAGAAACATTTTGTGTGACAAACATGCAAAAGAAATCAGGAAGGGGGCAAATAGTTTTTCACACCACTGTGTATGTATGTATATATATATATATATATATATATATATATATATATATATATATATATATTACATTTAGCACAGTGAACTGTTGTATTACAGTAATAAGCATCTACAAAGTCTTCAGTTTATTGCTGGATTATCCTTCTTTTCAGAGTTAGAGTGGTGGCAGCAGATGCTGCTGTCGATTTTCATGAAGGTTATCCAAGACATTTGTGTGTGTTACTGATTTTACCTTTCAGTGTCATTTAAAAGACAGTCAATAATGAATAATACGATTATGTATGTCTTTAAGTTTAGTCACAGTGCTACCACAAATTGGCAGCAGTCAGGTCATCAAGTAAAAAGAAGCTCTCCTATCATCAAGTATGAATTCAGTTAGCAATCCAAGTCCATATCCTAAATATTTGTATTGCTTTTGCACAAGAATAAATTTCAGCATGTTTTAGCCATCACTTAATGAAAGTTTAGTCGAGTTTCTTCTAATGTGCATTTTAAAAAAGGGACACCATCTGTGACGTCTACTGTGCACTTATGCAGTCGATTACATAGGTGAATGACTAACTCCTCACTATCATGCTGCAGCTAAGAGTGGCTGTAACACATAGTGACATCCTATGCATACAATCTGAATGAAACCAATAACATAAAAGACAAACTAATTCCTAAGTAATAAATAAGGCACAATTATAAAGTAATGACTTAAAAAAAGATGTTGAATATGCTTGCAACAAACAAGAGTGATTGCTTACCAAATAAATATCTGTATGAATTTAGTACCTTAAAATCAGAATTTGCAGGAATTATTATATTTATATGGAATACTCACAATACCGTGGCCCTGATGCAATGCATGTGTCTAAGTGAATGTTTTTATTTAAACTTTAAAATCTTATGTTTCATAAGTCTGGATGTAAATGTAGCCTGTCTTAAGACTTCTAGTAGTGATTCGAACAAACAAAATATACTGGATGGATCATCAGGAGCAATAAACAGTACAGATACATGGGTAACACATACACCAGGACAATATGTATCCAAATACTTACTACAGCACGTAACGCTTATAAAACTGATAAGCAATTAGAAAGTTAAACTGCAATGAACTGAAGACTGCCATATGCTGAATTTACTGTAGAGTATTGGGTAATGGCTTTGAACTCTAAACCACTGTCACTGCCTTCTGCCAAAGTTGAATGAAAGTATTAGATGCCCAATATGCATGCTATGCATGCATGATTACGTTATACATTATAAAGTTGAATGAATGAATGCCTTTATTGTCATTGCATGCAAATATAAAATTAAATTTACTATACCTCTTTAAAGAAAAACTATATATGGCAATTCTACTCACATACACACACACACATTAGTTATAAATAGCATTAAAAAAATAATAAAAACATAAGAAAATTAAATTAATTAAATTAAGTAATAAAGTGTTTTTGCAGTTATTGCACAATAGTAAATGGATAACACTGCACGTAAAATGAAATAATTGTAATAACATAAAGGATAGCTGGTGTAGGTTTAATTCTTTTTTGGCTGGTGGATAAAAACTGTTCATTAATCTTTATGTGAGGGATCCGTAGCATCTTCCAAATGGCAGTAGTGAGAAAAAGTAATGGAAAGGATGAAAATTATCCTTAACAATACTGCGGGCTCTACTCAGGCAGCGAGCCCTATAGATATCCTCCAAGATAGGCAAAGGGAGTCCAATAATATTCTGAGCTGCATTAATAACTCTCTGTAAAGCTGCTCTGTCTGCTGCTACACAGTTTCCATACCAGGCCTTTATACAGTTTATCAATATGCTTTTTATTGAGCAGTGGTAGAAAGACTACAATAACTTTGTCAAAATGTTGTTCTTCTTTAGAGTTCATAACAAGTAAGCTCTCTGGTGAGCCTTCCTGACCAAAGTTGTGGAATTTATTACCCATTTAAAATCTTCACCGATATGAATGCCCAAGAACTTGAAACTAAAGACACTCTCCAATTCCTCTCCTCTTATTTTCAGCTCAGTCTGATACGGTCTGAAATGAGCTCCTTTGTTTTTTTTTTTTCTAATGTTCAAAGACAAATTATTACCCGCACACCATTTCCTCAACTTGTAGACGTCATCCTTGTAGGTTGTCTCATTACTGTCAGAGATAAGTCCCACCACCGTTGCATCATCTGAAAATTTTATAAGCGTATTTGTGGAGAGAACAAGTGTACAGTCATAAGTATAAAATGAGTAGTGGAGGGGACTAAGCATATAACCTTGTGGTGCTCCGATGCCGAGAGTCAGGCTCAAAGAGATATATGGTCCCAATCTCACTGTCTGCAGGTGATTACAGTGAAAATCCTTGATCCATTATAGTGATAAGTAAAATAAGAAAGAATGTACTAACTGTCTGGAGTTTCACTGCAGTTAATTGTAAAAACCGGTAAATGTCCCATCACTACCATATATGCATGCCATGTATATTATTTTATTTATTGATGTGAACGTCATTGGGATATTTGTTGCAAGTATATCAACTGCCCACATCATAAAACAGATAAAGTGAGTAAATTTCCAGCATTCAATGTTAATTTAAGAACTTTTGTAAAAATCTAACAAATTTCTTCTGCACAAAGTATGACACTTATTCTTTTTATTGTATATATTGAACTGAGTTAGAAAGGACTTAAATTATTGAAAGATAGCTTTCAAAAAAGTTTATTAAGGTGTTGTGTTGTTTATGTTTATGCTTATAAAATTTAATGATTTTAAATTGTTTTTTGCCGAGTGCTTAAATAAATAAGAAGTTTATTATTAATTCTAGCACTTTACTTGAAAGTTATAAGATGAGAATAATGGTCTGAAAGGGTAATTTAGCCTAGCAAGGTATACTAAACCAATAACCATGTTAGGTCAAGACATCTGGAATTGTAACATGAATCTTAGGAGCCCTGCATCTACGTGTCTTACCCACTCAAATTTGGAAAGAGGGAAAGATTGCCTGGACTGGAGAATGAAGGAAAAGCAGCCAACAAGTGATCACCAACATGTGGGGAGTCCTTCAAGGATAGCTACCTCATGAAGGTGGTTGAAAGAATGCTAAGAGTATACAAAGCTTATAAAAAATGCAAATGTTGGCTACTTTAAGAAATCAAAAATAAAGGATAGTTTTTATGTATTTTATGTAATTGCATCTGTTATTTTACAGTTTTGATGCCTTCCATATTATGTTAAGATACAGAAAATAGTTACAATAACAAAACAATCCTTGAACGTGCAGATGTGTCCAAAATTTGACTGGCAGTGTATATCAAAATAGCAGTGGTTGGCACTTTGGAAATGCAATGCTAATACATTTATTGGTTATATTTAATTTTAAAAAATGCTTGTAAAGTTATATTTCAATTATATGCTTATTTAATTTATTAAATACCTCAATCAGACCTAATAAGGACTTTTTATGAGTATCTTGCTTTGTTTGTGAAAAATAAAAATTGCATTAGTCCTCATATCTTGTCTCACTGGTAAAGGAAATATAGGTGTGTCTGTTAGCATATAAGAAGATCCAGCAGAATCAAAGGAAATATTCAGAATGCTTCAGTTAATTCACTATAGCTTTGGTGCCTAATGCTGTTGAAGGTGGAGGATGTACACAAATGAGATCAGAGGTTAACACTCTCCATTCACAGCTGTGGGGAAGCAGTACATACTCCTTGAGTGAAAGAAGTGGAATTATACTATCCCTTTAATTAAACAGGTAGCTGGGGAGCTACTATGGGCACTGACTTATAAACATTGTCAAGTGTACAATAATCTTCGTCTGAACACCTGCACCCCTTCCAAATCTGGATGAGGTGTAATCTGTTTTTTGAAAATATATCACAGAAAAACAAGTAAAACATACTGTAATTTGTATAACTGATTTGACAGCTAAGAGTGTCTAATAAATAAAAGTTTAAAATGAAGATTTACCACTTAGCAGGTGCTCCAGGAATCCCACTGCCTTCAGATGGCACCATAACAGCATTCCTCTCTTCTATTAATGTGAGCCTACGCTCTAATAACTGGCATTCTCTTTCTGTGTCATTCTCTGACTTGTCTGTCAAAAACCAAAAATAAACAAAGAGAGAAGAATGTCACTGGCAGTTAACTAAAAAATCATTCACAACTTTTAACTGCCACCATATGTTTACCAGTTGGAATGCGGTTAGCACTAAACATCATTTTTAGCCTATGCCTACAATCACAGAAAATGATTAACCTATTGAAAGAGGTTCAGTCTGAGGGTCTTTGTTTGGATTGACAAGTGACAAAATCTTCATGGAAAAAGGCTTTTTGAAATAAATAGTGGTGTACTGTCCAAAAAATCAAATTGTTAAATAGAAAAAGTCTTACAATAAAGACATTTGGAAATAAAATCTGCAATAATTACATAAAAGGTAAATGCATTAATAAGCCAAAATAAAACAATGACATTGTATTTCACAATCTTTAGGTGATTTTTACTTATTCAGGTGTTTTGTGACTTATTTATATACACAGTGGGTTCAGAAAGTATAAAAACCCCTTCAATTTTTGCACAGTCTGCTGTAGATATCATTTAAAATGAAAAAAAAATCCCAATTTTTGTCCATTAATTTACACTCAATAACCCATCATGACAAAGTGAAAATACTTTCAGAAATGCTTTCAAACTTATTAAAAGCTGAAATTTCTCATTTATGTAAATATTCAGACAGTCTGCTGGGACACTCCAGACTATGGTAAGGTGCATCCTGTTTGTTTTAATTACACTTTAGATGTCCCTAGAACTTGGTGAGAGCCCACCTGTAGCAAACTGAATTGACTGGACATAGTCAAGAAAGGCACATACCTATGTATATAATATTCAAGAATTCGCAATGCATGTCAAGACAAAAAACTAAGCCATCAAGTGCAATAAAACTGTGGTGAGACATGGATCGGCAATGGGATAAAACCATTTCTGAACCTTTGAGCATTCCCAGGACCACTGTGGCCTCAATAATTTTGAAACAGAAGAAATTTAGAACCACCAGGACTTCCTTTCAACAGCAGGCCGTCTGGCCAAACTGATTAATCAAGTTGGACCTTGGGTTTGGGTATCATATGACCCAATGGTCATTCTAACAGAGTTTTAGAAGTCCTCTACTGAGATGGGAGAACCTTTCAGAAGGACAACCATCTCAGCAGCACTTCATCAATCAGGCGTTTAAGGTACAGTGGCTAGACAGAGCAACTTTTCAGTAAAAGGCATGTAACACTTTAAAGGACTATGACGGAAAAGATTCTACAGTTTAATGAGATGAAAATTAAACTCTCTGGGAAGAATCCAAGCATTATGTCAGGTGAAGACAAGGCACTGCTCATTATCCGCCTAATACCATCCATATGGTGAAGCATGACGGTGGTACCATCAATGCTATACGGGTGTTTCAGAGCGGCAGGGATAGGGAGACTGGCTAGAAATTAGGGAAGAATGCATGCAGATGAATATAGAAAGGTCTTTCAAGAAAGCCTACTCCTAGAGTGCATGCGACCTCAAAATAGGGCAATGATTTACCATTCAGAACAATGGCCTGAAACATACAGCCAATACAATGCCCATCCCTATAGAACATATGTGGAGAGTCCTGAAGATGGCAGTTTACAGACAATAGGAAAAACTAAACATCCCAAAATTGCTACTGACTGATATGATCAAAATTTTGTGATGTTACAAAAAAAAAAAAGAAAAAAAGAAAATGGGCTGATCTGTGTTTTATTGTTTGTTAATAATAAATCTGGAGCGAGTAGGCATACTAACAAACATGGTCTATGCAGTGCTGAGATGAAGCCTAGATGGATGGTTGGGGCTTGTCGGTTTATGCAAATGAAGGTCACCAGAAGAAACGATGGGCAGGGTACACAAATAGTGGTCCTGAACAATTGGGTGGACAGAGGAGTTAAGAAGAGGAGGTCTCCAGGATAGAAAAAAGAGAGACTGAATCATTCATATGTAGTATCAAGAATGAGCCATGAAATGGAAGGAAGAAAGATTGGCAAAGCCCAATGAAGACATGGTTAGCAAGAATGCTATAAGCCTCAACTGTGGCTGCCAAGCGTTGTGGCTATCAGATTAGATGTTGCTTTACCAGGAGCAGAAGTGGAGGGAATGAGAAACAGAGAAGGAAGTGGAGTCCTCAGGTCCAAGACAAGCAGTAAATGATGGCATCCCTTTGTCAGTTTAAACACTAGTGCAGATCAGATAATTGGTCCCACAGGTTACAGTAAAAGGAGAAAATTTTACCTAGTTCATTACATTATTTTTTGCACTTGTTGTTTTCCACACAATCTTTAATTCTCTCCTGTTTTGAGCCTCACTCCTCAAATAAATATAAGGTATACAGTAACTGCTAACAGTTTAATCAAAAAAAGAATCACACAAAAAAGAATATCACCTTAAAATGAGGTGGAGAAGACTCCCTAGAACCAACATTTTATGATTTTTTAAATAAATGTATACTTGAGACACTTTTAAAAAAATTGAGTCTGTGATTAATAATGAGCAATTTAAATCTAGATATTGTAAAATCTTTAATCAATAAAAATTTGTAATTACAGATTTTGGGTCCAAAAGAAATAAGTGAGTATTTCAGTTAGGTGAATTAAATTAGTCAGAAATTAGTTTTTCCACCACCATAATACAGTAATGTTCTGGGGCAAAGATGGGAGGCTTTTAGGATCAGAAATTCAACCCTCCTACTTTTCTTGACATAATGTTAATTAAACCTCTGCCCAAGCCATTCCAAACAAATATACAGTAAGTAGACCTTTAGGATTCAAACATTTAATTCCTGTACAAATGCAATATTATCCTTAAGAAAACCATATTTCCCTCGTACCTATATGTGGGAAATGAAAATAATTTACTACCCACCTATTTGTGATTTAGCAAGTGAATTGGATGTTGGGAAAATTTACCCTTGATTCACTTAAATTCATAAATTTTATTTTGTGACTTACAATAGGAATTGGACAAAATAAAAGATACCACATGACACAGGAGTTCAACCTGAAGGAACTAAATCAGCTGCAAAAGAATATCATATTAATTTGATTGCCAATTAACAGGATAGGATTGGTTAGCTTTGTTGGCTGAATGGCCTGTACTTACCAAAGTTTTTCTAATGTTCTAAAAAACTAATGACAGCACATACCAAAATCGATAAATTGTATTGGTAAAGAAAAATAGTAGTCACAAGAAAAAACTTACCTATTATTAAGACAGACATTTCACAGGGTAGTTGCTAAATGCCACAAAGATACAGTCTCAAATTTTACCACAGATTTAAATCTGCACCTTGGTGTCCCCTCTGTCTGAACTAAAACTCTATGCATTAGGCTTTACAGTTCATGGTAGCACCATTCAACAGATATAAGGAACAACAGGAAAAAAAAAATAACTGGTCCGATGAATGGTCTTTAAAACATTTTCTACATGGACGTATATTTACAGAAAGCCAAAGGATGCTTCATATAATGTCTATTTTGGATATGATTCCCTTATTGATTCCTTGGTTCTGAAAGGTCAGTAGTACTACCAGACTAGAACTGTCAAAAAGAGAGATAAAGAATGACTGATTGACAGCTTTAAGCCTTGCTCCTAAATGATGAATTATGGATTAAAAAATTTAGCCCTGCTCCAAATTATAAATTATGAAATTTATGCCCCTGCCCTCACTCGTAACTTCATTTTAAAACACTAGATCCAAATCTAATAATATTAAGAAAATAATAGGAGCCTCAATAACACTTGCTTCTAATACATAGTCAAGCAAGTGTGTATCTTTCTGAAAATGTATTTTTAATTGAATTTATTAAAATCAAATAACATTCCATACACTAGGCCAACATAAAAAAAATTTTAATAGTAAGAAAAGGTGTAATAAAGATAAATATAATAAAAAAACGGAAGAGAATCTACTTCTTCAATATAAATGCTTATTCTAAAATGTTATTGATTAGATCCTGCCAAGTTTTGAAGTTTTGTGCAGATCCTCTAAGTGAGAATTAGATTTTTTCCAAGTTCAAATAATATATAACATCAGGTATCCACTGATTTAAAAGAGGAGAATTAGGATTCTTCCATTTGAGTAAGAGAAGTCTATGTGCCAATAGTGAAATAAAGGCAATTAAAGTTTGTTTGTCCTTCACCACTTTAAGCCCATATGGAAGTACGCCAAACACAGCAGTTAGTGCATTAGGAGGGATTGTGACTCCAAGGCTGTCAGAAAGGCAACTAAAGGTTTTAATCCAAAATGATGTTAATTTGGTGCACATCCAAAACATATGGCCCAATGAACTTGAATGAAATGATCGCATGTTGGAAACATTTTGGACAATTTTAAATGAGACAGATGCGCTCGATATATAATTTTAAGTTGAATAATTGTATGCTTTGTGCATATGGAGCTAGAATGAATTTGAAGATAACAATAGCATTGTACTTATAAGATTTAATCGTAGACAAAAAATTGTTATCTATAAAGAAATAATTACTGAGTAGCAGTGACACACTGGTGAGTAGAAGAAATATGCTTCTGAGTTTGGGTTTAGAAATTTCCTGGGGTCTGATAAGCTATGATTAGTTACTGTTTCCAATGGGAGTGTTAGCTCCGTGGAAATATGTTCTTTTATATTGCGGCGTTTTAATAAAACTTTAAATAATTATAAATTATAACGGAGATATCCCTCTTTTCGGCGATAGGCGGCGACAAAGTCACAGAAAAGACAGAATATACTTAGCTTGTTTAATGCGGCTTACGTTGCTATAAAACCAGGGAAGACCAGCGAATTCCATCTATTAAACCGTGGGGATTCGGTCGTGTAGAAATTGCTTTTTCTGTCACAACGGAGGTGGTGTTTGAGTCTATTGCTTCCACTCACTTAGGTCCTCAAAGCCTGGCAAGGTTCCAGCGTTTCTTATATTGTGTCCACACGACCAAATCCCCCAGTACATTGCCAAACAAAGTAGACAACTTGAGCTAAGCATCAGACAGTCAGATCATATAACACTTAGGCCTTTTAGGGCTGACAACAGCTGTTCTTGTCTGTCTTTATGCTTTGCTTGGCCCAGCAATTCTGAAAGCAGACACTCTGTGCTAAAGCTGGCTCAGCTCTTCATGGCATGTTACACAGAAAAAGATACATTTAAAGAGATCTAAAACAGATACGGTGACACAATTCTTATTATAACAACCCTATTATAACAGACCACCCTTTGTCACTGGATCTGTGACAAAACAATCCCTGAGAATCTTATTCACAAAGCAAAAGGTACTCAGTCCCCCTTCACAATGTAAACAGCTCCTCAAGAATGCTTGTAACGACGTGGGGTGTAGTGCCGGTCTAGCTCCTGCTTCACTTGTCTAATACGCAAATGTAAGTAAATATTGGTAATGGTAAAAATGATAATAATAATAATTAACAGTACAATTGGATGAACAAGTACATTTAAAATAGTATTACTCGATGGTGACCACTTAGTGAAAAAATCCCACCAGTGATGTGTGGATATTTTTTCAATTTCTTCTGCAGAGGTAATTACTTTTGTTTCATCTGTTTTCAGTCTTACTAGTAGGTCCCTTGCTTTTTGTAACGTTACATTAAAAAGATGTTCATATTGTTTAGCATGCTCTAAAATCACTTTATATTTTGGTAGTTCTATTTCGTAGGCAAATTGTAAGTTCAGCAAATGGGTTAGCTTCTGCTTCCCAATGTATATCCTCCCATGTAGTTAACATGTAGGTTCCTCCATAATAGTCATCTCGTATATTACTCACATTGGTGCGACAGGATACCCGTGGGCCCTTGTAGTGGGTACCATCACTCCAAGTGATGTTATTTACTGTCACTGCACATGCAGAAGTGGTATCAGTTTGGAACACTTCAGTGGAGTTTACTGCTATTTGGCGCCAATAACAGTCTCCAGCTAAAGGATGCAAACAGGGGTGTGGCAATGTACCCACCCTTTGACATACGAACCCTTCTTGCCAGTTATAACAAAAGGCAGGTTCAACAGTATTATTATTTAGATCTATCCATTGTCTCTCTACTATGGGTGCCCACCATGTTCCTCCTAGTAAAACAGGTAAGACATGAAACGAACAACAAACATTGTCTTCTTCAGCAGTGGTTGCTACCTGAAATACAGCTTGGCATATTGATTCCTCACACATGAAGGACTTAGGTTGCAACCACCAGTCTGATGGTAATTTTAATTCGTTTCTCTAATGTTGGGGGTTTTTGAATCCCCAATCTGTCTTAAAATTTAAATACTGCTGTATAGCAATAATCTGTTTTAAGTAGCAAGCTGATTCTTCATCTATGGCCCATTGGCTTTGTAAACCAGTCCATAAGGACTCATTTAACCACCCATGGTGAGTCTTCCATAATAGCAACTCCTGTATATGCCTGTCTGCCAACTCTGGCCCCCAATGAGTCAAAGTTTGCAAACTATTGGCTTGTTTCACACCAATAGATGATATTTTGTGATATATTGCTGCTATATCAGCAGTATTGAGAGATCCTAAACCTAAACCTCCTACTCCTAAACCAGTACCTATAGCTCCCCACATGTCTCGCTTTGGCCTTCGTTTTATTTCTACCTTATGAGGAGGCCATAAGGATTGTATGTTTCTACACTTATATGTTGCACCTGTACTGCGTGGTACTATATGTTCTCCTCTTGGAAACTCGTGACGTTTTATATCAAACTCACTAACATTAATGTTGAGTGCTAAAGTAATTATTTTATGTGCTATCCTAGCTTTTTTACAACCTTTCATTTGTCTAAGTAATGTTGCATCAAATGGATAATCATTCCCTCTCCTAGTCTTATGAATTTCCCATAACATTACTGGTGCTTTTACATTCGTTGTTGCTTCCTGTTTAAACACATATAATATTACATCATTTTCAGGTGTTGATATTGCAGTCAGTTGATGCCCCCCTTCAACTGTCCAACATGATAGTCCATTAGAATCAGGTTTACAGTTCATCATAGCGAACCAGACAGATACATTATTATGCACAGTCACAGTTATTGCAGTGTCTTCATAAGTCATCACAGGGAAAGGTAACAAGTCAGGATATTCCAGTTTCATGTGAAATGGAGCCATAGATGTCTTGTCTCGTAACTGCCAGGTACAGTTCTTGGTAAGGGTGAAGTTCAAGGTCACATACTTTTCCGTTCCTGGCGTATCAGCAGCCCAAAAGACTTTGTTATAGGGGGTGCATCGACTCCATCCGGTCCATAAACCATCGATCCCGATTATTCCACACGTGAGGATAATCTCCCATTCCTTTGGCCACTGACCTGTTATTCCCAAGCTGAGTCTTTCTGAGGAGTTTAACTTGATTGTAAGTGATTTAGGTGCCCTAACCAATAACCCTGTGGGAGTTAATTCATTGTTTGCCAGTGGACTAATTGTTGTCAGGCGGAGGGCACACACAGGTGGCTCTCCTCCGACATTTTGATGTCTCATAAAAGGTGTGGACCCAGCCAACAGATGATTATTGAGATTAAATAAGGCTTACTTTAAAACTTTAGTCCAGCCTTTAGGATGATTGTGCCCAGTTAGTTTTTTAACTTGTTCTTTCAACAGGCCATACATTCTCTCAATAAGTCCTGCAGCCTGTGGGTGATAAGGGATATGCAGAGTCCATTGAATGCCAGCTCCTTGAGCCCACTCTTGTACGTCTCTTCCAGCAAAGTGGCTTCCTTGATCACTTTGGATTTCTTCAGGCACTTCATATGCTTGGATTAACTGGCTCAGTCCATTAAGTGTAGCATTCTGGTCAGCTCTTGTTGATGGATAAGCTTGTAACAGTCCAGAATAAGTATCTACTGCAGTTAAAGCATATAATAGTTTATTTTCTCGTGGCAGTAGCACAATGTAATCCACCTGCCAAATTTGTCCTGGTCCCATTCCTCTCTTCAGTTTACCAGTTGCCTTCTTCTGTAGGGGCCATTGTTTTACTTCTGTACATGTGGAGCAATTGTTCACTATTTGTTTAACGATATCAATAGTGACTGGTATACATCGTTGATGACAGCATTGATATGTTTTTTCTGCTCCCATGTGTCTTGAAGTTGCATGAGCCCACCTTGCTAATGATATTAAGGAAGGCTCGATTACATGTACTTCAGCATAGTTGCACAGGTCTTCATTCTCTACAAAGGCTTCTTCCAGATTGATTTCTCGAACAGCAGCTATGAGATCAGCTTGTTGGTTATAAAGCCTCTCAAGGGATATCAGAGGGGCATGGGCATCTACATGACCAATGAGAGTTTCCCCTCTTGTGCCCATTATCCAAAGCTGCTCCCAGTTCTGTGCCACCCCAAAGTTCTCTCCCATGAATAGTCCAAGCAGCCCTTCTCCACATTGTGATCCACACTGTTAGTCCTTGAAAAACTGCCCAGCTATCAGTATAAACAACAACAGGGAAGCTTTGATTTTCTGTTAATGCCATAGCAACAGCAATAAGTTCAGCCCATTGGCTTGATTTACCTTCCCCCTGTTGCTTCAGGATGGTCTCAGTGTGAGGTTGATAAGCCACTGCTCTCCAAAGCCTTGTACTGCCTTCCACAGTTGCTGACCCGTCTGTGAACCAGCTGTTCTCCTGTTGCACTGGTGTCAAATGACTGTATGCTGAGGCTTCTTTAAAGTGCGACTCAACTACAGGCAGAACAGGTGGTATGTCCTCTGGATCCTCATAAATCACAGCTCCGGCCATAGCCCCTTGTAAGGCACTCGTGTCTTTGCCTTCAAAGTGTGCTCTGGCTTGCAAATACCATTTCCACTTGCACAAAGTTTGATTTTGTGCAGCGCCTGCTCTCGCTCCCAGGCCATTATCTCTAACCCACCCAGCAGTGGGCAAGTTAGTGCGTAGCTTTACCGGAGCAGGACCTGTCTGTCTCTCAGTGTGCAAAAGAGCCAGCCCAGTATGCTGTAAGAAGCTGCTTTTCAAGTGGTGTATATTTAGTCTGTGAGCCTGTTAGTTGTCGACTCCAAAAGCCGAAGGGGATCCGCTTGCACCCATTTTTCTGCCATAAGCTCCACGTAGCAATATTGTTCTGTTCTGTGGCTTCCAGTTCAAAAGGCAAATTAGCTTTTAAAGGTCCCAGTCCTTGGTGTTGGACTAAAGCTTCTTTAGCTGCCTCAAAAGCAGCTTGTTGTTTTTCTGTCCATTCAAACTGTGCCTTTTTCTTGACAACATCATGTATAGGTCTTAAAATTAGTCCCAAATGTGGCACAAATGCTCTCCAAAAGCCCATTAAACCCACAAAGGATTGAGCTTCTTTTTTGTTAGTTGGTGCCTTTAATTTATACAAAGAGTCAATTACTTTTTGGGGCACTCGTTTTTCTGGAACAAACCACATCATGCCCAGAAATTTAACTTCCCTGGCAGGTCCTTGGATTTTGTCTTTATTGATAGCCCATCCTCTGCTCTCCATGTGGGATATTAAAACTGGCAATAGCTTTGTTACTGATGCTTCATCCCCAATTAACATTATATCATCAACATAATGGAAACATTGCACCTTTTCCAAAGCTGAGCAGGTAGCCAGATTTCTTGCTACAAGTCCATGGCACAACGTAGGGCTGTGTAGGTATCCCTGTGGCAGTACTGGAAAGGTGTACTGTCTGTCCTTCCATGTAAATGCAAACTGATCTTGACTTTGGGTTGCAATTGGAATAGAGAAAAACGCATTAGCCAGGTCTATGACAGCATGCCACTCTCCTGCATTAGCCATGATGTCTTCTATGATGGTCACAATATCAGGAACTGCAGCAGTCAATTGCGGTGCTTTAGCATTTAGACCTCTGTAATCGATTGTCATTCTCCATGAACCATCCGGTTTTCTGACTGGCCACACAGGAGAATTGAAAGGGCTAACTGCAGGTCGAATAATTCCTACCCGCAATAACTCTTCCACTGTTTCTCCTATTTCATGCAAACCTCCTGGCAAATGATACTGTTTTAAATTTACAGGTGTGTCAGGGACTGGAATTTCTAAAGGGGTCCATTTTGCCTTTCCTCTTACTATTGCTTTTACTATTCTACACATGACATTACGAATCACAAAAGAAAATGTTCCCCATTTTGTTTGGAATGACTTTCCTGTAAGAATATCTATACCCAGAATATATTCAGGCAATTCTGAAATAAGCACCTTAGCTTTAAAAGAGGGTGACATTCCTATTGCTAAGTGTACTGTGATTAGTTTCGCCTGGATATCTGAGCCTCCGTATCCGTTTACATTTACAATTGGTCCTGAAAAGTTATATGGATTCCCGTGAAATAAAGTGACTTCTGCCCCAGTATCCATAAGTGCCATAACCTGATGTGTTTTTTTCCTTTTACCCCAGTAAATGGTTAGCGGGATTTACGGGCGTCGGTCTACTGCATGAATGAGCCGTACCTCCCCGCCTGCAGGAGACCTGCCATCTCCTCAATATGTTGGGCGAGGTGTGCGCCACTCATTCGGAAAGTGAAAGAGGCGTTTCGGTTTATGTTCGGAGTATTTCGTTTCCTCCTCACTAGGCGGTGCAGATGGAGGGATTCTGCCTTCGTTTTTTTTAGACTTTCTCAGAGCTTGCCATCTCTGAAAAATTTCCCCTGTTGGTTTGCCATCGATATCCATTTTATTTATTCCTGCTTCTATCAGATCACGCACCATTTTTGTACGGCTTACTCTTTGTATTGTATGCCCTGCTATGGCTCTAACTGGTCTCTGCCCAGCCGATACCGTTGCACACAATTCATCTAACTGGCCCAATAATGCGGCCACATCCCATACAGTCTGCTGATTAACTCCGGCGAGCATAGATAATAGAGCCCCTTTTAAATGATGCGGTGCATTTTTTATTAAACGGTTTCGCATTCCGGCAGTGAAAGCTTCATTATCAGGGCCAGCAAACGCAACTTCTGGTGCAGCTTTATAAATAGCTGCCTGCACACCCATTTCTCGCAGCTGCTGAATTGCTTCAGAAGCTGTACGCCAAGATCTATCAATATCTTCCGCGTCTCTCGTGTCTGGATATGCATGTTTCACGGCGTTTACAACCCATTCCACTATTGATACAATCGCTTGATGCTGTCCCCCTCGTAATACATTTCTTAATTTCGGATTCGTGGTGATAGAGCCTAAATGTTTGATCTCTGTATCTGTCAATTGACAACTATCACCCCCTTCATCCCACATACGTAAAATCCACTGCATCAAGCTCTCGCCTGGTTTCTGTCTATATTGTTTACCGAGTTCCAGAAACTCTGATTGTGTAAAATCGCGTACGGTTCGCGTTACCCTGTGCTGTCCAACGGGGTGCCCCTTGGCTTTATTTTGCACGACCGGTCTCGCATCTATCATTGTACAATTGTCATTATTATCCGTTAGCGCTTCTCCATCCCCTTCGTCGTCTTCCCAGATATTGTCGTCACTATCTGAGTTATGTATACTGCCATCCCATGTTTCTGGGTTCCAATCGCCTTGCATTATGGCTCGTATTTTAAAAGAGGAAACGGGGTGTGTTTTGCCTTGTTTATGGCGCTAAGCATGCACTAAACGGACTGATAGCGTAGCACATTTAGCTTCCCACTCGTTCGCCCGAGACATCGCATTTTCCATGCATTCTCGCGTAATCAGTTGCTTGTCTTGTAAGTTTTCTATTTCTTGTTTAAGTTCCCCACATTCTATGATCATATTCTGCAGTTTATGATCCAACTCACGTACTGCAGTTAATAAAAGCCAGCCGATTTGACCGGCTGCTTGTTGTTCCTTTTTCCCCTGCGCTCCAGCCTGAGCGCCAATACCGCCTGTTGGACATTTGAAGGAGTTACTTCTCCCTCTAACTCAGGCCATGCAATTGGGGATGTATAATTATTAAATAACTCAGTCACGGGTGTCCATGACAGTGCGCCCGACCACCCAGGAAACTGGCTGAGCCCACCTCTTCCGCTATTATCCAAAGCATATGTTTTAAAAATATTATTCATCATAAAATTTTGATTTATGAATATTAATTTTGGTTATTAAATATCGCTACAACTCTGCTCGCAGCGCCAATTATGTTTCCGATGGTAGTGTTAGCTCCGTGGAGATATGTTCTTTTATATTGCGGCGTTTTAATAAACCTTTCTTTAAATAATTATAAATTATAACGGCGATATCCCTCTTTTCGGCGATAGGCGGCGACAAAGTCACAGAAAAGACAGAATATACTTAGCTTGTTTAATGCGGCTTACGTTGCTAAAAAACCAGGGAAGACCAGCGAATTCCATCTGTTAAACTGTGCGGATTCGGTCATGTAGAAATTGCTTTTTCTATCACAACGGAGGTGGTATTTAAGTCTATTGCTTCCACTCACTCAGGTCCTCAAAGCCTGGCAAGGTTCCAGCATTTCTTAAATTGTGTCCACACGACCAAATCCCCCAGTACATTGCCAAACAAGGTAGACAACTTGAGCTAAGCATCAGACAGTCAGATCATATAACACTTAGGCCTTTTAGGGCTGACAACAGCTGTTCTTGTCTGTCTTTATGCTTTGCTTGGCCCAGCAATTCTGAAAGCTGACACTCTGTGCTAAAGCTGGCTCAGCTCTTCATGGCATGTTACACAGAAAAAGAATGAAAAAATACATTTAAAGAGATCTTAAACAGATACAGTGACACAATTCTTAATATTATAACAACCCTATTATAACAGTTACAAACTGTGAAATTGCTTTCGCAGTGTTACATTCTGTCACCCCTGTGGCAGGTGACCTATCTATCTAGGTCTGGATTTAAAACTCAATTAAAGTCCCCAGTCATTATAATTTGTTCACATTAGGAATGGATGCAAATGTGTTTTGGATGAAGTACCTATCATCCACATTGGGTGCATAGATATTTATCAAAATAACTTTATGGTTAAACTAGCAAAATACCCACGCTTCGCAGCTGCGAAGTACTGCCTTAAAATTTTTATTAAGAAGAAAATTAAACCTTTTTAAACTGAGGGAAAATATACCAATAATTATTTGTTATGGATCTCTTTGTATACCCCATGGTGAGTTCGGCCCTCCGGTTGTAATATGACCAAGCTGTGTGCTGAGCTTACACTTGAGCATGCAATGTACAGTTGGCCATGTGAAAAGTAATCTTGTTTCAAATCTCACAGCTTGGATTGCTGCTGTCATAATCGGTTTGAGTTTCATGGTTTGTTTCAATTACGACAGTATTTGTAGGACTTGTGTTGAAGAGACATTCGGCATCTGTCAAGCGTTGAAAGTATACAACCGGTTTCATCGATAACTTCACATTCAGCTTTTGAGAGTTTAAACATTCATAAACATCAAAGTGTCCACTACTGAAATCGTCACCTGTGAATTTAAGATGTTTAAGAGGCATTGGCGGTTGTCGAAAGGTGTAAAATATTTGGCCATTTCAGTACACTTGAAAGCGACAACCGAACAATTCAGCAGCAGCCATCAACTCACATGCAGATGCATAGGTGAAGGGCTTAAGCATTTCACTCTTATAGTGCTCCTGTGTAGTATAATTATCTCCTGTACTGTCTTCAGTCCACACCTTGAACCTGTCCCAGTCATTCAAAACATAAGACACAATGTTCCTCCAGATATCAAGAGTGAGCCTGATATGGTAGTGCAATAAGTAACAAAGAGAATGGAAAAGGTAGGTGCCATCTCCGGATATGGAAACAATTAGGTAAGTGACAGTTTTTTGATCAATGGCGATCACCTCGATAGACATGTTAATGGGGGTACGGTTGGAATGATAAAGGAAATGGGTACCTGAACAATGTAAAGTAAGTCTAAAATACCTGCACAATAACTATAATCGTAATAAATGAACAATAAAACAGCGAGGAAGCCGTGGATTAAATTAAAAGGCTGTAGTTATCAGCAGGGAGACGTGAATCCAGTGGCGTAGCAAGCAAGGGAATGTAGAGACTGGAGCGACGGATGGCCTTATATAGGCAGGCAGCCAACAACGTGGGAGGCGTTGGGATGGGGGACCCAACGCCGCCTCACACGGTGACCGAGCTGCAGGCTATGGACTTATATATGTATGTAAGTAGGATTCAGTTAGTGTTGGGAACCCGCGTACCAAATTTCTTGAAGATGGGCCCATAAGTAACAAAGACCGTTGAAAAGTTCAATATGGCGGCCGACAGTGGCATCATACCACCGAAATAAATACGTACATTGGTTTCGTTTAGCGCAGGGAAACCACCTACCAAATTTTGTGAAGATGGGGCCATAAATAAGAAAGTTCAAAACGGCGAACGTTGTCAACCGTTATGACCGTTAAGCGTAGAATTTCGAAATGAAACCTGCTTAACTTTTGTAAGTGAGCTGTAAGGAATGAGTCTGCCAAATTTCAGCCTTCTACCTACACGGGAAGTTGGAGAATTAGTGACGTTGGAAAGTTCAATATGGAGGCTGACAGTGGTGTCATACCACCGAAATAACTACGTACATTGGTTTCAGTTAGCGCAGGGAAGCCGCCTACCAAATTTCGTGAAGATGGGGCCATAAATAAGAAAGTTCAACATGGCGGACGTTGTTGACCGTTATGACCGTTACGCGTACAATTTCGAAATCAAACCTGCTTAACTTTTGTAAGTAAGTTGTAAGGAATGAGCCTGCCAAATTTCAGCCTTCTACCTACATGGGAAGTTGGAGAATTAGTGACGTTGGAAAGTTCAATATGGCGGCCGACAGTGGTGTCATACCACCAAAATAAGTACGTACATCGGTTTTGGTTAGCGCAGGGAAGCCACCTACCAAATTTCGTGAAGATGGGGCCATAAATAAGAAAGTTCAACATTGCGGACATTGTCATTACGTTACGTGTAGAATTTTTTTTACACGGGAAGTTGGAGAATTAGTGGTGAGTGAGTGAGGGCATTGCCTTTTATTAGTATAGATAAATTGCCCATGACGATCATATATCTCTTTTCAGGATCAGATACAACATCTGATGCTACAGATGAGATTGTTCAATGTATAACAATTTCCACACCTCTAGTTTTCTTTGTAAAGCTGGAATGGAATATTTGGCCAGTCCAGTATCTGTGCAGCTGAAACTGATCCTTGCTTAAGTGGGTTTCCTGTAAAAATATGATTTTAGAGTTTAGACCTGTTAGGTGAGAGAACATTTTCTCTCTCTTTAATTCGCGATTGATACCTTTAACATTCCAGTTCACAAAGTTAACTGTTTGGTCACAGAGATATTGCTTCTGAACTTTTGCTGTCATTTTGTAGTCTTAATTAAGATAAGATAGCTTTGACCTTAATTTATAATTTTCCCATGAGTTACTGCCATGAAGCCTATTGTTGCATTGGCACTTATAATTATAAGGATTAAAAGGATAGATTAGAAATAGCCTGCTTTCTTTCTCACTCCCCGGAATTTGCCTCTCCACTTGAGGCTAGACCACACTTCACGAGAAGGAAATAGGACGTATAATAACAGTACCAGTATCATTGCAAGCCGGCCAAACAGCAGGTAAGATCTTCCTTGCCATGCCAGAACCAGGTGCTGCTCAAGATTGTATTTCAAAAAAATGTTGGGATCAGTTTTCTTAGCTCTTTTTCTGCTTCCTCCATAGAAGTAAAAATGTAGAGCTTCCCTGTAGGCTGTATCTGATCTTGGCTTTCTGTAAGCGATGTTTAATGTTGTAAAATGTGGCAAGTTTAGCAGCTGTTGATGGTGAGAAATCAGGGAAAACTCCAATTGTGGTTATTCCCCAAATATAATCTCATTTCTGTCTGAGAAGTAACTTTATATGTAATAGCAAAATACCCGCGCTTCGCAGCGGAGAAGTAGTGTGTTAAAGAAGCAATGAAAAAGAAAAGGAAACATTTTGAAAATAACGTAACCTGATTGTCAATGTAATTGTTTTGTCACTGTTGTGAGTGATGAGTAGTGTTGTCATATATATATATATATATATATATATTTACATACACACACATACATACATACACACACATATATATACACACAAATACATATATATATATATATACATACAAATACATATATATATATATATATACACACACAGCTATTTCGTATCAGTGCAATACGCTGTTTGTTAAAACGGTTGACTCCCGCTCTTACGTGCAAAAACAAATCAAATCATTCAGTTGTCTTTGCTCATATGTCATTTTAGAGCTGGACGCCTGGCATCTTTTTTTGGCCACAAGTTCATTTATGTTTGGTGTGAGGTTCTGTGTTGTGGAGATTCTCAGGATGGATTGCAGGTGCTCATCAGTGAGGCGACTCCTGTGTGCTGTTTTGTTAGTCTTTATCACTGAGAAGAGCTTCTCACACAGATATGTGCTACCAAACATGCACAAGGTTCGAGCCGCATGTAGACGGACTTTTTTTGTTCTTCAAAGTCACCAATGCGCCGTGCAAACTCAGTGCGTAATAACTATAGCTTCGCAATAACTTGCAGCATCATAAGGTAGACTTGATTAACGCGGTAAGTGTTCGGCAAGGCAGCTGAAGCGCTGCATTATGGGATCTGTAGTTTATTGTGTTACCAGCGCTTCATATACCCGGGCCATTAATAACAATAATACAGTATATAAAATGATCTCGGGCGGATATAATTCCACGCGGGCGGATATGGCCATGCCCTTGAGTTTGACACATATGGACTAAATAGAACTTGAAAAGATATATTTTTCAAATGTGATCGCGCAATTCAGATAGAGTTGACGCAAGACTACAGCCTGCATGCCTCAATGAGTCATCCTCCCCTCGCTCTTACTTTTTTACCGTTCATCTAATGAATACACTGAGTATGGCTTTACCAAAACAATCATTGATGGCGAATAAAGTATCCATTATTCGAGTATGCAGATCGGAATATATATATACATATATATATACCCGCATATCGCAGCGGAGAAGTAGTGTGTTAAAAAAGCTAGAAAAAGAAAAGGGAACATTTTAAAAATAACGTAACATGACTGTCAATATACAGTATTTGTTTTGTGAGTGTTACTGAGTGTTGCTGTCATCAAGGATTTGATTATCATTATTTCTTTCAATCAGGTTCGTATTTGTAGGATGTGTTGTGTTCAAGTTACATTCCGTGTTTGTCAATCGTTGTAAAGATGACAGGTTTCATTCATCGATTCGTTTCTTACTGCATCAATAAACAGCTCATCTTCTTCTTTATCTGAGACCTGACACACTGCATGCACGGGTTTTTTTACACTGTCTTCCTTTAGCGGGACATTGACTTTTTCCACCGTGTGCTTTGTTTCCGCAGTAGCTGGATTTATGAATATGCTTATCAGACGCTTCATATTTTTGCTGCCTTTTCAATTGTGTAATTCGGTTTTTGTTCAGCACTCTTTGGAACTGTTGCTTTTTATCTGTGCACTGCGTCAGTTCACGTGAGCCACTCGGTGTACATGCATCGAAGGTTCCCAGCTGTGTTGGTGCCATCTCGTGCTATGTTACCTTAGTCCTGGCACTTAAAACTTTCTCTCGCAGTTTCGCTGAGTTTGTGTCAAACACCACCCTGACCATCTCATCTTCATCTCCATAAGCACAGTCATTCACCCGTGAATATTTACCCGTGGCAGTTTGCTATTGGATTGCCGCTGACGGACGGCCTTATATGGGCAGGCACTAAATTACAAACGCCAGCGGCAGCCTGTCTATGAACTTAATTTAAAGTGTAGGTTTACATCGTGCTTTGTTTCCGAAGTAGCAGAACTCATGAATATGGTTGTATATGTCACTCGCTCACTTCTTATTGTTTCGCTGCCTTCTCAATTATATAATGCATGTTTTCTTCAGCGCTTTTTTGAGGTCTTCCTGGTTTTCTACGTACTGCGTGATTACGTGGGAGGCGTGATGATGTCACACGAAACTCCGCCCTCACGGCGTTGAAGCTCATCTCCATTACAGTAAATGGAGAAAAACTGCTTCCAGTTATGACCATTACGCGTAGAATTTCGATATAAAACCTGCCCAACTTTTGTAAGGAAGCTGTAAGGAATGAACCTGCCAAATTTCAGCCTTCCACTCACACGGGAAGTTGGAGAATTAGTGATGAGTCAGTGAGTGAGTGAGTGAGTCAGTGAGTGAGTGAGGGCTTTGCCTTTTATTAGTATAGATTTAAATGATAATTTTTCAAAACGCACAATGAGAGTCCTGTGTTTTGAGGTATTCGATCCATGTATGCGGTAAGCTGCTGCTATCTCTGTGTCTGATTTGAAGTCCTCTCTGATTATTTTAGAGAATATTTCAGCTATGAATTTCACTGGATTTGGACTTTCTCGATTCTAAGGGTGACCTTCGATTCTAATATTATTCCTTCTCCATCCATCTGCTAGTGCAGCTAGTCTTTCTCTGAGTACGTTGCATTCGGAATTTGCAGCCGTTGGTTTTCTGTCAGTGGTAGATGCTGTTGTTCAGCTATTTCAATGCGAGTTGTGAATGTTTGCTTAACATCTTCAAACTGAGTGCCAAGTGCTCTAAATTTATTCGCATACTTAGATGCATTATCCTGTATTTTTCCTGTTTTTTCTGGCATACCTTTAAAGGTTGCCTGAAAGCGATTATTTAAATGTTTTTCTCATCTTTAATATCCTGAAGCAGCTTCTCATTTGTCTTGTGTATGTCCTTTATTTCTTTCTTTATATCGTTCTTTAAATTATTCTTGAGCTCCTTTATGTCTTGAGTGGTGACCATTGCGGCGATCATTGCCTTCAGTTCGGACAGATTGTTTTGGTCTTCTCTGCTTTTTCTGCCGCTCATGTTCATATATGCTTGCATATACTGTAATTGAATCTCCTCGGGCTGAGTAAATACAGGATAGCATGGGATGATAATAACAAAAGGGAAAAAATAACACCGCTGCTAATGGAAGTTCCCCTTCAGATGTCCATCTCCAGTAACGGACGAGACCAGAGTGTGTATCTTTTTAGAATTTAAAACTAATAATATTAAGAAAATATTAGGATTTTCAATAAATATGCATACAGTACATCTGTTATCTTGATAATGAGATCAATAGCTCACTTAAAGATTTTAAACTAAAATACAGATCTTCGGCTAAGCCTGTAGCTATTAAAAAGCAAAGCAGTCACAAATTATCACAGAATTTCAAACCATATAGTCACACAATGTTACATAAATTTCAAGCCTTTTTCTTGGCAAATGATTAAAATCGCAAGACAAATTATTAGATTAAAATATTCTCCTAATGAACAGACATGAAGTTATTAAAGCTGTAAGAGTTCAAGTAAACCGCAAGTGCTCGCCTTATCAATTAGAGCATTCAAACCACGATTCATTACACCCTATTTTAATTACATACCCACAGGAAGTACACTCTTTTCATGTAGTAGTTTCATGACCATATTAATATGCATTCCTTCCGTTTTAATATATAAGATGAGTTATTCGATTAAAAATAGCCATCATTTAACAAAATATGTATTCCTGTATTTTTACTATATAAGAGCATTCAGACCAAAGCTGGTTGCTGCATTTCACACCATTTTCATTAAATTAGTACATGTGAACAAAAAGTAAAATAAAATACGATTCTCACCAGATTCAAAAATGGTCATTTTAAGAAAATTTGTATTCCTCTGTTTTTACTACATAAGAGCATTCTGAGCAAGATGTGTTGCTGCATGTACTAATTTAAAGTAAAATATGATTCAAAACTATTAATTTATTCTGTTTTGACTACATATCAAAATACTGTAAGTGTTTGTTTATCATTTAAAGACTTTCTTTTACTAATGAAAGCCTTAACAAATTCTGAATAAAGCCCCCAGGTCTTACTAATCTAAACTGAACAATTCCATTGTTTATACACATATCATTTAAAAGACATAAGGAATAAAAATCAATATCCAAAGGAGGTACAGAGACGAGGTCATCAAAATTGGCAATATTGACCCTAGCGCCTGTCTATGTATGGCTATGTATAGTGTATGCCTCCAAAATCTATTGGCAGAATTCCTTCTGACCATTACTTTAGTTGTCAGAAAAACTATTCAAACACCTGCATTTAATGGCTGATGTATCTTTGTGAAAGAGAAAAGTGGAACATTCAGTACGCTCTAAACCATGGGGAGGTAAAGGAGGATTCATTTTTTCTTGAAGGCTCTGCAAGAGTTAATGATGTTCCAACAGCCTCCTTTAACTGACAATTATGTTTTAAAAGTTTATGCATAAATTGGAAATACTTCTAATTTAAGCTCAATGTGTGTGGGGTCTCGAAGCATGAATGGGAGACAATTAAAAAACACAACCTCAGGCTACAAGCTTTCTTAAAACATTGTGATTACCCTCAATGTTATAAACCCACAGGATTATTTGTTTTGTGGCTGCACCAATGCGATAAATTTGTACCAAAAGTTCAGGAGCGATGAACAGATTCATTATTTTTATTGTACTAGTCTGTATCTGTTTGTTAATAAAACTAAAAAGTATCAGATTGGACATTTCACCATCATTTTTCAGCAATTTGGGCATCTCAAACAGTATTCTGACTTAATTAAAGCCACTGCCCATCTGTCATGTGGTCTCAATTCTCCAGTCCTGCCTCTCAGGTTTTGTAGAAAATGAATATTCATCCTCTGTTGTACCTGCAACTATAGACTCTTCAGTACGTGAGTGACTTTCCACGCTAGTGTTTAGATCTGGACGGTGTATGTGCCCAAAAAAGAAGTCTAACTGTATTCTCGTACCATTACTCGTGTACTGATGTGTCAGCAGGCATTTTTCATGGCATTACACGTGTAATTTGTGAGTATGCCCTTGTCAATCACATAGAGTAAGCTCTGCAGTCTACTTGTGACTTTACGCTGTAGGATGTAAATAAATCAAGGTAAATAACATGATCGTGGAACAGTGGACCAGCTCTACACCCTTAGCAGAGTCCTGGAGGGTGCATGGGAGTTTGCCCAACCAATCTACATGTGTTTTGTGGACTTGGAAAAGGCTTTCGACTGTGTTCCTCGAGGAATCCTGTGGGGGGTGCTCCAGGAGTATGGGGTACCGGACCCCTGATAAGGGCTGTTCGGTCCCTGTACAACCAGTGTCAGCGCTTGGTCCGCATTGCCGGCAGTAAGTCGAACCCGTTTCCAGTGAGAGTTGGACTCTGCCAGGGCTGCCCTTTATCACCGATTCTGTTCATAACTTTTATGGACAGAATTTCTAGGCGCAACCAGGGTGTTGAGGGGGTCTGTTTGGTGGACTCAGGATTGGGCCACTGCTTTTTGCAGATGATGTTGTCCTGTTTGCTTCATCAGGCCGTGATCTTCAGCTCTCTCTGAATCGGTTCGCAGCTGAGTGTGAAGTGGCTGGGATGGGAATCAGCACCTCCAAATCCGAGGCCATGGTCCTCAGCCGGAAAAGGGTGGAGTGCCCTCTCAGGGTTGGGGATGAGATCCTGCCCCAAGTGGAGGAGGTCAAGTATCTCGGGGTCTTGTTCACGAGGGAGGGAAGAATGGAGTGTGAGATCGACAGGCGGATCGGTGCGGCATCTGCAGTAATGCGGGCTCTGCATCGGTCCGTTGTGGTGAAAAAGAAGTTGAGCCGTAAGGCAAAGCTCTCAATTTACCAGTCGATCTACGTTCCTACCCTCCCCTATGGTCATGAGCTATGGGTAGTGACCGAAAGAATGAGATCGCGAATACAAGCGGTTGAAATGATTTTCCTCTACAGGGTGTCTGGGCTTTCCCTTAAAGATAGGGTGAGAAGCTCAGTCATCCGGGAGGAGCTCAGAGTAGAGCTGCTGCTCCTTCGCATCGAGAGGAGTCAGATGAGGTGGCTCGGGCATCTGATCAGAATGCCTTCTAGACGCCTCCCTGGCAAGGTGTTCCAGGCACATCCAACTGGGACGAGGCCCCAGGGCACGCCTCAGGATTCCCCCGGAAGAGCTAGAAGAAGTGGCAGGGGAGAGGGAAGTCTGGGCATCTCTGCTCAAGCTGCTGCCCATCGCGGCCTGACCTCGGATAAGCGGAAGAGGATGGATGGATGGATGGATGGAGGTAAATAACATTCAATCTGGCTTTAATATATGTACCATATAAATGTTTCTTATGTAAAGACCATCACAAAACAATCACAAACAGGAGTTTGCATGATACGTTTGCAAGCTCTGTAAGCTGTGCTATTTCGTTGAAGGACAGATGTGGGGCAGACTGATTGGCAGGATGACACCAGACCTTGTCCTGCATTGAAACAGTGCCATCTTTCGCCTTTACGCCTGGTGCAGCTGTGTTTTTCTTATATGTGAGTGGACATTTCTTGTAGGGATGGCTTCTGGTCTTTCTCCAATGTAGAACCCTCGTCCTCATCCGAGTTCACCTGAGTTATAGCACGTCTTTATTTGAAAACAGCAGTGTCAGATCGGGGCGAGCATGACTGCAACTGAGAGAATAAAATGGAATAAAAAATGCTGACCTTTACAAGTACCATAAATTTACACCGGCTGTTACAGACTCAAATCAAATGTATGTTTTTATTGTATAATAGTAAGAATAATGTTACTCAGAATGTTTACTCTGGGACACATGAAGACTCGAACCCACGACCTTTTGAAAAGGAGTCAGCAGTTCTTACCGCTGTACTACCAAAGAAGTCACGACGACATCAAGCCACACTTACCTGATTTCTTTTTCTTCAGTTATAGTCTTGGATAAAAGCACACTTGTTCTGTCCTACTTGTACCTTTTGTGAAAGAGCTTATTTGATATTTGGACTTCAGTCTTCACACATTATACACTTCACTTCATTATACACTTCAAAATGTTGTCGTTAGTACTAAAACATGAAAAAAGTCTTGTCTTTTAGGTATGTGTTCAACATTTCTCTCATGTTACACTTGCATGGATCTTTATAGACACAGAACACACATGAAATGCATGTGTTCCAAATAACAATATATTTTTAGACTATACAGCTCTAAGTATCTGACTCCTTGATAAACAAGGCTTGAGCTGGGTGAGGTTTTTGCAGTTTCTGTGGCAGTGGACGGATGGGATAGCAAGCTGCTGCTGCTTGGGCTTATTGACACATTTACAACACAAAAGACGCTGTATGGAGAGGTGCGAGTGGATTTAAGGTGCGCCAAATTTATGAGTTTTTTCGTAAGCTTTTGTAATTCTAGTGTTAAGCATTGCCTGATATTAAGGGCATGAGAATGCCTTTATTTCATGGCTGGTGAAACTTTACATTTTTTCACAAATATGGAGGCCACTGCTATGCTTACTTTATAACGTTTGCCGTCTCCAGACATTAAGCAGAGTTTATATTTGTTACAAACTATTTTAATCTTCGCATCCAGGCTGTTCCGTATTAATTTTTCCTGAAAAAAGAGATTGGAATGAATTTGCCCCAAAAGTTCAACAGTTCAGCTCCCAGCTGTATAGGTGATTCTTTTAATAAAACCTATGTTTTCTCCATCAGGATCAGTATCTTCCAATTTATTGAGTATCTTTGGAAATACAAATTGAGAATGAAGAGTTTCCTGACTGTAATTTAGCAGGCATTCTAAGACAACAACAACAACATTTATTTATATAGCACATTTTCATACAAACAGTAGCTCAAAGTGCTATATAAATAAATGTTAAAAAACGATAAAACCACTCGGAATGGGTAACAGTGCAATATTAGGTAGTACCCCAGGGTAACATTGACTTCTGAATACAAACTGGATATCACGTAGTTAAAAATCTGACCATTGCAGCCACCACAATTTTAGTCCATTCAGCTTTCACGATTTCCCACCTTTATGTGTACAACAGTGTTATTCAAGTCAAGGTAATCCTTCCTGTTTCCAGCTAAGAGAAACTCTAGCGATGCTACTTCAGAGATGGCAGAGAGAGGTGGAACTTCAACATACTGTATATACTCTTTTATCTGCACTCATTTGAGTGAAAGGCATGGTAAACAGGTCTAGTTCAGATCTGACACACTCTTCAGACATTCTGTGTATAAAATTAATTTTGTCTTAAAAGATGTCTCTCTTTTTTTTTGCCTGTTTTAGTCTTGCTCTTCTTCTGACAATGTTTAGAAAATGCTGTAAAAACAGAGCACCTTGCCTTTTTGAATGTCAGGCCCTCATGCAACCTCAGTGGTTTCTTACATTTTGTCTCTCTCATCACCATTAATCCTGCACCCTCGTGTTTCTCTTGGCTGCCACCTGCCATGCTTGATATCGCCTCGGTGAACACATCTTTTACAGTATTTTTAGCGGCAGATTTGATATCTGTTTTTGCTATGTCAAAACATTTTTTTAGGAGCTGGTAAAGTTCTTCTAAAAAAAACCCCAAAATACACCTCCAATACTGCTGCCAGACATTATCAGGGAACCAGAGAATCCCGGTAAGCCACTATGCACTTGGGTTTGGTAATATTGGCTGTAGGACCTTGGTAAGACCTCATTGTTTCAGTCATGCACACAATGCATGATGGGTCTGAAATGCAACTTCACTATATCCTTACCAAACTGAATTAATACACTTTGTTCTGGTCTGTCTTTATTTCAATAGTCACTGTGTCAAAATGATTCTTGTTGACTGGTGCATAATGTTTGTTGTATGTGATAGTGGTAATTTTATTTGCTTGATCCTCTACATGAACGCATCTCAGAAGGGCAACGTAGCGGTCTCTATACACATAGATAATGTAAAAACCAGCCCTGATGTCGGTGGGGTAAGGGGCATTGTAAGATAGCCCCCGAGTCTGATCAGGATAGGCTCCTAATATTCGACATAGCTGACCTTTTAAGTGTATCACCACCTGATCAAAGCACCGTGATGTCCCTACATTGATGGATTAAAGACCAGAAGTCCACATGATCATCATCATCAAGTTCTTCCATGTGAACCCTGAATACAATGAGGACTGATTGTGAGGTCATGTATGTTAGGTAGAATGCCGAGGGGGCAGGGTGGTCTTGTGGCCTAGGAAACCCTGCAGATTTCATTATTTTCTCCAGCCATCTGGAGTTTTTTTGTTTTTTCTGTCCTACCTGGCCATTGACCTTGCTTTTACTCTATCCAAATTAGTGTCCCCTAAAGCTATCTTCTAATTTATTTTGTCGTTTTTCTTTTTGTTCATTATGTAAAGCACTTTGAGATATTTCCTTTGTATGAAAATTTGCTATATAAACAAATGTTGTTGTTGTGATAGTTTGATTCTTTTTGACCAGGATTACATAGGCTCTTCTTTCCACAGTATTCAAACTGAATTTCACAGAATTCTCAGAAGAGATAGTTACTGCGGTTACATCCAAGATCATAAAAGACAATAGGTTGTGCATACCTTCATAATATCTACGAGGAATGTAGTAATATTTTATTATCCCTGGAGCTGAATTATAGAATTCATCATCCAGCTCATATATGGTGCTCCACGTATGTAGATATTGTGTTTGAGCTGTGTTGTTGAGGAAATGTCTGAGGAAGCATTGCTAGGAAGAGTCAGTGAGCTCCATCATATAAAATTACAGAATCATGGTCAAATTTGAACAGTATGGATTTTATTTCACATCTTGGGCTTGGCTCTCTGGTATCCAGCTCTTAAATTCTTCTGGGCAACTGAGCTATTTTACTAGAATGAATAATTTTTCTATTCCTAACTTTACAAGCCAGTATTTTCTGAAAACTGGAAACGTCTGTGGAATCGGCTTTAAATTTTTGCAATTGTGCATCATAGAAGGAGCTCATGATCTCTTCACCATTGTTATCTTTCAGTTTCTTTACAGCTAGTGAAGAATGTACAGGCTAAGAGACCGTAAAGATTACACCTGAAAATGTTTGTTTATAACCTTACACAAAAGAATGTCTGGCTTTAGATATCCCAACTGTATCTCTCACTTTACTTAAGCAATGGAAGGCCCGGGCGGGATAGTGACATCATATAAACTTTCCAGGAATTAAACGTGTTTACTTCAGAAGAAGCCATTTTTATGCTTCAATGATAACTTTTGTTATAAGAATATACTAGATAAGGCAATTCAGAGATTACATTTGCTGAAATATCTCCAAATTTTTGTTTTTAGTGTGCAGTTAAATTTCTCCTCCATAGAAGTCTTTAACTTCTTGTAGTGAAATGTTTTATTCTGTTCTTCTTTAACTGAAAATATTAGTTGAAAAACTGTTTCCCCTTATCAATCTGGAGTTTCTTTGGAGTTCTCCTGCCATTCAGAATGTCTTGGAATGGTCTTGCCACTTCTTTGACCATTTTGTTCTTCAGGGCCTATACCCACATGTACTTAGTACATCTATACAGGTCAACAAATATTTAAAACCACGGCTATGCTCGAATACATTTGTCATGTCTGCTAAATCCATCTGTCATTGTGAGCTTATATTGGTTACATAAACATTATTTCTCTTAAAATGTATTCTAGCAGGTTTATGAACTGTATAAGAATATTGACCAGATAACCAATTTGATACCTGATGATCATTACTATTCTGGCCCGAACTCTTAAGAGCTCTTTTCAAAGAGTTTTTTCCCACAAAGCATCCAGGATTTTCTGTAGCCCTCTATCATAGAAGGTGAAATAAAAATGTCAGCATTTTAAAAAGCAATGGTACTTTGTCAGTTTTCAAAAACAGTATTAAAAATTCAGAGATTAATTTACTGGTCATTTCAAAAAACATATCATAATTAGCAACGTGATTAAAATAGACTAAAATATGTTATACAGTAATCCTTCACTATATTGCGCTTCAACTTTCGCGGCTTCACTCTATTGCGGATTTTAAATGTAAGCATATCTAAATATATATCACGGATTTTTCGCTGGTTCGCGGATTTCTGCGGACAATGGGTCTTTTCATTTATGGTACTTGCTTCCTCAGTTTGTTTGCCCAGTTGATTTCATACAAGGGATGCTATTGGCGGATGGCTTAGAAGCTACCCAATCAGAGCATGTATTACATATTAACTAAAACTCCTCAATGCTATAAGATATGCTTCCCGTGCGGTGCTCGATTGTTTGCTTGTCTCTGCCTCTATCTCACCCTCTCTGACATTCTCTGAGCCTGATGGAGGGGGTGTGAGCAGAGGTGCTGTTTGCACACTGCACAGAAGCTGTTTGCCTAGTGGATACGAACGCACCTCTAAAAAATGCCGGCTGCTTTATCGCGGTGCTTCTAAAAGCACACTTATTGATTTTTTGATTGTTTGCTTTAATCTCGCGCTCGCTCTCTCTCTCTCTCTCTCTGACGTTCTCCGTGCCTGATGGAGGAGATGTGAGCAGAGGGGCTGTTTGCACAGAGGCTGTTTGCTTAGAAGATACTGACGCTCCTCTAAAAAATGCCGCGGCAAACTTAAAAGCACACGTATTGATTTTTTGATTGTTTGCTTTTCTTTGCTAGCGCTCTCTCTCTCTCTGAAATTCTCTGCTCCTGCAGAGAAGAAGATATATTTGCATTCTTTTAATTGTGAGAATGAACTGTCATCTCTGTCTTGTCATGGAGCACAGTTTATACTTTTGACTAAAAGGTGTTATTTCATGTCTAGAGGGCTCTAATAATGTTAACAGTGTGGGAGAGTTTATAAGGGCTTAAAATATATAAAAATAACTATACAAACATATGGTTTCTACTTCGCGGATTTTCATCTATCGCGGGGGGTTCTGGAACGCAACCCCCGCGATCGAGAAGGGATTACTGTATCACATTTAGATCAGACGCTTCACCTGCTTTTTCTGAATTATATTCCCCATAAAAAAAGTTACATCAGACATACCAGGATGTTTATCGTCCATGTTATGAACGGCTCATACAATGATCTTACTGATAGAATGCTCATTTTTAAGATCATTGACAGCAATTTTCTACAAAGTCTTTTAAAAAGTAAGAAAGGTATTAAAACAACCCAGAGTCCTTATGACTAGGCTCTTGACCACCGCTTACAGAAAACATCCTGGACCTCTTTAAAGTGTCCAACCCTGAAAACAGAGTCAGGCTCAGACAGATAGGCATGCTGTGTTTGGCTTGGTTGGTCTAATAAACAACCCTGACAGGTACTTTTAGATCACATTCAACAGCAGAGTAGAAATCAAACTCTTGATCAGTTTCAGAGCCTTTCAAAATGTTTCACCCATGGCTCCAACAGTTTGATCAAGTTCCATACCTGCATAATCACCATCTTTGGAGATTTTCAAATAGTCCAAGCTTCTGCAAATTTGTCCATGGCCTGCTCTTGACACGTTCCCCAGAACCACATCATCAGGCATAAGGATGTCAGATACTACACGGTTCTCTGGGAAGCTATCCGACCAATACATATAATTAGGGGCAGGTAAATGAGGATCGGACCAATAGATCTCGTCGGTTGAAGGCATAAAAAGGTCCGGACAAGACAGCTGGTCTAAAGGCGAGTTGTTTGGAGTAGAGTAGCCGGAGCTGGGTTGGCTATTGTCAGGCCAAAATATGTAGAACGGAGGGTGCCATCTGTTTTGCAGATCAGCACATCTGATCAGGTGCATAGCCAGACAGGTGCTAGAGGTTGCCTGGCCAAAACACGTTGCCAGTGGTCATCATCTGGTCTGAAGCAGAGTAGCCACAGTTGATTTGAAGGCTGCCAGTGGTCTTTGTCTGGTCTGGAGCAGAGTAGCTGGAGTTGGTTTGGAGCTTGCCTGGCCACAAAAAGTGTTCAGTGGATGCCCTCTGTCTAAAAATATTGTAGACCAGCACTTCAGAACAAATTAACGGGAACTGAGAGATGACCAGTTCAGCTATCAAAGGTTTCTAGGAGCTCAGCTTCGTTAGTGTAGTTGGTTGAAGACATCTTGAAATCGCTTGAGGGTAATGTAATCTCTGAAAAAAGGCTGCTATATTTATTTCCACTTACTTAGAGGCGGGTGTTTCCCAGTTTTCTTCCTTCTCCTCCTCACCTGAAAACATAGGTTCCAGTTTTCTTCTAATTCTTTTCATTTGGTCAGGCAGTTTTCCTTTATGAATAGCCTTATCAATATTCAGAATATGAGACTTCAAAAAAGTCCAGTCTTTTATTAAAAAAATAATTCCAGTCACTTGTTCCTTTATCTGATTTTCTTGGTACTCGTCCCCATTTCTGTGGCTATCCTCTTTATATATTTGGGAAGGAAAGGCTCTTTTTTCAAAATTACCACCGTGAGATGTCCAAAGCATTTCTTTTATACTTCTACTTGTTTCAAAGAACAATTAGAATCGTACCAAGCTAAACTGGTTCGATGTTCCATAGCTCAAACATTCTGAAAACCATGCTTGTTTTCATTTTCTTTTTCATAGGAGCATTCACAATGCCATGCATTCTGTTTTTCAAGCGTTGTTGCATTTTCACTAAAAGGATAGATTTTATACATGCCATCTTTCTCTTCCTGCTACAGGAAGGTTGGACCAGAACGCCCCCTGAACCTATAGGCTGCTAAAGTAGATGAAGGCAAACTTCCTGGGCATGGGCATCGATAAGGGGTATGTTAAGGGGCTTGTATTACAATGATTCTCCCCACAAAAATAGGAGGGGCTTAGAGGCCATTAATCATGGCAGATGTCTACCCCATAGGGGCGGAGATAAATTTCATAAATCATACTTCAGATTTCACAATTTGGCATGGGGCTTAAGACTTTTAATCATTCTTATCTCTCTTTTAGATAGTTCTAGTCTGATAGTACTACTAAAGGCCTGTTGCTCTATTGGCCAAAAATGGCTTCACTTGTGAAGAAAAAATATAAATCTTATATTCAGTGACAGACTAAATAAAATATACTTCACAGAGATATATTACGTCATATCTTACCTGATTTGTTAACAAGCTTCTGTAGATGTTGATCCAGATAGTCTTGCCTTTTGGTCCATTCTATTAGCCACTGCTGTCTAAGCCTCTCCAAATCTCTGTCCTTCAAAACAATATGCAATACAACTTATACAAAAAAGGCAAAATACTCATATAACCTTTAACAATGAATGAATAATTAAAAGTAATTTTGTTTCCTCAGAATTGTTCAATATCTCAAAACTCAGACACAGCACTTATTTCTAAAATAAACCAAGGACATTATCAAATAATGACCAACTATCTTGCATATTGCTGTTGCTTTGCAAGAAACACTAAATCTGGTATGTTTTATTAAAAATGTTAAAAAGTTCAAAACCTAGTTGGCACTGCACTATATATGAGATAATGACTTTATAGAAACCTAACTGATAAATTATGAAATAGTTATAGAGATTAAAAGGTGCTATTGTGACTAAAAGTCATGTGTACAAAATGCAAAATCAGAATGAGATGTCATACTACCAAAAGATGCAGCTGCCCTACAGATTTGCAGAGTAATTGTTGTCACTTGTAAAGACTATAGCTTTTTTGGGGTGTGGAGAGTAGGGGTGGTGGTAAAAAGCACAGAGGAATCAATCTGTGAGAAGAGTGTTTCTATTGGGAATGATTTAAATTAGTGGTTGATAAAGGTTTTTAGTTCTGTTGTAATTACTAAGGGTAAAAGGTGACAATTCAGAATAAGGACAGACTCTTTAAGATTGATTGTTTGGGACCTAATGGTAAATTGTCTTCAGAAATAACTAAGAAGAAATGCTTCCAGGAGTACTATGTGAATTTCAGTGTGTTGAGTAATTATAGAAAATGGCCTCCTTTTACAAAAGGAAATTAAACAAAATATTCTGACAAGAGAAAGGAGTGGAGGGCATTTGTTGGTGAAAGGAAGACCAGCCTCTTCCAAGACTGAAGCAAATGGAGTGGTGCTGCTGTATTTAGGAAAATAAAATACTTATTTAGTTAGCAAAATCCAAGGGGGGCTGTTACAGACCTTCGTTGAGGCCTGCTGGCACTGCTATTAATTATCCTGAGTAATGCAGGTACATCAGCAGTTATCTGTGGATTTTTTTTTTAATGAAGGCAGTACATACCTGATAACTATCCAATCCATCATCCTGAGTCTGTTCAAAAAAGAGAAAAAATGCCTTCAATATTCCTGAACTAAAATTACATTAATCTCTCTGACTCATTAGGAGCAACTACGAAGTATAATATCCTTAATTAATATACTGTACTTTATAAAACTCAGAGTATTTCAAAAATAATATAAAATGTACTTTTCCATCCATTATCAGCACACATAAGAACTTACAAATATATATATATATTTTCTATACTACAACATGAAAGAGAGACATTGGACAAAATATCGGTAAATTTCAACAAACTGTAATTTTCAGTGAAGTTCTGTATTTAAAGTCCTGGATTTTTCTCCAGCTAAATGTACTCAAAAGCAAATCACAAAGTCTTTATATTAATTTAGCAGTTAAGAAAAAAATCACAGTTTTGACTACAAGCTATGTTGTCGCCAAGTTAAGGCCAAGTTTTTGATAAAATTTAGGAATTCTCTTAACAGTAAAATTAATATGTAATACAAGTTTAAGAAGATGTCTAATAAGTAAATACCTTGTGGGGTGAAAGTGATTAATTTACCAAAACAAATAAATTATAATGTTCAAATATGAATTTAAAATTAGCATAAAAATACCTTGACAAGTTCTTTACTCCTCAATCTAGTGAAAATATTTTAACTATAATTGCCTAAGCTTATGATTCCTCAATCATAGGCAGCATTAACAATGGGAGAGAAGTCAGAGTACAGGAGGCTTGTGGAGGAATTGCCTTGTGGTACAGGCAGAACCACCTGCAGATCAGTATCAGCAAAACAAAAGAGTTGGTAGTGGACTTAAGGCATGCCAAAGAGTCTCTGAGAAAAGTCACCATTTAGCGGGGGGATGCGGAAGTGATGCAAACCATCACAAATACCTGGTGGTTCACATAAAAAGCAGACTGGACTGCTCTGACAACACAGTGCTACTGTATAAGAAGGGCCAGAGTAGGGTGTACTTCCCAAGGACATTCCAGTGTTCTGAAATATGCATTAAGCTGCTCAAAATGTTTTACCAGTCCCTAGTTGACATTGTGTTCAACGTGGTGGTCATCTGAGGAACCAACTTGAGTTCAAAGGGAACACAATGTCTCAACAAACTTATCAGTAAACACTGTTTCATCACAGGGCCAATCCTCTACACACCAGAAGCTTTGTGGAAAAGAAACATGTGGTAAAATTGGATGCCATCATGAAAAATCCCCTCTTTCTCTTACAGTTTTAACGACAAACTCATTCCAAAACGTTGTGCTAAGAGGTGCTTCTGGGTTATTTGTGCATTGCTTTTGGGAAATTCAGTGCTTCTTATAGATGTTCCAGATTTTTGTATATTCTTTAAAGTCACTTTGCTATATCTGGATCTTTGTTTTTATGTTTCTGTTGCTGTATGCATCTTGTATCCCCATTGTAATCTAATAAAGGGTAACAAATGGGGATAATCTCCCTACTAAGTCCTACAATTCCATGTTTATAGTAGATTTAAATTAATCTCACCTGACTGAAGTATTCAGTGTTACCATTAGGTCTGTAGCTACTCCTAAGTCATTTATAAAAGTTGTTTGTAATAACAGGAAAAAATGCATTTGGCTAGGATCAGTGTATCCCATCATTTAAAAAGGCAATACGTAAGCAAAAGCACAACATAAATAGATGTGTCTGACAACGTCTATGTATAATTAAGTTATTAATTTGGACAATATGTAAAAGAGCTATGATACATGAATTGAGCATAAAGGTCATCAGCAGTCCCTTGACTATGTCAAGTCTATGTTTTTTTCAATGACACTTTTCATTGAATACAACTTCAGAATGTTGTAACAAGTTTACAAGTAAAACACAAATACAAAATTATATGAAATATACAATATGCATACAGTACATACACATGCATATTTTGTTAAACTCTCAATAAAACCAAGCAATTTCAATTTCATTAACATACAATGATTCTAACAACTTTGGTCTACTAATATTATCACTGAGATAATTGGGTAAGGAAAACAAAAACACTCATCAGCAACATCCCCAAAAAAAAGTTAATCTGTAGGGGGTCAGCAGTAGGGCTGCTTGGTATACCAGTACTGAAAAATAACTGAAAACTCCAATTTATAAAATGGTATAGTTAAAGCATTTTGTTAATTACAGTACTGGAAAAAAATGCTTGTTTTCAAGCATATGGTGTTATTTATTAGTGATATCAGAACTCCAAAGTAAACCCATTGTCTTCAGTTTCTTTTTATTTATTCTAAATATTACAACTATCTAGAATCACCATTGTAGAAATGATCTTCAAATTAATATAGTAATATAAACATGCTGGAGAGTCCAAGGTGAAGGCGGTCCTGTTCCTCTTTGTGATTTACAAAGTGCAGCATACAAAGGGAGTATTGTGATTGGGAAGCACTCTGTAAACTAATAAATTTATATAAATGCTCAGCAGACTCAGTTTAATAACATGCATAGTGGGGCATACAACAGAAGTGCTTGTGCTAGCGAGTTATGGGAAATTTTAAGCAACCATGAGACGAGGTGGGGGAGGTCTGAAAGCTTATACTAAAGTCAAAATTTTAGAACTGATACAACACTAGTCTACATTCTGTTACACAGAAAAGACCTATGTAACCTGACCAGCTACCCCCCCATTCTAGGCATTCTGCAGTAGTATATAATTTTATCCACGGATGGAATATTCAGAAATACCAAAAGACATCATCTGAAAAATATAGCAGAAAATGCAAAAGACTATCATAAAAGACTTATCTACAATCTGAACTCTAACAGAACTTTAAAAGATCAAGTGAAATATTTTAAACGCCAGAATGAAGCAAATCATACAGAAAATGAAACAGCAAATATTCTAAATATGTCTTCCTGGAAAGAGATATACAAACATATCCATGCTAACAAGTTTATTAAGGTAAATATTATGCCATTTGTAAATTAAAGTAAGTGAACAAAGGAACGGTTTCAAAGATGCTCTTGAGGCTTATCAAGGAAAAGTTTGCAGCAAAATCATATTCCCAGTAGTGCCTTATAGATTCCTCAAGTGGCACTTCATCCCCAAGGAGGAGTGAAAAAACTCTCTCAGCAAAACAGAACCTTCTGCTCCCATTCTTCCAAAGGTCTGGGCTTGAGAATTGGACTCTTCAGACATTTAACACAAAGTCACATATACTGTATAACCTTAACAGGTGCAATCCTTGTTTTGAGTGACCACTGAGACACAGTACATTAGAACAACTGGAGATGCTGAATGTAAGTTTGTATGATCTAACATGGAGTGTCTCAGCTGCAACATAGTTATGACAGAGTACAGCTTCACAGAGATGGTATTACCTATGCCAAAAATCTGGAGTGTTCTGCACTCAACTTTCTCATATACTTAGAGATTATACAGTATAATAATTGTATTTATATGTCAACTTGTGAAACAAAACATTGTGACAGATTAGGGCTGTATCGCTCCCTTGAACCCCTGTCCAAGACTCCAGACACCAGGTAAAAGTCCAATAAGCAACTTTATTTTTATACCACAGTGCACAAAGCATCCTCTCCTCCACTATACTCATATACAATAACAATAATCACAATAAACAATCCTCCGACTCCCAGACACGTTGCCACTCTTCCACCCAGATCAGCTCCCCGTCTGGGAGCTCTCACAGTCCTTTTATTCTCCCTGACCCGGAAGTGTTCCCAATCCCCAGTCCACATGATTCACTATCACTTCAGGGTCAGGCACAAGTTCTTTTTCTTCACCCTGGAAGCACGTCGCTCTTCCGGGTTATAGGGCACAAAGAAGTCTTCGGTCCTCCCTGCAGCTCCCTCTTGCGGTCCCTGTGGTACCCAGCAGGGCTGAGGATAAAAACTACACAGTCCATTACTCCCTGCTGGTCTTCGGTGCACCTCCATACTGCAGGGAGGGCTCCATCTGGCGGCCTGGGGGGTATTGGCCGGGATGACAAGCCGGCCAAATACCACAACATGTACCTATTCAAATTTCAAGTTTATTTGATAGTTCTTTTACCTGATTAGATAAATTTGCAATTATGATATTTTGTGTTTGTACCATGTAATTCTTTGCTTGCTGAGAAGTTAAATAACAGTTAAAAATAATAATACGTGCAGTGTAGTTAATAATATGTTACTAAATAAGATAAATAGATATTCCCAAAATTATATGCTATTCTAGCCCTGTCATTTCATTCTGCTTATAGGAAAAATCAGAGTGTAAACATGTATGCAGTCGATTAATTTCCTTCTGTGATGCTGTCAGCTTTTTAACTCTCATTTTCAAATAAAAAATTAAATGTAGGTAATAAAAAAAAGTTCAGGCAATCCAAAAAATATAGAAAATGAGAAGAAATGTCAATTAATTCACAAACAATATAAAACTGATGAAAGATCAAAAGATATATGAAATACAATTTGTGGAATTTAAAGTAAGGAGAAAGAAGTAAATGCGTAGTGCAAATCAGAAAGGTACAGTATGTAAATTTCAAAATTTAAAATTTTAAAGAATATCTATACTGTAGTTAAAAATGATCTCTTACCAGAAAAATTATAAAACAAAAATTTAATTGATCGTAATATAATTTATTAAATTAGTTCAAACAAATACAGTAATTAACGGTAAAACAAATTTCTTTCATTGACAAAAACAACGTGCAACAATGAAGAACAAACTTACAAACTGTTACTGTTCATATATGTAGCCAATCAAATGTTATATGTATTGAACACAAACACTTACTAACACTAAGTTGTGTAATTTCACCGATTAATTAATAACCTTTTGTGGAAATTCAGAACAAGCACAAAGAAGAAAATTTCACAAACAGTATTAAATCACTAAAAGTACTGCATTTTAAGCACAAAACCAAAAAAAGCATAAATTACTTTTCAAAAAAGCATAGCTCAAAACAATTGTGGAACACAATTTGCCTTAAGAAAAACAATAACAAGTACCAAAATGTCAAAAATAATATTAATCTGTTTAACAGATAAACATGCTTCAACAACATCAAAGAATCAACTGTCAAGAAAGCATACTGAAATGTCAATCAATCAAAGTGGTGAGGTAAATTTGTGAAAATCCCTAGTTCAGGGTAAAAAAGGTAAACACAAATTTGATTCCCATAAAAATGTCAATCCTATGAGGCAATAAACTTTTATTATACCAGATGTGTAATAATGATCCATACCAAACATCAGAAGTATACTTCCGTATACTAACTATAGTTACTTATTTTGTTAAGGGTGTTGATGAGTGCTAATTTGCCAGTCTTTTGTAAAGCACCACATGTAAAGCATAAAAAATCTTGAGAGTTCTCTACTTAACATTTCTTATATCTGTTCAGGTAAAGTAGATACCACTTCAGGTTGTCCAATTATAATGAAACTTCATATCTGTGTGTTTCTTACAAAATTTCAACCACTTATCCTTGTTTATAATGGAAGCTTATATGGCAAGGAACTACTTCCGGTATTCTGAACAAACTGAGATTTCAAATCTGATTGCTTTTTGTGGTCAGTAATATATCACTTTTAGTCACCTGATCAAGGTCAAATTTTATATCTAACAATAATAATGATCATAAAAATTTTTTAATTATTTATGTCTATTTAAAATGGTAGTAATGCATATGTAATAGTGCCAATACCTGTTATGGTATGATTTCCGGTTATCCAACTATGATAGATAAATCATATGAAATTCTATATCTATGTGTTACTTACCCTAACTAACAGCAAAATAAAATTTAAATTATTTTTGTCTTTTTATAATGCAATTTAACACAAAAACCTACTATATATAATTTCAGTTAATTGTTTATTTAAGCTATGTACCAGTTTATTTGAAAATTTTTGAAAAGTGATCAGGTGAAGTACCACTTACGGTTGACATACGTTGCCCAAAAATTGAGAGAAAACTAACATTTTGATATTACACCCATATGCCAAATTTCATTGAGCTCAAAGTGCTCTCATGTTATCGTGTTTAAATACATAAGCACAGACAGACACACACACGTAATAGTAAAAATGGTCAAAACGTTTTTCAGGATTGCATTGAATTAATCAAAACCTCAACGTTAAATTACTTCACAATTACTATACTTTCTTTATACTACGTATACGAGAAAGTAAAAAGAATGGTCTTCCATTCCAATGGAGGAATAGTATGGTAGAAATAAAAAATAGTTTTTGTCCAGACTGATAAAAGTCAGGTTTAAAAGTCACCTTTACAGAATCTTCTATCTTAGTTTAAGTAATAAGTTTCTTTTAATACAAAAAAGAGTTAGTGAAGGAAAGAAAGAAAAAAATTACATTAACAGATATGTATCTAAAAATTTTGTTAAATGACTGAAATAGATTTTTTATTTTTCTAAAATTTGAAATTTTCTTTCCATGTGTTCCTATAAAAAAGATGCAAAAATAATCAAAAATGTCCACCCTGCCATTTCCTTGAGTGCAGCTTTGCCATAGTAAACCATTAAGAATTCCAGCTGTACGCTTCACATGGAACTGCTACAAAGATACAAGATTTTAATTTTCTACACAGAAGAACTTACTGAACAAGGTGAACTATGTGCTGAAGACTCAAGCCATAGGACACGTGCCAGCAAAACACCAAAACAAAGTCATATATTTCAAAATATTTTGTGTTATCAAACAAATGGGCAGATTTAGGCAAGATCTGACCAGATAAATTAGAAGTCAAGCTTTTCATGAGATATTTATCAAGTTAATTTTTTCACATCACTATATTGTGAATAGTTCTCGTTTAAGGGTTTGACCAAAATTACACTTTTCAACTTAATTTTTTTGCTTTGTTATTTTGAAAGAAAAAATCTTCTGTCAGTAAATTAAAAAAATATATTTTTTAATCAAATAAATAAAAAAGCACAAAGTATAATATTAGCAATGAAAATAATGTTATACTGTAGGGTAAAATTTAACAACATCTCTTACCTGATGGGAATCAAATCCTTTCTGAGGTTTTCTTTGGTGAACCTCTATACTGCCTACAGAAATGCTCAGTATTGATTTTATGATAAGAGGCATAGTGCCAGAGTCTTGCACTGAACGAACATGAACTTGAATTCTTCGGGACAGTCCCTAGAAAAAACAAAACTGTTAACCAGCTGTCAAAGGTATTGTTAATTTTTATTAGAAACACTTGACATGAATAACAATGAAAAATAATCATATGGGTTACAATAAATTTTATAAATTAATGCTACTTTATGAATAATATAGTTCCTATAAAAAGAATTTCTTTTCCTTGAAAGATCCCAAATTTTTCTTATATAACACTGAAAAAGATCTGATAATGACAAGGTGAAAATATATCTGTGCAAAATTGTCCAAATGAATTATAAATTTAAAGCATAAAATGCCTGATCCCTTCAGTATTCAACCCTTTAATAATAACACCTAAATAATCACCATAGAACAGCCAATTGGTTTTAGAAGTTAATTAGTAAATAATTAGTTAATTGGAAATCATATCTATAGTGAAGGGGTTCCATTTGCTTTTTGCGTGAATGCAAATGCATTGGGAAGTTCCAATTACTGATTAGCGAATTTCACCAAAGTATTATTTGTGATCGCCCTTGTTCATCAAATTATTTACTGATAATTGTAAATGTTTAGGAGTACTTTTTTTCTGGCATCCCTAATGCTTTGTGAGGCCAGCACACCATCCTCCAGAGCTGTAAAGGTCAACATTGGATGGGACCGCTCCCCAGGTATGAGAAATAAAGAAATTAAAGGACTTATTGCTGTGGGGATTTTGTTTTTCTTAGGTGTTCAGTGCTGTTGTCCTTTTTTTTTTTAACCTATTGTTAGTTTGTGGCCTTCGGTTGTATTTTGTTTGTGGCTATCGTTTTTTCCACGTCTTTTTGTTGTTAGAGGTGCATGCACGTGTGGGTGGAGGTGGCTTTGTATGCAGCACTGTGGGGTTTAAAAAAAACTAATAATCCTCTAGTTGTTTTTTGTGTTTGCACATTTTATATTTTTCCCTTCAAAAGACCGTTCAATTCCCATGAAGGTTGCAGGAAGAAGAGCTGGCCGTTGCGGTAGAATTAATCGAGGGCACAGTGCCACCAACACATCCATGTCTTCTCAGCTGCCTACAGCAATACCTGTCAGTCTTTCAGAGACGACCAGCAGCAGCTGTGCTGCCAAAGAACTGAGGCCAGATCCTTAACAGGTCCCGCTGAGGAGGAATCCCCCCACTCTTTGATCTCACTTTGGGGGATCACTGGGAAGAAGTCCAAAAGGAAGCGATAATACAACTGGAAAATGATGAGCAGGAGCTTTTGAGGGAGGTGTTAGGCACATTGAGAAAGGAAGACAGTGAGGACTCACAGCTTCTTACAGCTGCAGTGACACAGTGGGGCACAGACAGTGCATCACCTGCTGAGAACCAGAACCTGGCAACAAGGGAGGAGCAGCTGCATATTCCTCTTATAGCTGACTCTGTTGACCTGTGGTCTGACTTGTTGGAAGAGAAAAAGGGTGAAAGTGACAGACCCTGGGTGCCACCTATCCAGTCACAAAGCGGCAGCTCCAGCAGTGAGGTGGAGAAGCAGTAGCATCAGAGACAGCGAAGGGGCTGCAGGGCTGCCACAGAGCCCAGTGCTTGGCACTCTCCAGTCTTGGTAGACAGTGCCACTGGCAAGCAGCGGCCACACTGACAGAGGATCAGGCCACTAAGGTGTGCAATATCTGTCATCAGAAGGTATGCATGGGGCAGACTGGTTCCCATATGGGCACTACCGCCCCTCATTAACCATAAGAAAATCCACCACAGGCTGCTGTGGAATCAGGATCAGGGCAGTATAAGGCAGGGCAAGCAGGCTTCCCACTGGTTCATCTTTGGTATATGTTGCCCGCTCTAACTCATGGCACCACTTGTATCAGAGTCTGCCAGTGGCAGCCAGTCCTCAGTTGCAGAAGCTCACACCCAGAGGCGACCAGTGTGCAGCTCTTCCTTTTCCACGTCCTGTCCTATCCCTCCTGTCATCATATAGCAACATTTCGCCATCACCCAGCTGCTGGCGTGTAAGAGGCCCCTCTCACCCAGCCACCCCCAAATACAGCATCTAAATGGACACCTGGCAAAATTATTGGTGCTGCAGCTCCTGTCCTATTAGCTGGTAGACACAGCTCTCTTCTGCCAGATGATAAGTTGTGGCACCTCCACCTTGCAGATACCCATTTAGCCATTATTTTGCTGTAAAGGCTATCCCAGCCCTTCACCAGTACGTGGCACAGAATCTAGGCCTATCACATGACCACACAGTGGGCAGAAGGGTCCATTTTACCACCAATATGTGACAAGCAGGCATGGGAAGGTTAGGTATGTATCATTTACTGGCCATTGGATCACCCTGGGGTTATGGAGGGTGCCGTTAGGGAAGAACCATTAGAGTTGGTAGTGCCACTGTGGGAGTTGACCAGACCCACTGCCACTTCCACCTCCTCCTACTGAATAGCTGCCTCCCAACCTTGACATTAGCAGCACTGAGCCAGCCATCCATCAAATGCCCCTGCAGCTATGCTATGGTGCTGCAGAGCCGGTGCCAGGGGCCAAGTACTGCCACTGGGATATTTTACTATGGACCAGTAGCAGCAGATGCGGCAGCTTTGCAAGGTGTTGGTTTCTTTCGAACAGGACAATATGTTTGTCAGTTGGTAGGAAACCTGCTAGAATTTTGTGCTCCCACTCCTACTGGAAAGGACACTAGGTGGCCTGTTCGAGGTGGGAGAGGATGCTGAGGAGGACACGTCCAGTAGGCGGTCCAGTAGGGCAAGGACACTCCAGGAATGAGAGGAGGAGGAGAAGGAGGAAGAAGAGGCAGCATGGGGTTCACAGCAGGAGGATGAGTAGGCACAGAGGGCAGTCCCTATTGTCAGGGGGTGGGAGGACACTGAGCAGCAGGAGGAGGAGGAGGAAGACGATAGTCAGGAAGTGGTGGGCAGGGGTCACCTCTACAAAAGGGCTGCACAAATGCTGCAATGCCTTAGGAGGGACCCAGAGATTAAAGCTATAAAACAGAGGGACGATTACTGGGTGACCACCCTACTAGACCCCTGGTACAAAGCCAAGTTGTGGGAGTTTATAGAGCCCATCCAGCAGGAATGGAGGATGCGTCACCTCTGTTATGTCCTTACCAGCAAGCTGCTTAATGCGCACCCCCACCCTCGCCTCCCCACTACCTCTGCACAGGTCCATCAGAGAGCTAACAGCAGCAGCTATGGTGGTGGCAGTCTGATGGATGTGTGGAGAGTTTTTCCAGTCCCAACAACCCAGTGTGACACAGGGTGACAATATCAGTAGTCACTGCCAGCGGCTAAACCGCATGGTGAGTGACTACATGGGGTGCATCAGTGCAAATTATTATGCGCACTGATGACCCCAAGGACTTCTGGTTGGATTTAACCTGGGAGCTTGCTCAGTATGCACTGTATTGCCCAGCTTATTGTCCGAGTAGGATTTCGGCGCTGCAGGCAGGTGGTCACAGACAAGAGAACCCAGTTGCCCACAGACTCCGTGGAGAGACTGATCTTTATAAAAATGAATAAGTCCTGTATCAGCAGTGATTTCCAGCCCCCTTCTGCTGATTATAGGGACTAGATGAGTTTCTTGTCTATCGCTCTCTATCCCTTCAGTTTTTTTGTAAATCTTACGTACAACGGGCTTGTGGGGTTCACGCCTCCGTGAATTCATGCTAACTGCTCCTGTTGCCACTGCCTACAAGAAATTTTACTGTTCTGATCCATCCATCCATCCATACATTTTCCAACCCGCTGAATCCGAACACAGGGTCACAGGGGTCTGCTGAAGCCAATCCCAGCCAACACAGGGCACAAGGCAGGAACCAATCCCAGGCAGGGTGCCAACCCACCGCAGTACTGTTCTGATATTTCGTTCAATTCATTTTGTCTCAGGGAGGCCTGGTGGTGCAGTGGTTGGCACTGCAGCTTACAGCTCAGATCACCTTTTTGGCCAAAAAAATTGGTCTAGCATAACTGGGAGATGTTTCCCTAGCCATTTGGGACACTTAAAAAACCACAGTGAAATGGGATTAAATACTGTAAGTATTCTCTTTAGAATTGGTTTCTTTGAATTTCCTGGTTTTAAAGAACTCATTATTTCTGACTAACTCCAATTCAGCATTTTTTCTTTGTTAATATGAATCATAGGATTGCTTTCTGGTTATGAAGCTTCCACATCTCTCATTACATTCTTTATTCTTTGATCTTTAGGAGGCATGGACATGCAGTGGTTGGCACTATGAAGAGCACAGGATCATGCTCACAATTAGTATTACCAGTCTAATGGCTAACACACTGTAGATTTGAACACTGGGAGAAACTTGGGGTTTAGCAGAGAAAACTCATGCAGATAGGAGATCAAAGGTCCTAAGGTAGCTGGTAAACTACTATAGCATCAGTATTCACAAAATTTTTTTTTTTTTTTACATTTTCCATAAAAGCAAATGGTATAAAATATAAAGCCATAAACTCTAATTAATACTGTGTATTGTAAGTGAAACTCAATTTTAGGAGTTTAAAAGATAATTAAATAATGCAGGTTCTCAAATTTAATTTTTATGAAACATATACAGCATAAATAATGAGTGACTTCTGCTTGTCGCAATAGCCAAATGTGCACGTGGATCTTCAAGTTCCATGTCAATATAAGAGATGGAGTTGATTGCCTTTGAATACATAACCAGATGCAGAATAAAAAGAAATCCTGAAGAAGCCTGACGAAAACACAGGAGACACTATGAATTAATAATAACTAAAGATTTATTACTATTTACAAGACATTTTTCTCTTTTGATAGAAGAAAAGTGCAAAGCATCAGCACAGACAGTTTGGAGAACCGTCAGCACGACTTCAAACAATAAAACAAGTCAGTGGCTTCAATTATACGCCACTTTGAGTTTTATGCCTTTAACTCTTTTAGGGCTGATTTTTTTTCCTTTTCTCCCAGAGCTGAATATTTTTCCAACTCAGTTTTCTGAAAAGCACACAAAGGAATAGTTTCTCACATAAATCAAAATAAAATGTCTGCTGCTGCGTGCAGTGCCCTGTCACAGTGTGTTAGTCTATGGCTACACAGAGCTAGTTTGGAGCAGGTGTGGTTATGTGCTTTCTAAAAAGCACACAAAGCAATAGTCTCTTCACATAAATCAACGTAAAACGAACAACTTATTTTTTATTACTTTTGACTACAATTTTGGCATTTTTGCTTTGTTTACACAAAATATATAATAGTGATTTTCTGACTGCGTTCTTTCTTCTTTGATCTCCTGGAGGCACGGTGCTACAGTGGTTGACACTGCTGCAGCACAGCTCAGGTCATCTTTTTGTCCACAATAAGCTGTCCAGTATACAGTATATCCAGAAAATATTCACAGCACATCACTTTTTCCACATTTTGTTATGTTATAGCCTTATTCCAAAATGGATTAAACTAATTTTTTTCCTCAGAATTCTACACACAACACCCCATAATGACAACGTGAAAAAGGTTTACTTGAGATTTTTGTAAATTTAATAAAAATAAAAAAATTGAGAAAGCACATGTACATAAGTATTCACAGTCTTTGCCATGAAGCTCAAAATTGAGCTCAGGTGCATCCTGTTTCCCCAGATCATCCTTGAGATGTTTCTGCAGCTTAATTGGAGTCCACCTGTGGTAAATTCAGTTGATTGGACATGATTTGGAAAGGCACACACCTGTCTATATAAGGCCCCACAGTTGACAGTTCATGTCAGAGCACAAACCAAGCATGAAGTCAAAAGAATTGTCTGTAGACCTCCAAGACAGGATTGTCTCGAGGCACAAATCTGGAGAAGGTTACTGAAAAATTTCTGCTGCTTTAAGGTCCCAATGAGCACAGTGGCCTCCATCATCCGTAAGTGGAAGAAGTTCAAAACCACCAGGACTCCAGAGCTGGCCAGCCATCTAAACTGAGCGATCGGGGAAGAAGGGCCTTAGTCAGGGAGATGACCAAGAACCCGATGGTCACTCTGTCAGAGCTCCAGAGGTCCTCTGTGGAGAGAAGAGAACCTTCCAGAAGGACAACCATCTCTGCAGCAATCCACCAATCAGGCCTGTATGGCAGAGTGGCCAGACAGATGCCACTCCTTAGTAAAAGGCACATGGCAGCCCACCTGGAGTTTGCCAAAAAGGCACCTGAAGGACTGAGACAAAGATTGAATTCTTTGGTGTGAATGCCAGGCGTCACGTTTGGAGGAAACCAGGCACCGCTCATCACCAGGCCAATACCATCCCTACAGTGAAGCATGGTGGTGGCAGCATCATGCTGTGGGGATGTTTTTCAGCGGCAGGAACTGGGAGAATAGTCAGGATAAAGGGAAAGATGACTGCAGCAATGTACACAGACATCCTGGATGAAAACCTGCTCCAGAGCGCTCTTGACCTCAGACTGGGGCGATGGTTCATCTTTCAGCAGGACAACGACCCTAAGCACACAGCCAAGATAACAAAAGAGTGGCTTCAGTACAACTCTGTGAATGTCCTTGAGTGGCAGAGCCCAGTCTTGAATCCAATTGAACATCTCTGGAGAGATCTTAAAATGGCTGTGCACCGATGCTTCCCATCCAACCTGATGGAGCTTGAGAGGTGCTGCAAAGAGGAATGGGTGAAACTGGCCAAAGATAGGTGTGCCAAGCTTGTGGCATCATATTGAAAAAGACTTGAGGCTGTAATTGCTGCCAAAGATGCATCGACAAAGTATTGAGCAAAGGCTGTGAATACTTATGTACATGTGATTTCTCAGTTTTTTTATTTTTAATAAATTTGCAAAAACCTCAAGTAAACTTTTTTCACATTGTCATTATGAGGTGTTGTGTGTAGAATTCTGAAGAAAAAAAATGAATTTAATCCATTTTGGAATAAGGCTTTAACATAGCAAAATGTGGAAAAAGTGATGCGCTGTGAATACTTTCCGGATGCACTGTAGTTGTCAGTCATTTCCCTAGCCTTCAAGGACAATTTAAAGGCAACGGCCCCATTTTATTCCAGTCAAATCTAGTTAACACTAGAATTAGAGCCTACGAAAAAACTTGTAGATCCATCCCACCTTAAATCGCTTCTTAAAACCGTTCTCACTTCTCCGCCAGCCTCCTTTGTCCTGTAAATGTGCCAATAAAAACAAATTGCAAGCAGCCGGCTATTCCATCCCCCCACCGACTCAGAACGTGCACGAACTTCTCCAAGCTCATGCCTCGATTATCTGGGAGTGAAGTGGAGTTTTAGAGTGGAAATTATAGATTGTTATTTGGAACACACGCATTTCATGTGTGTTCCGTTTCTACAGTGATCTGTGTAAACACAATGTTAAAAGAGAAACTTTTTCATATTTTAGTAATAAATGTTACAAAATGTAGACATAAACTACAAAATGTGTGAAGCCTGACAGCCAAAGAGCAAATAAACACTTTCATAAAAGGTTCAAAACTTTTACAACAGCTTCTGTGGCGTACTGGTAAGATTTCGTCACTTAGAGCGCAGCAGACTTGCTGTACTTCAAGAGATCCGAGTTTGATTCCCGCTGGGGAGAAAATGTATTTATTTTTAACTTTTGCCGTTCTGCCTGCCTGAACTCCCTGTCTATCTATATAGTAATAACAGTAATTGTATTATTATATAGGAGCTTCCCTGTCTGCCTATCATATAGTGCCTTTCCTTCCTACCTATCTATATATCTATCCCCTTAGCTGTTTTTATATATGTATTATACAGTGCCTTCCCTGTTTATTTATATATCTAGTGCCTTCTCTGCCTGTCTGTCTGAATGCATATAACGCTGAACTTACTGCTCTGTACTATTCTATCCTCTGCATGTCCTGGAGTACAAAAGAAACACCACCATACAGCAACATGTGTGAACTGGCAAGATCGGGGAAAAAACACGCGGTCACTGATTACAAACCGCAAGATGAATGAAAGAGACAATATATCTAAAAACATCATCACACTAATGCAATATTATTTGAAAATTTTAATATGCGCCCGATCTGACGCTGTTTGTTTTCAAATAATATTGCATGTACTGAACTATTTTAAAATAAAAACATACATTTGATTTCAGTCAGTCTGTAAGAGCCAGTGTAAATGCATGATAATTTAAAGGTTAGCTTTTTTTTTTTTTAAATTCAGTTCCATTCTCTCAGTCTTGTTCACAAACCCAATCTGACAATGCTGTTTTCACATAAAGACGCGCTATAACTCAAATGTGATTTATTTGGAGACACGCTAGAGCTCGAATGTGATTCATTTGGAGACGCGCTATACTCGAATGTGATTTATTTGGAGATGCACTATACTCGAATGTTATTTATATAGGGAAGAAAGTACAATGTCAGGTGCTCATTCAGTGTAATAGGAACCATAGCACAGAGAGATGTGTACACTGCCACAAGTACACATGTCGTGAATGTAGGAAGGGTGTGTGGGAATTGTTAATATTTGAATGTGATGATTTTATATAGCACGGATCGGAAATCAGCAGTTCTTAGCATTGCACCACACAGGCTGTCGTATCAACCGCCTACTGTAACTTGCTTTATTTTTTCTTCACTTATAGTCTAGAATGAAAGTGCACTTGTTTTGTCATACTTGTACACCAACAAATGTTCCTGTGTTTGAGCGACACGGGCATGCTCAAAAAAATAGACGTGTAATGCCACGAAAAGTGCACGCAGGCACTTCAGTTTGCAAGCATTGATACGAGAATGCAGTCACAAGTACGCTGCAGAGCTATAGCGCATCTTTATGTGAAAACAGCATTCTCAGATGGGGGTGGGGGTTGTAGGGAAGGATCCTGAACATGACTGAGAGAATGAAAAGTGAATAAAAAAAAAACCAACTAATCTTTACAAGTATCATAAATTACACCGGCTGTTACACACTAAAATCATATGCATGTTTTCATTCTAAAATAGTAAGAATAAGAGAAATTTACTTCTCAAAACTGAATCGTGTGGGATCGAACTCATGACCTTTTGAATACTAGTCAGCGGCTGATACTATTACGCTACCGTGGCAGGTGTAGTAAGTATGTGTCAATGTGGTATGCTAAGGCAGCTTTTTTTGCAGTCATATTTTTGAATAAAAGCGTAATTGTTCTGTTATATTTGTACCTTTTGTGAAAGTGTTTGATATTTGGACTTCAGGCTTCATACATTACATAGTTTATGCTTACATTTTGTCATTTACTACTACAATATGAAAAACGTTTCTGTTTTAAAATGTGTTTACACGGATTACTGTAGAAACGGAACACACATGAAATGCGTGTATTCCAAATAATGATCTATTATTTCCACTCTAAAACTCCACTTCACTCCCAGATAATCAATCAAGGCATGAGCTGGAAAAGGTTTGTGCACGTTCTAAGTCGTTGGGGGGATGGAATAGCCGGCTACTTGCAGCTTTTCTTTTATCAGCACATTTAGATTAACAAAAGACGCTGGCGGAGAGGTGAGAACGGTTTTAAGAAGCGATTTAAGGTGGGACGGACCTATGAGTTTTTTCGTAGGCTCTGGTAATTCTAGTGTTAAGTTAGTCCTTCCCCATTGAATTTAATGCATTTTGCCAAGTTTGTCGAATATCGCATACTGTTCCGTGATTTAGGGGAGCTCATGGCGAAGCAAAGTCGCAAATGTTCACTCATCCCTAGTGGTGAGTCATTATTGTGCGCCTAAACTAACACAACGAAGACAAAAGAACACCCCAAGTAACCCTGTGAAAGGGTGATCTAAAAGCACAAGTTAGGATAGATAATACTGGGTCACTGAAAACCCCTTGAAATCCAGTAAAATAAACCATTAAGAAGCAAAAATAGTATGGCACAGCTGTAAATACCTGTATAGAGCAGCCATCTACAAAAAACATTTTGGCCATTCCACTAAACGCCATGTTTGGCCTAAGCCAATTACTGCACATCATCAAAAATAAACAACATCATCCCTGCTGTGAAGCATGTTGATGGCAATATCATGCTGTGGGGACATATCTCTGCAGCAGGCCCTAGAAGGCTTTTGAGGGTAAAGGTTAAAAAGAATGCAGCAAAATACAGGGTAACCACAGAAGAAAACCTGATGCAGTCTGCAAGAAACCTGAGCGTTGTGAGAACATGTCTTTAAGCAAGACAGCATCCCCATATAAAGCCAAAGCCCACACAGGAATAACCTAATAAGAACTTCATAATAAATATTTTGAAGCAATATTTTCATAGACTAAGCAATGTACACAGGCAATTAAAAAGGCAAATAAAAAGTTAGGTTATATCAAAATCAATATATTAAATCAAGAGATAAAGTACTCAAAAAACCAGGCACATTGGAAGCACAAACCAGTGTTTTCTCTGTGCTGGTCCCAAGCCCGGATAAATGGGGAGGGTTACTTCAGGAAGGGCATCCGGTGTAAAATTTTGCCAGATCAAAATGCAGACAACAATACAGATTTCAATGCCGGATCAGTTGAGGCCTGGGTTGACAACAGCCGCCACCAGTACTGTTAGCCAACATGGTGATGGCGGAAATTGGGCTACTGTTGGCTGAAGAAGAAAAAAGGGGGGAAACGTGTCTGGAGACAGGAGGAGAGGAGGAAGGCAAAGACAGTGGAACTGAGGTTAGGAATTTGGAATGTTGGCAGTATGACTGGTAAGGGGAAAGAGTTAGCTGATATAATGGAGAATAGGGAGGTTGATATATTGGGTGTGCAAGAGAATGGCGTGCTATGGAAGGGGAGTAAGGCCAGGTAGATCAGAGATGGATTCAAATTGTTCTGTCATGGTGTGAATGGGAGGAAAAATGGGGTGGGGTTATTCTGAAAAAAACATATGCATGTCAAGCGTGTTTTGGAGGTGAAAAGAGTATCAAGTAGTGTGATTATGAAGCTGGAAACTGAAGGTGTAGTGATGAATGTTGTTAGTGCATATGTCCCACAAGTTGGATGTGCGATGGATGAGAAAGAATATCTCTGGAGTGAATTGGATGAAGAGATGGACAGTGCACCCATGGCACGGAGAGTGGTAATTGACGTGAATTTCAATGGACAAGAGGAACAGAGGAGATGAGGAGGTTATGGGTAGGTATGGTGTCACGGCGAGGAACAAAGGTGGTCAGATGATAGTCGATTTCGTGAAAAGGATGGACATGGCTGTGGTGAATACATATTTTATGAAGAGGAAGGAACACAGGGTGATGTACAAGAGTGGAGGGAAATGCACAGGTAGATTATATCGTATGCGGGAGGGTCAATCTGAAGGAGATGGGAGACTGCAAAGTGGTGGCAGGGGAAAGTGTAGTAAGGCAGCATAGGATGATGGTCTGTAGGATGACACTGGAAATTCAGAAGAGGAGGAGATTGAGGGCAGAGCCAAGGATCAAATGGTAGAAGTTGAAAAAGGAAGACTACAAGGTTGATTTCAAGGAAGAGTTAAGACAGGCACTGAGTGGCAGTAAAGAGTTACCACACAGCTGGTCAACTACAGCAGAAGTAGTAAGGGTGACAGCATGAAAGGTGCTTGGTGTGACATCTGGACAGAGGAAGGAGGAAAAGGAAACCTGGTGGTGGAATGGGGAAGTACAGGAGTAGAAGAAGAACTGGGATAGTCAAAGAGATGCAGAAAGTAGTCATGAGTACAAGGAATAGGGTGAAGAGGGAGCTGGTGAAGGCTAAAGAAAAAGCGTATGAGTTGTTGGAGGTTGGACACCAAGGAGGAAGGAAAAGACCTGTACTGTTTGGCTAGAAAGAGGGACCAAACTGGGGAAAATGTGCAGCAGGTTAAGGTGATAAAGGTTACAGATGGAAATGTATTCACAAGTGAGGAGAGTAGATGGATAAAGTACTTTGAGAGAAACAAAAGGTTGGATGATGTGGCAATAGTGAATCAGGAAGTGCAACGGATTAGGAGGAAGTAAGGACATCTATGAAGAGGATGAAGAATGGAAAGGTGGTTGGTCTAGATGACATACCTGTGGAATCATGGATTTGTTTAGGAGAGATGGCAGTGGAGTTTTTAACCAGATTGTTTAATGGAATCTTGGAAAGTGATAGGATGCCTGAGGAGAGGAGAAGAAGTGTACTGGTACCGATTCATAAGAATAAAGGGGATGTTCAGAGCTGCAGTAACTACAGGGGGATAAAACTGATGAGCCAAAGCATGAAGTTATGAAGAGTAACTGGAAAGCTACTATAAAGAGTAGTGGAAGCTACTGTAGCTTAAGAAGGGAAATGATGATTAGTGAGCAGCAGTATGGTTTCATGCTAGGAAATAACACTACAGAGGACATGTTTGCTCTGAGGGTGTTGATGGAGAAGTACAGAGAAGGCCAGAAGAAGTTGCACTGTGTCTTTGTGGACCTGGAGAAAGCATATGACAGCGTGCCTTGAGATGAGTTGTGGTATTGTATGAGGAAGTCAGGAGTGGCAGAGAAGTATGTAAGAGTTGTGAAGGTTATGTACAGGACGAGGGAAGTGTGACAGTGGTTCAGTCTGCAGTAGGAGTGGAAGATGCATTCAACGTGGTGGGATTACATTACGGATTGGCTCTGAGCCCCTTCTTATTTGCAATGGTGATGGACAGGTTGACAGACGAGATTAGATGTTTGCTGATGACATGGTAAAAGAATAGGGTGCAGGTTGAGGAGACCCTGGAGAGATGGAGATATGCGCTAGAGGAAAGGGATGAAGGTCAGTAGGAACAAGACAGAATACATTTGCTTGAATGAGAGATCATAGGAATGGTGAGGATGCAGGGAGTACAGTTGGCAAAAGTGGATGAGTTTAAATACTTGGGATCAACAGTACAGAGTAACAGGGATTGTGGAAAAGAAGTGAAAAAGAGCGCAAGCAGGGTGAAATGGGTGGAGAAGATTGCCAGGAGTATTTTGTAACAGACAGGTATCAGCAAAAGTGAAAGGGAAGGGTCTACAGGATGGTAGTGAGACCAGCTATGTTATATGGGTTGGAGACGGTGGCACTGACCAAAACAGGAGACAAAGTTGGAGGTGGCAAAGTTAAAGATGTTAAGATTTGCATTAGGTGTTATGAGGACAGACAGGATTAGAAATTAGTACTTTACGGGGTCAGCTCAGGTTGGACAGCTTGGAGACAAAGTCAGAGAGGTGAGATTGAGTTGGTTTAGACATGTGCAGAGGAGAGATGCTGGGTATATTGGGAAAAGGATGCTAAGGATAGAGCTTCCAGGAAAGAGGAAAATATCAAGGTCTAAGAGAAGGTTTATGGATGTGATAAGAGAGGAGATGGGTGTAACAGAGCAAGATGCAGAGGACAGGAAGATATCGAAAAAGATGATCCGCCGTGGCAACCCCTAATGGAAGCAGCCAAAAGAAAAAGAAGATATTACACTCAAATTATATTAAGCACTAGTAAGACTGCAACTGGAATATTTTCTTTTCTGGTCACCACAGTACAAAAAAGACATAGCAGTACTTGAAGCTGTGCAGATGAGAGTAACCAGTTGCATCTCAAGACTTAAGTACATATCCTACTCTGCCAGACTCAGATAATTAAACCTGCTTAGTCTTAATCAGAGGAGAGCGCTTGGGGTATTTAAAAACTTCAAAGATAATGAGAAAGCAAACAGACTCAGCAAAATTATTTCATCTTAAGGGTGAATTCACATACTCGAACACATCAGTATAAATCAAGGGGAAGTGCATTTAAAACTGAACCCAAGAAGCAATTCTTTATGCACAGAACTGTAGGACTTGGAAACAAAGTACCTGGATATAGGGGGTTGGAAAATGACTGAATGATTGATATCGGCAGAGCTTAGCTATTAGAAAGAAAGAAAAAAACAAGCTTCATGGACTGAATAGTTGAATTTCATATGTTCACTGAACTGCACTATATACAATTTATAAGGTTTAAGGTTTAAAAAAAAAGGTTATATTGACTTACATTTTTATCTGTCATACATACATATCCGTCAACCAATTTCTGCTTCCTTCTTAAACAGTAGCAGGATGTAGGGAACAAAACCCATTCTGGCTACAAATGGTGAAATTCGATTGCAAGCAACGGTCGCTCATATCAAGATAATCTACTATTTTTATGACATTACTGTATGTAAAAGGAACAAGGTGGAGTAAAACCTGTCTGAATTTAATGTTTTGTAATAGTCAGGATAGAATTGAGGATCTAGAGGTGATTGAACCACTAGGGTCAAGTAACCACGATATAGTACAATTCTCAGTGTTTTGCAAAAGTGCAAAAAAATTATTAACTTTAACTTTGGTAGGGAATATTTTGAACAGATGCAGCAAAGTCTGAAAAAGAATGAAGGTGGGGTGAAACTGGGTGTTAGACTCACAGCAAATGCATTTTTTCATTATATAATAGTAATAATAATAGCAGCTCATTATACAAAGCAGAAAATACGGGGAGTATCCAGGCTCAAATGTCTTGATTACGAGTCAGCAGTTCTAACCGTTGCACCACAAAGTGGTCATATTAAGGCTGTGTCAATGTAGCATCCTAAAGTGTGTTCATTTTCTGCAGTTATATCTATACTAATAAAAGGCAAAGCCCTCACTGACTGACTCACTCATCACTAATTCTCCAACTTCCCATGTAGGTAGAAGGCTGAAATTTGGCAGGCTCATTCCTTACAGCTTACTTACAAAAGTTGTGCAGGTTTCATTTCGAAATTCTACGTGTAATGGTCATAACTGGAACCTATTTTTATCCATATACTGTAATAGACTGCAGCTTGCTGGCCATGGGAGGCGGAGTTGCGTGTCGCATCATCACGCCTCCCACGTAATCACATGAACTGACTGTGAACGCAGTACGTAGAAAACAAGAGCTCCAAAAGCTGAAGAAAAAACGCATACAAGCACATTCATAAGTGCAGCTACTGCGGAAACAAAGCACGGTGTAAACCGTAAGTTTAAATTAAGTTTATAGGCACGCTCCTGCTGCCGTTTGTCATGCCTACGACGAATACCATATTCGCGAGATACAAGTTTAATGAGAAGACACAAGGTATAAACGAGACTTTGGATCACTTTGTAAAGTAGTTAAAATTGCTGTAGCGAGAAACTTTTAAGTGCCGGGTCTTAGCTAACATTAAATAAAGCCGTGGACATTGCAACATCACACAAGAGAGTGGCTCACGTGAACTGACTGAACGCAGTATGAGTGATCACTTCGATGAATCAAACCTGTTCAAAAAACGCATTACACAATTGAGAAGGTAGGAAAAGAATATGAAGCGAGTGACGCATACAAGCATATTCATGAGTGCAGCTACTTCGGAAAGCACGGTGTAAACCTAAAGTTTAAATTAAGTTCATAGACAGGCTGCCGCTAGCATTTGTCATGCCCACGACTAATATGATATTCACGAGATACAAATTTAATGAGTGGACGCAGGGTATAAACGAGAGTTTTGATCACTTTGTAACTAAGTTAAAATTGCTGGTGAAGGACTGTGCTTATGCAAATTCCGAGAGACTGTTTTTGTGGAGGGACTGACAGTTAAGGTGGGTGGGGGAGACACGTCATCATCTCCCCTTCCATTCACCTCATTTCATTCACTTCATTTCGCTCCGAGCTGAGCTCCACAGCTAATGCGGTCTTGCGGAAGCAACTTCGTCATGCTGCCACCAAATACTCACAGAAAAATCCACAAGTTAATACACGCGCTGTCTCTAGAGTTTCTCCACACTCTGAATGTATTCCTCGCATCCACGTTATACCCTCTGATCTCCCATTTCAATTCAAATGCCTCCAATTTTCAGTAAGGCTCTGCTTCGCGATGACAATTAAGAAGTCTCAGAGACAGACCCTACAAAAGGTTGCCATTGATTTGAGGCAAGATTGCTTTTCTCCTGCACAACTATACGTTGCATTCTCATGAGTAAGCTCGCACAGCTAAACTGACAACGTGGTATACAAAGAGATCCTTAACAAATAGATATTGGTATATTTTCCCTCAGTTTAAAAAGGTTTCCTTTTCTTCTTAATAAAAATTTAAAAGCAATACTTTGCCGCTGCGAAGCACAGGGATTTTGCTATATATAAAGGTATATATATATATATATATATATATATATATATATATATACGGTATATATATATATATATATATATATATATTATATATACTGTATATATATATATATTATATATATATATATATATATATATATATATACTGTATATATATATATATATATATACTGTATATATATATATATATATATACATACAGTAATCCCTCCTCGATCGCGAGGTTGCGTTCCAGAACCCCCCGCGATAGATGAAAATCCGTGAAGTAGAAACCATATGTTTGTATGGTTTTTTTATATATTTTAAGCCCTTAGAAAGTCTCCCACACTGTTAACATTATTAGAGCCCTCTAGACATGAAATAACACCATTTAGACTAAAGTTTAAAATGTGCTCCATGACAAGACAGAGATGACAGTTCTTTCTCACAATTAAAAAGAATGCAAACATATCCTCCTCTTCAAAGAATGCGTATCAGGAGCAGAGAATGTCAGAGAGAGAGCGCGAGAGAAAATCGGCATTTTTTAGAGGAGAGTCAAACAGCCTCTGTGCAAACAGCCGCTCTGCTCACACACCCTCCGTCAGGCAGAGAAAGTGAGAGAGACAGAGAAAATGCAAGCAATCAAGCATCGCACAGGAAGCACATTGTATATCATCGAGGAGTTTTATTTAATACTAGGCTGACCCGCCTTTTAAGTTGACCACTTTAAGGCAATTCAATATGTAGATCAATTTGATATTTTATACAAACTCATTAATTTGGTTATATTGCATTTGAGCGGTATTACTTTAATACTCGTAGTTTCTGTTATTTTTGTGATGAAATTTAAACTTTTTTTTTATATTGAGGTTGCCCTTTTGAACACCCCTGATATTTCCAGAGACATAATTTTGTCTATTTTTCCAGCGCATCGCGCACAAAAGCAAGGGAACGATGGGAGCACCAGAACTCTGCTCACATCATGTCGCTTCGTATCGCAAGGTGCAAGTAGTAAGTCTGTGATAAGCGGAATACCACTACGCTTTCCACTCACAGGACGGAAGGACAATCCCGACCGCTTTTATATAGTAAGAAAGTAGAAGAAGATATCGCACAGTCTGGAGTAGAAAATCATCTTTTACCTGGAAAAACGAAACTGCTAATCCCATCGTGCCTTGCAAAATGGACGGGGTGAGTGTGAAACTCCGCGCCTGTGTAGCACTCACGGGACAGAAGGACAATCCCGACCGCTTTTATATAGAAGGATGTAATACGTGCTCTGATTGGGTAGCTTCTCAGCCATCTGGCAATAGTGTCCCTTGTTTGAAATCAACTGGGCAAACCAACTGAGAAAGCATGTAGCATAAATTAAAAGACCCATTGTCCGCAGAAATCTGCGAACCAGCGAAAAATCCATGATGTATATTTAGATATGCTTACATTTAAAATCCGCGATGGAGTGAAGCCGTGAAAGTCGAAGCGCGATATACTGAGGAATCACTCTATATATATATATATATATATATATATATATATATATATATATGTAGATATGTATATATATATGTGTATGTATGTATGTATGTATGTATGTATGACATTGACAATCATGTTAAGTTATTTTTAAAATGTTTCCTTTTCTTTTTCATAACTTCTTTAACACACTACTTCTCCGCTGCGAAGCGCAGTTATTTTGCTAGTTCCTGAATAAAAGAGCACTTGTTCTGGTATACCTTTTGTGAAAGTGTTTTTTTAAAATATTTGGACTTTAGTCTTATATTATATACACTTCATATCAAAATTTTGTTGTTAGTATTATACCATGAAAAAAGTTTGTTTTAGGTATGTGTTCAACATTTCTTGTATTTCCTGTCATCCTACATTTACATAGATCGTTGTAGACACAGAACACACATGAAATGCATGTATTCCAAATAACAATATGTTATTTGCCCTATACAACTCCAGGCACCTCACACCCAGATAAAGAAGACTTGAGCTGGGAGAACTTTTTGCCCGAGTTGACTGCTGTGCTGGTGGGGGAGAATGGGACAGTGGGCTGCTTGTGGTGATTGTCACATTTGTAAAACAAAAGACACTACTTGCAGAGGTGAGAAGGAATTTAAGGTGGCCCGGACTACAAATTTCTTCGTGGGCTACTGGGATTATAGTGTTAACATGCTAACTGAGGCCTGTCGCATCTGAGATTGCAGCTCTTGGATTTTTACAGTTTCTCTGTGCACTGCACGGTCTTAACTTTGAGTGAGCTTGTTGGGAACAATCCACTCCTGGGAAAACTGAATGTTTCCATTTGTGAATAACCTTTTTCACTGTAGAATGATGGACATCCTCTTTGGCACTGTGTTAACCCACACTTGAGAGCTCCAGACTAGTAAACTGCCAGAACATTTGCTTTTACTGAGGTAGTCACACTTGACAATGATCAGTTAATCAAATGCATTTGATTAGCAGCACCTGGCTACTATTTACCTTCTTAATCCCTAAAGAAGCAGTAAATTGTAACTAATTTTTCACAACCTGCTTCTGCATTTTGGCTCAGTTTTTGTTAAATAAATAATGACATGGTGTAATATATGTGTTATTGTTCATTTCAGGATGTATTTACCTAATTTTAAGACATGCTAAGAACCAGATGATTTTTTTTATTATGTCCGGATACGCAAAACCTTAGAATTGAAAGAGGTGTACTTTCTTTTTATATGACTGTATATAAATGCACAAAAAGCTGAAAATGTAAATGACATATACTGTAAAGAATGTCTTCTTTTGTTTGTATTGTAATACTGCAAGAATGTCATTACAGTATACACTATGTACACATAAACTTGAACATTATGGTTAAAACATTTACAAAGACTAACTTGTTTGAGTTGGAAGATCCCTCCAGTACAAACACCTTTAGCAGAGACAACCTCCACTGCCACATAGTCTCCATTCTCGTCTTGTTCCAAAATATGAATCCACATTTCCACTTTGCGAGTTAATTCACTCCACCTGTTCAAATAAAACAATGAATAAATAAATAAGAATCGTTTAAAAATGTTAACCTTAACTTGAACCATTTTTGTTTCTGAATAAAGGAAGTTTGGAATGACTTACTAAATGTTTTGCCAATAATGTTTTATTATCCACAGCTATATAACATTGATAACAATGCATGCTATTTAAATAGCTTGAACATTAAAACATCTTGTAGATTAACATCAATTGAAATGGAGGGCCTTGATATTGAAAGATGAAAAGTAAAGAGACATATCAAGATTACTATATTCAATTCCTGTAGTAGGCCACGGGAAATAGAAGCAAGGCAATAGACAGGATCATACTCACTTATTCATACTGAACACACTGAATGAACAAGATGATATTTAAAAACAATAGCTTCTGATCTATGATGGTCCTTTAGCTGATGTATTAGTGGCAAAGCAGATGAAGTATATGTTGTGATATAGCGGGTCTGTGGCTCTGAAAGAATGGCCAGTTTAAAATAAATAAATCGCCACACTTGCAGCTTAACAAGGGGGAGTGGTAGTGTGGCGGGAGAGATTCCTGGGCGCATTGTGAGGGTGGGCGTTTCCGCACCGAAGTCCACAGATGCGGGATTGCCTGTGCCCATAATTGATCCTGGGAGCTGCTAATTGCCACACCTGTGCCACGACCCCATTATAAATAGGAGAAGAGCAAGTGCGGAGGGGAGAGCAAAAAGAAAAAAAGAACAGAGGTTTGTGGAAAGAAGAGGAAGGTGGGAAGAAAAAAAACCAATGTGAGAGTGAGCGAGCGAGCGAGCAAGAGCAGTTTCACTGCAATGCAGGCAGCTGGGAGTCATGAAGGCTTGTGAGAGTTGAGCCCCAATGCCCTGGCCATTGGGGAACCCGAGTCTTGGTCTTGTGGGAGCTGAACGTTAACCAGGGGACAGAAGGCTACTGGACCAGGGAGAGAGTCAGCTACAGCTGCAGGTAGAGCGACTCCCCTGTTGAACGGCCCATATGGGAGAAGCAGGGGAGCAGCCAGCTAAAACACGACGCCAGGCTTTTAAAAAAAGGACAGCTTCCAGCCTATTCATTTTAACCTTGTTTTAAAGGATTATTTATTGATTTTTAACCTCCACTTTTATCACATTGTTCTTATGGATTATTTATTTATTGAAATTTTTGAAGCATAACACTTTTGACTCTGTTTTGGTTTTGTTTGGTTTGTTTTTAATAAAAGCACTAGTTCACTTTTACACTATCCCCTTGTTCCCAATGTGATTTGTCCTCAATTGACAGCTCGTCTGGTTACATTACCAATGTTGTTGGGGTCAAGAGGCTCCCAGAATAGAGGTGGGAGCATGGAGTAGGACCCGCATTGTCATAAAAGTAAGGAGTAATTCACAAGTATAACTTGCAGCAAAAGATCATGACAGGAAAACTGGGCGAAGTGTGGGAGTTCTAAACAGAAAGAGAGCAGGTGTGCTAGTAAAAATGGGTAAAAGGCTGTCTTAAAGTCGAGAAGTGATGAAAATGCAGGAGGTTGGTGAACTTAAATCAGAAAAACAGGCACACAAAGTGGTAAAGATTATAAGTGTGAGTAAGGGCTTCAGCTTTGGAAATAGGAATGCTGATGCTGAGTGGATTTAGAAGTTTGGTGATATGATGGAAGTAGTTGTGTGCAATACCAAGTTTTAAAAGGAACAAAACAAGTTTTTTTGGAAATCTGAATCTAACAGTTTAGTGAACATAACAGACTGTTTTTAAGGAGAGCTGGGGCATGATGAAAAAAATGTCAGCATGATCCATGGAGAAGGTAATGACAACACTGATGAGCAGTTGCAAGAAGTAAGTAACAGACGTTTGCAATTAAGGCGCAGAATGAGGAAGCAAAGGGCAATGTCTTCTAAATTGTTAATTCAACTGCTGGTGTCTGAAATGTCAAAGGCAGCAGATAGCACTGGAGATTAATGGTTCAGACTCCTTTGCAACATGATTATGTACGATAGGGAGAATTCCTTAACACTGGAAAACAAGTGTGCCCAATCCAGGATACAAAGGAAAGAGTGATCCACTGGAATGCCAGTCACAGAAAAAGAATACTTAGGGGACATACAGCATGAAGGGTGAAAAAAGAAATTCAGGGAGATTTCACCAGTTTTGAGAACCTCTTAAAGGACCCACTCTGGCAGTGAAAAGAAAGGTTTACAAAAGCTGTGTGACAGGTACTATGCTATATGAGAGTGCGATGTGGCTGATGAAGGAAGGTCATTAAGGAAAGCTGGAAACAACAGGGATAAGAATAATCAGATGGTTGTATAAAGTGTCAGTGAGAAGAAAATAAATGCTAAGTTAAGACAAACGCTAGGGGCTATTCCAAGACGTTTGCTTAGAGGTAAGCCTAGCTTAAATCAAGACGGTAAGCTTATCTGAACAGGTTTTGGTTCCACCAAAGAATATTAGGGCAAGTCATGAATGGCAAACAAGGCAACTAAGCATTATATCTTATCCTGGTCCATACCAGGCTAAAGATGAAGCTCAGCACAGTGTTGTGGATTGACAGTTCAAAAAATTTCTGTGCAATGAGAAACAAAACCTTGGAGAAAGGAATTTTTTAAGCAAATCTACTGTGGCTGAAATCTCATTTAAATTATACCTACATATTCATTAGAAAATGGTAAAGCATTATGTCCATTAAAAATAAATGACATTTAAATTACATCATTTGTTACCTTCTTTTTTTGTCTGAAAGAGCATTTTATAGGATATTTAATGTCACTGCATTCTTAGTTACACTATTATTTAAATTAATCTGATATTCATTGACGAGCGGCAACATGTTAAAAACTCAAGTGTTTATTGAAAACCAACAAGAATTAATAATATATCACATTTAAATTATTTGGCCATTCATTCCCATCGCTCATTTTTCTCATTGAACGACAGAAAGTAAAAGCATAGTGCTAAAAAATACACTAAAAAGAGGCTGTTGGATAATGTTAAAATCATCAGTTATAGTTGTACCAATTCTAAGTCAATAAACCTCTGACATTAAAGTTGCACAAATATGTTTATAGTAATGTACGATAAAAAAATGGCGGAATTCAAGACCTTATAGAATCACCCCTGGTGTGCTCCTGTCCTTGTGCACTAAGTGGAACTTTTAAACCACCAGTACAAGTGATGACAGTATTTGTGTATTGTAAAATAATAAACAAGTAACAAATAAAAAAAAGATTTAATTACACTCCCCAGTAATTAAATGGAGTTGACCCCTATTATTTTTATAATAGAACATTATGTTTTTTTCGCTAATATTGTAATTGAGGATTTATCAGTAAAATAGAAATATTATAAAAACTGCAAAGTCTTGTCTGGTAATTTTGACAATGATTTTGTTACAGATGTTTGTGTATGCATAAATTGTGTAGTGTGGTAAGTGAATCTATATAAAATGCATTTAAACGAAGTCCTATTAATGACACAGGCTCATATACACTACACTTGTGTATAAATAGCAGCACCACTAAGCTAATTAAAGTTTAAATTTGCAAAATACAAATTGTTCATAGCATCAGTGCACAGGTCAGTCCTTTTCAATGACACTGACCAGCAGCATTGTGCAATTAGACATTCTGATGAGGGAAAACTTCTTCAGCAAGGGTGACAGTGGAGCATCACACCACTGGGAGAACCTACTGCTTTATTTTTGGTTGCTAAATGTGCAAAAAATGTTTGAAAATACTAAATGTACTGTTCTAGTAATTCTGAAATAAGTTTTGCTCTTGTATATAATGTTGAATTACTTCCATATGTGCTTCATATACTTGTTTTCAGTGTTTGAAGTATTACATTCACAAACCAAAATAATAAAAATTGAATAATGTCATTAATATTTAATTATGCAATGCACCAATTCAGAACTGTAACGTACTGTAATGCACGATGCATCCTCAGTTTAATTTTTAAAATCACAGGTACTCAGTATTCAGATATTGCTCTCGCACCTCTTTCATAGTTTTTCCAAACTATGATGGATGCTACCCACGGTCTGTTACCAGGGTTGCTTACTTCTCATGAATGAGCATCTAATCACAAATTGCACAAGCTTTTATTGAGCTAACATTAAATATTTTATGTTCAAGGAAACAACTGAGCCTCAACCGCAAAACAAGGTTTATTCAAGTGAGGTTTACTAAGTTAAGTCTCAGTTTCTTAAGCAAGCTTCCTGGAATACGCCCAATCCTGGAAGAACTCATCCAGCTACCTTTAAAGATATACTGTTCACCCTAGCGTGGAAGGAACTTCCTGTCAAATAAGTGGAAACAGGTGGGTCTCAATAAAACATAAAAAATGGGTGAGATATGCACAATGTTTTAGCAGCACTAGCCCCAAAGATGGAGATGTTCTTACAAAGTTGGGTGGATAATTTGATCCATACAAAGTAGCAGACACAGATCAATAACTCCACCAGAAAGAAGAAAGCACAGTTAATAGGAAATTTAGTTATTAATGACTTATACACTCAGGTTTCCATCAGTAACAGGCAATCTTAAAGAGTGTTTCTTTTTTTAAGACAGTGGTAGAAGACCATGTCAGGCTTGTATATGAGTACTTGAGAAGACTTGGAGTGGATCAAGCTGACTTTGTCTTCATTAGAACAAACAACACAAGGGGGAAATTCAGAAAAAAAACGGATAAGGTGATCTTCACTAAAATAACTCTAGGGAGATCAGAAGTTTAATGTGTGATATGTAAGATAAAAGGACATATGCTTTTAGTACACATGGGGACAACTTTTGGGGAAAAAAACATACAGGTTCAGTAGGAAGCTAGTGACCATGCGTGTATGTATTAAATCTTAAAAGTACATTTTTCTGAAATCAATGCATAAGGGGAAATTCCTAAAGACTTAAAGATAAAAAACTTTTTCTCATTACACAACAAAAAACAATTTTGTCTACATTAGTCGATATCGGCTAGTTACTTAACAAATTATAAAAAACTAATTACTGTAAGCACTTATTAAAGAAAAGACTGAGCAGTATATCAACTACATATGTATTAAGAAGCAGTCAATAAGTGCGAAGATGTCAGAGATTTTGTTTTACTAATATGTTAAAACTGTATGAAGAGGCAACAAAAGAACTTTATCTGGAGCAAAAATAAACAAAAAGCTCTTTACACAAAAGTCTTAAGATTTTTTATTGCTCCTAACTTACAGCAATCTATTACCTTCTGGCCACCTCTTGACAAAGGGTTGTGTTTGGCCTAGTATTGCATATTTTTGACTTCATGTCTAAACCAATCATATAAACATTCCAAGCAATATCTTGCAACTATCATAAATGGACATTAAAGCAAAATTATTACACTCTTTTAGTTAATTTGCAAGGTATTTCACAGGATTTTTTATATATATATATATATATATATATATATATATATATATATATATATATACTTATACTGTGAAGGATGGCCGGCCGTTTATCCCAACCAATACCCCCAAGCCGCCAGGTGGAACCCTCCTTGCAGCATGGAGGTCCCCCAGAAGAACAGCAGGGCATTATGGACAATGTGGATTTTATGCTCAGCCCTGCTGGATGCCATGGGTGTCACAAGAGGGAGCTGCAGGGAGGACCGAGGACTTCTTTGTGCCCTATGACCCGTCATAGGAAGAGCGACGGGCTTCCGGGTTGAAGAGAAGAGCTTTTACCTGACCTGGAAGTGATTGAGGATCACATGGACTGGGGATTGAGAACACTTCCGGGTCAGGGAATATAAAAGCACTGTGGGAGCTCCCAGACGGGGAGCTGAGTTAGGTGGAAGGGTGGCAACGCGTCTGGGAGCTGGAGGATTGGTTTATTGTGTTTATTATTGTAGTATTTGTTATTATATGACTATTGTGGTGGAGAGTGTGCTTTGTACACTGTGGCAACAAAATAAAGTCAACAATGGGACTTTTACCTGGTGTCTGGAGTCGTGGACAGGGGTTCAAGGGAGCGAGAGCGCCTCCTATCTACCACAGTGGCGCAGTCGGCAGGATACTCCAGCGTCTATTGCGGAGGACCAGTACAAAAAATTTCTGTGGGTAGTGAATCCCGAGAAGACTACGGAGTCAGGAATCGCCACAGCATCGCCAGAACCCAAAAAACCTGAGTCCAAAATGGGGAAGAAGAAGGGCAAGCAAAGCGACAACGCCAGCAGGAGTGCCTTAGGTGCAATGACTGACGCTTGGGAGGAGTCAAGGAGCGGCCTTACAAGTCAGGAGAAACCTCCAGGGACCAGCGATTACTCTGAGGTACGTGCCGGAAACGTTATGGATAATCCATTTATAATTACTCACTTTGTTCCGTGCATGTACCTCGGAGATGATCCCCTGGAGGCTCCGCGGGGAAAAGAAAACTGCCCCGAAGACGATGGCACACTCCTGTCGAAGCCGGAGCACCTACGAGATGTCTTCCGCATGACCGGCAGCCGACGAGGGACAAAGCAGCAAACCCGGTGCATTCTGGGAAGGAGGAGGTCCGCGTCCCGCTGTTTGTGCCTTCGAGCCCGAAGGAATGAACTCGGACATTCCAAAGGGGAAGGGGGAGGCGAGCGAGGCACCGCTCACCCCACGAAAAGGTAAGGAGGGTCGGGAAATGGCTGATCGGGAGGTCACAAAAATAATAAAGACAGACCAAAGCCTGCTAAAAGAAGCGGCCCCATCCTCAACCTGTGGAGAAAAGAACTCCAAATCCCAGAAGCCTCCGCGAGACCCGTCTGAGCACGTGCCTGAAGCGGGCGTGCTCATTGGCTCCCAGCCGGCAGAGAAGACAGACGAGGAAGTAAGTCTTCTGCCGGTCGAAATTAATAATATTGACTTGTGGGAACTCGAGCGTTTAATCGAGCCCGTAGCAAGTTTTTTACAGGTCCTGACAACCATTGAGAAGATCGTCGGGAAATTGGGAGTTGCAGCTAAAGCGCCGTTGGAGAAGGCGAGGGCCTATGTGCGGCGATTTGGTGGGGAGCCTCCCGTAATGAATAATGCGGCGATACAGGTAGGCGAGACCCGTATCGTACATAATAGAGGGACGCGGTGTGATCTGGGCCCGCGTTTAATAAGTAGCGGGTGCCAATACACGGCGTGCCCTACAAGAGAGGCCGGTACGTTAACCGAGTGGTCAGCGGAAGGGCTAATCGATCCGGGGCAGCTAGATAGTGCTGATTCCCGGAGCGAGACGGCCCTTAAGATGCCGCCACCGGTAACTTGTAAATCAAGAGGGGTGCAGACAGTAAAGGGGCTATCTTCATCTAGTATAGAGACTCAGACTGTGGACAAGCCCCAGATCAAGCAGGAGATCCCGAAAATAAAACGGGGGTCTCCTGACAAGAAAGGAATAGAAGCAGAAATAGAGAAAGCACCGTTAGAGGCGGCAGAGGTTTCTCTCCCAGCAAGACAAAGGGCGGACCTAACATTTCCTAATTGTTTTCACTCCCGCAGGGGGAGAATACCAAGAGGACAGAGGCAGTGTTACAGGTGCCGAAGGTTGGGCCATATTTGGCGGAACTGTCCTTGGAGAGAGGGGGGCAAGATGTCGGTTTGGGCTAATATTCCCCCTAGGTTCTCCAGGGACCAAGATATTCGTGTCAATCAAGGATCAACCAGGACGTCCTCTTGGAGGAAGACTTTCCTCTCGGGGCATGCCGCTCCGAATAATAATTCGTCGCTGGGAGGGGAATACTGTGAAGGATGGCCGGCCGTTTATCCCGGCCAATACCCCCAAGCGCCAGGTGAAGCCCTCCTTGCAGCATGGAGGTCCCCAGAAGACCAGCAGGGCATTATGGACAATGTGGTTTTTATGCACAGCCCTGCTGGATGCCATGGGGGCCACAAGAGGGAGCTGCAGGGAGGACCGAGGACTTCTTTGTGCCCTATGACCCGGAAGTTCGGCATAGGAAGAGCGACGGGCTTCCGGGTTGAACAGAAGAGGTTTTACCTGACCCGGAAATGATTGAGGATCACATGGACTGGGGATTGAGAACACTTCCGGGTCAGGGATTATAAAAGGACTGTGGGAGCTCCCAGACGGGGAGCTGAGCTGGGTGGAAGGGTGGCAATGCGTCTGGGAGCTGGAGGATTGGTTTATTGTGTTTATTATTGTAGTATTTGTTATTATATTAAAAGTGTATTGTGGTGGAGAGTGTGCTTTGTACACTGTGGCAACAAAATAAAGTCAACAATGGGACTTTTACCTGGTGTCTGGAGTCGTGGACAGGGGTTCAAGGGAGAGAGAGCGCCTCCTATCTACCACTATATATATATATATATATATATATATATATATATATATATATATATATATATATATATATATATAGGTCATGCACTGCATGTATGGATGGATTTAACAACAGACATCTTATCCTGCCTCACAGTAATACAGCCAAGACACTAACAGCACATATATTCATATAGTCTCCTGCTAATGATTTTCACAAACAGGATATCCAAGCACTTGTGGTTTTTTTGCTAGAATCTGTATTTTCTGCAGTATTATTTGGGTCTATATGAGATCTGTTTATGAAAATGCAATTTAGACTTGATACAGACTCTTCCACATTTTCAACAACTATTGTTCGTCAGGTTTATTACAATACAACCTCATTAACTACACACCACAACTTAATTATGCTTGCATCACATTGTGCAGTGTGGCAACCACAAAACACAGCACAATTCAATGCAATTATGAAGCGATTCTCACTGTACCTTGATGCATCAAGAGTTTTGATTAGCATACATTGATTATTGTTGTAAATGTGATCACTTTCTGCTTCTAATACTGTACAAAATTATAATTCAACTTAAAAATATGCTGAATTTAATTCTCTTATTTATTTTGCATTATTACAATAACACTGAATTGCCACATGACAAATTCTATCACATGTCAGCAAATTTTACAACATGGCATAAAGTCCACAAGAAAAATGTGTAACTATATGCACAACATAAAGATATCCTTAATATTAACTATTTTTTCTGTACTCTTCTCAAAGATTTTGAACACTTTAGCACACATGGTTAGTCCATAAGAAATAAAAACAGTGGCGTAAAAAAGTTAATAACTAGAGCCTACTTTGATCCCATTGTTACACCTGTTACTCTCATGTTGTCTATGTGCAATGTATCAGGATTTAAAGTAAATTAGTCGAAAAACGTACATCTACACATCAATTGTCTTACTGTCTGTTGCACTGATGGCCCAGTACAGAACCCTGCTGTTTGTTTCCCACCACCTCAGAATACGATTTGATCAGCCTGATTTACAAGTGAATTTACCCTTGTTTTTGGATGCAGTGAATTTCTATGTGATTGTTGCAGAAAGAAAGTTACTCTGAAATTATTATCCTGCAAAAATCAACAAAAATATGAGTAATAAACCAGAATATAATTGATATGTTTTTTGTGTATTATTTACTTACAAAATATATTCATGGTTTATGAACACACTCATTAATACAATCTGCCACATTCTTTCTACCGTCATTGTCCAAGGTGGGAAATCTCTCAGTGACCCTCTACATTCTTTCTGGTGGTTTGGAACTCCCCATTTGCCATTAGAGCCATCCCAATTCACATTTGTGGTTAAGATTTGAAATAACTTCTCTTTGTATATATCTGGACAGGGCTCTCCATTGGCATTTCTATTTTTGTTTGGGCTACTAAGTAAAGAAATAGTACTCTTTGCCTTTGCTGGCAAACCACGCTAGCATAGCGAGAAAGATTTGTCTATTTTGGTACTTCACTGTGGATGATGAATTTTGGGAAACAAACTGACATGCCAATGTAATATATCTTAATTGTGTATTGGTTCACTACTACTTTTAACTGGAAGGAAAAAAAAAAAAAAACTTTCTTGAAGTTTACATTGTACTAATGCATTTGTGGTAGGCTGTTGTTAAAAATCACACAGATACTGTACTTCAAAATAGGCTTCCTTATGAGGAGTCACAAGTAGTTAAAAACCAGGTGCTTAATCTTCAATAATCTTTATTAAACTTTTGATACAGCATTCAAACATTAATGTTCAAACTTGAACTATACATCTTGCCATCTTACCTACTAAATTACAACGTGAGATACCACAGCTATGCTGATGACACACAGCTGTACTTATCAATAGCACCTGATGACACAGACTCTCTCGATTCACTAACACAATGTCTTACTGGTATTTCTGAATGGATGAATAGTAATTTTCTCAAACTAAATAAAAAGAAAACTGAAATTATAGTGAATGGCAATAATGGATTCAATGAGGTTATCAAAAATAAACTTGATGCATTAGGATTAAAAGTTAAGACGGAAGTAAAAAACTTAGGGGTAACTGTTGACTGTAACCTGAATTTTAAATCGCATATTCTTCAGACCACTAGGACAGCATTTTTTCACGTAAGAAACATAGCAAACGTTAGACCTCTTATATCATTGAAAGATGCTGAGAAATTAATTCACGCTTTTGTTTTCAGTCGACTACATTACTGTAATGCACTCCTCTCAGGACTACCAAAAAAGGCATAAATTATTTGCAACAAGTGCAGAATGCAGCTGCCAGAATCCTAACTAGGAAAAGAAAATCCGAACACATTTCTCCAGTTTTGATGTCACTACACTAGTTACCTGTGTCTTTCAGAATTGACTTTAAAATTCTGCTTATGGTTTATAAAGCCTTAAATAATCTCGCTCCATCTTATATATCGGAATGTCTGACACCCTATATCCCAAATCGTAACCTTAGATCCTCAAATGAGTGTCTCCTTACAATTCCAAAAGCTTAACTCAAAAGAAGTGGTGAGACGGCCTTCTGCTGTTATGCACCAAAAATCTGGAATAGCCTGCCAATAGGAATTCACCAGGCTAATACAGTGGAGCACTTTAAAACACTGCTGAAAACACATTACTTTAACATGGCCTTCTCCTAACTTCACTTTAACTTAATCCGGATACTCTGCATGTTCAATTCATCATAATAGCTATTTATAGTGGCTCTAAAATCCGTACTAAACCCTACTTTCTCTTCTTTTTCCGGTTTCTTTGTGGTGGCGGCCTGCGCCACCACCACCTACTCAAAGTATCATGATGCTCCAACATTGATGGACTGAAAGCCAGAAGTCTACGTGACCATCATCATCAAATCCTTCCATGAGAACCCTAAATACAAAGAGGACCGTTTCATTTATGTTAGGTAGATTGCCCAGAGGGGACTGGGCGGTCTCATGGTCTGGAATCCCTGCAGATTTTTTTTTTCTCCAGCCATCTGGATTTTTTTTTTTTTTCTGTCCTCCCTGGCAATCGGACCCTACTTATTCTATGTTAATTAATGTTGACTTATTTTATTTTCTTACTTCATTTTGTAAAGCACTTTGAGCTACATTTTTTGTATGGAAATGTGCTATATAAATAAATGTTGTTGTTGTTGAGCATGCAATGGGAAACAATGAAAATCCATGGTTCAACCTCAAATGATGTAATGTTGTTTATTACTCTTGTCAGGGATGCCAGGGGCAAAGACCCGGCTGGGACGCCGTTAAGGAACCGGAAGAGGGTCAAAGCCCACCCTGGATCACGTGGGGGCCGCCTTCCTGGTTGTTCTGGGGGCCATGGGTACAGGGCATGGAAGCTCCATCCTGTAGGGGCCCGTGGTCACCGCCAGGAGGCGCCCCAATGCCATGATTACTATAATCATGATATCCTAGTGTGCATATGGCAGTTGGTTCAGTTTTTAGAAGATATGTAAATGTTAACTTACACTAAGGATGGTGCAGTCTTTTTCCTTGTCAGATTGGTTGGAGTGGCAGTCAAGTATACAGTAATCCCTCGCTATATCGCGCTTTGACTTTCGCGGTTTCGCTCTATCGCGGATTTTATATGAAAGCATAACTAAATATATAACGCAGATTTTTCGCTGCTTCGCGGGTTCTGCGGACAATGTGTCTTTTCACTTCCTGTACATGCTTCCTCAGTTGGTTTGCCCAGTTGATTTCATACAAGGGACGCTATTGGCGGATGACTGAGAAGCTAACAAATCAGAGCACGCAGTTAAGTTCTCCTGACTGAGAAGCTAACCAATCAGAGCACGCAGTTAAGTTCCTGCTTGCTGAATGCAGTGTTAACCAGGAAGTCTTGTCTCGCTCATTCAGCATCAACGTGTTTTGCTGTGTAAAGAGTTGTGCTCTTTTGTGTTTATCTTTGTGCATAGTCAAGCCCTTCATTATGGCTCCAAAACGATCTGCTACTGCTTCAGGGGCCGTGCCCAAGCGCAAACGGAAGATGTTAACGATTGCGAAAAGGTAAACGTTTTGGATTTGTTGAAGGCTACGATTCTTTTATTTAAAAAGTAGGAAAGGAATATAAGATCTATGGCCGCAGTGTCCTTTTAACCAGGGTGCAAAACAAGTTGTAAGTGGATGTAATAAGGCAGTAGTCTGGATGGAATCTGCTTTAGGGATTTGGATTGAAGACTGCCAGAAGAAGAACAACGGCAGTGCTACACAATCGCCTGAAGTGGCTCCTTTAAGGGCTGTAACGCTCCTTTGTTGTGCAGTAAAATAAAACTCATTGTTATCGGACAAGTCATCGTGTCATTGTTGGTGAGTAACCATAATTAATTTTCTACTTACAGTACTTAGTACATGTACGTACGGTTAGTGTCACTGTACACACACATTTACTGTATACTATTTTTGTTGCATTGTACGTATTTATTGCTGGTGGCATGTCTATCGTAATGGCTGTAACGTGATATCGGAGACACTCAATATCTTTAAAATAATATTTAGGTTTTACTGTATATAAACAGTGTGTTTATATACATAATTTCAATGAATCTTACCTAATATCTAAGAGAATACAAAGGGATTATGCTGTATAACTCTGCGGGGAATATTTATAAACAGTGTGGGAGAGTTTAAAAGGGCTTAAAATATATAAAAATAACCATAGAAACATATGGTTTCTACTTCGCGGATTTTCACCTATCGCGGGGGGGTCTGGAATGCAACCCCCGCGATCGAGGAGGGATTACTGTATTTTATATTTTTCAGAAGTATGAACTACTGCAGTTACTATAAGATGAACACATTTTGGTCTAAAGAAAGACTGAATACTAATAAAAAAATCTGGAAAAATGAATTCTGTCTTTGTGATTTCATAATCAAGATCATCATACAATTAGTTTTGCTCTGTAGTATGGAAAGAAAGAAAGAAAGAAAGAAAGAAAGAAAGAAAGAAAGAAAGAAAGAAAGAATCTTTAATTGTCCCCTGAGGTAGATTTAGTTTATTAAAGACTTCAAAGTATTTTGTGTGCATTTCAAGGGGCTCTGATGTTTATTACAGCCATTTACTGTAGATTTTTGTTTCTATCCTGGAGAAAAATGTGTACATACTGTAAATGTGATGCATTCCGTAAACATGAAGGATGAGTACACTGTATGATTCTAATGTAATTTAGACTTTACTGGCCTTAAAACTAATAGTACATATCTGCAGAAGAGGATCCAGGGACAGAATGAGATCTGGAAGATGCAACACTACATCCCTAGTAAAAGTAACACTTAAGTGAAATAACACAATCATCATTGTAAAATAGGGCAGTTAAATAAAAAATAGTGGTGGAAATAAGCTTTTGTAGTTTTAGGGAAAAAATAAACTTTTTAACAAGAACAATAAGAGTCTTGTGTGCATTTATCGTGCTCGTCTTTTATAGAAAGTAATCCCCACTAGGTGGTTATTTCTGGAACTGCAAGAGCCCTAAAAAGAAACCAAAACCTGGATGATTCCAAGAATCAACTGCTTTGATTTTTGTGATTTTGAGTTCTTTTACCAGCTTATAAGTATAACAGTGATGGAAAGGGATGCATATCATTTCATACTAGGATTTTTCATTCATCTTTTTTCATTAAATATTAGCTTTTCAAAGACCGAGAAATTTAACCTTGAGAAAAATTATTTTGAATGTTCTTTAAACAAAGTATGTGAACTTAAAATATAGCAAAAGCACTACATACATAGAGATATGGCTTTTTCTTAAAAACTGGTAAACAGAACACCACATTAATAATAATTTAGTCACTGTGGTTCAAACTTTCAATTAATAAACTTGAATAGACGTAAACTCCCTGCTTTGCCCAAACTATTAATATGCACAACCTAAAATCTGACAAATCGATGCCATAAGCACGAATGCTCCTACTTCTAACTCATATTTGTATGGTAGGCATCTACTGTTGTCACCTTCTACAACTTTGTCTCTCTTGTGGTAGCTGACACCCAACTTGAAAGATTCAAATAGCTTGTTTTAGAATTTTCACTACATATACACTTCTCAAGAAACAATTCTTGTGTTTAACTAATCTGGACACTCATGCCAAGAAAACACAGAAACAACAGACACAGTAAGTGTCTGGTTTATATACCACAAATCATATAATATTCATTGTGTTTGTATTTTAATATATTTGGCAGCATACGTTACCTATCTCTAAATGTCCGCGTCTTGGCTTGGATGATGCCTAAATCCCACAAAGCAAGACTCTTTTGATTTAATAAACTGGTTTGTTTGTGTCCGTACACTTCAATTGCCAATGCTCCCTCTGTGAGATATTCAATGAAGTCTTCAGATGATGCAACAGAAAATGTCTGAGAAATAAGCATACATCAAAGAGCCATTAGTAAAATATATATTTTGCATGTACACGATATACTTTGACAAATAAAACATTTGCTTTAACAGGCAGCATACATGTAAAATCTGCACAAGTAAAAACAAAAGGAAAAAATATGATCAAGAATACTTTATTGTAAAATAAATAAGTTTAGACAAATGAAAATGGCTTCTGGATTTATGCCAAGTAATTATTAAGGAAAAGACTGAGTATCACATGTCCAGAACAGATGCCCCTATAAGCAGTCAGCCTGTGTTCATATGGATGACATTGTGTTTCATTAAGAACTGAAGGACTGACTGGTGCCACAGCTTTTACTGTGTGTAGATTCTTGAGCTGTCTCCTTACTTGGTCTTCAATTATTAACAGTCCACACTGATAGTCAGAGATGGACTTGTCACTGATCATTCCAGTTGACGTGGTAAGGAGTTGTTGATGTAGTAGGGATGGTGTGGGGAGACTAGTCATTGGAAGAAGGTGGCAGTGGAAAGGAAAATAGAGTTAAAAAAAAAAAAGATTCAGGGCATTTCCCTTCTAGCATCTGGGCCCTGGATTGCTTGTGTCCCATAATTATACCCAGTTAATTCCAGAAATCCTTTATGTTATCCCGATTATGTTTCCAATTTTAACTTTGTAAGCTTCCGTTCCTTCACTCAGCTTTTTCTTTGGCACATACTTTACATCCTTCAGAACCTCTTTGTCACCAGATTTGAATGTTCCTTTTTCTCACTCAGGAAACATTTTAGCTCCTTAGTAACCCAGGGCTTGTTGTTTGGAAAGCAACACACTGCCTTGGTGGGTACTACTGTGTCAACACAGACGTTAATATAGTCTGTGATGTGGTGACTGAGTGCTTCGGTATCATCCCTATGTGACTTGCACAATCATTTCCAGGTTTGTCATTTGGAAGCAGCCATTCAAAGCTATTTCATCCTCCAGAATGAGAAAAAATGTAATGTTCAGTACAGTTACATATAAATAAGCAGGTGGGTACATGGCACATTTTAGGGCAGAAAGGATCAGGTTACTGGGATTTCAGTGATGTTATGGCCTGGGGGAAGAAGCTGCCCCTAAAGCAGGTGGAGTAAGAGGTGAGGCACTGGTAGTGATTTCAAGAAGGCAGAAGTTAAATCAGGGGAAGAGTTGGCTGGTTGTCATTAGAAATGATCGGCTCAGCTCTCTTCGGACATTTGGTTGAGTATAAGCTGTGGAACATCAACCCAATTACTTTAGAAGCTGTTAGGACAATTTTTTGGAAGTGTTTAGAATCCCAGCAAGTGAGGTTACGAAACCATACTGTAATGCAACCATTCAGGATACTTTCAATAGTTCAGTGTGTGGTCTATGGCCGGCCAGTCATCCCAGCCAATACCCCCAGACCGCCAGGTGGAGCCCTCCTTGAAGAATGGAGGTGCCCTGAATACCAGCAGGGAATTATGGACAGTGGAGTTTTCATCCTCAGCCCTGCTGGATACCACAGGGGTCGCTAGATGGAGCTGCAGGGAGGAGAAAAGATCATTTGCCCTACGCCCTAGAAGTACGTCCGAGTCACATGGACAAGAGGAATGATTTGCTTCCAGGGTGAAAAAAAAAGGACTTTTTATCTGACCCGGAAGTGATAAGGAATCATGGACTGAAGGATGGGAAACACTTCCGGGTCAGGGACTATAAAAGAACTGTGGGAACTCCCAGATGGTGAGCTGAGCTGGGTGGAAGGGTGGCAACACGTCTGGGACTGGAGGACTGGTTTATTGTAGTGTACTGTTTAATTTAGGAGTATTGTGGAGAGGAGGGTGCTTTGTGTCTATGCAGTATAAATAAAGTCAATTATTGGACTTTTACCTGGTGTCTGATGTTTGATCTGTGGGTTCAAGGGAGCGATAGCGCCCCCTATCTGTCACAAGTGCTAAAAGTTCACTAGTGTTTTGGTTCTCACCCCAAAGCTCTCCAGTCTCCTCAGTATAAAAAGTGATTGTTCTTATGCAGGTGGTGGTGATGGACCATGATAGGAAGTCAGAAATGTGGACACCCAGGAACGTGATGTGAGCCTTTGTTCTTTCTGAAGTCAACAATGATCTCCTTTGATTTGTTGATATTTAGGGAGAGGCTATTGTTATGGCATACAATCAGGTCCATTTATTATGAAAACTATTTTTACAATATTTATGAAAACAATTAAAAAAAAAAAATTAGGAGAAATAATTTGGAAACATACAGTTTCACAAGCCAATTGATGCTTAGTTATACCTATCTACTGTATTACAGAAATAATTCTCTACTTTGTCTTTAATTGAAGTGCCCCAAAAACTTAAAAAAAATTGGATGAACAACAGGTACTCTTTAAACATAGAAAAAAAAAAGATTTTATCAGTGAGTGGAAATGATGTAGACAAGAACAACATATTGTCACTTTTAATGCAAAACCCTGAAAATGAATCTTGTTTCATCTGCATGTAACTCAGGTGTTACCTGTGACACTGACGTATAATTTATCACCCAGTTATTGTACTAAGTCCCGCTTTCTTCAGCTAAATAAAACATAAGATAATCTGGTAAACAAAAAATATGATTCATGCATTTATTTTAAATAGGTTGAAGATCTTCAAATTGATCTGTCCAGTCTACACTTAATGCTGCCTCTAAGATCATTATTAGCAAATAAAACTTAAAAACTTCTCAGTCTCTACTTTGGCTTACACCACCCATATTAAGTTTTAAACACAACTGGCAACATTTCCTTAAAATAATTTATTAATCTATACAGAGCCAGTCAATCAATTAGGCGACTGCCTAGGGTGCCGTTTATTAAGGTTAAGGGGCTCTGGAATCCTCCATTGAACAATGGACATCAAGGGACATTGTTCTGGTAAATCATGAACTGTGCTAAAGATATCAAGGGGGACCTCCCACTTAGAGCTTCATATGAGCTTTGACCTGATCTGAATCTAAAAAAAAAAAAGCATGTCCTCTAAAATTCATAGAATATATACATACAGCATAACTACTGTATATCAAATGGTGGAAGCTTTATCTACACGGCCCCCCCAAGTCAGAAATGATTAGCCCAATGTTAAAAAATGTACAAAAACCATTACACTCTTCCTTTAAATTCAGGCAGAAAACTCAGTACTTTAGTTTAGTATACTCTTATTAGTGTCACTGATTAAACTATTGACAGCTATGTTGGTCACTTATTTATAACAAAAACTTTGCAATTTACTACTCCCAACTCTTCTACAGAACATGTCTTCATGGTATCCTATGATAGCACTATATGTTGTTGTTGCAACTGCTATTTCGACCATTGAATAGAACATCACTGGTTACTGACACAGCAACTCACACAACACAATCTCATTTTACTACAGTAATACCATATGTAAATTAAGGGCATATTGTGCACAAAAGTGCAGAATGTCTAGAGTGGAAAGTATGGTCAAATGTCAATGGTATAAAGGACCACAGATTTCCCAAAGCTATATTTTCTCAAAGAAATGTGTGAAGTACAGTTTCTTTGTTTTTTGTTTCTTCCTCGCTATCAAATGGTCATTGGCTAAAACCTACTCAATCACACTTTCTGTTTACATTTTATTCAGTGATATTGTAATTATTTATTTACCTTGTTACATATGATAAAGTAGTTATATGTTGCATACTCATACTTCATAAAATTGAATCTGATCTATAAAATTGTTTACTGGTTTACATAAAAATAAAGTAAGTAATAATGCTTTACAATAGCCCTGTTGGCAGTTATATTTTACCTAATGAAACTACAACCTACATACAAAAAATAACGATATTATTAAAAACATTTACTTAAAATCATACTGTACCTTTGAATGATCAAAGACCACCATACTTTGGAGGTCCTTAACAGTTGGGGAAGAATTTAAAGTGTCTACCTCAGGGGCAACAGATGTTGGATCCAACTGGCCCCAAAAGCAGTACTTGCAGAATACAAACTTGGATAAGAAATGTGGAAGACCTGTGGCTTGAAGTATTCGTATCTGGCATTAAAAAGAACCAAAGACAGACATCAGATGTTCGCAAGCATAAAATTATTTGCAAGTTTTAACACAACAGAAAGTAACAGATTTGATAGTTTGCTATGCAATAAAACAATAAAATAAAAATCTGTAATACCTTTTGGTTTGTTTGTTTAGTTTGACTTGATTGTATGGAATTTTATTTGCTTCTAATTAAACCAATAAATAACAATCTGTAATGTCTGATACTATCTATGCAATTGATGACTGTTTAATAAAATATCACACTAAAAAACAACCAAAGGAAGATATTTCCCCTTTGCATATAAGTATTGAAAGGTTAAAATGTGCCTGCCCCATTTAAAACGCTGTCACAACTCAATATTTTTTCATTAAATTAACTCCCAGGTACAACAGTTTGTGTTGCAAGTTTAGGTTTACCTACATGTTATCTAATATTACACAATAGGAAAACTTTAAAAGGCTTAAGCTTTCACTATTAACTTGGAGTAAAATTAATGTTTACACTTTACCCAAAAAAACCCCTCCAAAATCCAGGCATAAAATAAACAGGAATTCCACTTAAGAAATTCTTTTAAATTGCTTATATACAGTATGTACTATATACATGGTTAACGGTTTTACAACGTTTCAAAATTGTTCAGAACTTTCCAGACAATTGTAACAGATAGGCTGTTTAAAAGAGAAGGTCAGTATTATCAAGTCAAACATATCTTTTCACAATAACTGTGTATATTAATTAAGGAATTCTGTTCTAAAGTGAAACATTTTTTATACATTATAAAAACACAATGCCTGTGTTTGCATTTTAAAATGGGTTCTCAAAGAGTACAAGTTAAAATACAAACCAGAAGACAAAAAAAAAAAAATACTAAATGCATACTCTTAAGAGTGGTAAAAGTTTTGATTTCAGAAAACATATCTTCCCTGTTTCTGAGACAGGTTTATGACAATGAAAGGATATCAGAAATAATGTGTTTACATCAAAGATTCTTTGCAGTACTTTACTGAGGTCAGCATATGCTCTGCTTGCATCTCTGTTAAAAGGCGACTGTTGTGAATAGAACTTTCATGCAAGTCCTGACATTAAACATCCAAAAGACTTACACGATCACAATGCTTGCATTTTCCGAATAAAGAGATAAAGTGCCTGCAATGCTATAATTTCGAATAAGTACTGCATGATGAAGTCATGCATAGCGGTAACAGAATTAGAAAAAAATGTAAAGAAAGCAATTGTGCTTGGCCTTCTACTGAGCTTTAACAGAAACAAAGCCTACTAGTAGATAGTGGGCTGTATCTTTTTACCTACTGTTAACAGAACACACACATGGGCTAAAAGCATTAGTCTTTAAAAATAATTAGGACACTCATATACGTATGACTTTGTAATGGGGATTAAAAATTCTCAGAAGTTATAATATTCATAACAAAGGATATATGAACTGACTTAAAAACCCTTGTTTTAAAGTTCTTTTGCTGTTGTGTATTTGTAACATCTAACACTATTAGAATTGTATTATTATGTCTCTTAAGAATGGGCTGATGTATGTATTGGACAGTTAAAAGTAATAGTTTTGCAAAATGTATGCATATTTTTACAGGAGGCATGTTTTTCTTTACTAATAAGAATAGCTGTGACGTTATGTTTACTCAAACCGCTGACAACTGCAAAAGCCACATTCTATTTTACTTGAATGAATTCACATTGGTTCATACCTAGGTAATAAAAAGTGTAGCTGTTTAATTGAATTTATTAAAGGCAAATAACATTCTATACAAGCAAGTAAAATTTTAACAAACTAAGTTCAAATCAAATAAAACCCCACCAATGAGAAAGAGAGCTAGGCAAACAGAGTAAAACTTTAATAGCAGGAAAAATAAATAAATAAATTAAAAAATTAAAATAAATAAGGGAAGAGAATCCACTTCCTCAATTTAAATGGTAATTCTAAAATGCTATTGATTAGATCCTACTGGGATTTAAAAATGTTTTGCACAGATCCTCTAAATGAGAAGTTAATTTTTTCCAATATCAACTAATATATAACATTAGTTACCCACTGATTTAAAACAGGTGGGATAGGATTCTTCCAGTTGAGCAAGATAAGTCTATATGGCAATAGTGAAGTAAATGCAATTACAGTTTGTTAGTCCTTCTCCACCTTAACACTAGAATTACCAGAGCCAACAAAAAAACTTGTAAATCCGGTCAAACTTAAATCTGTCAGCGTCTTTTGTCTTCGAAATGTGTTGATAAGCCCAAGCACCAAGCAGCCTGCTACACCATCCCCCCCAACACCTCAGAACGGGCAAGTTCTCTCAGTCACGATCATGACACATACTACCGCCCCAACCCCCCACACAGGGATCTGATGCGGTTACTTTTTATTTGAAACTGATAACTGTATATGTACAGTAAGTGGTGTTTTGAGGCAATGGAACTGGACATTCTCTGATCTGGATGGATGAAAGCTGACACACAAACGCTGGTGAATCTGCTTTTTTTGTATCTCACCGTCACTTGATATTTTTTTATTCAGTTTTATTGAGTGTTCCTGCTCACGCTGAATCAGTATGCACCTTATGGTCCATAATGTCAAAGCCGCACTGACAAGAAAAAAACAGAGATATAGGTATATATGATATTTGGAATTATTCATGACCTGTATAGTACATTTCGGAAAACATTGTGGCACGGATGCAACATTATTCATATTATTCATATTCATTCGCATAACATTTTGCAGTATTACTCAGTGACCGTGTGTACTTTTTTCCCCCCCCCCGATCTTGCCAGTCCCCACATGTTGCTGTACAGTGGTGTTTATCTTGTATTCCAGGACATGCAGAGGAAAGAAAAGTGCAGAGAGGTCAGTTCAGCACTATATGCAATCATCAAATTCAAATGTTAGCAGTTCACACACACACAAGGATCATCCTTCCTACATTTACGACATGTGTATCTGTTGCAATGTACACACTTCACTCTATGCTTTGGTTCCTATTACATTGAAAGGACACCTGACACTGACTCAGCTTACTTTCCTGGGGAAAGTGGCTGTCTTGGAACAGAAGCTTGTCGATATTGCATCCTCCTTTTCTTTTTCCACCGCCTTTTGTTGTAAGATGCGATGACAAAGTTCCTTTGCAAGGTGAGCCATGAACACTCTTCTTTATTTAGTGGACCCCATACATGCCTTGTCCAATCTATGTGCGTCGATCTCCGCCAGGTCAAACTTGTTGTAGCACATGAAAACTGGCCACCTGTGTGTTCGCACTGAATAAGTTCACGCTTTCTGCTGCATGATGTCAACGCAAGACCCAGCAGAAAAGACAAATTTATGGGACATTGGGTATAAATTTATGGTACTTGTAAAAGTTAGCTTTTTTCAGTTTTATTCTCTCAATCACGATCATGCTCTAACCCTCCGTCCTTCCTGATCTGGCAGTAACTAACAGCGCCAGCGTAAATTCACACCTGATCTGACGCTGTTCGTTTTCAAATAATGTTGCACTACTACAATGATGTTTTCTGATTGGTACTATTCAGGTCATAAAATGATTTCTTCAAAATGTCACATATATTGTCTCTTTCTTTCAGGTGTGTAATAGAAACCACAGCATAAACAGAAGTGTGTACATTGTAACAGGTACACATGTCGTAAATGTAGAAAAGACAGTCATTGTGTGTGTCAACTGTTAACATTTAAATCTGATGATTGTATATAGCGCTGACCTCTCTGCATGTCCTGGAGTACAAACGAAACACTGCCATACAGCAACATGTGGCGACTGGCAAGATAAAAAAAAAAAATGCGGTCACTGATTACAACCGCAAGATGTTATGCAAATGAATATGAATAGTATGAATAATGTTGCATCTGTGGCACAATGTACTACACAGGTCATAAAATTAGTAATTTCAAATATCATATATACCTATGTGTCTGTATTTTTTTTTTTGTCAGTGTGGCTTTGACATCATGGACCATAAAGTGCATACTAATTTAGCGTGAACAAGAACACTTAATAAAACTGAATAAAAAAAAAAAAACAAGTGACGGTGAGATACAAATAAAGCAGATTCACCAGCCTTTGGTTGTCAGCTTTTATCCATTCAAATCAGCGAATTTCCAGTTCCATTGTCTCAAAACACCACTCACATCTATAGTTATTCCCAGTTTCAAATAAAAACTTACAGAGTCAGATCCCTAGGGCGGTAGTATGTATCATGACAGAGAGAATAAAAGTGAAAAAAAAAAATACTAACTTTTACAAGTACTATAAATGTACACCAGCTGTTACAGATGCAAACCGAATGTATGTGTTTATTGTATAATATCTATATTAATAAAAGGCAAAGCCCTCACTCACTCACTGACTGACTGACTGACTGACTCATCACTAATTCTCCAACTTGCCGTGTAGGTAGTAGGCTGAAATTTGGCAGATTCATTCTTTACAGCTTCCTTACAAAAGCTGGGCAGGTTTCATTTCGAAATTCTACGTATAATGGTCATAACTAGAAGCTATTTTTCTCCATTTACTGTAATGGAGTTGAGCTCGAAAAGCGTGGGGGGAGTTTAGTGTGACATCATCACGCCTCCCACGTAATCACGCAGTACGTAGAAAACGAGGAAGAGCTCCAAAAACCGCTGAAGAAAACATACATTATATAATTAAGAAGGCAGCGAAACAATTAGAAGCGAGCGAGTGACAAATAAAACCATATTCAGCGGCTCATGTGAACTGACGCAGTGCGCAGACAAAAAGCAACAGTTCCAAAGAGTGCTGAACACAAACCGAATTACACTGCTACGCTCAAATAGACAAACCGCACGCCGTGGCGCAATAGTAGAGGCTTGGCCTCTAGCGCCGGCATCCGAGGTTCGATTCCCGAGAGGGGATGCACGGAGTATGTACGCGCGCTTCCCGATTCATTTTAGCCTCGCATCCCCTTGGTTTCAGATGTATGAAAAAATATGCGGTTAACACAGAAAGACAGATCACCAATTGAAGCTTTATGAATAATGGATACTTTATTCGCCATCAATGATTGCATTGGTAAAGCCATACTCAGTGTATTCATTAGATGAACAGTAAAAAAAGTAAGAGCGAGGGGAGGGTGACTTATTGAGGCACGCAGGCGAAACCACAATAGCACAAAAGCTCGATGTAGAGCGCGTCAACTCGATCTGAATTGCGCGATCACATTTGAAAAAATATATGTTTTCAAGTTCTATTTAGTCCATATGTGTCAAACTCAAGGCCACATCCGGCCCAGCGTGTAATTATATCCGGCCCGCGAGATCATTTTATATATTATTGTTATTAATGGCTCGGGGATATGAAGCGCTGCTAACACAATAAACTACAGATCCCATAACGCAGCGCTTCAGCTGCCTTGCCAAACACTTACAGCGTTAATCAAGTCTAGCTTATGATGCTGTAAGTTATTGCGAAGCTAGCCCACACGATGCGAAGAGAAAAGGTGATTCTGAACATAGACCCTTTAAAAACCGATGGGAGGCTGAGTATATGTTTACTAACATTGCCGGTAAACCCGTGTGTCTCATTTGTGAAGCTAATGTGGCTGTAATTACAGAATTTAATCTAAGACGGCACTATGAGACAAAACATCAAGATAACCTGAAAGACCTGAATGCAATGCACAAGATATAGAAAGCAGAAGAGTTAAAGAAGAATCTGACACTTTAGCAGACGTTCTTACCCGTGCAAAATCACAAAGTGATTTCAAGTGAAGCTACTTTTTTGGGAGACACAAATGCACCAGTGCAACTTGCCCCACTTTCCCTGTTGCCAAATAATATTGAACCAAGTCGGCACTACGGTGTTCCCAAGTACGCACTTTGCTGATAAACTGAGCGCACCACGCACTGAGTTTGCACGCCGCTTTGGTGACTTTGAAGAACAAAAAAAGAATTTTGAGTTGTTTCGCAGCCCATTTGCCGTCGATGTGGAAACTGCACCTGTGCAGATTCAGATGGAGGTGATTAAGCTGCAGTGTAATGGCACACTGAAGGCAAAGTACGATACTGCACGGACCGCACAGTTTATTGACTCCATTCCCGCAGAAATGCTCCAGCTCCGTCTACATGCGGCTCAAACCTTGTGCATGTTTGGCACCACATATCTGTGTGAGAAGCTCTTCTCAGTCATGAAATCTAACAAAACAGCACACAGGAGTCGCCTCACTGATGAGCACCTGCAGTCCATCCTGAGAATCTCCACAACACAGAACATAACACCAAACATAAACAAACTTGTTGCCAAAAAAAGATGCCAGGCGTCCAGCTCTGATAAAATGACATAAGAGCAAAGACAACTGAATGATTTGATTTGTTATTGCTGAAAAGAACAAATTTTATTTATATTTCCAGGTTTTGTTATGCACCATGTTCATATTTGAATTTGTATAATTTTGACAGGATATATTTTTATGGAGAGCAAAATCTTTTGGGATATTTAAAATTTAAGTTTATTTTTTATATAAAATTACATAAGAGTAAAGAAATTTGAATGTTTGTTGTTTTAACGTTTACTTTATTTCTAACTTGTATAATTTAGGCAGGATATATTTTTATGGAGAGCAAAATATTATAAGCTATTTAAGGTTTGAGTTGATTTATTCCGGAGTAATATTCTGTCGATTAAATAAAAATTCCTTCTATTTAAAATTTAAATAGAACTTGAACAGATAGTTCATAATATCCAGGCAGATTTGCACGTAAGATCGAGAGTCAACCGTTTTAACAAACAGCGTATTGCACTGATACGAAATAGCCTGTCCATTTAATTATCTAGGAATGGATAAATAAATTAAGATTTTGTACAAATAATGTTTTTCATTTTCCTTCCTTCATGGATTCTGGCACCCCCAGCAACAGTTGCTCGCACCCCAAAGACTGTATATATATATATATGTGTGTGTGTGTGTGTGTGTGTGTATATGTATATGTATATGTATATGTATATATATATATATATATATATATATATATATATATATATATATATATATATAGATATATAGATATATATATAGATATATATGTGTATGTATGTATGTATACAGTGGTGTGAAAAACTATTTGCCCCCTTCCTGATTTCTTATTCTTTTGCATGTTTGTCACACAAAATGTTTCTGATCATCAAACACATTTAACCATTAGTCAAATATACCATGTAGGTTTGGATTTTTTTTCTCCCTAAATAATAAAAACCATCATTTAAAAACTGCATTTTGTGTTTACTTGTGTTATATTTGACTAATGGTTAAATGTGTTTGATGCAAAAGAATAAGAAAATCAGGAAGGGGGCAAATAGTTTTTCACACCACTGTATATGTATATATATGTATGTATATATGTACAGTATATATATGTGTATATGTATGGATATGTATATATATGTAAATATATGTGTATATATATATATATATATATATATATATATATATGTGTATATATATATATATATATATATATATATATATATATATATATATATATATATATATATATATATATGACAGCAACACTCATCACTCACAACAGTGACAAAACAATTACATTGGCAATCATGTTACGTTATTATTAAAATATTTCCTTTTCTTTTTCATTACTTCTTTAACACACTACTTCTCCGCTGCGAAGCGCGGGTATTTTGCTAGTTAACAATAAAAGCAGCTCACTACTGAAAACTGTAAATATAAGAGGCAGTCAGAATTGAACCAGGGACTCTTGATTACAAGTCAGCAATTCTTACTGCTACGTAACGGAAGCTGGTGTGTCATCCTTGAGCCTTTTCTGAAAGTGTTTATTTGATCTTTGGACTTCAGGCTTCACACATTATATACCTGTAGTTTATGCCTACGTTTTGTCATTTATTACTAAAATATGAAAAAGTTTTCTGTTTTAACAATGTATGTACACAGATTATTGTAGAAACGGAACACACATGAAATGCATGTGTTCCAAATAACGATCTATTATTTCCTTCCTAAAACTCCAGCACTTCACTCCCAGATAATCAAGGCATGAGCTGGGAGAACTTTGTGCACATTCTGTGGCGGTGGGGGAATGGAATAGTAGGCTGCTTGCTGCTTGTCTTTATCGGCACATTTACAGGACAAAAGACAATGACGGAGAGGTGCGAAGGGATTTAAAGTGGACGAGATTTTTCATAGGCTTTGGTAATTCTAGTGTTTGTTCAGACTACTATTCTAAAATAACAGATAACAATAAAAAATCCTCAGGTACTATTTAGAACAGTGAATAATTTAAGAAATGGGAATTCAGATCTACAGTGCAAAATACCAAAAAACATTAGCAGTACAGACTTTATGAACTTCTTTAATGAGAACATTAAAAATATAAGATCCCAGATTTCAGCATCATGGTGCAAACCACATACTAGCTTGGCAGACCCTGTCACACCTTGCATTCAACATTTTAGAAATTTTAATCCTGTAACAAAACAGGAAGACTTAACTTTAATTTCTGAAATGAAACCTACTACTTGTTCCCTAGATCCAGTGCCAACGAAACTAGTAAAGAGCACAATGGATGTGCTTGCAGCACCCATTCATAACATTATTAATAGTTCATTATTGCATGGCACAGTACCTGATGCACTAAACGTGTCAGTCATAAAGCCATTAATTATAAAGTCAGACCTAGACCCAGGTGTACTTAATAATTATAGACCCATTTCAAATTTACCCTTTCTCTCTAAAATACTGGAAAAAGTAGTTGGCAATCAGCTTCAGTCATACCTTACAGTTTAGATTTTATTTATCAAATCGATTCCAGTATGTACTGAAATGTACTGACAAGTACTCCATCATCATACACAAAACTGAGATATGGTGTCCAGCAAGGCTCAGTACTTTGATCTTTGCTGTTTTCACTTTATATGCTTCCACTGGGAACTATTATTAGAAAACAATGTTAATTTTCACTCGTATGCAGATGACACCCAGTTATATCTTTCTTTTAGATCAAATGATGTTTCTCCAATGTTTTCTTTAATTAGTTGTGAACAAGAAAATACGAACACATAATTTCAGTTCCTGATCAAATTTAGGCCAGATTTTAAAATCCACCTTTTAACATATAAAGCCTTAAATGGCCATGGTCCGGCTTACTTATCTGAAATTATTATTACTTGCAAACCAGAGTGCACATCAATAACTCAAGATGCCAGTCTGCTTATGATTCCAAGGATTAATTAAATAACAGTGGAAGGTTGTGCTAACTACAGGGCCCCTCAACTGTGGAACGGTCTGCGTGCTACTATAAGAGGTGCCTCTTTGGTCTCAGCTTTCAAATCCCGACTGAAGACTCACTACTTCAGTTTAGCATACCCTAACTAAAACTAAAAAAATAATCATTGGGTAGAAGGGTCCTTTCATAGGATTGGCTGGCACAGAGCTGACTCAGCTTGGAATGGCCAACAGAGGGAGACAGCTTGATGGCCGAGGTCACCAGGACTGTGAACAAATCCAAATCATATTATGTAATATCTACTGTTGAATTCTGTTCTGTACTTCTAATATTTATATCGCACTATTATATTGTATTGAGGATTACTTTTGCTCTGTTCTGTGTATTGTATTGTAATTAACCCTTTTTTTGACACCTACTGCACGCCTAACCTACCTAGAAAGGCATCTCTCATTGAACTGCCATTCCTATGGTTTCTTCTATTTCTTCCCTACAAGGGTTTTTTGGGAGTTGTTCCCTTGTCTTCTTAAGAGAGTCAAGGCTGGGGGGCTGTCAAAAGGTGGGGCCTGTTAAAGCAAATTGCAGCACTCCTAGTATGATTTTATGGTGATGCACAATGTTAAAGAGTATGGGTCTCTGCCACAATGTTTAACAAAAATTATTCTAATTGCAACAGTGAACTATCAAGATAAATTAACATGGACAAGGATGTCTGGATTTATTCAACTACTTACTAAGAAAGAGGAGATAATGGAGCAAATCAGAAACTATTATTCTCACTTAATCATACTTAGCTCTGGCACAATTTAGAGACACTAGTTTAGCACTCTATGATGAAGCCGGAGTCTCCATAATAAATCAACAAAAATATGGGGGTTAAATACAAACTCAGCAGTGAAGGAAAACTAGAACCTAAGTCCTTTGCGTGTATTTGCCTTTATTGAGGTTTGTGTCATATGACCTATGTCCTAACTTAGAGTCATTCCCATGCCAGACTGTAATGTGAACCCACATAACTTACTATATGGAAACCAATACTTTAAATTCTTCATATATGAAGAATGTCAACATTCAAATGCCAATGATGAAAATACAATAATTTTAGAAATAATGCTTTAGAGTGAAGTCAACCAGTGATGTTTGAGGACATTTTCTCCTTAAATTAATAAAAAAAACAAAACAAAAACACATATGTTCTTAAAATGGGTGATATTTTTATATGTAACAACACAATACATCACAAATCTTAAACTTTCATTTTGGCTTTTTAGAAATCAGACAATATAGGTGTTATCTCTAATGCTGATCTAACTTTTACTTGTGTTTTATCTTGCATTATGACAAAAAGGTGTCGCCATGGTGACATTCAAAAACAAGAAATATTCTCAAAAAAACAAAATATACAGTGTTAATTTTGACTTTGATTAAAACTTTATCAGATTTCAGTTACATAATTCTGTGGACCTTTCAATATAATAGTAAACTTAACGTTGATCTTGCATGGAAATTTCTATGAAATGTTGATACAATGAAATGGCCTAATTGAGACAGATTGGGTAGTCAGTAGACAGACTGGGAGAGCATGGAAGGTAATGTGGTCAATGGAAAAGGGTGTGTAATACATCCAACATCTATGCAAAAGGACGAAGGTCCAAGTCTTTAGAGTCATGGGGCCTCATGCATAACGGTGTGCATAGAATTCACACTATAACATGGCGTAAGCACAAATGTGAAATTGTGCTTATGCACAAAAAAATCCAGATGCATAAATCTGTTCGAACGCCAACTTCCAAGTTCTTCTGCTACATAAATCCCAGTCAGAGTGAAAAGTAACGCACATAAAAAAAGTAAGTGAAAAAGAAAAGTAAACGCCTGCTGTCCTGCCCCATCTCCTCCCTGAATTACGCCTATTTGAATATGCAAATCAATATAAATAGCCCTTAAGCTCAGCATTCTGTGAAAAGGCAATGGCAAAAGCACAGGAGAAATAGAAGAAGTTCAGCAAAAACCAAGTGGAGACAAGGAAAAATTTACTATTTGTTGGTTTAAACAGTGGAATAAACAACAAAAGGAAGTTGATCGAGTGACATAGCGTGTCAGAGAAACTTGAGAGCTCAAGTTCACAATGTCGCACGGTGCCCGAAATAAAAAGAAAGTTGTCAGATATCAAAGTCACCATGAAAAGGCGAGTCGTAGCCCACCGTCTGAGTTTCATATGAAAGGTTATTAGGGTACAGAGAAAAAAAATAGGCACACAGTGGGGGAAAAAAGCACAAAATGTCAATTTTAATTTTGAAATTTCCACTTTAATCACATGGTTTATTTTGTCATTAAAGTAGAACATCATAAACTTCAATTTAAATTCGTTTAATTTACTAGTTTCTCAAATCCCATCATAACTACAGCAAAGTAGGATGTTAAATGCTTTGTTTTGCATTTGATCTTCTATGTGCTCTATGTGTGTGAATCGCTATGTGCTTCTGGGCTTTCTCATCCTCTGACAGGACACAGAATCCATTACATTCGTAATATTACAGCTCTTTGAATAATTAAAATACTGAGATGTATACTTGATATCATTTTCATGATGATAGGAGTTAAAGCATGATATTAAACATGGGAACACAGTGGCGCAGTGATTGTGCGCGACCTTCAATGAAATAATTTATTGCAGCAGTACTCTCTCTTTCGAACGTACTAACCCACAATTCCTATCTTTACTTTTCTTTCTCCAAATACTCAATCGCCACACAGTCAGCTCCGTAATAGACGTTAAGCCATCTGTAAGCTTAGAACGCCGATTCTTTAAAAATTTTAAGGAACATTGAAATATCTTTGTAGTACATGTTTAATTATTCTATCCTTCCAGTGTCACTCCAGTCTCAGCAAGCATACATTGAGAGGCAGGAACAATCCACAAGATCCTTGCTAGCACACCGATACCGTGTCCTCACATGTTTAATTATTAACAACTAGCAAAATACCCGTGCTTCGCAGCGGAGAAGTAGTTTGTTAAAGAAGTAATGAAAAAGAAAAGGAAACATTTTGAAAATAATGTAACATGATTGTCAATGTAATTGTTTTGTCACTGTTGTGAGTGATGAGTGTTGCTGTCATATATATATATATATATATATATATATATATATATATATATATATATATACACACGCTAGTGCGAGCAACTTTTGCTAGGGTTCCAGAATACATAAAGGAACAAAAATGAAAAACATTATTTGTACAAAATCTTAATTTATTTATCCATTCCTAAATAATTAAATGGGCAGGCTGTTTCGTATCAGTGCAATACACTGTTTGTTAAAACGGATGACTCCGCTCTTACATGCAAGTCTGAGTGGATATTATGAACTATCGTATCTGTTCAAGTTCTATTTAAATTTTAAAAAGAAGGAATTTTTATTTAGTCGACAGAAATATCTTTGGTAGGAATGTATGTTAAATGTAGGCATCATTGCATAAATTTTTCTTCACCATACAAATGTAAAGAATAAATTAAGCCTTACATTCCAACCAAAGATATTTGTGTCGACTAAATAGAACTTGAAAAGATATATTTTTCGAATGTGATCGCGCAATTCAGATCGAGTTGACGCGCACTACATCGAGCTTTTGTGCTATTGTGGTTTCGCCTGCGTGCCTCAATAAGTCACCCTCCCCTCTTACTTTTTTTACTGTTCATCTAATGAATACACCGAGTATGGCTTTACCAAAGCAATCATTGATGGCGAATAAAGTATCTATTATTCATAAAGCTTCAATTAGTGATCTGTCTTTCTGTGTTAACCGCATATTTTTCATACGTCTCAAACCAAGGGGATGCGAGGGTAAAATGAATCGGGAAGCGCGTGTACATACTCAGTGCACCCCCTCTCGAATCGAACTTCGGGCGTCGGCGCTAGAGGCAAAGCCTCTACTATTGCGCCACGGCGTGTGGTTTGTCTATTTCAGAGTATGTAGATCGGGGTATATATATATATATATATATATATATATATATATATATATATATATATATACACCAGCGCTACATGGAGAAGTAGTGTGTTAAAGAAGTTATGAAAAAGAAACGGGAACATTTTAAAAATAACATAACATGATTGTCAATATACAATAATTGTTTTTTGAGTGTTATGAGTGTTGCTGTCATCAAGGATTTGATTATCATTATTTCTTTCAATCAGGTTCGTATTTGTACGATGTGTTGTGTTCAAGTTACATTCCGTGTTTGTCAATTGTTGTAAAGATAACAGGTTTCATTCATCGATTCATTTCTTACTGCATCAATAAACAGCTCGTCTTCCTCTTTATCTGAGAAGTGACACACTGCATGCGCGGGTTTTTTTTTACACTGTCTTCCTTTAGGGGGACATTGACTTTTTCCACCGTGTGCTTTGTTTCCGCAGTAGCTTCACTTATGAATATGCTTGTATGTATCACACGCTTCATATTTTTTAGCTGTCTTCTCAATTGTGTAATTCGGTTTTTGTTCAGCACTCTTTGGAACTGTTGCTTTTTGTCTGTGCACTACGTCAGTTCACGTAACTCCGCCTCCCACGGGCATCCAGCAGAAGTCTATTATAGTATATGGACGAAAAATTAAGTTCCAGTTATGACCATTATGCATAGAATTTCGAAATGAAACCTGCCCAACTTTTGTAAGTAAGCTGTAAGGAATGAGCCTGCCAAATTTCAGCCTTCGACCTACACGGGAAGTTGGAGAATTAGTGATGAGTCAGTGAGTGAGTGAGTCAGTGAGGGCTTTGTCTTTTATTAGTATAGATATAGATTGTTTAAACAATGTAAAACTTTTATCTGTATAATATAATAAGCATATTTTGCTGCATTTCATCTTAAAAATTATATAGTTACCACATGTAAATACGTGCTTTATAAAGTGGCTCAGGTTGTGCAATATTATAACTGTAGTGCAAGTTTGCAGTGAGATGATTGTACTAATAAGTGCAAACAGTTCTACAAGGAACACTTGATGGACTGATTGAGTGTGTTTATAGTTCTTGGGATGAAACTGTTTCTGAACCACGAGGTTCGTACAGGAAAGGTTTTGAAGCATTTGCCGTGTGAGAGCAGTTCAAATAGGCAGCATGGCTGAGGCAGCGTGTGCTTGATGCTGTATACCGATATTTCTCTTTCGAATCAGCTGCTCCGAGTGGTGCAGTGAGAGTAATATGCAAAAAGATGATCCGCTGTGGCAACCCTTAACGGGAGCAGCTGAAAGAAAAAAAGAAGGTACAGTGAGAGTAAAAACGCTAAAGCAGCTATGGTATTTGGAATAGTTTGGCCATTCCGTGGACCATTATATTGTTACAAGTTAATTACAATCAGATGCATTAAACTAATAAAAATATGTTTTTAATTTCAGAATATTTATAAAGCCGCTTCAGGGATGTGAATCTAAAAAAGAAAGGGAAAAAACACCAGAACAGTAGCACTGCTTTGATGCTGGGTGCCACCAGTCAGCAAAAACAAAGGCACAACTTGCGTAAGCCAGGGTATGAGCTACCGTGGAAATGTGCATTGGTTTACACCAAGTTTAGGTTTTATACATTGCGATTTGAAAGTGGAAGCAGGCTTACACAACATTTTAGTGTGTACGCACTGTTTATACATCAGGCCCCTGGTGTTTCCTGTTTTGCTATATGGTTGTGAGACATGGACGGTATCCAGTGACCTAAGACGAAGACTGGACTCCTTTAACACTATCTCTCTTCTGAGAATTCTTGGGTACTGCTGGTTTGACTTTTGTGTCGAACAAGCAGTTAATCATGGAGTCCCGAATGAGGCACATAACCTGCATTGTGAGGGAGAGTCAGTTACCGCACTACGGCCATGTGACGAGATTCTCTGAGGGTGATCCGGCTCAGAGGATCCTCACTGTAGGGGATCTAAGCAGCTGGACCAGGCTAAGGGGACACCCACATAACACCTGGCTGCAGCATATAGATGGTCATTTCCAGAAGGTAGGACTGGACCGTGCATCTGCCTTGGGGTTTGCCAACCAGGATCATCAGCTGTTTTATCGTGTGGTGGATGCAGTTTCCCCAACCTGACCTCACCAGTATTTAAATATGATACAGTATATAGAATGTACTGCTGACATGAGGTTACATATTGTGGTGTTAATAGTCTGAAGCTTGAGGACATTGAGATGGGATGTTATATTCAGACAAAAAAGCAACAACTTCCTTTATATTTTCGTGCTGCATGAAATCTACAAATTTTCAGCTCTTGCATTGTATTGTTAAGACAGACAAAGTTAGCAGTTCTTTCTGAGTGACCAAAAAAACTTTCCAATACCCTGCATTTGCTGAACCACCTAAAATTAATGTGAACAAGTAAATCACCAAATGTTGCACTAAGTCTGCCAGTAATAAGCAAAATAATGCTATGCTTCCAAATAATTGAAATTGAAAACTTTCATAACTGCTGTCTTAACTTCAGAGTATGGTTCTCCTAGACTGGCATACAAAACTATCTTGTGGATTATGCAGTGACAGGATATCAGGTCTGGGTGATGATCTTTCAAGCATTTCACCAATCTCTTCTCTTTTCTTGTAATGGATGGTGCTCTTCCAATAGCTATTGACACCGCAAGTTTCAAAGTAAATCTCTCTCTCTCTCTCTCTCAGTATCAGCATTATTGCTTTATAAAATTCTTCCCCTCTTGTGTGGCCATGAAAAGTTTTCAGACGTAAGATTTCCTTACAAAACGCTGCCTGTTTTTTATCATAAAATTTAACAAAGACAATAAATTGCACTTTCTCTGTGATGTTCGTTGATTTTCTTTTTTACTAGCATAATTCATTTGCTTAAGTAAATCTTCAGCAATTATTTCAGTTCATCTTGCTTCACTGGAATCTGAACAATGTATTTGACTTATTTTTTCTGTCATTTATCTTTTCGTTTTCTGTCAAGCATAACTTGTATCACTTCACTCAAAGCATTCTTTTACTATTGCAATACTGTAGACAGGAGTTTCTTATGCTTACCCAAGACCCACGCAATGTTTCAAATTTTTTTCTGGAAGAATGAAGGCATACACATACAAAATATGGAAAAAGTGATGTGCTATGAATACTGTCCGGATGCACTGTATGTACATGTGATTTCTCAGTTTTTTTATTTTTAATAAATTTGCAAAAACCTGAAGTAAACTTTTTTCATGTTGTCATTAGGGGGTGTTGTGTGTAGAATTCTGAGGAAAAAAATGAATTTAATCCATTTTGGAATAAGGCTGTAACCTAAAATGAGGAAAAAGTGATGCACTGTGAATACTTTCCGGATGCACTGTACATCGGACTTCCATACAACTCGGAGTCCTGCCATGTGCAAAAGTTCGCTGACGACACTGCTATCGTGGGCTGCATCAGGAGTGGGCATCAGGAGGAGTATAGGAACCTAATCAAGGACTTTGCGCAACTCAAACCACCTACAACTGAACACCACCAAAACCAAGGAGCATGTGGTGGATTTTAGGAGGCCCTGGCCCCTCATGGTCCCCGTGATCATCAGAGGTGACTGTGTGCAGACACTGCAGACCTATAAATACCTGGAAGTGCAGCTGGATGATAAATTGGACTGGACTTCCTATACTGATGCTCTGTGAAAGAGAGGACAGAGCCGACTATACTTCCTTTGAAGGCTGGTGTCCTTCAATTTCTGCAATAAGATGTTGCAGATGTTCTATCAGACGGTTGTGGAAAGCTCCCTCTTCCAAGCGGTGGTGTGCTGGGGAGGCAGCATAAAGAAGAGGGATGCCTCACGCCTGGACAAACTGGTGAGGAAGGCAGGCTCTATTGTAAGCACGGAGTTGGACAGTTTGACATCTGTGTCAGAACAACGGGCGTTGAAAAGGCTTCTGTCAATCATGGATAGTCCACTGTATCATCTCCAGACAGAGGAGCAGCTTCAGTGACAGACTGCTGTCACTTTCCTGCTCCACTGACAGACTGAGGACATCGTTCATCCCCCACACAATGTAACTCTTCAATTTCACCCGGGGGGTAAACATTAATACTATACAAGATTATAGACTGTTATACCTGCCTCGTACTCTGCACCCTGCATTTTTTAACTTGCACTGCATTTTTATCACTATTTAGTTAATATTGTTTTTATTAGTATGCTGCTGCTGGAGTATGTAAATTTCCCCTTGGGGATTAATAAAGTATCTGTCTATCTATCTATCTATCTATACTATGCTATGGTGAATAGTTCAATGAAATAACTCCCACTTTAAAGCACCGTAAATACTTTTTAAATAGTCAAAGGAAATGTTAACCACTATAGGATACAAATATCTGTCAGTATCCAGTATATTATCCAGTTTAACTGAGTCTCACAGATGCAAAAAAATGCCTGTAATACAATTACAACTTTTAGTAGGCCTATCTATAATTTATCAAATGAACCAAACAGATCAACTAAACTACTTTTAGGCACTAACTATTCTCTCTGTTTACATTTTATGAAAGATGATTCTTCCATATAAAGAATTACACATCTGATTTGTTCCAAACATGGAATGTGACAAGAGATAAAACAGTTTTCATAGAAAAGGTTTTTGGAGCTGGGGCATTTAGACAATGTCAAGTTAATATTAGTTTATAATAATTTAAAGTTCTGAATGTAATCGTTTGTAAACCAGAATACTCACCACACATACTAATGTTTTTTGTGGAGTTACATTCTCATCAGTATTTTCAGAAGTTTCTCCTCCAGCCAACCTTTCTTGCATATTTTCACTCACCCTGAACAGCTCCACATGTAGTCGTCCCACCATCTGCAAAGAAAACATTTTTAATCATTGAATAATCAAAATGTTAACAATATGAATGCAAACACCATAAAGCTCTTCAATAAACACTGAGATACTATTCCAAATTGAAAGGATGAAAATTTTAACAATATTAATAATGTCACGTTTTAATCAGAAATATAGTCAACCAGGTAGCAGAGAGCTGTGCCAGCAAAGCAGTAGGTCCAGATGGAGTATCGCCATGACTATTGAAGGCCTGTGCATTGGAGCTGGGGACTCCTCTACAGCACATCTTCAACCTGAGTCTGGAACAGAAGAGAGTCCGAAAGCTTTGGAAAACATCATGCATCACCCCAATCCCAAAGGTATCATGTCCTGGTGAGCTGAATGACTTCAGGCCTGTCGCCATGACGTCACATGTGATAAAGACCATGGAGCAGCTGCTGCTTCACCACTTGAGGCCACAGGTCCGCCATGCCATCGAACCCCTGCAGTTCGCATACAAGGAGAAGGAGGAAGTGGAGTATGCCATCATCTACATGCTGCACAGATCCCTCTCCCACTTGGACAGAGGCAGTGGTGCAGTAAGAATTATGTTTCTGAACTTCTCTAGCGCCTTCAACACCATCCAACCTCTGCTCCTTAGGGACAAGTTGACAGAGATGAGAGTAGATTCACACCTAGTGGCATGGATTGCGAACTCTTTTACAGACAGTCCTCAGTATGTGTGTCTCGGGAACTGCAGGTCTGACATTGTGGTCAGCAGCACAGGAGCGCCGCAGGGACTGTGCTTTCTCCGGTCCTGTTCAGCATATATACATCAGACTTCCAATAAAACTCAAAGTCCTGCCATGTGCAAAAGTTCACTGACGACACTGCTATCGTGGACTGCATCAGGAGTGGGCAGGAGGAGGAGTATAGGAACCTAATCAAGGACTTTGTGGTGCAACTCAAACCACCTACAACTGAACACCAGCAAAACCAAGGAGCTGGTGGTGGATTTTAGGAGGCCCAGGCCCAAGTCCCTCATGGACCTCGTGATCATCAGAGGTGACTGTGTGCAGACAGTGCAGACCTATAAATACATGGGAGTGAAGCTGGATGATAAATTGGACTGGACTGCCAATACTGATGCTCTGTGCAAGAGAGGACAGAGCCGACTATACTTCCTTAGAAGGCTGGTGTCCTAACAATAAATCAAAATTCTACGCGTAATGGTCATAACCGGAAGGTATTTTTCTCCATTTACTATAATGGAGTTGAGCTTGAAAGCCATGGGGGCGGAGTTTTGTTACATCATCACGCCTCCCACGTAATCACGTGAACTGACTGTCAACGCAATGCATAGAAAACCAGGAAGACCTCCAAAAAGCGCTGAAGAAAACATGCATTATATAATTGAGAAGGCAGCGAAACAATAAGAAGCGAGCGAGTGATATATACTACCATATTCATGAGTGCTGCTACTTCGGAAAGAAAGCAAGGTGAAAACCTAAACTTTAAATTAAGTTCATAGACAGGCTGCCGCTGGCGTTTCTGATGCCCACGGGTAATGCGGGATACAAGTTTAATGAGAGGACGCAGGATATAAACGAGAGTTTTGATCACTTTGTAACTAAGTTAAAATTGCAGGTGAAGGGGTGTGCTTATGCAAATTACGAGAGACTGTGTTTGTGGGGGATTGACAGTTAAGGCAGGTGGGGGAGTCACATCATCATCTCCCCTTCCATTTACCTAATATCGCTCTGAGCTGAGCTCCGCGGCTAATGCCGTCTTTCGAAACAACTTTGTCACACTGCCACCAAATACGCACAGAAAAATCCACAAGTTAATACACATGCTGTCTCTAGAGTTTCTCTACACTGAATCCTCCAGGCACTACTTACAAAAGGTTACATTGACAATCGTGTTACGTTATTTTTAAAATCTTTCCTTTTCTTACCACAAGCACAGCTGAGAAGCTTCGATGCATGTGCTCCATAACGCGTTAAAAAATAATGCATTTAATCACACTTTGCATTACAAGCAAAGGGGAACTTTTGTCAATGCACGATTTCCTGGTACAGCGATTACTTGGATCAGCGCATCCCTATTCATTTTACCCTTGCACCACCTTGGTTTGAGAAGTAGTATGAAAAATTATAAGGTTAACACAGAAAAACAGATCACCAATTCAAGCTTTATGAATAATCGATTCGCCATCAATAATTGTTTTGGTAAAGCCATACTCAGTGCAATCCTCCTTCCATTTTATAATTTTTCCGCCACTAGCCATGATTAAATGAACGGTAAAAAAGTAACGGCGAAGTGAGGGTGACTTATTTAGGCAGGCATATTTATCACAGCAACACTCATGACAATGTCAATCATGTTACGTTATTATTAAAATGTTTCCTTTTCTTTTTCATCACTTCTTTAACACACTACTTCTCCGTAGGCAGGTATTTTGCTAGGTATATATATATATATATATATATATATATATATATATATATATATATATATATATAAATGACCTCCAAAGAGCGCTGAGACTTTTGATATCGTGAACGTGTCTGCAAAAACTGGGGTCTCCTGCCCAGCGAAAGTCGAGCAGCCGGCGCTCGCGCATAGCTGTGCCGGCCTTTGAGATGCTGACTGCACTTCTGCCTTAAGTCAAAGTGAGCACTTTTAATTTTTTTCATCCTCCCTGTGATATATTGCCTAGTATTAGTTCATGCCAGTAGATGGTGCTGTTTGTTTCATGAATAATTCCAATAGGTTTATGTTTCTCTTGTTTTATGTTCTTGTTGAGTAATGCATGTTTGGCGCAGTTTTTTATAATATGTAGAGTTCAGAAGAATAAACCGATTATTTTCCAGGATACATATATCAAAGTGGAATTCACTTCAATACATAATAGTGGCGACCAGGATGGGATCTCAGTGAGTAATCCGGCGTGCTACTTACTGCAAAAAGAATCATAACTTAAATTCGGAAAAATAAATAAAATATATGAATGGCATTATTAGGCCACGTTGAGGAGTTTGACATTTCAAATCCGGCCTCATGGAATTTGTATGCAGAGAGACTGAACTTTTTTCTAGAAGCTAACAAAGTAACAGACGCTGCTCAGAAGCGAGCAGTGATGCTGAGTGTGATTGGAGGTAAAACGTTTGAAATTGTTAGGTCGCTCATCTCCCCTGCTAAACCCAGTGACAGGTCGTATCAGGAAATTGTAACATTGTTAAAAAATCATTTTGCACCCACCCCCTCAGAAACAGTTCAGCATTTTCATTTTAATAGGAGGAACCAAAAACCAGATGAAAGTATTGCAGCTTACATTGCAGAACTTCGAAGGCTGTCTGAAAACTGCAATTTTGGTAACAGTTTGGATTCCTTGCTGAGAGACAGACTTGTATGCGGGGTCAGAGATGAGGCTCTTCAGAAAATTAAATTTAACCTTTGCCTTAGCTCAGGAAGAAGCACTTGCATATGAGGCTGCATCAGTTAATTCAAAAGAAATACAGGAATCATTTATTAAATTGTGCACATCAGACACCCATCAGTTGCAAAATAAAAACTCAAAAGCAAAGTCTTATTTCTTACACTCAGACATTTTGGACTCCACTCAAGGAAATTGTAATAGTTGTGGGGGGAATCACAGACGTGACGTTTGTCGTTTCAGAGAAGCTGTGTGTCATAAATGTAAGCGTCGTGGGCATCTACAGAGAGTATGTCGCCAGGGGGCTTATCCAGTGAAAGGCAAGCCAGCAAGTGCAAGTTCATCTCACAAAGTAGAACAAAGAGGCAGTGCAGCTGCAGAGAGTTTTGAAGATGGATGTGATACAAGTGTCTATTCTGCAAAAATCATCAACAGTGTGGGAGATTGTACAACCAGACATAAGACATATACTCTTGTCACATTACAAGGAGTGCCATGCAGGATGGAAGTGGACTCAGTATGTGAGTATTCCTTAATCTCAGAGGAGACCTACCACACATTATGGCCAAGGAATGCTCCTCCTATTGTACCCTGTGATATTCAACTTGTGGATTATAACAAACAAAATGTTACCGTGTTGGGTGCCTGCTCAGTAAAGGTACATTATAGGAAGGACAGGGGTTATTTACGCCTTATTATTGTTAAGGGACAAAAGGCCAGTCTACTTGGTGGAGAGTGGTTTAATCCCTTAGGTATTCAGTTAACAGGAATACACAGCCTTGCCCCAGACCCAATACAGTCAGTCCTGAACGATTTTAGTTGTGTGTTTGAAGAGGGTTTGGGCAAATTTAAGGGTGCACCAGTTGTTTTTCAGTTGGACCCCAATGTAGCACCCATACGTTTAAAACCAAGACCTGTTGCTTTTGCTCTCCGCCCCAAAATAGAAATAGAGCTCGACCGTCTAGTGAAGCAGGGTGCACTAGTTTCAGTAACTCATCCCATTTGGGCCACTCCTATTGTTCCTGTATTAAAACCAAATGGTGAGGTTCGAATATGTGCTGACTACAAATCCACAATTAATAAGGCATTACAGGAGCACCCATACCAGATTCCATCCATCAATCAGATACTTACTACATTAGCAAAAGGAAGAGTTTTTGCAAAACTAGACCTGGCACAAGCATATCAACAATTGCCAGTGGATGATGCAGCTGCTGATGCACAGACCATAATTACTCACAAAGGTGCATTCAGAGTTACTCGCCTGCAGTATGGGGTTTGTACTGCTCCAGGGATTTTTCAGAAATTGATGGATGACATCCTTTCACGCTTTCTGGGAGTGGTTCCTTATTTTGATGATATTTTAATTGGAGCAGAGACTGTGCAAGCCTTAGCTGAAAAGCTGTGTTTAGTACTACAACGATTTGCAGATGTAGGCTTGAGGCTAAAAAAAGACAAATGTGTATTTGGTGTACCAAGTGTAGAGTTCCTAGGGTTCAGAGTTGATGCTGAAGGAATTCATCCAACTACCACAAAAGTTAAAGCGATCCATGAGGCTCCAACACCAAGTAATAAACAGGAGCTGCAAGCATTTCTGGGACTGCTAAACTTTTATCATTCATTTCTAAAAGATAAGGCCACTGTGGCAGAGCCACTTCACAGACTGTTGGATAAAAATACCGTTTGGAAATGGTCCGACACCCATGAGACAGCTTTCAATGAAGTAAAAAAGTTGCTATCATCAGACAGTATTTTAGTGCATTATGACTTGGAGAAACCACTTAATTTCACCTGTGATGCTTCCCCCTATGGAGTAGGAGCTGTTCTGAGCCACACAGTAAGTGGTGGTCATGAAGCTCCAATTGCATATTACTCGAGGACTATGACCAATACAGAAAGAAATTATTCACAAATTGATAAAGAAGCACTGGGTATCATTGCAGGAGTTAAAAAATTTCATGATTACCTATATGGTAGGAGTTTTACAATCATCACAGACCACAAACCATTATTGGGGCTGTTTAAGGGAAATGGGCTTACACCACAAATAATTTCACCTCGCATGCTCAGGTGGTCATTACTGTTAAATGCATATGACTATGAACTTCAGTATGCCCAGGAAAAAATTAATAATGCGGATGCATTAAGCCGTTTACCCCTCAGGACCCCAGAATTTGAAATTCCTCCAGTATCGGAAGTTCTTATGCTAGAATCTATCTCCAGACCCCCTTTGCAGGCATCTGATATTGCATGCATGACGACAGCGGATCCAGTGTTAGCCCGTGTACTGAACTGGGTGTGGAAGGGGTGGCCGAAAGAAAAATTAGGGGAGGACTTCAAGCCATTTGAAAGGCGTCAGCATGAGCTGTCTTCATACAGGGGATGTCTTCTTTGGGGAAACAGAGTAATAATTCCACAGAAGGCACAAACTTTAGTGCTCGCTGCTCTACATGAAGGTCATCCTGGTATGGTAAATATGAAAGCACTTGCCAGAAGCTATGTGTGGTGACTACAGGATATAGTCCAGCAGAACTATTGATGAACAGGAAACTTAAAACATGCTTAGATCGTCTCCACCCAGATCTAGTGTCAGATTTGCAAAGAAAGAAGGAGTCGCAGTTTTGTAAAGTTACACACAGTCCAACACGGCAGTTTAAAGCAGGGGATAGTGTGTTTGCAAGAAATTATGCAACAGGGCCTCGGTGGATGCCAGCAATGGTAGTGAGAGCTATGGGGTCAGTATCTTACAAGGTTAAGACAGATGATGGCCGAATATTTATGAGACACATCGACCAACATAGAGGGCGAGTAATTAACTCAATGCCTCAAGAGACTGAGAGCCACTTGGAAAATCATGAGGAGTGCAATAACACACAGCCAGCTACGCCCCAACAATCAGATGATGATAATTCCATGACACCTGATCAGATTCAGGAGCCCACTGAAGTTACCCCAAATGAGGGCCTGTCAGATGTTGAACTTGAGCATCCTAAAAGAATAACTCGCCAGCCAGCTTATCTAAAGGATTATGTTATCTAGGGGGGAGGAATGTGATATATTGCCTAGTATTAGTTCATGCCAGTAGATGGCGCTGTTTGTTTCATGAATAATTCCAATAGGTTTTGTTTCTCTTGTTTTATGTTCTTGTTGATTAATGCATGTTTGGCGCAGTTTTTTATAATATGTAGAGTTCAGAAGAATAAACCGATTATTTTCCAGAATATATATATCAAAGTGGAATTCACTTCAATACATAATACTCCCCATGAGCTATAGACCAGACAAGTGCAAACATGGGACTCCTTTTCTACACCGCGGCAAACTAATATTAAGGTGATTCGCACTTTCTTTTCAACGTATACGATTATGAGGTTGTCAGCTCGGATTATGAAGACACGCACACGAGTGGAGGACTGACAGTGCCATCACAGCCGATTAATGCCAGGGACGTCTCACCAGTCTACACAAGACCCACCGCGACTGTCCCCAAAAGGCGATCATAACATCAGCGAACACATCTCTCTATACTATACAGTATAAAAGAAAAAGGAAACTTTCCTTTCTTTACACCTTTTATCCCAAACCAAAGCCTTTCTCTCTTAACACTGCAGAGGACACAAAACTAATTTTCTTTAATTGCTGGTAATGCCGGTAAGGCACATTACCAGAGGCAGAAATTTGAACGTTCACATAGAAAATGTAATTTCTATACCATACCCGTCGTGTAGCGCCTTTCAAAAGGGATCTACTACCGAGAGATGATCCATATACATTTTAGCTGCTCTTAGTACTACTTACCTGTTGTGTTACACAGTCTTTAAAATGTAGTTTACCCGCAACCACTCCAGTAGTGCTCAATCTACCTGTACTTCTTAAAACGTTAATGTTTTACTGTTTAATAACTTATAGACTATATTTTATTATTTTTCCCTTGCGCTCAGTGACCAAAGCTATACACACACACATATAGACACATACATATATATACACATATATATATACCTGTGTGTATGTTTGTGTATATATATATATATATATACACACACATATATAATTTGTGTGTGTGTATGTATGTATGTGTGTATATATCATGTAGATAGGTATGTATATATATGTCTATATGTACTGTATATATATATATATATATATAGATATGTATATATGTATATAGCTATGAAGATATGTATGTGTATATATATATATATATATATATATATATATATATACATACATACATACATACATATATATATATATATACATATATATGTAGACTCAAACCCATTATGACAGCAGCAATCCAAGCTGTGAGAAAACAGTAAAAAGGAGGCGTGTCAGACGGCGTGGTACATTTTCTGATGCAGCTAGACGAAAACAACTTCGTGACGCTGCTGCCAAATACACAAAACAATTTGACAATCGTGTTACATTATTTTTAAAATGTTTCCTTTTATTTTTCATAACTTCTTTAACACATGACATCGCTATGGCGCTGGTATTTTACTATATATATATATATATATATATATATATATATATATATATATATATATATATATATATATCACAGCAACACTCATAACAGTGACAAAACAATTAAATTGACAATCATGTTACGTTATTTTCAAAATGTTTCCTTTTGTTTCTCTTTCCTTCTTTAACACACTACTTCTCCGCTGCCAAGCTGGTATTTTGCTATATATATATATAGATATATATAGATATATATATAGATATATATATAGATATATATATAGATATATATATATATATATATAAATATGAGAACAACACTCATATCAATGACAAAACAATTACATTAACAATCATGTTACGTTATTTTTAAATTTTTTCCTTTTCTTTTTCATACCTTCTTTAACACACTACTTCTCCGCTGCAAAGCGCGGGTATTCTGCTAGTCTAATTATATGCAGATGACATGGTACTGTATATATCAGACCAAGAAAATTCTGTGCCTGCAGTCTTAGCAGCACTCAACAATTTCAAAAGATCTCTGGTCTCAGAATTAATCTGAATAAAAGTGTACTCTTTCCAGTGAACTCTCAAGCATATAATATTAGATTAGATACCCTACCTTTTATCATTGCAGAACAGTTTAAATACCTCGGGGTACACATTACAAGTACAGTGGGATGCAAAAGTTTGGGCAACCTTGTTAATAGTCATTATTTTCCTGTATAAATCGTTGGTTGTTACGATAAAACATGTCAGTTAAATATATCATATATGAGACACAGACAGTGATATTTGAGAAGTGAAATGAAGTTTATTGGATTTACAGAAAGTGTGCAATAATTGTTCAAACAAAATCAGGCAGGTGCATAAATTTGGGCACCACAAAAAAGAAATGAAATCAATATTTAGTAGATCCACCTTTTGTAGAAATTACAGCCTCTAAACGCTTCCTGTAGGTTCCAATGAGAGTCTGGATTGTGGTTGAAGGTATTTTGGACCATTTCTCTTTACAAAACATCTCTAGTTCATTTAGGTTTGATGGCTTCCGAGCATGGACAGCTCTCTTTAACTCACACCACAGATTTTCAATTATATTTATGTCTGGGGACTGAGATGGCCATTCCAGAATGTTGTACTTGTTCCTCTGCATGAATGCCTTAGAGGATTTTGAGCAGTGTTTCGGGTCGTTGTCTTGTTGAAAGATCCAGCCCTGGCGCAGCTAAAGCTTTGTCACTGATTCCTGGACATTGGTCTCCAGAATCTGCTGATACTGAGTGGAATCCATGCGTCCCTCAACTTTGACAAGATTCCCAGTCCCTGCATTGGGCACACAGCCCCACAGCATGATGGAACCACCACCATATTTTACTGTAGGTAGCAGGTGTTTTTCTTGGAATGCTGTGTTCTTTTTCCTCCATGCATAACGCCCCTTGTTATGCCCAAATAACTCAATTTTAGTTTCATCAGTACACAGCACCTTATTCCAAAATGAAGCTGGCTTGTCCAAATGTGCTTGAGCATACCTCAAGCGGCTCTGTTTGTGCTGTGGGCGGAGAAAAGGCTTCCTCTGCATCACTCTCGCATACAGCAACTCCTTGTGTAAAGTGCACTGAATGGTTGAACGATGCACAGTGACTCCATCTGCTGCAAGATGATGTAGTAGGTCTTTGGTGCTGGTCTGTGGGTTGACTCTGACTGTTCTCACCATTCGTCGCTTCTGTCTATCTGAAATCTTTCTTGGTCTGCCACTTCGAGCCTTAACTTAAACCGAGCCTGTGGTCTTCCATTTCCTTAATATGTTCCTAACTGTGGAAACAGACAGCTTAAATCTCTGGGACAGCTTTCTGTATCCTTCCCCTAAACCATGATGGTGAACAATCTTTGTCTTCAGGTCATTTGAGAGTTGTTTTGTGACCCCCATGTTGCTACTCATCAGAGAAAATTAAAGGAGGAGGGAAACTTACAATTGACCCCCTTAAATACTCTTTCTCATTATAGGATTCACCTGTGTATGTAGGTCAGGGGTCACTGAGCTTACCAAGCCAATTTGAGTTCCAATAATTAGTTCTAAAAGTTTTGGAATCAATAAAATGACAACGGTGCCCAAATTTATGCACCTGCCTGATTTTGTTTGAACAATTATTGCACACTTTCTGTAAATCCAATAAACTTCATTTCATTTCTCAAATATCACTGTGTGTGTCTCCTATATGATATATTTAACTGACATTTTTTATCGTAACAACCAACGATTTATACAGGAAAATAATGACTATTAACAAGGTTGCCCAAACTTTTGCATCCCACTGTAAACATAAAGCTCTATATCAACAAAATTTCACCGTCTGCATGGAAAAAATTAAACAAGACTTGCATAGATGGTCAACCCTTCATCTCACACTAGCTGGAAGAATTAACACTGTTAAGATGAATATTCTTCCTAAACTCCTTTTTTATTTCAAAACATCCCAATATACATTAATAAATCATTCTTTAGGCAATTAGATTCAACAATAACCTCATTTATTTGGAATTCAAAACATCCACGCATCAAAAGAGCGACCTTAGAAAGACAAAAGGCAGAAGGCGGCATGGCTCTACCTAACTTCCAGTTTTATTACTGGGCAACAAATAATAGGCGATAAGAACCTGGACACAAATAGAAGAACATACACAGGCTTGAACCGCAATAGAAGTAAAACCCTGCAGTACTTCTTTGTACTCCTTGCTCTGTGCTCCAATAAACACATGCTATCGGCAATATACAAATAACCCAATTGTGCTCAACTCACTTAGAATCTGGAACCAATGTAGAAAGCATTTTAAGATGGAGAAGCTTCTATCTGTGGCACCTCTGCAAGAGAACCACCTCTTACAACCTTCACAAACATATGCAGTTTTTAATATCTGGAAAAAATTTGGAATTAACTTGCTTAGAGATCTTTGTATAGACGTATTTGCATCCTATGAACAATTACATTCCAAATTTAACATTCCAGCTACACATTTCTTTCACTATCTTCAAATCAGAAACTTTGTTAAACAAAACTTTCCAAATTTTCCTCATCTTGCACCCTCATCCATGCTAGAAAAAATATTGCTCAATTTCAAGGACTTAGACTCCATCTCTACAATATATAAAATCATTTTACAATCCCTCCCTTTCAAAGATCCAAGAGGACACTGGGAAAAAGATCTCTCAATTAATGTATCAGAAAAAGAGTGGAAAGTAGCAATGCAGAGAATTCACTCGAGCTTCATATGCACAAAGCATACAATTATACAACTTAAAATTCTATATCGAGCACATCTGTCTCGACTAAAACTCTCCAAAATGTTTCCAGGGCATGATCCAAACTGCGAACATTGCAACCAAGCCCCAGCCTCACTAGGTCACATGTTCTGGGCCTGCACCAAATTAACATCATTCTGGACAAAAATTTTTAATTACCTTTCAGATAGCCTTGGACTCACAATCCCTCCTAACCCATTAACAGCTGTGTTTGGTGTTCTTCCAGATGGGTTTAAAGTGGAGAAAGACAAACAAATTGTGATTGCACTCACTACACTTTTGGCACGCAGACTTATTCTGATAAAATGGAAGAATCCAAACTCTCCTCTTAAGTCAGTGGGAAACCGATGTGTTATATTATTTGAAGTTGGAAAAAATCAAATACTCAGAGGATCGGTACAGACTTTTTTCAAAACATGGCAGGATCTAATCAGTAATATTTTAAAATAAGTTCATAAAGCACAAAGAATTTATTAATTTAGGTATGTTTACAAGCCGTTTAGCTTGCTCTCTCTTTAAGGGGTGGGGATCGATCTGTTCTTAACTTAATTTTTCTTTTTGTAAAAACTTGATTGCTTTGTATGGATTGTAATAAAATTAAAAAAAAAAAAAAAAGAAAAAGACAGTACTGCTGCAATAAATTATTTTATCAAAGGTCGCACATAGTGCTGCAAGCATTTTGCGTGAGGAATGAACAATCACTGCGCCACCATGTTCCAATGTTTAATAACATGCTTTAACTCCTATCATCATGAAAAAGATATCAAGTATACATCTCAGTATTTTAATTATTCAGAAAGCTGTAATATTACGAATGTAATGGATTCTGTGTCCTGTCAGAGGAAAAGAAAGAGCGGAAGCACGTAGTTATTCACACACATAGAACAACACATACAAAACAAGGCATTTAACGTGCTACATAAGTTACGATGGTATTTGAGAAACTAGTAAATTAAACATTTTAAAGATAAACTATGTGATTAAAGTGGAAATTTTGAGATTAAAGTTCACATTTCATGCTTTTTTTCCCCACCGTGTGCCTTTTTTTTCTCTGTACCCTAATAAGCTTTCATATGGCACTCGGACAGTGGGCTACGACTCGCCTTTTCACGGCCTTTTCGGGTACTATGCAACTTTGTGAACTTGAGCTTTCGAGTTTCTCCAACACTATGTCAGTAGTACATATAGACAGCAAAAGAGGTGTGAATTTGATTGATGACTTTAAGCCCCGCCCCAAATATGATGGATGACATTAGGCCCCGTCCCAAAATATGATTTATGAAATATGAAAATATGAAATATGAAAATATGAATATATAAAAATATGATTTATGAAAATATGAAAATATAAATATATGAAAATATAATTTATGTAAATATAAAACTATAAAAGTATGAAAATGTATTTATAAGCTATAAACTTAGGACACGTGGGTTTATTTTATAAACATTAGGTTTAAAATAAATATTGTGAAATTAAATATACACTTATCTTGCAGTCATAGCTATGCCTATGTGTAACTTTCTGAAAATATTCACACCCCCCGCGCTTATAAACTCACGACCTCATTTTATAAACATTAGATTCAAAATTAATATTAATTAATTAAATACAGTACACACATTTCTTACCATCATAGCTATGTGTAAACTTTCTGAAAATATTCACAGACCCGCGCTAAGATATAAACTCACGGCCACATTTTATAAGCACTAGATTCAAAACTGATATTATAAAATTAAATATACACTTATCCTGCGTGCAAAGCGCATATGTACGACTACATAAAAACGCTATAAAATATTCACACAACCGCTCTAAGTTATAAACTAATAGTAAGAAAATAAATATACTGTAATATCCCTTCCCAGAGAGGCAAGTGGTAGTAAATTATCAAATAAAAGAAATAATCAATGGTTTTTATTCACTTTCCTTCTTACTTCAACAAGCTGACAACCACAACATAGTCAGGACAAAGAAAAACACGCACCACTAAAAACCCTACCCCCATACAAGAAAATAAATATACAATTTTCTAAAAACGATATGGACTCTCTGCTCTAAGTTGTAAGATCACGGCACAGCCATATCTAAAAGCGATTTTCACCCCCCTCTAAGTTATAAGTTCACGACAAGCGTCATTATCTTTCCTACACAGCCATAACTGAAATATTCAACTCCTCAAACCAGACTAAGTTGTATGATCACGACACAGCCATAACTAAAAACGATTTTCACTCCCCCCTCTAAGTTATAAGTTCACGACAAGTGTCTTTATTTGATAAGCACTTATCTTTCCTGCACAGCCATAACTAAAATGATGTTCACCCCCAGCCACCTCAAACCAAACTAAGATCACGGCACAGCCATAACTAAAAGCGATTTTCACTCTCCCCTCTAAGTTATAAACTAATAGTAAGAAAATAATTATACAATTTTCTAAAAACGTTATAAGCTGCATTAGAATGAAAAGCAAGAATATACATGGCCACTCCTAATGCCTGCGCGCCTCTTTGTAAATTTCACCGGTTCAAAAAGACTCGTTTTTCAATTACATTACCTCGAATCGAATGCCAAATATGATCGATCACGGCCTGTCTCTCCCCACAGGGAGTCGGCGCCTTTCATGTTATCAATTAACAAAAGTCTTAATCTAATTTAATTAAACGTGTTCTATTTTTTTTATATCATAAAGTAAAATATTTATTCTCACCCCGAATTAAATCGATTAAGAATATATACACTCCTTCTGATTTTTACTAAAATTCTTAACACGCTTTTCAGCACTGTCTCTGCGAACACCCCACTAAAATTAAATATACCATTTTCTAAAAACGATAGGGACTCTCTGCTCTAAGTTATAAGTTAACAACACGCGTCTTTATTTGACAAGCACTTATCTTTCCTGCACAGCCATAACTAAAATGATGTTCACCCCAGCCACCTCAAACCAAACTAAGATCACGGCACAGCCATAACCAAAAGTGATTTTCACTCACCCTCTAAGTTATAAGTTCACAACAAGAGTCTTTATCTTTCCTGCACAGCCATAACTAAAATGCTATTTACCCCCAGCCCCCTCAAACTAAGTTATAACTAAAAACTATTTTCACTTTCCCTCTAAGTTATAAGTTCACCACAAGCGTCTTTATTTGATTAGCACTAGATTCAAAACTAATATTAAATATACAGTACACTTATCCTGCATGTAAAGCCATGCATATGTGTGACTTTCTAAAAAATATTCACTCCTAAAGTTCTAAGTTATAAACTCACCATACACGGCCTCTTTTTATAAACTTTAAGAAATTAGATACAGTATATACACGTCTTGCCGTTATACTGTAGCTATGTGTAACCTTCTGAAAATATTCACAGAATATGAATGGTGAACTGGGTACTATGTAGACCAGCGGTGGAAAAGATACTCGGCAGAATGTTTGGTAAAATGATGTTACTGTCAAGTAGTACAGTTATGAATGTGATTTGCAAGGGTGAGAAAAATATTGTCTTTGACAAAATTGCCGTCAGAATTGCATTGAGCAGGAGTAACTGTACTACTTGACAGTAACATCATTTTACCAAACATTCTGCCGAGTATCTTTTCCACCGCTGGTCTACATAGTACCCAGTTCTAAATTGTACAACTGTAGGATTGTAAACTACACATAGAGGTGCCATATCTCGTGAGGTGTAGTGCCAGAGCGTTAATCTTTTAATCTGATAAACAGACTGGGATGGGTATGTTACTGTACTCATTGACTATTTGTGAAATTAGCTTCATTAGGTTCTGAAAAGAAATGCACTCAATATATGTATAAAAGAAAAACATCGCTGAACTTCCGTTATTCAAGTGTCGTATTTCTAGGCCTAGCTGCCGTGTGGTGTGGCTTTTAATTATTTATTTATGTCATGCACAAATCTATCTAAAAGGCGCCAGCAATGTTTTTTAAGATTTACAGATTATTTTCCTGCTCTGTTGTTATGCATGCGAGTTGCCTCCATCAAGTGTCTCTCACCTCTCCACACCAACCAGATTGCCGTGTTAACGGCCACTTCCCTCTCATGCAGGCAAGCAGAAACCGGCTGGATAAGAGTGTGCACCTTACATTTGGAACAGAGGACATGAAGTAACCATGCAGAGGTGGAGGGAGAAGGGATTTTCTGTTTCCAGTGGAACAGCAGAGGAGAGGCAAATCGTTCCATTAACAGGAATGGGCTACAGTTTGCTTGGTGGATGTGAAAATGCTATGATATTGGCCGAAAGAAGAAGCACTAACTGACCGCTCTGCAGTCTGGCAACCTTGTACTAGGAGCAAGTTGGAAGGCCGTTGTGTGTATGTCAGGAACAGGACATCAGCAGCAATGCATTGTATATGACTGGGAAGCAGCACCTGTCATTAAGGCTGTCTACTCACTTACAGCAGAGATAAACGTGTCCCTGCTTCATCATCCTCCTTCACGCATACTTTCTCTAACTCTCTCTCAGGATGAACATGGGATGTTGTCAAAGCTCGGAGGAAAAGGAGGCCGCTCGGCGTTCTCGCAGAATCGACCGACACCTGCGCTCTGAGAGTCAGCGGCAATGCCGTGAGATCAAGCTTCTTCTCCTTGGCACCAGCAATTCAGGAAAAAGCACTATAGTGAAGCATATGAAGATAATCCACAATGGTGGCTTTAACTTGGAGGCCTGCAAGGAGTACAAGCCCTTGACTCCCTGACAAGAATCATAAGAGCCCTGGCAACCCTCAAATTTGAGATTCACAACCCTGACAGAGCCTATGATGCTGTTTGCACTGACTGGTCCTGCTGAGAGCAAAGGGGTTCATGAAGAGGCTCTGGGGTTGACCCAGGTTTCCAAGAGTGCTTCTGTTGCTCCAATGAATGCCACTTGGAGGATAACACGGCTTACTATCTTAATGACCTTGATCGCATTTCTGCGGTTGACTATATCCCCAACCATTGAAGACATTCTCCAGTCCTGAGACATGACAACGGGGATCGTAGAAAACAAGTTTACCTTTAAAGAGCTGACATTCAAAATGGTAGACGTGGGTGGACAGTGCTCCGAACGAAAAAGTGGGTTCACTGTTTTGAAGGGGTCAGTGGCTATCACCTTAAGCTGTATGCCGATAATCAAACGGTAAGTACAATGGCTTTCATTTGTTTATCCTGGGTGTCTCACCAACTTCCTCCTGACAAAACTCAGACTGCTTGAAGAGCAAAATTTCCAGTAAATGCAGATAGTTTAGTGGAGGCCCACAGTGACAAAGCTTTGGGACAGGGCTTTCTATATTTTTCCCTGACTTTACATGATACACTAGAACTTCTGATTCCCCAGGTACTTTTGGCATGCTACATAATGCAGAAGGCAAAAACATCTGATTAGCATCAAATTTTCTTTACACCAAGGTTGTACGCATTTAGCTCGGATTGATTAATCCGGGAAAGGAAATTTTAGGCTTGCTCAGACTGAATCTGGGTGTAATATGAAAACAGTATTAATAAACAGTGGCTTGGGTTTTCTTTATCAGGATCATTTGAATAAGCCACAACCATCCATACATTTTCAGGATGTGGTATCAGAACCTGTTCCTGCAGTTTTGGGGAAAACTATTCTAAATCAGACTTACATTGCATAAACATAACCAACATGTGGAGGACCCAACCTTTTAAGTACATACGTTCATTTGTGAACATGATTAATTCAAGGCCAGCGTCAGGCATAAGGTCTGGCATGCCACCTACTATATTTAGGGCTCCTGGCATTGCAGGAAACAGGGCCAATTTAGAGCTCGTAATTAACCAGATTTACATGTTTTTGTGAAAAACCAGCAGAAAGCCCATGTGGCTAGAGAGAGAACATGTAAACATTATACAAATAGGGCAGTACTGCTACCTTCTTTCCCCCATGGTTAGACTTCAAAAAATTCACTTTCCTCAACATGGTAAAAGTGCACAAACTGACATATTTACAGTCAACAAGATTTAAGAGAGACTCTGATACATTTTATAAATCCATCATTTGTTTTTTGGCTAAATGTTATCAATGCAGAATGGCCGCTGTATTGGTAAATTGTTATTTTATGCATATTTTAATCTGGGCCATTTTGCAAATTTTCGTTTAATCCCTTTAACATTCCACACTTTTTTAATGTGGGCTTCCCTTAATGCATGGCAAAAATTACAACCAGGATCCTGTAGCATTTGAAAGTGTTACTACATCTGTAGTGGCCATAATTTGTAATACTTTGTAATACCTTGTTGACCTGAATATGGCATTCTCTCAGATCTATTCGGTGGTTTGCCAGAATTGTGCTAATTAGAGATATTATTAGGATAAGATGACAATTACCACCAAAAATATAGTGTACTTTAAACATAACATTTAAGACATATCTTCTTAGAGACAGAAAATGCTATGTTAAAGAAAGGTTAAAAGTAAATAAAGTGTTAAAGCTTAGGCACCAAAATGTGACCAATAACATACAATCCAGCAAAAGGATGGAGTGATAATAGCTTGAATCTAAATGACAATGCATTTAGGGTTAAATTGTTATTTACTAACAATGAGGCGGGCATTTCCCTAAAGCCTGACCACACCAACAGAGAGACAGTAAGCATGCCATTAACTGTATAGTGCACTGCAGCATGGGGTTGTCAAAAGCCGTCACACGCCACGGTAATGTAGAAAAGGCGTGGCTTTACAGTTGGGGTGCACACGTTCTGTACATTTTTTGTTTTAACATTTCGCTTTATGCCTCTAGTGATTTTTTGTGACTTCAGCATTATAGGGTCAAGTTGAATATGAATGATATCAATTGGAAAGGGCTTAAATCATGTAAACGTTATGTTTTACCGAGAGATCGTTTCTTAGGTAGCCACGTGTATTTTAAAGTTGATATAAATGGGTATACATGCAAACCATATGAAACTAGATCAATTTTGACATTTACACGATTAACGCGGCTGAAATACAGTATCGGAAAGAGCTGTGTTTGTACTCGGCATATAAATAACTTTTTACCAAGTACCATAGACAGCGAGAAACCGCTGTGCTCAACGTGGAGGTTTTTAATAACTTTTCTCGCGAGCTTTTAAAGTTCATTGTGCATTTTGGTATATAAGACAGAATCGTTAGTAGGAAGTAGTTCATCTAATAATATTGTTCTTAGACAATAGGTATTTAAAAATTAAGGCTTTGACATTTAGCCGATTAACGAGTTAACAAAGAGCAGGGTCTTATGAATTTTAAAAGGCATCTTATATTCTCAAACCCCTTTGAATGATGTAGGGTTGATTTAATAATCGTATGATTTTCCGATTTCATTAAATAAAAAGCATGAATTGTTAAAATAAATATTTTAACACTAAAGTTTGTTTCCCAAGCGTTTAAAATTGGCGGTCAAATGTGTTAGCCTTGCAGGGGGCTTTGTGGTTCTTGCTATTGATCAACTGAAGTTTAACACCAGAGGTATCCATGTTCTGTGAAAGAAAGTTTGTTCCCCATTTAAAATTGGTGGCCAAATGTGGTTGCATGGCAGGGTGCTTCGTGGTTCTCGCTATTGATCAACTGAAGTTTAATACCAGAGGTATCCATGTTCTGTGAAAGAAAGTTTATTTCCCCGGATTTATAAAAGGAGGCACACTTGCGAGTAAGTGAATATTTCACTTTATAGAGTTTTTAAGTCTTTTTGTCTTTTAAGTCGTTTTTATGTCTTTTAAATTTTTGAGACAGTTACAGCTACGCAGAACTATGCATGACTAAAAAGCATGAAAAGTGTTTAAAAATGAGGTCGTGTGTCGTGAGTTTATATCTTAGCGCGGGTCTGTGAATATTTTCAGAAGGTTACACATAGCTACAGTATAACGGCAAGACGTGTATATACTGTATCTAATTTCTTAAAGTTTATAAAAAGAGGCCGTGTATGGTGAGTTTATAACTTAGAACTTTAGGAGTGAATATTTTTTAGAAAGTCACACATATGCATGGCTTTACATGCAGGATAAGTGTACTGTATATTTAATATTAGTTTTGAATCTAGTGCTAATCAAATAAAGACGCTTGTGGTGAACTTATAACTTAGAGGGAAAGTGAAAATAGTTTTTAGTTATAACTTAGTTTGAGGGGGCTGGGGGTGAATAGCATTTTATTTATGGCTGTGCAAGAAAGATTAAGACTCTTGTTGTGAACTTATAACTTAGAGGGGGAGTGAAAATCTCTTTTAGTTATGGCTGTGCCGTGATCTTAGTTTGGTTTGAGGTGGCTGGGGTGAACATCATTTTAGTTATGGTTGTGCAGGAAAGATAAGTGCTTGTCAAATAAAGACGCGTGTCGTTAACTTATAACTTAGAGCAGAGAGTCCCTATCGTTTTTAGAAAATTGTATATTTAATTTTAGTGGGGTGTTCGCAGAGACAGTGCTGAAAAGCGTGTTAAGAATTTTAGTAAAAATCAGAAGGAGTGTACAGTATATATTCTTAATCGCTTTGATTCGGGGTGAGAATAAATATTTTACTTTATGATATAAAAAAAAATGGAACACATTTAATTAAATTAGATTAAGACTTTTGTTAATTGATAACATGAAAGGCGGCGACTCCCTGTGGGGAGAGACAGGCCGTGATCGATCATATTTGGCGCATTCCGAAGGGGGAGCTACGTAATTGAAAAACGAGTCTTTTTGAACCGGTGAAATTTACAAAGAGGCGCGCAGGCATTAGGAGTGGCCATGTATTTTCTTGCTTTTCATTGTAATGCAGCTTATAACGATTTTAGAAAATTGTATATTTATTTTCTTACTATTAGTTTATAACTTAGAGGGGAGAGTGAAAACCGTTTTTAGTTAAGGCTGTGTCGTGATCTTACAACTTAGTCTGGTTTGAGGGGGTGAATATTTCAGTTATGGCTGTGTAGGAAAGATAAAGACGCTTGTCATGACCTTATAACTTGGGGTGAAAATTGCTTTTAGATATGGCTGGGCCGTGATCTTACAACTTAGAGCAGAGAGTCCATATCGTTTTTAGAAAATTGTATATTTATTTTCTTGTATAGGTGTAGGGTTTTTAGTGGTGCGTGTTTTTCTTTGTCCTGACTACGTTGTGGTTGTCAGCTTGTTGAAGTAAGAAGGAAAGTGAATAAAAACCATTGATTAGTTCTTTTATTTGATAATTTACTACCACTTGCCCCTTTGGGAAGGGATATTACAGTATATTTATTTTCTTACTATTAGTTTATAACTTAGAGCGGTGGTGTGAATATTTTATAGCGTTTTTATGTAGTCGTACATATGCGTGGCTTTGCACGCAGGATAAGTGTATATTTAATTTTATAATATCAGTTTTGAATCTAGTGCTTATAAAATGTGGCCGTGAGTTTATATCTTAGCGCGGGTCTGTGAATATTTTCAGAAAGTTTACACATAGCTATGATGGTAAGACATGTGTGTACTGTATTTAATTAATATTAATTTTAAATCTAATGTTTATAAAATGAGGTCGTGAGTTTATAAGCGCGGGGGTGTGAATATTTTCAGAAAGTTACACATAGTCATAGCTATGACTGCAAGATAAGTGTATATTTAATTTCACAATATTAATTTTGAACCTAATGTTTATAAAATAAATCCACGTGTCCTAAGTTTATAGATTATAAATACAATTTCATACTTTTATAGTTTCATATTTACATAAATTATATTTTCATATTTTATATTTTCATAAATCATATTTTTATATATTCATATTTTCATATTTCATAAATCATATTTTGGGGCGGGGCTTAATGTCATCAATCATATTTGGGGGCGGGGCTTAAAGTCATCAATCAAATTCACACCTCTTTTGACACTTGCTGTCTATATGTACTACTACTTATGTCACTCATTCAAGTTCCTTTTGTTTTTTATACCACTGTTTAAACCAGCAAATAGTATGTTTTTCCTTGCCTCCACTTGGTATTCGCTGAAATTCTTCTATTTCCCCCCATGCTTTTGCCATTGCCTTTTCACAGAACGCCGAGCTTAAGAACTATTTATATTGATTTGCATATTCAAAGAGGTGTAATACAGGGAGGAGTTTAGGGAGTGGCAGCAGGTGCATGCATGTGCGTTACTTTTGACGCTGACAGGGATTTATGGAGCGGAAGAACGCGGAAGTTGACAAACGCACAGATTAATGCATCTGGATTTTTTCGTGTATATGAACATTTCCGCTTTTATCCTTACGCCATGTTTTAGTGTGAATTCTACGTACTGCGTTATGCACGAGGCCCCAGGACTCTAAAGACTTAGACCGTCGTCCTTTTGCATAGATATTGGGAGCGCCACACACCCCTTTCCAAGCAACCTAATGGCCCCTCATGCTCTCCAAATCCGTCTACTGACTTCATAGGAAGAGTCACCAGACATGTGACGTGGTTAATATTCCCTCTGCAGACAGACACACTTCTGATGGCTGTGACTAAGATGTCATTAAAGGCCTGGGTCTTATTTTTTCTTTTATCCAGGGCACTTGCCAACTCCTCGCTCAGTCTCTTGATAGCCCTGATTAGAGCCTCCATTTAACTTCACGAAATCAAAGCACCATCAGCAAAGTCAAGACCAGTGAATCTTTCATCACCAATAGATACCCCACAGCTGCTGGAGCCCACGACCTTGCCCAACAACCAGTCCATGCAAGCACTAAACAGAGTAGAAGCAAGAACATACCCCTGATGAACCCCAGAATCAAATGGGAAAAACAGGTTCTGCCTCTACTCTGCACAGCACTCAAAGTACCAGTGTACAGGCCGCCCATGATATCCAGCAACTTCGAGGGGATCCGGCGAACCCTCAGGATGTCCCACAGGGCAGCTCAATCTACTGAATTGAACGCTTTACGAAAATGGACAAAGGCTGCAAAAAAACTCTGCCGATATTTGCGTTTGCGCTCCATGAGAACCTTGCTTTACTACACTGTTATATTCTATACTACATGACATGATTTAACTGTTTAAAATTATGGATGGAATTAGAACAATTCTGCAACAAAAATACAATGGGAGCATCAGGCCTTGCTGTATACACAATATATACAGCAAATAAGACACAGTGTATTTACATTTTGCTCCCCTCATTGGCATTGTGTGGTATTCATTATTTTACTTGCGGTAGTATTTTCTATTAATTCCACAACTTACTACACACACAGTTATGTAAATATTTTCATTTCCTCTTACCACCAGCCAGAAAATAAATAGTTTTTGAAAAATACCCTTATTCCTTTTATACAGTGAAATTTTTTCTTCATTCAGCGATAACCTACTAGTAATAAACTGCTAAAACACTTTATTACTTAAAACTAGAATCCCTGAAGCATACGAAAAAAACTAAAAGGCTGGACCACCTTAAATTCCTTTGCACCTCTCCATCAGCGTCTTTGTTTTGCAAATATGTCAATCAGCACAAGCAGCAAACAGCCTGCTATCCCATCCCCACTTAGAGGAAGCTGAAGTTCTCCCAGCTCAAGTTTCTTTATCTGGGTATCAGGTGCCTGGAATTGTATAGGTTAAGTAATATATTATTTGGAATACATACATTTCATGTGTGTACTGTGCCTACAACGATCTGTATAAATGGAGGATGACAGGAAATGTGAGGCAAGAAATGTTGAACACACAACTAAAACAAACTTTTTTCAAATTATAGTAATAATGACAAAATGCTGACAAGAAATGTATAATGTATGAAGAATGACAGTCCAAATATCAAAAGGTATAACTTTCACAAAAGGTATAACAAAACATGTGCTTTTATTCAAGAATAAAACCAAAGAAGAAGAAATTATTCAATTTACATATTCCTGTCAATGTATAAAAAACAATATCAATCGAAACAACCCAAACATTTCAGCTTGGCTGGTGCTGAAGAAAGAACGGCTGCCTCATAATCAAGAGGTCATGGATATGAGCCTGGATCCTAGTAAGCTGCTATTACTATTACCAATATATAATGAAAATTAATTTGATCCATAACATATTTTTGTGGGCTTCAGGGATTCTAGTGTTAATGAAATTCAGAAAAAGTAATGATCCCAGGATAGACACCAGTGATGGACTTGACTCCATGTGAAGCATTCTCCTCTTATTTGTACTTTTAACTGTACAACTTTAAAATTTGTAAAAAAAAAACCAAAACATTCCAATATTAAGTTACAATAATGGATAATGTATGCAAAAGTCATGCAATACTAATAATAAATGTACTGTAAATAAATACTCACCTCTCCCTTTTGACTAATGATAGGAACAGCATATTGAAATTTTACATCATAAAAAAGGCAAGAAAGGAAAACATTAGCCACGCCAATCAAGGTATGGTTCTCCTCTTCGTCAAAGAAGGGATCAGCTCTTTTTAAATATGAATGCATGACCTACAACAGACAATGAATGGGTACAAATCTAATTAATTAAAAAGAAAACACTTAAAAGCATAACATTGTATAAGAAATGTAAAAGGAAGCTGTGCAAAAAAATGAACAAGAATACTTAGTGTAAACCAGAAAAAACATTTAGTTTGCTGAAATCAGTAGTAAAAACAAACAAGCAACTTATTAACTCAAAACTTGTTCAATCTAACATTCAGGATTAATAATTGATTAAATACATTTTACATAGCACTTTTGTAACTACTCCAAGCTTTTTACACAAAGAGTAGGGAGCCACTTAAAAAACCAACAACCACCTTGATGACGTGATGGCAACCATTCCCATGCCAATATGTTTACCACACATTAGTTAATAGATGGTGAAGTGGTGAGATAGTTGGTCAGTTGGTCAGGAGAGAAGGGATGATTAGGAATCCAGAAATACCAGGCTTTGGTGGTCATTTAAACCAGAACATCTGGAAATGCCCTTCTCTTTCCAAAAGGAAATATAGGGATTTGTTTATGACTAGAAAGAGTTAGGACTTTGATTTTACATCTTATCCAAAGGACAGTGCCATTTTAACAGCATAGTGCATCTGTCACTGCAGTGAGGGATTGGGATCATCACAAAGACCACAGGGTAAGCACCCCCTTTTGGCCTCACCAACACATCTTCCAGCAGTAACCCAAGCAAGTACTGGCTGGGCCCAAACATCCTTAAATTCTGGAGGTATACATTTTCTGAAGTGCTTGTTGTATTGCTGCAGACATTAGAACACTCTAGACGAAAACAGGCTATTCAGCCCAACAAAACTCACCAGTCCTATCCACTTGTTTCCTCCAAGAAAACATCAAGTCGAGTTTTGAAAATCCCTAACGTAACTATAGATAAAAATACACTAGATGATGACAAGTAATGTTTACATTTGATAAAGGCAAATACAAAGATATAAAGGCACAGCAAGAAAACCATTGACAGGAAAACTAAGTAGGGTCATGCAGACAGAAAGTAATGAGTCATACAGGATTTTCATCATCAAAGTTCTTCCACTCTTGGTAAAGCTCCCTCATATCCACAAGTCTGTTTTCCAGTTTCTCCAAGGCCCATATTTGTTTACTTTTCCCCATTCTGCGTACATGCACAGCTGGCTCGCTTAGTACCGCATCCCACTAGAAGAACAAAAAAACAAATCAAAGTAACATCATTAAACATCTGAAGATAATGTTTTCATCAAAACAAAGAGCAGCTTTAAACTGACAGGATACTGCATACAACACAACTTCTTGAAGTATTTAATTTTTTTAATAGCATCTTAACACAATAGAGATGTGAACAACTATTAGAATTTCCTTTCAAATTATTCCAAAAGCTGTATTTTGAAACTAAAATTCAACATTCGTTCATATATCTAAAATCTTGCTTTTTGTGTATTTAACACTGAACTTAATTTACTATCTCTCTCTCAACATCTGACTTCTGTCAACATCCTCTTCTTTATATGACAGATTGTTTTCACTCATATTCTACCTAATATATCCTTAAATTCTGTGCAGATATTTTTGTCTAAATACTGCATACATTTTATTAATCCATTCATTTATCAAAAATAAAATCCAGTTATTATAAAGCAAGTTTACAGTGGCATAGAAAATATTGAGTCAGTGTCAGGAATAAAGAAACAATCCAACAGGTTACCACTTCATTTAAAAACCTAGGCTTTCACAAACTTGCACTGGGTCTAACCAATTTAGAGCTGTCCTTCAACCCAACCTGTCTATGGTCCATGGACAAAAAGCAAAAGTAACCAGAAAAACCTCTGTTCCAAATATGGATTGAATGTGGAAACTTCTTACACACAATGTAGAATGATCAGCTTAATAGTTCAGAAATGGTATTATAACTCAATGATTGCCAGCTCCTACTCACAGTCTTATTTATTACACTATACACTTCAGTATAAGTAAGGGTAAGGGCATAGAATGATTGGAAAATCAAAAGCTTTGTTTAAGGACTTACTTCATTCTTTACTATCACTATTTATTAAAATGTTCTCATCTAATGTTGCCACTAATGTGCAAAATTAATGGTAAATTTTGTTATCACCTCATTTATGACCAAGATGCAGAGGTATCAATGTCTAATACAAAAAACTAGAAAAACCATGACTTAATATTGAAGGTGTTAATTAGAATGCATTTAATGACTCACTTGACTGTAAACCATTCCAATATACACATACAATTATATCATTAATTGATTAATAAGGGTCATAATAAAAACAATTAAAAAAGATGATCAGAAAGATTAATAAAAACAACAAAATTCTGAATACTATTGCCATCCAGGGTTAATACATTCATAACATTACCTCACTGTTAACTCTACATACATACATAGATATACAGTATACTGTACATATATACATTCTCAAACCTTCTTAATTAAATTCAGGGTCGCAGAGCCTATTCCAACAGCACAGGGTTTAAGGCAGTAAATCCACTAGATATGGATCCAGTCCTTTGCAGAACATACAAACACACCTTCCCACTCACATTCACTCACTCATCCACTCACATTCAGGACAGTTTAGAATTACCAATCCAAATACCATATACATGTCTTTGTGGATTGGTAGGACAACCAGAAGACAGAAACTCATAGATACACAGGAGGGACGTGCAAATACCACACATGACAATCAGTTGTAGGACTCATATTGAAAAAAGAAGTCGGTAAAACAGGGATTTTGTTATAATGAAGTCAGAACATACTGTAGTACAATCTTTCAGAATGTACAGTTAACAAATCTGACTGCAGAATGTCAAATTCGATGGCGTCTATTTTCTTCTTGCTAGCATCAAAGGCACATTCAAATGCAAGAATTAATAAAAAGATTATGGTGTGGAGGTATTCATAGGGTAAAATATCAGTCATTTTTAGGCAGATTTGAGTAGAATAAACACAAAGGAAGCTCAGCAGTAAGCACTCTAGCTGTAGAGCAAGTCAAAAATTAATCCTTAATGTGATCAATGAGGTCAGTGAAGTCAAACCATACCTTAAGAAACCTGAAAATATCCTCTAGAGCTCTGCAAGTACAACTGAAGTCAAATCTAACTGACGATTATATAATACAATGCCTCTAATCTGAAGTAAAATTTCTGGAGATCCACAGCTCCAGAAGTGTAACAATTGTCAAGTAAACCAAAAAACACATTAAACATGCAATTTAATTGACTGTTCAGGGGAGCTCCTGAACTGTAAATTTTGGGACAAATGCAGAAGACGTACACATATTTTGCAGCTTTCTTTTAAATGAAAAACTACTTTGTTGTAATGAAATTTGCAGAACAAATGGACTTCACCGTATTGAGTTTTTCTCTAAATGTTAGCCAGGACTAAAAACATTTGTAAAATGAGGATTTCGTTAAAATGAAGTTTGTTCTATCGGAATTTAACTTGTATATTAAATACCTTTCTTACTGGATCAGCTGCATGAAAATGATTACGCTCATAGCCACAGGATCTGGTACGCACTTGGTAAACAGGTTTTCTTTGAGCTTTGACGTCTTTGCTCTTTTAACACTAGAATCCCTGAAACCTATGAAAAAACTCAATCCCAGCCTACCTTAAATCCCTTCACACCTCTCCATTAGTGTCTTTTGTTTTGTAAATGTGTCGATCAGCACAAGCAGCAAGCAGCCTGCTATCCCACCCACCCCCCTTCAAGAAACTCAGCTCAAGCCAAGGCTCCATATCTGCTTGTGAGGTGCCTGGAGTTGTATAGGGTAAATAATACAGTATGTTGTTATTTGGAATACATGCATTTCATGTGTGCTCTGTGACTACAAAGATCTGGGTAAGTGTCAGATGAAAGGAAATGCCGTGCAAGAAATGCTGAACATATACCTAGAGCAGAAACTTTTGTTATACTAATAATGACATGAAGGGTATAATGCGTCAAGACTTTAGTCCAGATATCAAATAAACATGTACGTTTTTATTCAAGAATGTAACCAAAGTAAAAAAAAAACAAACATGTTGATGTCAATGAGTTAAATGAGTTAAAAATCCAAGTTGAAATATCACTTGACAGGAAGTTGATACATATACTGGAATGGTGTAGAGGCAAGAACAGCTGCCTTATAACTCAAAGGTACCGGGTTCAAGAACAGGAGCTCCGCGTTTTGAGTAGTGAGCTGCTATTATTATTATTATTATTATTACTACTATATGTAATCAGAACATAAGTTTAATGTGTCACTATCCTCTGTACAAATATATTTTGTAAATCTACTTTTCTTTCTACACACATGCACAGTTGACAGAGATTTAGCACAGTGGCTCATCATTTAGAACTGCTAGGCAAAGCATAAAACAATACAGATAAAGACAGCTGGGGAAATGTGCACTATTTTTCATCTGTCAGAGTCAGCATGAAATTGTATATCTTTGCCTTGTTTAGAATTGCATAATTCACCTAAGTGGGGACTTGTACATGAATAAAGAGTATAAAGCCTAGGAACATTGCCCGGCACACCTTTGAAGCCGACAGACAGATGGGAGATAACGCCATTCGATCTTGAAAATCCTTCCAACACAGTGACGAAAATGGCAGACTCTCCATATCGGGCCGCCTCTCCCTAACTGGATTCTTGCCTTTGGCTTCCTTCGTCTGTTATGCAGCATAAGCCGTCATTAAAGAAAGTTATTTATCCTATGTGATTTCTTACCACTGTATCACTAAGGGAGGAACATTGCCTTTTAATATCACATCTATATAGATTCAAGTTATGTAACACAACCCAATTACATTTCAACAAGGAAGATAACACCCCCTGCTGGACACACTAAAAAATAATAAAACCATGCATTTGATTTGAGTGTGTAACACCCGGTGTAAATTTTGGCTAAATGTAAAAGTTAGCGCTTGTTTTTTTTTTATTTAGTTTTATTCTCTCAGTGACGTTCACATGGTACAACAAACTTGCCTCTCCCTCTCTGAGTTGATAGCATTTATCTCCATTGTTTTTACAAGAGCAGCGCTGTTGCTGATGCTTGCTTAGCACTGTACCGGCAATCAAAGATATAATGTCCCGTGACCGCTATCAGACTGGACAAAGGCAGGACTGTAACAACAGACAGCTTTTTCACAGCCCTTTTGCTGGAGAATAGACTGCAACGAAACTCTGCTTGACACCATAAAGTAAAATGGGACTTCCACCTGCAGCTGATGTCACTTCTGTATGCAAGCAATTGCTTCAGGTGTGAAGTTTTGCTATCTGTAAAAGATATCACTGAAGGCATATCAGCAGACAAACAAAGTATTTCTGAGATTTTTGGGGTATTTACAGTTTTTCTGTTATGGGGTTTCTTTCCCCCCCACATTGCTTTCCGTTGCACAGCATTGGCCATGACTGGCTTCTATTATCTCAAACTTTTTCTCTCCATTCTGAAAATACAAGATTTTTTTTGCCATCACTAAAAACAACATGGGGCAATTAGCATGTTAAAAAATACATCTTTTTTAATACACCTTAAAATTAGTGGTCTCAAATTAAAGCTGGTTTTACTACATACTTTCAAAAAATACCTATTTTCATTAAGTAATCATATTAATAAAAAGGTTATAATGTGTTTTTAGGCGGTTTTCTTTTGCAGTATGCTTAAACTTCTTAGATATATTCCACCAAAAGGAAATTGTATATTACTGCTTCTTTTACACTATGAATATACAGCTGAAAAGATAACAAGTATATAGATGAAAAAACACACAGAACAGAGGATAACAAATTATCCAGGATGCTGAATCAGTGAATCACCTGCATATTAAATAAATTTTTTATTGGCATCATATTTGTTTTTAAACACAATGTATACTTAAGCTTACCTTATGCAGCTTGTGATGCACAATTATGTAAGAAAAAATTCAATACATATAAAAAAATAAAATTCAAAGTAAAAATTTAAAACAGGCATAGGTTTAACACCAAACTTTTAGGTATTAAGAGTACATCATTAAGTTTAAATAAAAGTATTCAACTTTGCTTTTTAACATAGTTTTGCCCAACAATAATTCAATTCTCAGATAAGTTAGTGTTCTTTTAAAAAAAAAAATACTGTACCTTAAACTCTATAGCATGCTACTATAACATTACTATACAGTACATTAATTTAATGTTTTCATAAATAATACCTTTTTGTTAGCATTGAGATTGCTTGCTGGTATCTGAAGGGTTACGTAATACTCTGTTTTCTTTTCTAAATCCTGTGCAATGAAGCTAGCTTCCTGAACCAAAAGATTTGCTCTTACAATCTGCTCCTTTAACTTCCGCAGGCTAACTCTTAGCAGTTCTTCCCTAAGAGAACACCAAAATAAAAATTTGCAATTAAAACAACCACAGCAATATAAAAACATACTATACTGAAAAAGAAAAATGTCAGAAGTGTCAATCATTTAAAATTCTCCATTATTTCCAGATGAAACATAACCAAATTATTTTTAATACTATGAATTTTAGTGCAAGCTGAAGAGTTTAAGTTAATGGTACCCAGTAGCCCTCCATAATTTGCACTGTCTTTGAAAGTCAAACAGAATTATTAAAGACATAAGCCATTCAGCACATTTCTCTTCTCATTCCTCCATTCTGACAAACAGTGAAATACAATTCTAACTAACACCAATTCATTTGTTGTCAAGAATCATTCGGTTTTTAGTACCTTAGAACAATCCAAAGGAGAATAGGCCATTCAGCACAAAAAAGCTTGCCGTTCCTATTTACTTAATTCTTCTAAAATAATATCAAGTCTATTTTTGAAATTCCCTAAAGCCCTATTGTCTACCACACTGATTGGTAGCTTATTCTATGTGTCTGTGGTTCTCTGTGTAAAGAAAAACTTAGAATTAGAATTAGAACAATCTAGACGAGAACAGGCCATTCAGCCCAACAAAGCTCGCCAGTCCTATCCACTTGCTTCCTCCAAGAAAACATCAAGTCGAGTTTTGAAAGTCCCTAACGTCTTACTGTCTACCACACTACTTGGTAACTTATTCCAAGTGTCTATCGTTCTTTGTGTAAAGAAAAACTTCCTAATGTTTGTGCGAAATTTACCCTTAACAAGTTTCCAACTGTGTCCCCGTGTTCTTGATGAGCTCATTTTAAAAAACAAGTCTCGATCCACTGTACTAATTCCCTTCATAATTTTAAACACTTCAATCATGTCACCTCTTAATCTTCTTTTGCTTAAACTGTAAAGGCTCAGCTCTTTTAATCTTTCCTCATAATTCAACCCCTGTAGACCTGGAATCAGCCTAGTCGCTCTTCTCTGGACCTTTTCTAGTGCTGCTATGTCCTTTTGTAGCCTGGAGACCAAAACTGCACACAGTACTCAAGATGAGGCCTCACCAGTGCATTATAAAGGTTGAGCATAACCTCCTTGGACTTGTACTCCACAGATCGTGCTATATAACCTAACATTCTGTTAGCCTTCTTAATGGCTTCTGAACACTGTTTGGAAGTTGATAGCTTGGAGTCCACTATGACTCCTAAATCCTTCTCATAAGGTGTACTCTCGATTTTACGACCGCCCATTGTGTATTCAAACCTAATATTTTTACTTCCTATGTGTAATACTTTACATTTACTGACATTAAATTTCATCTGCCACAAATCTGCCCAAGCCTGTATGCTATCCAAGTCCTTCTGTAATGATATAACGGATTCCAAATTATCTGCTAATCCACCTATCTTGGTATCATCTGCAAACTTAACCAGCTTGTTACTTATATTGGTGTGCTCCTGACTGTTGAAGTGAGAGTGAGCACCATGGTGAGAACAAAAGAGCTGTCAGAGGACTTCAGAAAAAGATTGTAGCAGCCTATGAGTCTGGGAAGGGATTTAAAAGATCTCAAAAGATTTTGAAATCAGCCATTCCACTGTCCGGAAGATAGTCTACAAGTGGAGGGCTTTCAAAACAACTGCCAACATGCCCAGGACTGGTCGCCCCAGCAAGTTCACCCCAAGAGCAGACCGCAAGATGCTAAAAGAGGTCTCCAAAACCCTAAAGTGTCATCTCGAGAACTACAGCAGGCTCTGGCTACTGTTGATGTAGAAGTACATGCCTCTACAATCAGAAAGAGACTGTACAAGTTTAACTTGCATGGGAGGTGTGCAAGGAGGAAACCTTTGCTTTCCAAGAGAAACATCGAGGCCAGACTGACATTTGCCAGAGATAAAGTTGACAAAGACCAGGACTTCTGGAATAATGTTCTTTGGACAGATGAGTCCAAAATTGAATTATTTGGACACAACAGCAGAGGACATGTTTGGCGTAAACCAAACACAGCATTCCAAGAAAAGAACCTCATACCAACTGTGAAGCATGGAGGTGGAAGTGTCATGGTTTGGGGCTGCTTTGCTGCAGCAGGACCTGGTCAGCTCACCATCATAGAATCCACGATGAATTCTACTGTGTATCAGAAGGTGCTTGAAGAACATGTGAGACCATCAGTTAGAAAATTAAAGCTGAAGCGGAACTGGACCATGCAACATGACAATGACCCAAAACATACTAGTAAATCAACCAAAGATTGGCTGAAAAAGAAGAAATGGAGAGTCCTGGAATGGCCAAGTCAAAGTCCAGATTTGAATCCCATTGAGATGCTGTGGGGTGACTTGAAAAGGGCTGTACGTGCAAGAAACCCCTCAAACATCTCACAGCTGAAAAAGTTCTGCATTGAGGAGTGGGGTAAAATTTCCTCAGACCGATGTCGAAGACTGGTAGATGGCTACAAGAACCGTCTCACTGCAGTCAGTTAGAATAGGCATTTTTGTAGAATGACATTTACAGAAGATCTTGAAAAGACTTTTCTTCAGTTTTCTTTGTTTAGTTGGATTACTTTAATCTCTCTGTATTGTTGAAACGGAGATGAAATAACCATTTATTAAAAATGTTACAAAAAACCACATGCTTTCAAAGGGTGTCCTAATGTTTTCACATGACTGTATTCCTATCTAAATCATTTATATATATTAAAAATAGCAGCAGCCCTAGAACTGACCCCTGTGGAACACCACTCTTAACATTGGCCAGTTCTGATGAGGTTCCTCGCACCATCACCCTCTGCTTCCTGTGTCTGAGCCAATTCTGCACCCATCTAAAAACATCACCCTAAATTCCCACTTCTTTTAACTTGATGCCCAACCTCTCATGTGGCACCTTATCAAATGCTTCCTAATGTTTATGTAAAATTTACTCTTAAATTGAAAACTTTTTCAATTATGTCCCCATGTTCTTGATGAACTCATTTTGAAAGAACTGTCTCAATTGACAGTACTATCACCCTTCATAATTTTAAACACCTCCATCATGTCACCTCTTAATCTTCTTCTGCTTAACACTAGAATCCCTGAAGCCCAAGAAAAAACTTGTAATCCCAGGCCACCTTAAATTCCTTGGCACTCCTCCATTAGCGTCTTTTGTTTTGTAAATGTGTCGATCAGCACAAGCAGCCTGTTATCCCAAACCCCCACCGCCGCAGCTCAACTCAATGAAAACTTTCTTCTAGCTCAAGTCTTGTTTATCGTATTGTGAGGTTACCTGGAGTTGTACAGGGTAAATAACATTGTTTATTTTAACACATGCATTTCATGTGTGTTCCATGTCTACAATGACCTAAGTAAATATAGGAAGACAGGAAATGCGAGAAATACAAGAAATGTTGAACATATAGCTAAAACAGAAGCTTTTTCATGTTATAGCAGTATGTGTGCATGTGTGTATGTGTATACATGCTGGGGGATTCTCTCGTTCCACAGTTGTTTAACTTCTGCTTATGTTTTAAATTTGACTTCATTTATATTTTCTTGGATTTCCACTACAATGACTAATGTGATATGTGTGATGGGGTCAAGATGGAAGGATCTGTTGAGCTCTCATTGTGTATGCCCATTTGGGAGTTGCCCTGTTGAATTCTTTTCATTCTTTGTTTAAGAGATCTTTGTCTAGTTTTTTGCTTACTTTCTGTTAATTTAAACCAGGGGGATGGGGTGGAATTCCAGTGCTATTATTTTCAAATGTATCTAGTTCTTTTTAATGGGTTTCTTTCATAGTTTCCCTTTGCTGCTACTTTTTCTTTTCCTCTCTAATGGCTAATCTAACTTTTCCTGGAATGCAAGGTTGCTCATTTCCATTTGCAAGCATTAGAGTGTTGCTGATTTCTTATCTCTCAATAAAACAGACATCACCCATTTGCAAAAATCACATCTTTTGACCAAATATGTTCATAGGACTGCCTCCAAGCACTGCTGTATGGCTGCCTCCTCTGCTGCCACAAAAAAACGTGGTTCTGGTTCACCATATTTTGCACCCAGTTTCTCTATTCTTGAGGTCACATTTTTTTTGTGCCTTGATGGAGAGCAGTAGAAGGAAATTCACCTGTGTATCAGTTTACATCCCAACTCCATATAATAATACATTTTCCTGATATTACTAAGTGCATCCTTTCCTTTTCTGAATACCAACTAATCATTGGAATGGATGTGAATGCATTTATTGACCTTGATAAATCACCTTCTTTGATCAAATGGAGCATTCCCCCTCCCCATAAGCACTTGCCAAATTTCTTAAGAATCTCCACCTTGCAAATTTAACCCTCTGCAGAAGAATTTTCCTGCTTTATCCCCATTAAAAGTCTTTTTCCAAAAGAGATTATATACTAATTTGAAAAACACTTGCCCCCTGCACAAAGAATGCCTTTTTATCTTTGCACTTTTTGTCTGACCACCAGTGTGTAAATCTTCAGCTTACTCTTCTCCTTCTGTCCTCCAAGTTTCCCCACTGGCGCATTAATACTTCTCATCTGCAAAACACAGATTTTATTCAACAAACCTCTGCTAAATTTGGAGAGATTGTTGCTTTTAATAAAGACTCTATTCAGGATCTGACTTTTGTTTGGCTAGCTGTTAAAGGGCATATTTGAGACCTGACTATTGATTTTGCATCCAATATAGTCCATATGGCACGCAGGCAGACAAACTTGAGAAGCATCTGAATATTCAGGAAAATGCTTGCACGCCTATCTATGCTCAAGTATACAAATTACAAATTACACAAACCAGTTTAAAATTCACCATACACAAACCTGTTACAATTTCTCTAGTGCTAAGCCTAGCAAGTTATTTGCACTCAGGTTAGACAGACGCGACTTGTTAGCCTCTGTTTCCCCAAGTCAAATCGAAAGCTGGTAAAATCACTAATTATCCCTTGGAAATTAATAAGAGATTCTTTGATGTTTACTCTGAACTTTTCACTTCCGATGACTCTCCATTGCCGTTTGATATTTTTTTCAAATCTATTAATCTACCAAATCTCTCACAAAGTGATGTGGCCTGTCTGAAGGCCTCAATCTCTATTGAAGAAATTAAAGCCACCTTAAACTCATTTGCAATAAACAAAGCCCCAGGTTCTAACAGTATATTGCCAGAAGTATGTTCCACATATTGGCCAGAAGTATCAAAGCTTGTTGTTTCAAATGATCAGCACAGCTCTCTTCCTGTAATCTACACCCCAATATAAACTCTTTCATTGTATCACTGCTCCTCCTCAAGCAGGGAAAAGATCCCACATTTAGTGTATTATCACTAAAGAACTCAGGCGCCAATTTATTAGTTAAACTTTTGGCTCTCCGTGTCAAACCTGTTAATTCCAAAGCTGATTCACTCTGACCAGACCGGCTTCATGACATCTCACTATGCAGCTGAAAACATGCTCCTGATTTTGCACATTTAAAGCGCAACTGCTCTCAGCCCCATCAGTGCTCTTCTCAGTTGACACAGAAAAGTCCTTGAATAGGATGGATTGGAAGTATTGGTAGAGAGTTATGAGAGAAATGGAGTTTGATACTATATTTATTAATATAATTAAATCACTATATGTTTGTTCAACGGTATTCAGTCATGTCCCTTTTGGGTGCTAGGCAGGGTTGTCCCATTATCTCTGCTCCCATTTATTATCTAGCTAGAGCCTCTGGCTGTCACTCACCATGCACTGGACACCTTTTTGCCCATCATGATCCATAATAGAGTCCACAAGGTATCCTTATATGCTGATGATATTCTTCCATTTCTAGGAAATGCTCCTTTTGACATCCCCTACATATTAACACTATATTGCATACAGTGATCCCTTGCTATATCGCGCTTTGACTTTCGCGGCTTCAATCCACCGCAGATTTTAAATGTAAGCATATCTAAATATATCTTGGATTTTTCGCTGGTTCGCAGATTTCTGCGGACAATGGGTCTTTTAAGTTATGGTACATGCTTCCTCAGTTTGTTTGCCCAGTTGATTTCATACAAGGGACACTATTGGCAGATGGCTTAGAAGCTACCCAATCAGAGCATGTATTACGTATTAACTAAAACTCCTCAATGATATACGATATGCTGCCCACACGGTGCTCGATTGTTTGCTTTTATCTGTCTCTCTCACTCTCTCTGCCTGACAGAGGGGGTGTGAGCAGAGGGGCTGTTTGCCTAGAGGATACGGAGGCTCCTCTAAAAAATGCCGCTTTATCGCGGTGCTTCGGCATACTTAAAAGCCTAAAAGTATGTATTGATTTTTTGATTGTTTGCTTTTCTCTCGCTCTCTCTGACATTCTCTGCTCCTGAAACGCATTTTTTGAAGAGGAAGATATGTTTGCATTCTTTTAATTGTGAGAAAGAACTGTCATCTCTGTCTTGTCATGGAGCACAGTTTAAACTTTTGACTAAAGGGTGTTATTTCATGTCTAGAGGACTCTAATAATGTTAACAGTGTGAGTGAGTTTATAAGGGATTAAAATATATAAAAATAACCACACAAACATATGGTTTCTACTTCGCGGATTTTCACCCAACCCCTGCGATCGAGGAAGGGATTACTGTGATATGCAAACCTGTATTCCTCCTTATAAACCATGCTTGTCAATCTCTCTCTTTTCCTTCCCTTATTCCTGTTTTAACTCTTTCAAATATCTAGGAATCACCATTACAATCTCCATTACTAACACGGTGCAGTCAAATTTAAATACCTTGTTCAATGAGGTTAAACATTCAATATTCTCCTGGAATAACCTTTCTCTCTCCTTTCACAACCATTTGGCAATCATTAAAATAAATATTGCAACGCATCTATATTTTGTTAGTTTCAATGCTCCCTCTTCATCCACATTTATGCCTGCTGTTTTTTATGGAGCAGTAAAGGACCTGCTATTAAACATTCCATTTTGATTCGAACCATTCTCTTGACTCGAGGAATTGCTCTCCCTGATTTTGAATTGTACCATTAGGTATATGTCCTTTGTCCAATGTCCCTGAAGTTAAACCCTCCACTGTCCCCTCCATCCTGGCTACTAACAGAAACAAATGTTGTCTCCCCTCATGGTTTGTATTTGTGCCACTTATTAAGTTTAAAACAAAAAAGGGAGTAGATGATTATAATCGTCTTATAAATTATGTTGAGTGTTTGGCACAAGGTAGAAAAGCACCTTGACTCCATTTCTGGCACTCTCTCGCACCACTGTTCTACAATAGCGCTCTAAAAATGAAGGTGTAACCTATCTACTGTACCTAGGTTTTAAAAGACAAAAATACTATACCTTCCTTCTCTTTCATTTTCTATTTACAGATTAAGTCTGCTCTCAGGATGTGTGGACTAAGTTCTTATGCGCCTGTTCCCAACTATCTATTATTAATTCTTCCTGCCCTTGTTTACCACTAAATGCATTTCCCTTTTGAATGCCCACTTTCCAGATGCCATAACAATACCTATCACAGCCACTCACAAATGGATAACCAATCCGTTCTCGTCAACACCATCATGCTGGAACACAATTTTTAAAAACATAAAAAAATTGCCCTAAAAATTCTAACGATCCACATATCTAATCCAATATCTCTAGAAATTGTTTCCTGATGGATTTAGCACCTGATCCACCCTGCACCAATGGTCCCTTAACATTAGAATCCCTGAAGCCTACAAAAAAAAGATGTAATGCCGGAGCACCTTAAATTACTTTGCACCTTCTCATCAGCGTCTTTTTTCTGCAAATGTGACAATCAACAACTGAAGCAGGCAGCCTAGTCAGTCATCCCCCCATCTGGGAGTTAGGTGTCTGGAGTTGTATAGGGTAAATAATATATCATTATTTGGAATACATACATTTCATTTATGTTCCATGTCTACAATGATCTGGGTAAATGTTGGATGACAGGAAATGCGAGGCAAGAAATGTTGAACTTGTCCATTACAGAGTTGGTCTCGTCCATTAGGAGATGGACATATGAACTAGAACTCCATTAGCAGCAGTGTTAATTTTTCTCTTATTTTTTATCACCCCGATGTATCCTGTATTTACCCCCAACTCAAGGAGTTTCTACTACAGTTTTTTCAATCATATATACACATGAGAGGTAAGGAAGGAGCTCAGAAAGAAACAGAAAAGAAATCCAAAGCTACACCCAAGCCTAGACAGGCATCAGGTCCAAGTCCAAACTCAAAGTACAGCCTTACAGAGACTGACCTGCAACACACAGGCGAAAACACAGATTTCCCTGGACCCCAGTCCTCTGCATCGTCTCCAGTCGAGATTGAAAGTGTGAACAAATGTGCACTTGATGCAGATTCCGAAAGCTCGTCAATTCCAGAAGATCCAGTGAAACTGGAAATGGCCTTGCCTTCCATGTTTTCATCTACTTCTCGCGAGCCAGGAGCATCGGCTGTAACAGTGCTTGCCACTTCACCTGTGGAGCACGAAGGCCGAAATGATCTGTCCAAACTGAAAGTAATTATCGCTGCAATGGCCACAGTCACCGCTCAAGACATAAAGAAGATCAAGAAAGATATAAAGAAAGACATAAAGAAATAAATGGTATGCTGAAGACAAACGAGAAGCTGCGGCAGGATAACAAAGACCTGGAGAAAGGTGTATATAATCACTTTGTGGCAACCTTTAAATTTATGCTGGAAAAAATTGAGGAACAAATTCAGGAAAATGCATCTAAGTTTGAGAATAAACTGAGAGCACTTGGCACTCAGTTGGAAGATGTTAAGCAAACATTCATGACTTGAATTGAAACAGCCGAACATCTGGCATCAACTGCTGATGGAAAAGCAACAACTGCAAAATCTGAATGCAAAAAACTCGGAGACAGACTTGCTGCACAGGAAGATGGATGCAGAAGGAAAATTACTATAATCAAAGGTCTCTTTAAGAGAATCTTCAAAGTCTAAACCCAATGAAATTCGTAGCTGAACTATTCTCCAAAACAACTGGAGAGGACTGTAAATCAGACACAGAGATTGCAGCAGTTTACTCCATATGGGGAACAAATACATTTAAACCTAGGAGTCTTATCATGCATTTCAAAAAATTACAATTTAAATTAAATGTAATGTCACTTCTCAGAGACAGATTATATTTGAAAATAAACACATTCGCATTTTCCCTGATTTCTTACCATCAACAGCTGCTAAACGTGCTGCTTTTTACAACATTAAACAGGACTTACATAAAGCCGAGATAAGATACAGCCTCTTGTACCCTACCAAACTTAAAGTGGATATTCAAGGCATGCATTACGTCTATACCTCTACAGAGGAAGCAGAAACAGAGTTAAGAAAACTGATCCCGACACTTTATTGAAATACGATCTTGAGTTGTATCCTATCATGGCATAGCAAAGAAGATCTTACCGGCTGTTTAATACACTTGCAATGATACTGGTACTGTAATTATACATCCTTTTTTCCTTCTCAGCCACTTTTTGTTTATGCTTTAATTACAGTTAAATGTGTATATGTATGAATGTGTGCAAGAAATTAATATATTTTTTTTTCTCTTCTAAAGGAGACAGTTTAATATCATATCCTTGGTTTATTGTTATTATTATTATTATTGTATTAGGGTTTACTATGCTTATCCAAGGCCACGTTTTAACACAATTCCCTGGGTTTACTATCTTACTATCTCAAGACTGTTGATGATTATATTATATGCTGATAGTGAAAGGACTGTACTGGCAAAAGACATCTCAATTTTATTCCTCATACACCGCTGCTGGGGGGGCTTGTTTTGTTTTGGACGTGCTCGGTCTCTAGATATGTCAGAGGACTGGGACTTTGTGAAGTTTGGTCCAGCCTCAAGTGAGGAGGCAAAATGGGAACGTGGGGGGACTAGCGGGGGAGAGAAAGAGAGCAAGCTATCTCTAATCTATCCTTATAATTGTAAGAACCAACATAACAATAGGCTTCATGGCAAGAACTACTGGGAAAATTGGAAATTAAGCTCAAAGCTGTCTCACTTTCAGTTAAGACTACAAAGTTAAATCAAAAATTCAGAATCAATGTCTCTATGACCGGACAGTTAACTTTGTGAGCTGGAATGTTAAAGGTTTGAATCACGAATTAAAGAGAAAGAAAGTATTCTCTCACCTAACAGGTCTAAACGTTAAAATAGTGCTTTTACAGGAGACCACCCACTTACAAAGTTGCAATGCACAGAATTCACTCGAGCTCCATATGCGCAAAGCATATAATTACTCAACTCTAAATTATATATCAAGTGCATCTCTCTCGTTGAAAATTGGTCAAAGTGTTTCCAGGGCAAGATCCAACCTGCAAATGCTGCAATAAAGTTCCGGCCTCACTGGGCCACATGTTTTGGGCATGCACCAAATTAAAATCATTCTGGACCAAAATCTTTAAAAGCCTTTCAAACAGCCTTAGTGTCACAATCCCTCCTAATCCACTAACAGCTGTGTTTGGGGTACTTAGAGATGGGCTTAAAGTGGAGAAGGACAAACAAATCATAATTGCCTTTACTACACTATTGGCACGTAGACTTTTCTTGCTCATGTGTTATTGTAAATGTTACAGTAATAATTGACAAAATGCTAATCTGAAGTGTATAATGTGTAAAGACTGAAGTTCAAATATCAAATAAACACTTTCACAAACGGTACAACAAAACAAGTGCACCTTTATTCAAGGATATAACCAAAGAAAAAGAAATTATTCAATTTACATGTTGGTGTCAATACGTAAAAACGGAAGCCCAAATATCAATTGCATGGCTGCTGCACAGGAAAGAATGGCTGCTTCTAAATCAAGAGGTTCTGGGTTCGATCCCTGGTCTTCCCCGCATTTACTGTCTTACCAGTGAGCTGCTATTATTATTACTATTTCATAATAAAAACATACACTTTGTAGACATAAAACACACATGAAATGTATGTATTTCAATTATCAATATATTATTTACCCTACACAATTCCAGGCACCTCATACCCAGATAAAAAGACTTAAGCTCTGAGAATTTAGCGCCTGACATCAGCAGTGTAGGTGGGGGATGGGATAGCATGCTGCTTGCTGCTTGTGCTGACTGACATTTGCAAAACAAAGATGCTGATGAAGTGGTGCAAAGGAATTCAGGATGGCCTGGCATCTTACTTTTTTCGTAAGCTTCAGGGATTCTAGTGTTAATGCACAAGGCACCTTTCTCCACACGTTCTGGGAATGGCCTACTGTTGCTGTTTCTTGGGGCTCAATTGCTTCTGCATTCTCCTCCATCTTATCTATCCCTATACCTTGCTCTCCTATTACCCTACCACTGTTAGATTTCTCGACTCTCTCGATTTCTGCTCAACACCGGCACATTATTACACTAGCCACTAGCGGAAGAGCAGAAGCATTTCTGGGTTGGCCAATATAAAAGGACCTGATTGACCTCACACGGACAAGTCAAAGTCAGGTGGAAGGTGGAAAAAGCTTGCTGGGAGGAGCAAAGTAGAACGAAAAGAATAACTGTGTGTTGTGCCAAGTATTTACTTGTGGCTGGGGTGGTGGGAAATGATTGTGAAGAGTTTTTCTCTTAATAAATAAAATCTTTGTGTTTTTAACTAATGCCCGTGTCTGTTGTGTTGGGATTGAGGAGCAACAGTGCTCTCTAGTGTCAACACACGTTATGACTGCAACATAAAATAATGACTGACTGAAACACAATTGAAAAAGTGGAATGAGAAAATGCATCAATAAAAACATTCACTTCTTTCTATTTGCAAAACTTTACAGTATAGTGCATTTCAAAGATATATTAGTTTTTACTTTAAAATGACATGAGGCAAACCCTGAAATTCCCAAAAACATTCCTAAACTTGTACAGAAAAAAAATCAAGGAAATTAGCATATTAATCAATATGGTTGCAATATACTGCACGTTCTATAATGCAAACCAAATGTTTTTTGTATACCTCTCCTCATTCCACTGTAGTCTTTGCTGTAAACTACTAGATGATGTGGAGAGGCGTTCCATACTATGATATTTAGGCTGATCATGCCGTGTTATGTGGCGTCTTAGATACTCTAATTCTTGTTCATACATAATCCGCTGTCTTTCCAAGGCAGACTGCTTTTCTTCTTCATGATGCTGTTCTAAACTCCAAAGAATAGACTGCACTGGTTCTAAGGAAAAAAAACAAAGAATGCAACAGTCAAAATCCATAAAAACCACAGATATTTAGTGTTTAAACAGAAAAAGCAATGTTAAATTTCCCAGACAACTTTAACTTAATATGTTCGTTTTTAATAAAGACTAATAGAGGTATCTGTTCCTCACATTTGTAAATAAAATTTAAAAACAGAATTACAAATAATTTTTAAAGTAATGTATATTACAGTACCAGCCTCTTTGAAAATGGACAACAGAAACAGATTTCAAATAAATTTAGGTCCATAAGTATTTGGACAGTGACACAATTTTCATAATTTTGGCTGTGTATGCCACCACAATGGATTTGAAATAAAGCAATCATTATGTGATTGAAGTGTAGACTTTCAGATTTAATTTAAGTTGTTTACCAAAAATATCGTATGAGTTTTTTTAGGAATGACAGACATTTTTCTTTATAGCTTCTCCCCCATTTCCAGGGGCTCAAAAGTATTTGGACATGTAAGTGAAAAGCTGTTCCCTAGCCAGACGGGATCAGTTCCCTCATTATTTCATTAACTTTTAAAGCAAGTAAAAGGTTTGGAATTGATTCCAAGTGTTACTTTGCATTTGATTTGATTTAATTTGTCACTTGAACTCTCAATATGAGGTCCAAAGAGCTGCCCATGCAAATTAAAATAGTCAATCATTAGGCTGAGAAAACAGAAAACAAAATAAACCCCTTTAGAAAGATACCAGAAACATGAGGAAGGAACAGACTGGTGAATGCAGTAACAGAAGATCTGGAAAACCACAGAACACTGATTGCAGAATTTGGGCCATTGTGAATAAGAACCACTCCACAACATTTAGTTAAACCAACAACACTCTCTGGAAGGTTAGACCTATCACTACCGAAGTCAACAAACAACAGAAAACTTCATGAAAGTAAAAACAGAGGGTTTACCACAGGGTGCAAACCACTTGTAAACCTCAAGCATAAGGAGGACAGATTAGACTTTGTCAGAAAACACTCTTTTATAAGCCTGTCCAGTTCTGGAACAATTTTCTTTGGACAAAGGAAATTAAGCTTAATATACACCAGAACAATGGAAAAAGAGGAGTATGGAGAAGAGAAGAAACGGCTCATGATCCTATTAATACCACATCATCTGTGAAACATGGTGGACACCGTTTTATGGCATGATCAAGCATGGCTTCCTAATATGTTAACAGCTGTGTTTGGTGTACTTCCAGATGGTCTTAAAGTGGAGAAAGACAAATAAACTGTAATTGCCTTTACCTCACTACTAGTATGTAGACTTATCTTGCTCAGCTGGAAGGGTTCTAACCCACCTCTTTAAAGTCACTGCGTGAATAAAGTTATATACTATTTGAAATCAGGAAAATTCAAATTCTCACTTAGAAAAACGGTTAAAAACTTTTTAAAAACCTGGCAGGATCTAACATTTAACAGTAAGATTTTAGAATTAGCCTTCATATTGGGGGAGAAAAGATTCTCTTTCCTCTTTTCTACTCTTAACACTAGAATTACAAAAGCCTACGAAAAAACTTGTGAATCCAGCCCACCTTAAATCCCTTTGCACCTCTCCGTTAGCATCTTTTGTCTTGTAAATGTTGTGATCAAGACAAGCAGCCTACTATTCCATCCCCCCACCGACACAGAACAGGCACAAAGTTCTCCCAGCTCATGTCTCGATTATCTGGGAGTCAGGTACCTACAGGTGTATGCAGAAATAATAGATCGTTATTTGGAACACATGCATTTCATATGTGTTGTTTCTAGAATAATCTGTGTAAACACATCGCAAAACAGAAATGTTTTTCATATTTTAGTAATAAACTAGCAAAACACCCGTGGTTCGCAGTGGCGAAGTACTGCCTTAAAATTTTTATTAAGAAAATTTAACCTTTTCAAAATGAGGGAAAATACACCAATAATTATTTATGAAGGATCTCTTTGTATGCCACGTTGTCAGGTCAGCCCTCCGGTTGTAATATGAGCAAGTTGTGCGCTGAGCTTACTCTTGAGCATGCAACGTACAGTTGGCCATATGAAAAGCAATACTGTCACAAATCTCACAGCTTGGATTGCTGCTGTCATAATCGGTTTGAGTTTCATGGTTTGTTTCAATGAAGTTAGTATTTGCAGGACTTGTGTTGAAGTGACATTCAGCATCTGTCAAGCGTTGTAAGCATACAACTGGTTTCATCGATAACTTCACATCCAGCTTTTGAGAGTTTAAATATTCATAAACATCAAAGTGTCCACTACTCAGATCGTCACTTGTGAATCTAAGATGTTTAAGAGGAATTGGCAGTTGTCGAAAGGTGTAAAATATTTGGCCATTTCGGTACACTTGAAAGCGACAACCGAACAATTCGGCGGTAGCCATCAACTCACATGCAGAACCATAGGAAAAGGGCTTAAGCATTTCACTCTTATAGTGCTCCTGTGTAGTATAATTATCTCCTGTACCGTGATCAGTCCACGCCTTGAACCTGTCCCAGTCATTCAATACATAAGACACAATGTTCCTCCGGATATCAAGAGTGAGCCTGATATGGGCGTGCAATATGTAACAAAGAGAATGGAAAAGGCAGGTGGCATCTCCGGGCATGGAAACTGCTCGGTAAGTGACAGTTCTTTGATCGATGGTGATCACCTCGATAGACATGTTAATGGGGGTATGGTTTTTAACGGTAAAGGAAATGGGTACCTGAACAATGTAAAGTAAGTCTAAAATACCTAAACAATAACTATAATTGTAATAAACGAACAATAAAACAGCGGAGAACCCGTGGAATAAATAAAAAGGCTGCAGTTATCAGCAGGGAGACGTGAATACCGTAGCGAAGTAAGGAAGGGAATGTAGAGACCGGAGCGATGGACAGCCTTATATAGGCACAACATGGGAGGCATGGGGATGGGGGACCAAACGCCGCCTCACATGGTGACTGAGCTGCAGGCTATGGACGTATATATGTACATAAGTAGGATTCAGTTAGCGTTGGGAACCCGCGTACCAAATTTCTTGAAGATGGACCCAAAAGTAACAAAGATCGTTGGAAAGTTTAATATGGCGGCTGACAGTGGCGTCATACCACCGAAATAAGTACGTACATCGGTTTCGGTTAGCGCAGGTAAGCCGCCTACCAAATTTCGTGAAGATGGGGCCATAAATAAGAAAGTTCAACATGGCGGACGTTGTCGACCGTTATGCGTAGAATTTCAAAATGAAACCTGCTTAACTTTTGTAAGTAAGTTGTAAGGAATGAGCCTGCCAAATTTCTGCCTTCTACCTACACGGGAAGTTAGAGAATTAGTGATGAGTGAGTGAGGGCTTTGCCTTTTATTAGTATAGATACACATATACATATACACACACACATACACACACACACATATATACATATATATATACATATATACATATATATTGTCACGCACGTATGAATAGGAGACCGCAGACAGACCTTAACACACTTCGGAAGACGTTCGCCGGCAGGGAGTGGCAGGGTACTAACCTTTCTCCTTTGCTTTCTTCCAGGAAAAAAGACGCTCCACCACCATAGACCTCATTCCCGCAGTACGTTACTTCCGCCCTTCCTCCGCCATCTTTCTTGACGTCATCAGTCCCATCCTGCCTCAAGGTTCCTTTCCAGCATTCTTCCACTTCCGGCTCCTCCCTTATAAAATGGCAGCCGACGCGTGCATATGAACTGTTTTGTTTATATTTTTTGACCTGATTTGAATTGTGGATTTGTCTGCAATATACGGGGCCGGAAACCCCAAACCTTTATGTTGTCTCTTGTTAAGTCTTTTACAGTGGCATAGTCGGCAGGATACAAGTCCGGAAAAAATGACTGAAGGACAGGACCTCAACACAGTGCTGCAGGGGATGAATGCCCAGATCCTGTCCCTGCAGCAAGCGCAAGCCGCTACCACCCGGGAGTTGGAGGAAACGAAGGCCAGGTTGGCAGAAGCCTGGAGGCTGACGACATCGAGTCGTACCTGGGCATATTTGAACGGACGGCCACCCGGAACGAGTGGCAGCAGTCCGAGTGGGTGTCCATTCTGGCGCCCTACCTGAAGGGACCCGCGCAGCGCGCTTACTACGATCTCCCCGAGGAGGAGGCCGCGAGTTACGACCTCCTAAAACAGGAGATCCTGGCACGCTACGGCATTACGCCGGGCCAGCAGGTGAGTGAATGGCGGAACTGGCAGTTTGACCCAGAAAAAAGGGCCGAGCCCAGGCCTTTGACTTCTGGGGTAAAATGGGGCGCTGGCTACGGCCCGAGGGTCCCCAAGCCCAGAAGGTAGTAGAGCAGGTGGCCTGTGAGGGCCTCGTAAACGCCATGCCTAGCTCCCTCGCCCAGCAGGTCTGGCCCCATCCTTTCAAGGACATGCCAGGACTCCTGGAAGTCCTGGAATGCCAGCTCGCGGTCTTCTGAGCCGGGGGGTCGGAAAGGCAAGCTCATGGGAACCGACAGGGATGGGCGGCCACCCCCGAGCCCTCTCGACGCGCTGCAGAATCGCCACAGAAACCAAAAGAAAAGCCAGCCTCCCCGCGCTGTTACAAGTGCGGTGAGACCGGCCACCTGCTGCCGACCTGTCCCCTGAACACAACCATGGAGCCGATGGACTGCACCTGGGCCACCGCAGAAAGGTACTGTACTCCGTCGCACACCCTGGCGAGTCCAAACATGGGAGTGGTGTTGTTGAATGGGCATTCGGTGGTGGTTCTGTTTGACTCCGGCAGCAACATAACTATTGTCGCTCGCCATTATATATTACCGCGACAGTGGTTTAAGCAACATTTGCAAGTCACGTGTGTGCATGGAGAAACTAAGTCATATCGTTCCGCTCACTGTCATATCACCTGGAAGGGGCAATTGTCTAATTTGGTGGTCGTGGTGTTGCCCGAACCCCACTATCCAGTGATTTTGGGACAAGACTGGTCACACAGAAACTGCGGTAAGACACACACCGCTCCCGGGGCCTCACTGGGTCTGGCTATGAGGGGGCGAGGCGCCCTTCCCGCAGTCTCCACGCCGTGCTCTGGGGCAGGCCCTAATGGCGCAGGCACATTGGGGACGCTTCCTCGGCGACGGACCCTGACCCGGAAATATCCGCCGGAGAAGGGACGAGCCAGGGAACGCTTCCGCTAACCCACTCACAAGACCCCCTGAGCAACTTGGACCATCAATTTCGGTCCATGCCTGCCTCATTTAAAAGGAAGCAGTGGAATGACGATTCCCTGCGGTTTGCCCGGAATGCGTTTGTTCTTCCAGGCAGCTCACAAGCTGACGGATCCATGCCACGCGAGCACTAATTGTTCTGGAGAATGATATGTTGTATCGGGTGGCAACCCACGAGGGCGAGGTGCGGAAATTGTTGCTAGTGCCGCGTACCTTCCGGCGGGAGGTATGTGAACTAGCTCACGCTCACCTCCTAGGCGCCCACCTCGGGGCCGAAAAAACTTTGGAGAGAATTAAACTCCGCTTCTACTGGCCCGGGATCAATGAGGAGGTACGGCGTTTCTGTCAGTCCTGCCCGGAGTGTCAGATCCGCCAGATTCCTAGGAGGGACCGCGCGCCTCTCGTCCCTATACCCCTGATAGACATTCCCTTTGACAGGATGGGGTGGACTTAGTAGGCACCCTGGAACTCTCAAACCGTGGCCATAAATATATATTGGTCATGGTGGATTATGCTACCCGATACCCAGAGGCGGTTCCCCTGCGTTCCGCTAACACAAAAAACATCGCACAGGAATTAGTTAACTTATTTTCCAGAGTGGGTATACCCAAAGAAGTCCTCACGGACCAGGGTACACCCTTCACCTCAGATACGTTCAGGGAGGTCGCCAGATTACTCCGGATAAAGCACCTGAAGACGTCTGTCTATCACCCTCAAACAGACGGGCTGGTAGAGCGTTTTAATCAGACACTTAAACAGATGCTCCGCAAAGTAGATAACGCCGATGGCAGGAACCGCTCGTGCTTTTTGCTTACCGGGAAGTGCCCCAGGCCTCTGCGGGCTTCTCCCCTTTTGAGTTATTGTACGGTCGACAACCCCGAGGACTTTTGGACATACTAAAAGAGGGCTGGGAGGCTGAGGCCGTTCCCTCCTCCAATATATTGGAGTATGTGGCGCAACTGCGCAACAGGCTCGCTAAAATCAGGCCACTCCTAAAGGACCACGTGACTCGTGCGCAGGCAGCGCAAGCCCGGCGTTACAACCGCAACTCCGTCCTCCGGGAGTTCCGCCCAGGGGATCGAGTGATGGTGCTCATTCCTACCTCCCATTCCAAGTTGCTAGCTCACTGGCAGGGGCCATACGAGGTTAAGGAAAGAAAGGGGCTCGTCGACTATTTAGTTAAACAACCTAATCGTCGGCCGAGTGAGAGGATCTACCACGTTAATTTGTTAAAACCTTGAACGGACAGGGAGGACTCTCCTGACACTCGTAGATCCCTCTCCCTATTCACTAGCACATCTGCCCTTAACCTCGGTGACGAGTTGACACCTCTACATCGGCAGGAGATAACCCAGGCAATCCGGGCCGTCACCGAAGTAGTGAGCGAGTCACCGGGCGGGACCTCGCTGATTGCGCACGATATAGTCACAGACCCCGGAGTAATCGTCCGGGAGAGGCCCTATAGACTCCCGGAGGCAAAACGTGCTGAAGTAGAACTGGAGGTGCAACGGATGTTGGATATGGACATTATTGAGGAAAGCCATAGTCCTTGGTCCAGTCCTATCGTCCTCGTTTCCAAGCCGGACGGCTCCTGGAGGTTCTGTAATGACTTTAGACGTCTGAATCAGGTCTCCAAGTTCGACGCCTACCCAATGCCCCACATTGATGACCTACTTGAGCGACTGGGCGCGGCTCGATACTTGACTAGTCTTGACATGACTTTATATATATATATTGGCAAAATCCCTTAACGGCATCTGCAAAAGAAAAAACGGCCTTTAGCAACCCTAGTGGACATTGGCAATACAAGGTCATCCCATTTGGGCTGCACGGGGCCCCAGCGACATTTCAACGTCTGGTGGATAGAGTGCTGAAGCCCCACCAGTCCTATAGTGCCGCCTACCTGTATGACGTCGTCATCTATTCCGGCACCTGGGAGGAGCAACTATTGCAGGTCTCTGCTGTCCTCACGACACTAGCTAAAGCCGGCCTCCGCATTAACCCCCGTAAGTGTTTTTTTGGCTTGAAGGAGGCCAAGTATTTAGGCTACCTTGTGGGACGAGGACAGGCGAGATCCCAAATGTTCCAAAATCAAAGACATCCTGGAATGGCCCCGTCAGAATACCAAGACAGGTGCAGGATTTCTTGGGGATGGCGGGGTACTACCGCCGGTTCGTGCCCCGCTTCTCCGAAGGGCAGCACCCTTGACCAATTTAACAAAGAAGGGCGCTCCCCTACACGTGGTATGGAACGACAAGGCGGAACACACATTCAGTGACCTAAAAAAGGCTCTAACGTCGGCACCTGTATTAAGGACCCCTGATTTTGGGCTCCCTTTTATCCTCCTGACCGACGCTTCGGACACAGGCCTGGGCGCCGTGTTAAGCCAATGCGTCGATGGTGTCGAACACCCCGTGATGTACTTAAGCCGGAAACTGCTGGACCGAGAGACCAGGTATGCAGCAGTGGAGAGGGAAGCCTTGGCCATTAAGTGGGCTGTAACCCACCTCCGTTACTACCTGTTGGGTCACGAATTCACTCTAGTGACTGATCACGCTGCACTTCAGTGGATGTCCCTGCACAAAGAGTCGAATCCGCGGACCACCAGGTGGTTTCTGGACTTGCAACCATATAAGTTCACGGTCACTTATCGTCGCAGCAACCTTCAGGCCAATACTGATGCCCTCTCGCATCCACGACCTCTCGGCTAGGTCCGCTCGACATGATGGTCTTAGGCTACGAGGGGGTCGTGTCATGCACGCGCGAATAGGAGACCGCGGACGGACCTTAACACACTTCGGAAGACGTTCGCCAGCAGGGAGTGGCGGGGTACTAACCTTTCTCCTTTGCTTTCTTCCAGGAAAAAAGACGCTCCGCCACCATAAGCCTCATTCCCGCAGTACGTTACTTCTGCCCTTCCTCCGCCATCTTTCTTGACGTCATCAGTCCCATCCTCCCTCAAGGTTTCTTCCCAGCATTCCTCCACTTCCGGCTCCTCCCTTATAAAATGGCCGCCGACGCCTTGTATGGCATCGCACATATGAACTGTTTTGTTTATATTTTTTGACCTAATTTGAATTGTGGATTTGTCTGCAATATACGGGGCCGGAAACCCCAAACCTTTATGTTGTCTCTTGTTAAGTCTTTTACAATATAATAAGTATAGTAATTGAGTGCCTGCCCATATAAGGTAAATATTCGCGGGTGAAGGACTGTGCATAGCATATTCATAAGTAATGCTGCTGCGCTACTCAGCATGCCTCCCATGTAATTGACTGCCTGCCCATATAAGGCCATTCTTCGCTACGGTGTGTTCATTCCTTTCCTTTGCCTCACCAACGAAGCAGCTTTTTTATTTAATCCACGGGTTCTCCGCTGTTTTATTGTTCATTTATTACGATTGTTATAGTTATTGTGTAGGTATTTTACACTTAGTTTACTGTTCAGGTACCCATTTCCTTTATTTAATCAGCGGCTTTTCTGCTGTTGTTTTGTTCGTTTATTATGATTATAGCTATTTGATTCCCTTTCTTTGCCTGACTGCCTGCCCATATAAGGCGCTCCACAGTTTTTTTGTGAAGCAGCCTTTACACAGCTTCTTCGCTGTGTTATAAACGAACGCCATATAAGTCCGTCCTTTCTCCTTGCTTTGCGGTTCTCTACTGTTTTATTGTTCGTTTATTATGATTGTTATAGTTATTGTGTAGCTATTTCAGACTTAGTTTACTGTTCAGATACCCATTTCCTTTATTTAATCCGCGGGCTCTCTGCTATTTTTTTTGTTCCTTTATTACGATTATAGTTATTTATTGATTCCCTTCTTTGGCTGACTGCCTGCCCATATATAAGGCCTCGCTGTTTTTTGTGAGGCAGCCTTTACACAGCTTCTCCGCTGTTTTATTCTCCTTGCTTTGCGGTTCTCTACTGTTTTATTGCTCGTTTATTACGATTGTTATAGTTATTGTGTAGCTATTTTAGACTTAGTTTACTGTTCAAGTACCCATTTCCTTTATTTAATTCGCGGGTTCTCCACTAGTTTTTTGTTCCTTTATTACGATTATAGCTATTTACTGATTCCCTTCTTTGGCTGACTGCCTGCCCGCCCATATAAGGCGTTCCGCTGTTTTTTTGTGAAGCAGCCTTTACACAGCTTCTCCACTGTTTTATAAACAAACGGCACATAAGGCCGTCGTTTTTCCTTGCTTCACCAACTAAGCAGGCTTTTTATTTAATCCACGGGTTCTCCGCTGTTTTATTGTTGGGAGCTCTTCCTTCTTTTCTACGTACTGCGGTCACAGTCAGTTCACGTGATTACGTGAGAGGCGTGGCGATGTCACACGCAGCTCTGCCCCCCCCCCACAGCCGTCGCGCTAACGTCCATTACAGTATATGGAGAAAAATAGGTTCCAGTTATGACCATTACGCGTAGAATTTCAAAATGAAACCCAACTTTTGTAAGTAAGCTGTAAGGAATGAGCTTGCCAAATTTCAGCCTTCTACCTACACGGGAAGTTGGAGAATTAGTGATGAGTGAGTCAGTGAGTGAGGGCTTTGCCTTTTATTAGTATAGATGACAAAATGTAGATACAAACTATATCATGTGTGAAGCCTGAAGTCCAAAGATCAAATAAACACTCTCAGAAAAGGTCCAAGCATGATACAATAGTTTCTGTGGCGCAGCGGTAAGAATTGCTGACTTGTAATCAACAGTCCCCTGGTTCGATCCTGACTGCCTCGTATATTTACCGTTTTGAGTAGTGAGCTGCTCTTATTGTTATTATACAATAAACAAATACATTTGATTTGCATCTGTAACAGCCGGTGTAAGTTTATAGTACTTGTAAAAGTTACCTTTTTTTTCTACTTTTATTCTCTCAGTTACAGTCACGATACATACTATCGCCCTATGGATCTGATGCTGTTTGTTTTTATTTGAACCTGGGAATAACTGTAGATGTGAGTGGTGTTTTGAGACAATGGAACTGGAAATTCTCTGATCTGGATGGATAAAAGCTGACACACAAACGCTAGTGAATCTGCTTTCTTTATATCTCACTGTTACTTGTATTTTTTTTATTCAGTTTTATTTAGTGTTCCTGCTCACGCTGAATTAGTATGCACCTTATGGTCCATGATGTCAAAGGCACACTGACATGCACCAGAAGGTGTGAGCTTATTCAGTGTGAGCAGGAGCACGCAGGTGGTCGGTTGTTGTGTGCTACAACAAGCTTGACCTGGCAGCGATCAACACATATGTACTGTGCAAGGCATGCACTGGTCCACTGAGAAGAGTGTTTATGGCTCACCTTGCAGAGGAACTTTGTTGTCGCTTCTTACCACAAAAGGCGATGGAAAAAGAAAAGGAGGATGCAACATCGACAAGCTTCTATTCCAAGACAGCCGCTTCCCCCAGGAAAGCAATGAGTCAATGATAGGCGCACCGTCAATAGGAACTACAGCGTAGAGAGAAGTGTGTACATTGCAACAGGCACACATGTCATAAATGTAGGAAGGACGGTCGTTGGGTGTGTGGGAACTGTTAACATTTAAATTTGATGATTAAATATAGCACGGAACTGACCGCTCTGTACTATTCTTTTCTCTGCATGTCCTGGAATACAAAAGAAACACCACCATGCACCAAAATGTGGAGACTGGGCAAGATCGAGAAAAAAAAAAAAAACACATGCTGTCACTGATTACAATGGCAAGATGGTATGCAAATGTATATGAATAATATAAATAATGTTGCATCCGTGCCACAATTTTTTCCGAAATGTACCATACAAGTCATAAAATGAATAATTCCAAATATCATATATATCTATATCTCTGTTTCTTGTCAGTGTGGCTTTGACACCATGGACTATAAGGTGCATACTAATTTAACGTGAGCAGGGACACTTGATAAAACTGAACAAAAAAATTCAAGCAACAGTGAGATACGAAGAAGGCAGATTCAGCAGCGTTTGTGTGTCAGCTTTTATCCACCCAGATCAGAGAATGTCCAGTTTCATTGTCTCAAAACACCACTCACATCTACAGTTATTCCCAGTTTCAAATAAAAACTAACAGCATCAGAGGCCCTGCGTTCGGGGGCATAGTATGTATTGTGACTGAGAGAATAAAACTGAAAAAAAAAAACGCTTGTATCATGCTTGAACCTTTTGTGAGAGTGTTTATTTGACCTTTGGACTTCAGGCTTCACACATTATATAGTTTGTGTCTAGATGTTGTCATTTATTGCTAAAATATGAAAAACATTTCTGTTTTAACGATGTGTTTACACAGATAATTGTAGAAACGGAAAACAAATTAAATGCATGTGTTCCAAATAACAATCTATCATTTCCCTATACAACTCTATGCACCTGACTCCCAGATAATCAAGGCTGGAACTGGGAGAACTCTGTGCCCATTCTGCGGCGGTGGAGAATGGAATAATAGGCTGCTTATCTTGATTGGCACATTTACAAGACAAAAGATGCTGATAGAGAGGTGCATAGGGATTAGGGTTAGCCGGAATTCCGAGTTTTTTCATAGGCTTTGGTAATTCTAATGCTAAAGTTTTACTCTGGCTGTTAGCCTTCCTCTCTTTCTCTTGGGTGGGAGTTGAATTTAGAGTTGTTAATTTTGATTTGATTGTATGGAATGTTACTTGCTTTTAATAAAATCAATTTAAAAAAAAAACACACTATTTGACCATGCTTGAAATGATGAAAGGGTATTGACCAATTCCGTTAACAAATTATGCCATTGAGAGGACTGCCTTTAGCACCCCCAATCAACACTTTCATTATTGTGTCATCCCGTTATGATTAAGAGAGGCACTAGCGATCTTCCAGTATCTGATGGATAAACTGTTACACCTACAGTGCTGCCAACCTGGATGATGGTGTCATCTATTCCAGCATCTGGGAGGAACATATAATACATATAATTGACTAATCTAAAAAAAAAAAGCATGTTCCTAATAATGTGGCATGGAAAAAAAATCCAAATGCTGCATTTTGTGACCTAAAGCAGGCTCTTAATTCAGCACCTGTGTTCACTTTTCTCTACCTTTCATTCGTCAGACAGACGCATCTGACACAGGTCTAGGTGTCATGCCGAGCCAATATGTCGATGGTGCTGAACACCCCGTGACGTACTTGAACAGGAAACTACTGGACAAGGAGACCAGGTATGCAGCAGTGTAATGGGAAGCCTTGACAATCAAACAAGCCATACAGCAGCTGAGGTACTACCATCCTGGCCGCAAGTTCACTCTCATCACCAACCATGCATCCCTCCAGGGAACAGCATTATATAGCCATAGCCACATGTCACTCAATGGTTTTGGATCTCTAGTTATACAATTTTAGGGTTCAGCATTGTCATGGATCCCTCCACACCAGTGCTGATGCTTTTTCATGTGTTTGACCTCTGGGTTCTGTCTGCCTGACCCAACAGATCTAAGCTGAGTGTGGGTGGGCCGTGTTATACACAAGTGCCTAAGAAACAACATCAACTTGTAATTCCACCCCAAGTTTCTCCACTCCTTTCATCTGCAAATCTAGAAACTAAAATATCACCAGCCCATGACATCACTTCTGTTTCTGGGGCTCCTGAACCGGTCTCTTTCATCTTACTGAACTTTATAATTGGCACCACCACCATTATTTTATCGCGACTGGAAACACATTTCACAAATATATTAACTCATGTTTATTATTATGACACCATAATATATGGGGTGTGTCTGAAACAGCCCCAACACTTTATCTATGTATCTGAACTTTATATATAAGCATTATGCACTTTTGACAATATTTTCATTAACAGACATCTTCAGTGCAAGTTCCAACTTATATATACTCACCTAAAGGATTATTAGGAACACCTGTTCAATTTCTCATTAATGCAATTATCTAATCAACCAATCACATGGCAGTTGCTTCAATGCATTTAGGGGTGTGGTCCTGGTCAAGACAATCTCCTGAACTCCAAACTGAATGTCAGAATGGGAAAGAAAGGTGATTTAAGCAATTTTGAGCATGGCATGGTTGTTGGTGCCAGACAGGCCGGTCTAAGTATTTCACAATCTGTTCAATTACTGGGATTTTCACGCACAACCATTTCTAGGGTTTACAAAGAATGGTGTGAAAAGGGAAAAACATCCAGTATGCGGCAGTCCTGTGGGCGAAAATGCCTTGTTAATGCTAGAGGTCAGAGGAGAATGGGCCGACTGATTCAAGCTGATAGAAGAGCAACTTTGACTGAAATAACCACTCGTTACGACCGAGGTATGCAGCAAAGCATTTGTGAAGCCACAACACGCACAAACTTGAGGTGGATGGGCTACAACAGCAGAAGACCCCACCGGGTACCACTCATCTCCACTACAAATAGGAAAAAGAGGCTACAATTTGCATGAGCTCACCAAAATTGGACAGTTGAAGACTGGAAAAATGTTGCCTGGTCTGATGAGTCTCGATTTCTGTTGAGACATTCAAATGGTAGAGTCAGAATTTGACGTAAACAGAATGAGAACATGGATCCATCATGCCTTGTTACCACTGTGCAGGCTGGTGGTGGTGGTGTAATGGTGTGGGGGATGTTTTCTTGGCACACTTTAGGCCCCTTAGTGCCAATTGGGCATCGTTTAAATGCCAGGGGCTACCTGAGCATTGTTTCTTCTTCTTCTTCTTCATGACCACCATGTACCCATCCTCTGATGGCTACTTCCAGCAGGATAATGCACCATGTCACAAAGCTCGAATCATTTCAAATTGGTTTCTTGAACATGACAATGAGTTCACTGTACTAAAATGGCCCCCACAGTCACCAGATGTCAACCCAATAGAGCATCTTTGGGATGTGGTGGAGGAGCCGTGCCCTGGATGTGCATCCCACAAATCTCCATCAACTGCAAGATGCTATCCTATCAATATGGGCCAACATTTCTAAAGAATGCTTTCAGCACCTTGTTGAATCAATGCCACGTAGAATTAAGGCAGTTCTGAAGGCGAAAGGGGGTCAAACACCGTATTAGTATGGTGTTCCTAATAATCTTTTAGGTGAGTGTATAAAACTGGGTTATTAACTTTGTCAGGAACAGAACTGTTTCATAATCTGGGGTCTGCCTGTATGTAAACTGTACATCTGACAGCTGCAATGAAGTCTATAGCAACCACTTTTAAATTTAGTGTAAAAACAATTCAAATGTAAATGAGTATTGCTACAGATTTCAGGATAGTTTTATTTGAAATTTGAAAAAGCCTGGGAAAGATTAAACACTGCTCCTTTTCAGATCTGCTCACATTTGCTTAATGTAAAGTTAACTACACAATTATCAGTATTCCAAAGCTAGTACTACAGGAGAATAAACAAAAATGTTATTTTTTCCTTAATTTTAATGAAATACTTAAAGGACTTCCAATTTTAAAACTGATTTATTGTAATGTTTAATTCAATATATTGTTATTTTACATTGGTTACTGAGGCCCCAGCTATTACGCAACCAATGGCCTGGATAAGCAAGTTAATAAAATGGATAGATGTTTTCAGTTTAACTTGATAATCTGCAACTTGTCAGCAGACATTTTTTCAACATCATAAAGTCACCTTTGAAAAAGAGACAAAAGCACTGAAAATGAACCTATTGAAAACACCTAATTAAATCTCACTAACTCTGAAAGTATCTTGGGAAGTAGACTTTAACTTAAAAATGTATATACATCTCTAATTTGACTTACATAAGGCTTGAAAAACCACAAATTAATTGCTTTTTTTTCATTATTCATTCATAATACACTTTATATTATGTAAAAAGAGAATATAGACAGACACATTAGAACAATCCAGACGAGAACAGGTCATTCAGCCCAACAAAGATAACCAGTCCTACCACAATAACTAAATTCTTCTAAAATAACATCAAGTCTAGTTTTCAAAGTCCCTAAAGTCCTACTGTCTACCACACTACTTGGCAGCTTACCCCACAAGTGTATGGTTCTCTGCATTAAGAAAAACTTCCTAATGTCTGTGTGAAATTTACCCTTAACAAGGATGTTAAGGATGTCACTATCAACATAAAAGGAAAATGGTCTCCTAAAAAAAAGAGAGCTTGCTGTGCCCATTCTTAAATAATTCCTGCCTCAAGAAACAAAATTCTAAACCTGACTCCTATACTCATCCCCCTTTATCAATACACCCTATAAGTGGGCAATCTTCAGAAAAGGAAGATTGACATAGCAATATATTTATAGCTTGACAGAGTGAAGAGAAAATGACTATTCCTTGCGGTGCCTCAGTGTTGCTCACATCTGTATCAGAGAAATTCTCCTTGAGATTCACAAACTGCGGTCTACCAGGACATCATAGGATTATCCACCTGCATACTGTACCTATGTATATATATATATATATATATATATATATATATATATATATATATATATATATATACTGAATACAAGTATAACATTTTTTCATAGTAAGAAAATAACAAAAGAAGTTTAATTAATCTTAAAATAAAGAAAAATAATTATGTTTTTGGAAGGCTACATTCTAATTTTCATTTTGCTGCAGTATTACTCAAATAATAACGTGAGACAGTGTTACCACAAACACTACATATAAAGCAGCGCCAATAAGAAAGCCTATCATTATCAAACCATAACTACTTATTGATTTATATGATATTAACTATAATTTCTAAGTCAAATATAATTTACAGAAGCTTCTTCATGCATAAATGCCAGTTTAAAAAATAAAAAAAAAAATTAAAAAAAAATCAGTAAAACCCATAATACACTATTAACAATAACGGCTCATTTCCTCAATACCCACTGCTTACCATTTTTGCCCAAAGCCTTCATCATGACTTCCATCTGCGCAGACTCATAACTGAAGCTGGTATCAGTAAAGTGATCATTAGTGTTATCTCCGTCAACATGTAATTGACCACTGCTGCTGCTACAGTTTATAGTATCCTCCTCATTTTCAGACTCCAGATGGCGTCTTTGCTTTGGAAGATTTATTCTGTTAGAGAGAGGAAGAAATTTTTTTCACTGGTAACAAGACAATAAAAATCTTATAAGAAATAAAATGTATCAAATGTAAATGTATGTGTCTTGGACAATAGAATTACTCCTTCATAAAAAAATATTTAGATATTTATTTTAAACAAAAATGTCAGCTGTACTTCCAATTACAACAAGAGACTTAATTTTAGGCAGTATCAAAGCTAACATTTGTTAGTGTCCAGAAGGATTATTATATACATTCACTTAAGCCATATTCTTTCCAAAAAAAAAACTCAACTATTTTAGATACTATTCAAGCTAAATTGGTGTTAGCCTCCTGAAATTACATGAATTAGTTAACCCCAGTGGGTTGTTTTACATTTACTTTTTACTATTACTATTTGGTCTTTGATTTCATTGTAATTTCATTATTGGCCAAATCCACAGTGAAAAACTGATTACAAAAAAGTAAAGGCAAAAAGCAGGAGGTGGCAAACAAGTCAAGTCAAGTTGGGGAGCATGCACTGGTACAGTGCGTTGCCACACCCACTACACGGCGAAACAACTCCCGGTTTGCAACCCCCCAGGCAGAAATGTAGTTCAGTCCCGCCCTCCAGAAATGACCCTTTATCTGCTGCAGCTAGGTGTTATGTGGGCGACCCTTTGGCCTGGTCCAGCCACTTGGGTCCCGGACAATGAGGATCTTATGAGCTGGATAACCCTCAGGGAAACGTGCCACATGGCCATAGTGCCATAACTGATGCTCCCTAACAATGCAGGTAATGTGCCTCATTTGGGACTCCATGAGCAACCGCTCATTCGACACAAAGTCAAACCAATGGTACCCAAGGATTTTCCGGTGAGAAACAGTACCAAAGGAGTCCAGTCTTTGTCTCAGGTCACTGGATAGTGTCCATGTCTCACAACCATATAGCAAAACAGGAAGCACCATGACTCTAAAGACTTGGACCTTCATCCTTTTGCATAGATATCGGGAGCGCCATACACCCCTTTCCAGCAACATCATGACCCCCAAAGCTCTCCCAGTCCATCTACTGACTTCACAGGAAGAGTCACCAGACACATGAATGTCACTGCCAAGGTAAGTAAACCTCTCAACAAGGTCAACACTCACTCCGCAAACAGACACGCAGTGTCACAACAGCCTTACCACCAGCCTGAAGACGTTCACCCAGGATACCACAGATCCCTGTGGTGTTATGGGTCCACAGCTCGTTGAGCAAAGGCCATTCATTTTAAATAAATGATCACTGCGTTCGCGGCTTAGCGAGGAGACGTTGGGCCATAGCGAGCTGTGGGGCGATCCGTAGGGTGTGGGCATTTCTCACTGAGTGCACAGGTGAGGAACTGCCCACATTCGTGATTGTCCCATGGCTAATGCTGCAGCTGCTGTGGCCCGCGTCAATTTTAAAAAGCGCGAGGTGGCTGAGATCGAGAGAGGAGAAAAGAGAAAGAGAGGAAAAGAGGACGGAGGTTACAGGGAGCGAGGAAGCAGGCGGTGCGTGCGTGTGTTGAGCGCGCAATCGAGGGCAGCTGTAAGGAAGCTGGGTGTTAGGCCAACACCCAGACGTTTGAGTTGATGTTGCTCCCGCTGAGTGACCAGGTAGCGGGAGTGCCCAGAGGAAAGCGACGAGCCGCAGAAGGGAAGTCGGGAGGCTTAGTGGTGGAGTCCCCAATGTGTGCGTCCTGGCCATTGGGGTAATCAAGTCTCGGGGACTGGGATGAGTGCCATACCGAAGCCAAGGATCGGGAGGTCTCCAGTCTCGAGTGTGTAGAGGAGGGCAGCTGCAGAGAGCGTCTTGCCTGCTGCTAAGCCCAAAGGGGATAAGCAGGTGAGATGCTAACAGAAAAGAAGCACCGAGCTTGTTTGTTGTTTTTAAGACTGCTTCCTAAAGAAGATTTTAACCTCTGGTTTTTAAGGATAGTGTTTTCCTATTGGTTTTAACCTCCACCTTTTCTTGAAAGATTTATTTATTTATTGAAGAGCAGAAGAACTGCACTATTTATTTGAACACCTGATTTGTTGACTGTTTTAAATAAAAGCACTATTCACTTTTTTCACCACCCCTTGCTCAAGTGTTTATTTGCCTTCACTGACTAGCTCACGGTTTCATTATCGACGGTGTTGGGTTCAAGTGCTTCCAAACATCAAAGGGAGTGTGGAGCCAGAACCCACATCGTGACAATCCCTGCAGCCTTGATGGCTGTGCCCAAAAGGTCATTAAAGGCCTGGTTGTTGGTTTTTATCCAGAACACTCACAAGCCCAGACACTCAGACTCACTTACTTAGTCTCTCGAGCATCCTGATCAGAGCCTCCATTGACTCCGCGAAGATAACAGCATCGTCAGCAAAGTCAAGATCTGTGAATCTTTCTTCACCAACAGATGTCCCACAGCCACTGGACCCTACGACTTTGCCCAACACCAGAAACAAATTACGTCTGATATGATCAATAGAAATGAAAAAAAAAATGACGTAGCTAGTCTCAAGTTATGAAACATTTTCTGGAGTTTTTGTCCCTTTGAGGATATATCGTGTGTTTTGGACCTAATCGTTTTACTGAATTATATTCGCTGGAGCCTTACGGACAGAATGAGATCAATACTGCTCGGAAATATTGATGTTTGACTTGCAGAGGGTCTTCAAAGGTAAGGAAAGTCAACTCTTAAAAGTATGTACTTCTCTGTAAAAAAGGCTTTAGTGTCAGTTCTGTGGTTGTTGTGTGTCAAAATGGTTTAGATCATCGGAAAGACGAGACTTTGAGGTTTCATTTGATGGGTAGTATGTCGAGATGCATGACAGATGGGCATGCACACATGGCTGTAACGTCATCAAAACGCTGTTATGTCCCGGGACCGGTACGTGTGCACGTTAAAGGGTTAATTGTTTACTGTGATAACAGAAGTGTTGTCTTTACAAGAAAAATGATGCAAACGCCTAAGTACAGCTCTCTACCATACAGCTCTCAACTTCCGATATCTAGTAAAGTAAAAAAAAGACAAGTAGTCATTTCTGCACCCAGGTTTGTACTATAGTTTAAAACAATACTTACAGAACTGTTAATCGGAATATTTGAGCAGCAATATAGTAGAATATTTAACTGCTAAACTTAATATATGAGGCAAGCAGCTTTAACTTGTAGAACAGCAGATTTATTACAGCAGTAGGCCAGCAATTTACTGAAGCTATCAAACCTGTTATAGTTAACAACATAGCCTAATAACTTAAGGTTATTAAATGTTCTAATACAGCTAATTTATTTTAGAGGAAAGTTTAGCAGAAGATTATAATTCAAGATGATGTAATGCTGAAATTAGGCTATTACATAGGTATTTTGATACCACTAAATTACCACATCATATGCCATTTTTTACCTTCCTTTGCTATGGTTATATCAATTCTGCTTTACTGACCATGTTCTGCTTCTTACCATCAACACATGAGTGCTAGAAAACTGAACTAACAAGTTTAGAAGATCATAGGATAGTTCATCAAAAAGTCTCAAAATCATGAAATCAGCAGCAGAAAAATATCAAAAACATGGTTGAGCACCTGCTATGTGCTAACCTGGTTAAGTGAAGATACTATGTTATACAAGAAGGCGGCTGGAATTTTATAACATCGTTACAAAGCAGGGACTTTACACTTTTACATACAGCTGAAACTTATTAATGAGACTCTTTTGTTTAGACTCCTCATAACCATTATCTCATGGGGTGTAATGATACAAGGTAAAAACTACAGTTTATAAACCTCTCAATCACTTTATCACAATATTCTAAAATAAAAAGGGAAAGGAACATTTGTCTCACACAATGTCATTCTATATTCAGAAAGGTTTTTGCAATAAGGTTTTGTACATGGAGTTTTAAAGACTTATATTGTAAATGCTGTACTATACTTTTTTAATTATCAGCAGGTGCATGAGCATAAATTGCAAAGTGCAGTTACTGTCTCTGTCATGTCTGTCTGTCTGTCTGTCTGTCTGCCTACACTAAACAGTTCAGCTTGAGTTGTGAATAGCACTTTTTCTCTGTCAGTGAAGAGGAAGAGCCAAGAATAATTGTGATCTATACTAATAAAAGGCAAAGCCCTCACTCACTCACTGACTCATCACTAATTCTCCAACTTCCCGTGTGGGTGGAAGGCTGAAATTTGGCAGGTTCATTCCTTACATCTTCCTTACAAAAGTTGGGCAGGTTTTATATCGAAATTCTACGCGTAATGGTCATAACTGGAAGCAGTTTTTCTCCATTTACTGTAATGGAGATGAGCTTCAACACCGTGGGGGCGGAGTTTCGTGTGACATCATCACGCCTCCCACGTAATCACGCAGTACGTAGAAAATCAGGAAGACCTCAAAAAAGCGCTTAAGAAAACATGCATTATATAATTGAGAAGGCAGCGAAACAATAAGAAGCGGCGAAAGTGACATATACAACCATATTCATGAGTTCTGCTACTTCGGAAACAAAGCACGATGTAAACCTACACTTTAAATTAAGTTCATAGACAGGCTGCCGCTGGCGTTTGTAATTTAGTGCCTGCCCAAATAAGGCCGTCCGTCAGCGGCAATCCAATAGCAAACTGCCACGGGTAAATATTCACGGGTGAAGGACTGTGCTTATGGAGAGGAAGATGAGATGGTCAGGGTGGTGTTTGACACAAACTCAGCGAAACTGCGAGAGAAAGTTTTAAGTGCCAGGACTAAGGTAACATTAAATACAGCCATGGACATAGCAGGAGATGGCACCAGCACAGCTGGGAACCTTCGATGCATGTACACCGAGTGGCTCACGTGAACTGGACGCAGTGCACAGATAAAAGCAACAGTTCCAAAGAGCGCTGAACAAAAACCGAATTACACAATTGAAAAGGCAGCAAAAAATATGAAGCGTCTCATACATACAAGCCCTGCGGAAACAAAGCACACGTTGGAAAAAGTCAATGTCCTGCTAAAGGAAGACAGTGTAAAAACCCGTGCATGCAGTGTGTCAGGTCTCAGATAAAGAAGAAGACGAGCTGTTTATTGATGCAGTAAGAAACGAATCGATGAATGAAACCTGTCATCTTTACAACGATTGACAAACACGGAATGTAACTTGAACACAACACATCCTACAAATACGAACCTGATTGAAAGAAATAATGATAATCAAATCCTTGATGACAGCAACACTCAGTAACACTCACAAAACAAATACTGTATATTGACAGTCATGTTACGTTATTTTTAAAATGTTCCCTTTTCTTTTCTAGCTTTTTTAACACACTACTTCTCCGCTGCGATACGCGGGTATATATATATATATGTATATATATATAACCCGATCTACATACTCGAATAATGGATACTTTATTCGCCATCAATGATTGTTTTGGTAAAGCCATACTCAGTGTATTCATTAGATGAACGGTAAAAAGTAAGGCGAGGGAGGATGACTTATTGAGGCATGCAGGCTGTAGTGCGCGTCAACTCTATCTGAATTGCGCGATCACATTTGAAAAATATATCTTTTCAAGTTCTATTTAGTCCATATGTGTCAAACTCAAGGGCAGCGGGCCACATCCGCCCGGCGTGTAATTATATCCGCCCGAGATCATTTTATATACTGTATTATTGTTATTAAAGCCCGGTATATGAAGCGCTGGTAACACAATAAACTACAGATCCCATAATGCAGCGCTTCAGCTGCCTTGCGAACACTTACGCGTTAATCAAGTCTACCTTATGATGCTGCAAGTTATTGCGAAGCTAGCTCACACGATGCTGAAGAGAAAAGTTGATTCTGAAAATAGAGCCTTTAAAACCGATGGGAGGCTGAGTATATGTTTACTGAACCCGTGTGTCTCATTTGTGGAGCTAATGTGGCTGTAATTACAGAATTTAATCTAAGACGGCACTATAAAACAAAACATCAGGGTAACCTGAAAGACCTGAATGCAATGCAGAAGATACAGAAAGCAGAAGAATTAAATAAGAATCTGACACTTCAGCGGACGTTTTACCGTGCACAATCACAAAGTGATTTCAAGTGAAGCTGCTTTTATGGGAGACACAACCACTTGCCCCACTTTCCCTGTTGCCAAGTAATGTTAAACCAAGTCGTCACTACGGTGTTCCCAAATCGCACTTTGCTGATAAACTGAGCGCACTGAGTTTGCACGGCGCTTTGGTGACTTTGAAGAACAAAGAAAGTCCGTCTACATGCGGCTCGAACCTTGTGCATGTTTGGTAGCACATATCTGTGTGAGAAGCTCTTCTCAGTGATAAAGACTAACAAAACAGCACACAGGAGTCGCCTCACTGATGAGCACCTGCAATCCATCCTGAGAATCTCCACAACACAGAACCTCACACCAAACAGAAACGAACTTGTTGCCAAAAAGATGCCAGGCGTCCAGCTCTAAAATGACATATGAGCAAAGACAACTGAATGATTTGATTTGTTATTGCTGAAAGGAACACATTTTATTTATATTTCCAGGTTTTGTTATGCAGCATGTTCATATTTGAATTTGTATAATTTTGACAGGATATATTTTTATGGAGAGCAAAATCTTTTGGGATATTTAAAATCTAAGTTTATTTTTATATATAAAATTACATAAGAGTAAAGAAATTTGAATGTTTGTTCTTTTAATGTTTACTTTATTTCTAACTTGTATAATTTAGACAGGATATATTTTTATGGAGAGCAAAATATTATAAGTTGTTTAAGGTTTGAGTTGATTTATTCAGGAATAATATTCCTGTCTGTTTTTACCATTCCTACCAAAGATATTTCTGTCGACTAAATAAAAATTCCTTCTATTTAAAATTTAAATAGAACTTGAACAAATACGATAGTTCATAATATCCACGCAGACTTGCACGTAAGAGCGGATGTCATCCGTTTTAACAAACAGCGTATTGCACTGATACGAAATAGCTGTGTGTGTATATATGTAGATATGTATGTATATGTATATATATGTGTGTGTGTATGTATATATATATATATGTAGATATATATATGTATGTATATATGTGTATATGTATAGATATGTATATATATATATATATGTTTGTGTGTGTTTGTAAATATATATATATATATATTTATATATATATATGACAGCAACACTCATCACTCACAACAGTGACAAAACAATTACATTGACAATTATGTTACGTTATTTTCAAAATATTTCCTTTTCTTTTTCATTGCTTCTTTAACACAATACTTCTCCGCTGCGAAGCGCGGGTATTTTGCTAGTCTATACTAATAAAAGACAAAGCCCTCACTGACTGACTGACTGACTGACTCATCACTAATTCTTCAACTTCTCCTGTAGATAGAAGGCTGAAATTTGGCAGGCTCATTCCTTACAGCTTACTTACAAAAGTTGGGCAGGTTTCATTTCGAAATTCTACATGTAACGGTCATAACGGTCGATAATGGTCGACAACGTCCTCCATATTGAACTTTCTTATTTATGGTCCCATCTTCACGAAATTTGGTAGGCGGCTTCCCTGCGCTAACCGAAACCGATGAACGTACTTATTTCGATGGTATGACGCCACTGTCGGCCGCCATATTGAATTTTACAAACGTCACTAATTCTCCAACTTCCCGTGTAGATAGAAGGCTGAAATTTGGCAGGCTCATTCCTTACAGCTTACTTACAAAAGTTGGGCAGGTTTCATTTCGAAATTCTACACGTAACGGTCATAACGGTAAACAACGTCCGCCATGTTGAACTTTCTTATTCATGGCCCCATCTTCACGAAATTTGGTAGGCGGCTTCCCTGAGCTAACCGAAACCAATGTACGTACTTATTTTGGTGCTATAACGACACTGTCAGAAAACATATTGAAATTTCCAACGTCACTAATTCTCCAACTTCCCGTGTAGGTAGAAGGCTGAAATTTGGCAGTCTCATTCCTTACAGCTTACTTACAAAAGTTAAGCAGGTTTCATTTCGAAATTCTACGCGTAACGGTCATAACGGTCAAAAACGTCCGCCATGTTGAATTTTCTTATTTATGGCCCCATTTTCACGAAATTTGGTAGGTGGCTTCCCAGCGCTAACCAAAACCGATGTACATACTTATTTCAGTGGTATGATGCCACTGTCGGCCGCCATATTGAAGTTTCCAATGTCACTAATTCTCCAACTTCCCGTGTAGGTAGAAGGCTGAACTTTGGCAGGCTCATTCCTTACAGCTTACTACCAAAAGTTAAGAAGGTTTCATTTCGAAATTCTACGCGTAACGGTCATAACGGTCAACAACGTCCGCCATGTTGAACTTTCTTATTCATGGCCCCATCTTCACGAAATTTAGTAGGCGGCTTGGCTTCCCTGCGCTAACAGAAACCAATGTACGTACTTATTTCGGTGGTATGACGCCACTGTCAGCCGCCATATTGAACTTTCCAACATCACTAATTCTCCAACTTCCCGTGTAGGTAGAAGGCTGAAATTGGGTACTTATTTCGGTAGTATGATGCCACTGTCGGCCACCATATTGAAGTTTTCAACGGTGTTTGTTACTTATGGGCCCATCTTCAAGAAATTTGGTATGCGGGTTCCCAACGCTAACTGAATCCTACTTACGTACATATATACGTCCATAGCCTGCAGCTCGGTCATCGTGTGAGGCGGCATTGGGTCCCCCATCCCAACGCCTTCCACGTTGTTGGCTGCCTGCCTATATAAGGCCGTCCGTCGCTCCAGTCTCTACATTCCCTTCCTTGCTTCGCCACGGGATTCACGTCTCCCTGCTGATAACTACAGCCCTTTTATTTAATCCACGGCTTCTCTGCTGTTTTATTGTTCATGTATTACGATTATAGTTATTGTGTAGGTATTTTAGACTTACTTTACATTGTTCAGGTACCCATTTCCTTTATCATTCCAACCGTACCCGCATTAACATGTCTATCGAGGTGATCACCATTGATCAAAGAACTGTCATTTACCGAGTGGTTTCCATTCCCAGAGATGGCAACTACCTTTTCCATTCTCTTTGTTACATATTGCACGGCCATATCAGGCTCACTCTTGATATCTGGAGGAACATTGTGTCTTATGTATTGAATGACTGGGACAGGTTCAAGGCGTGGACTGATGACGGTACAGGAGATAATTATACTACACAGTGGCACTATAAGAGTGAAATGCTTAAGCCCTTCACCTATGCATCTGCATGTGAGTTGATGGCTGCCGCTGAATTGTTCGGTTGTTGCTTTGAAGTGTACCGAAATGGCCAAATATTTTACACCTTTCAACAACCACCAATGCCTCTTAAACATCTTAGATTGACAGGTGACAATTTCATTAGTGGACACTGATGTTTATGAATGTTTAAACTCTCGAAAGCTGGATGTGAAGTTATCGATGAAACTGGTTGTATGCTTACAACGCTTGACAGATGCCGAATGTCACTTCAACACAAGTCCTGCAAATACTGTCGTAATTGGAACAAACCATGAAACTCAAACCGATTATGACAGCAGCAATCCAAGCTGTGAGATTTGAGACAAGATTGCTTTTCACATGGCCAACTGTACATTGCATGCTCAAGAGTAAGCTCAGCGCACAGCTTGGTCATATTACAACCGGAGGGCCGAACTGACAATGTGGTTTACAAGGAGATCCTTAACAAATAATTATTGGTATATTTTCCCTCAGTTTAAAAAGGTTTAATTTTCTTCTTAATAAATATTTTAAAGCAGTACTGCGAAGCGCGGGTATTTTGCTAGTACTTAAGTAATTTGTAGATATAGTGCAGTATCTCCAAAAAATTTATAACAGCTATTCCTATAATTAACTCATACCCTGCAATGAATTAAGGCTTTTTGACATCTGGAACTCTGATCTTTGAGTTGATCCTTAACTTTCAGAACATTAAAGATACTTTGCTAATCAACTGCTATAGCACTAAATTTTCATTGAATAGTAGCATATTCATAGTGCAGGTTTCACAGAAACTACATTATAGTAATACTTATAATAGCACAGTACACACTAAACACTGTACATATGTACACAATATTTAGATCCTTCGAGATATTGATTCTGCGGTGGGTTGGCACCCTGCCCAGGATTGGTTCCTGCCTTGTGCACTGTGTTGGCTGGGATTGGCTCCAGCAGACCCCCGTGACCCTGTGTTCGGATTCAGCGGGTTAGGAAATGGATGGATGGATGGATGGAGATATTGATTTCTTTACATATTATAGTTCATATTAAGAGGTTTCAAAAAAAAAAAAAAAAAACATTTTCCCAGTGTTATAAGAAATGCATGTGATCTGGAAATTAAAACTGATTACTGACAGAACATATACTTTAAAAAATATTCCAAAATAATCACAGCAAGTGACCTAACCTGGCCACAGAGGATACACAAACCAGTGTGTTTCTTCATGCTAGTCTTAAGCCCAGAAAAATGGGGAGGGCTATGTCAGGAAGGTCATCCAGTGTAAAATTTTACAAGATCAATATGCGAACATCAATACAGATTAACATACCAGATAAGTCGAGGCCTGCTTAAACAATGCCTGTCACCAGTACTGTCAGCCAACAGAATGCTGGCAGAAATTGAGCTACTACTGGCCAAATAAGGATAAAAAGAGGGAGAAGATGTGTCCAGAGGCAGGACAAGAGGAGGAAGGTAAAGACAGTGGAACTGAGGGTAGAAAATTTGAATGTTGGCAGTATGACTGGTGAGGGGAGACAGTTAGCAGACAAGATGGAGAGAAGGAAGGTTGACATATTGTGTGTGCAAAAGACTAAATGGATGGGGAGTAAAGCCAGGTGGATCTGAGGTGGATTCAAATTGCTCTTACCATGGTGTGGTTGGCAAGAGTAATGGGGTAGGGGATATTCTGAAGGAATAGTATGTGAAGAGTGCTTTGGAGGTGAAAAAAGTGTCAGACAGAGTGATGATTATAAAGCTGGAAACTGAAGGTGTGATGATGAATGTTGTTAGTGCATATGCCCTGCACGCTGGGTGTGCAATGGATGGGGAAAAAAGATTTCTGGAGTGAGTTGGATAAAGTGATGGACAGTGTAACCCAAGGGACAGAGAGTGGTGATTGGAGTGGATTTCAATAGATATGTTGGTGAAAGGAACATAAGTGGTGAGGAGGTAATGGGTAAGTATGGTGTCAAGGAGAGGAATGAAGAAGGTCAAATGATAGTGGATTTTGCGAAGAAAAATGGACAAGGCTGTGGTGAATGCACATTTTAAGAAGAAGGAGAAACATAGGGTGATGTACAAGAGTGGAGGACAAGTGAATGCCAAGTGAAACTTTTCATGTATACTAGAGAAAGCTTAGCTACAATTGGTAAATTCATACTGATGGTAAATTACAAAAGTAAATCCCAAAAACTTCCAATTTTTTGTGGTAAATAAAACAGTGTCACCTGTACTGTGTATAAAAAGCTAGTGAAAGTTTGAGACTTATCAAGAGAATAATGCCAGGAGCACAAGATGATATTATGAATAAATATAAAGATGTATTTGAAGGAATTTTGCCTAGAAGGGGAATACTTCATTACAATTGATGAAACAGTGATGCTTAAAGTAATCCATTTAAAAAAGATCCAGTAATGTGGAGGGGCAGAATAAAAAAAAGAGCTTGACAGAATGGAAAAAAGTAAATAAAAAAAACAAGGAAAATTCAAGAGTCATCCGAGTGGGTTAATCCAATAGTAATTGTTGAAAAAAGTGATGGATACTTAAAGATTTAGACTTGACACTTGACCCATTATCAGCTTCCCATAGTAGAAGAAATAACAATAAAACTCTCCAATACATTAACAGCACTGAAGACACTGTTGACTGTTGCCCCATTGCTGACATACAATACTATGATGTCAGCCAGTGTTTCAAGGTTTCTGTTTATGCTTCAGAAAAATCAACTGGAAGCTGTACTTTTACAGGATAATGCATTGCTTATGTATCAGAAGCAATGATGGAAACACAGCAATGATATGCGCAAATTGAAAACAAAATGGTGGTAATTGTTTTTGGGCTAGAGCACTTTCACCAATTTGTGATCATAAACCATTAGAAGCAATATTTTAAAAGCATGTAAATACTGCAACACCAAAAATACAATATTTGCTTATGCACCTGCTGAAATACCAAGTGAAAGTAAGATTTAAACCTGAAAAAGAAATGTACACCTGGAGTCCTTCTGAGTGGGAGCCAGGGGAAATGGTGCATATACAGAAAGAAGAAGAATGTAATCATGCCATTGTTGAAGATGTTGCAGAACAGCCAAGATCACACATTTTGGAAATACCAGATGGTTAACAGTACATAAGAAATAGAACATTTACTAGAAAGATAAATGAGCAATTTGTCTTGCCAATCCACTGACGTTTGTCAGCCGGGTAGCTGTTGATATTCCAGCACACTCAGTATGGATGGATTAAAAGGCAGAACTCTACGTGACCATCTTCATCAAGCCCTTCCGTGAGAACCCTAAATCCAAAGAGGACTGTTTCATTTATGGTAGGTAGAATGCACAGAGGGGACTGGGAGGTCTCATGGTCTGGAATCCCTACAGATTTTATTTTTTTTCCAGCCGTCTGGAGTTTTTTGTTTTTTCTGTCCCCTGGCCATTGAACCTTACTCTTATTCGATGTTAATTAATGTTGATTTATTTTGTTTTCTTATTGTGTCTTTTATTTTTCTATTCTTTATTATGTAAAGCACTTTGAGCTACTGTTTGTATGAAAATGTGCTATATAAATAAATGTTGTTGTTGTTGTAGCACACTCAGTAGTAGTGTTGGTAGCACAACCATCGCTAAATTAAACATAGCTAGTGGTGGGGTTTTCACATGCCACTGGGGTATTGCCAAAGTTTTCAGTGCCAACATCAGATTTTAGAACATTCTGCAGTTCTTTTAATTTCCTTTCACTAATAAAACCTAAATGGGTTGGCTGTCAAGACATTGTTCAAATTTCCCTCCAGAAAGACCTAAATCAACAGTACTAGTGATGGGTGATTCATAAGCAATTTGTTCTTTTTCAGTCAAATCTATTTGTATAAAACAACAGGAGCGCTAAGCAGCTTCAGTAAGTTACTACACTGTAAAAAAATGTTTTCTTAACAAGTAAAATTTTCTTTAAGGTAATATATCTAATATTTTGTCCCAAAAGATTAAATATCTCATGTTGCAATGTACTTGCTAGATTATTTTGTTTAATTCAAGATAACCGGTCTTAAGCTATCTGACTTAGATATAAAGCGTAATTCCAAGAAACTGTGGACCTTAAAAAAAAAAACACAGCTATGAGAGAAAAGCCTGTTATAAACTTTCTAGGTTTATCTTGTTTTAAAATGAGTAAGACACAGCCTTGACACTTAAATTAAACTCATTTTAATCCAGAAAGGTTTTAGAATACAACCTTGATTTCCTTAACAACAATGACATTTCGGATTAACACTTGCCTAATTCAGTGGCCTTTCTCTGTAACTAGTGATTTAACAGCTGATTTCCCAGCAAAGGGTAGTACTTTATTATCAGTGCTGGATTAACCATATAAGCAAAGTAAGCACATGCTTAGGGCATCAAGGGTAAAGGGGGCACCACAAAAATTTTAAATGGCTGAATTAATCACATAAATTATTAACTTAATTAAATTTATAGCCATTTTCAAAATTTAATGAAAAATTAATAATGCCTCCCTGTACCTCCCTATGCCGTCACTACTGGTGCCATCTACGATGGGGAATTTTCGCTTCATGGTGATTCCCTTAAACACCATGTTATGTCAAAATATTGTGAAAATAATTTCATTGAAAAATATGTTTTTATATTTTAAAAAAAAAGTTAATAGTTGATTAAAAATTATTATCACATAATTGTTGTGTTTTGTGAATTACCTGTTATTTAACTCAAAATAAATTTCTAGTGCGTAGAAGGCATTATTTTCTGTTTTAAGCAAAAAAAATAAATAAATTGTCCCAGTTTGAGGAAAAAATATTCTGGTAAGTCTATTTAGTTCTATTCTTCGATATTTTTAAATTCATTTACATTATGTAAAAGTAAAAATCGTACAGCTGATTATTATTGGATAAAATTGTTTATAACTTTTTTTTACTTATAAAAGATTTATTAACAAAAGTTTAACAAAATACTCTTCAAATCTTCTACTAAGAATATTTGTAAATTTATTTGCTAAATTGACACAAAAGCCATAAATAAATTAAATAATCAAAATGGTAAATCTACGGTTTTCATGTCAAAATGAAAACCATACATTTAAAAACCTTTAAAATCGACCCCAAACATTAAAATTTGTAAAATTTCGGATGCCATTTTCTCTTCAAGTAATGATAAAAACGCAATCAGATCTTCATCGAAAAGCAGTGCCACACAAAACAAATTTTTTAAATCAATTTTAGGGTTAAAGTCAATTTCTACAGGTTTTGGCAGGAGATTGGATAAATTGTAATCCTTAGAATAATGGCACATAAAATTAATATTTGTAGCCATTTACACCACTTTGTAGTCACTTTGAGACCTAAAACATCCTTAAATATGAGATGTAAAAAATTCCAAAAAAGCAATTTTGAAATCTTTCTTTGAAATTTTAGAAACATTAGAATATATAGCCGAAGACTAGTCACAAAAGGGAGACGCTAGAAAAGAAGCAAATAATATTGCAGATAAGATGCAAGAGCTAGAATTCGTTTTTATGTTGAATTTTTGGAATGAGATTTTTCAGAATTTTAATAGAGTAAGCAAAGTTCTACAAAATGAGGATGTGAACATAAAAACACGTGCAGATCTGTATGTATCATTAACTGATCAACTGCGTACTATACAAAATGAATTTGAAAAATATGAAAAAGAAGCAAAGGAAATGTTACCAGATGTTGATTACAAGGCAGCTACAACTCGCAAACGTATCAGAAAGAAGCTACCCAATGATGGAGGTACACCAGAAGTATATCTGAACGCCAAAGATAAATTTCATATCAGCACCTTTTGGATAATTGTTGACAAACTTGAAACTGAGATGAAAAGGAGAGAGATATACACAGAAGTAGCTTAGAGATCTTCTTTTCTAAGTGATCTGCCGTATGTCACTTCATCAACTACTAACATTTAAAGGTATTCTAAGTACTGTGAAAAGCAGATTGATGCTTACCCAGAGGACTTCAACAGTAATTTCTCAGTTGAACCTCAGCAGTTTCATTTATATATGTGCCATAAGTTCAGTGCAACAGAAAATGTAAAAACAAGATTCAGTCATGCAGAACTTTATAAAATAATTTTAGAAGACAATATTGAGTGTGTTTTTCCAAATGTAGACATTGCCTTTCGTATATTTTTTAACATTAATGGTCACAAAGTGCTCAGCTGAGCGCTCATTTTCTCGGTTGAAATATATTAAAAATCCCTTCAGAACAACTATGCATCAAGTCAGGCTGGATGCCTTATCTCTATTATATATAGAAGCAGATGTGTTACGTAAGATTAATTAAGAAGATCTAATTAAGAGTTTGCAAGGAAAAAAAGTAGGAGAAAAATATTAAGATAAAAATAAAATGAAGCATACAAAAATAAATATTTTCCTTCTTACTATAATTATGTTTTGTTTAATTTCAAATTTTCGATACAATAAAATTTTATTTTCTAGTTTGTTATTGTTTTAATATTTTGAATTACTAGTGTAAGGTGGCACCAAAATTACTTACTGCTTAAGCCATCTAAGGGTCTTAATCCAGCCCTGTTTATTATATTCAAGTGGTAACATTTTTTTTCAAATAAGAATGGTTTCCCCATTTTAAAATAAATGAACCTTGGATAAAAAACATGGCTAGTGGTTTGATGCAAGAGTTTTGTTACTGTGTCAAATAAATGGCTTAATGTGAATTTCACCTTGGGGATTAATAAAATATCTAACTATCTATCTATCCATCTAATCCAAACAGTGTTGCTGGAATTTATTAACATAAAAAGAAAAGTTCAAGAATTTAGGAATCTCTAAAAGTTTAATATAGTTCAATGATATCCCCATGGTAGCACTTCACAAGAAAATATATTTTGTTTTCAGTCATAAAGTCTCACAGGAATTAAAATCAACCAGCTTCATAGCATCAATAAAACTGGTGGACTTATCCAGGTTAGGGATTTTAATTTCGAATAACAAAACAATTCTATTAAAGAACAATGCATCATGAACTTGAAACTCCAAACAATATAATGTGTAGTGTTGGCTCAAAAGTCCTTTTAAACTCAAAGCCACAAGCGAGCAACAAATAAAACAACGGCAAATCATCTTTGGGGTTTAAACGGCAAAATCACGAGAGCTGAGTGATAGTAGCCATTATGTGGTGTAATATACAGGATCGTTCCATTATTTTAGCATATACATTGTTGAGTATATGAAAAGCTAACGGTATAATTAAAGTTTCTTTGCAGTTTTCAATTTTTTTTTTTTTTTTTTTTTTTACAAGTATAGTTATTATTTTTTTCAAATATAATATCCAGTGATGCTTTTGACCCAAACTTTGAATATGATGGAACATATCTTTCTTTGAGCATGCATAAACGCTTTCCCTTCGAAGCGTCCTTCGGTTTCCCGCACATCAGACATTACATTTTGAAACATTCTCACCGTAAGGCTTCTGGAGTCATATGTTATCAGTTATTAAGAAAGTTACAATCTTTACATAGATAGCTAAAATACTGCTTTGCTCTCCGCAGCCGATAAGTAACATATTTCTGCATATAATTCAATGGATTCATTAGACAAAGTCACACTGGAAATATTATAAGGTAATATATGGACTTTATGAACTTCTTCAATGAGAAAATTAAAAATATAAGATCCCAGATCTCAGCATCACAGTACAAACCAAATACTAGCTTAGCAGACCCTGCCGCACATTGCATTCAGCACTTTAGTAATTTTAATCCTGTAACTCACCAGGAAGTCTTAACTTTAATTACTAAAATGAAGCCCACTACTTGTTCCCTAGATCCAGTGCCAACAAAACTAGTAAAAGTGCAATGGATGTTCTTGCAGCCTATTCTAACCGTTATCAATAGTTCATTACTGCATGGCACCGTACCTGATGCACTAAAAGTGTCAGTCATTAAACCTTTACTTAAAAAGTCAGACCTAGACCCACACATACTAAATAACTATAGGCCTATTTCAAATTTACCATTTCTCTCTAAAATACTAGAAAAAGTAGTCGCCAGTCAGCTTCAGTCACACCTTACGCATTACAATTTATTTGAGAAATTCCAGTCTGGCTTTCGCACTGGTCATAGTACAGAAACGGCACTAACACGGGTTGTAAATGACATTCTGATATCCTCTGATGAAGGAAATTCCACTGTAATTATGTTGTTGGACTTAAGTGCAGCATTTGACACCATTGACCATTCTATTTTACTGCACAGGCTAGAAAACGATGTTGGGCTTACAGGCCACGTGCTCGCTTGGTTCAGTTCTTATTTATCAAATCGATTCCAGTATGTACAGAAATGTGCAGACAGTACTCCATCATTATACACAGAAGTTCAATATGGTGTCCCACAGGGCTCAGTACTGGGACCTTTACTGTTTTCACTTTACATGCTTCCACTGGGATCTCTCATTAGGAAACATAATGTTAATTTTCACTGTATGCAGATGACACCCAGTTATACCTTTCATTTAAATCAAATGAAGTTTCTCCGATGTTGTCTTTAATTAGTTGTGTTAGTGAATTAAAGGAATGGATGAATGAGAACTACTTGTCTTTAAATACAGATAAAACAGAGATGTTAATTGTTGGAGGGAATGACGCTGATCACAGCAATATTTTGTCGTCATTTAACTCAGTTGGAATCCCAATTAATTTTACTGAATCAGCCCGCAATCTAGGAGTTATCTTTGATTCTAGCATGTCATTTAAAGCACATATTACAAAGTCTTCCAAAACATGTTTTTTCCATCTTAAAAATGTTAGGAAATTAAGGCGCTTTCTAAATAAACAGAATTGTGAGAAATTAATTCATGCATTTATCTCTAGTAGGATTGACTACTGCAATGCGGTGTTCACTGGCTGGTCAAACTGTTCTCTATACAGCCTCCAGTTAATCCAAAATGCGCTGCAAGAATTATTACAAGAACAAGAAAATATGAACACATAACTCCAGTTCTTAAATCTTTACACTGGCTCCCAGTTAAGTTTAGGGCAGATTTCAAAATCCTCCTTTTAACATATAAAGCATTAAATGGCCAAGGTCCGGCTTACTTGTCTGAACTTATCATGACTTACAAACCTGAGCGCACATTAAGATCTCAAGATGCCGGTCTGCTTAGGATTCCAAGGATTAATAAAATAACAGTGGGAGGTCGAGCTTTTAGTTACAGGGCCCCTAAACTGTGGAATGGTCTTCCTGCTTCCATAAGAGATGCCCCTTCAGTCTCAGCCTTTAAATCCCGGCTGAAGACTCACTACTTCAGTTTAGCATATCCTGACTAGAGCTGCTGATTAACTGTACATACTGCATCTCTGTTGTTAGTCATTAGCACTATAACATAAGTAACATGATAATTATATTTGAATACTAACCCTCACCTATTCTGTTTCTTTTCTCGGTACCCAAATGTGGCAATTTTGCCACGGCCCACCTGCCAAGTTGTTTGCCTGCCTATGGTAAAGTCATCTCTGATGGAGGATCACAGGAATCATGGAAAAGAGGGGTCCTTTCATCGGAGCAACGTTTCAGCCGTGGCATGGCCAAATGGGGAGGCAGCTAGATGGATGAGGTCTCCAGGACTCTAAAAATATCCAAACCTAATTATGTCATATCATCTACTGTTAAATCGTACTTCTAAAATTTTTATTATTATGCTGTATTAAGGAATTGTTCTGTTCTGTGTATTGTATTGTATTGACCCCCTACTTTTGACACCCACTGCACACCCAACCTACCTGGAAAGGGGTCTCTCTTTGAACTGCCTTTCCCGAGGTTTCTTCCATTTTTCCATACAAGGTTTTTATTGGGAGTTTTTCCTTGTCTTCTCAGAGAGTCAAGGCTGGGGGGCTGTCAAAAGGCAGGGCCTGTTAAAGCCCATTGCGGCACTTCCTGTGTGATTTTGGGCTATACAAAAATAAACTGTATTGTATTGTATTGTATTGTTTCTAATTGACATTTACTTTTGCTGCAGTGCATTCTGCTTTTATGAATCCTGTGGAATAATAAAAATTTTAATCAATATATTAAATAATAGTTGAACAAAGAATCTTGGGCTGAGCACCTTTTAACCTAGTCCAAGGGAGGGGAAGAAGATTTCGTGACTATGCCTTAGTGCAATTAAATTTTTGTACTTAGATAAACAAGTCTAAAATGCCTTGATTATTATCTGTGTGCATTTGGGTGGATGGAAAATATGCTATTATGCAAACCAGCTTATGCTCCAAAAATGTATATGTATATATGTTTGTGAGCATAAGAGTTCTTTGTGTTAACTATATGAATGCATTAAGATTGTTAAAAGAGGAAAACCATTACCTGTATAATCATCTTAACAAAATAAGTATATTACTAGTTTGTATTGATAGGCTATGCATTAACTGATTATTAATATGACTTACTTAAAACAAATGAACTAAGGATTAATTATAAATAAGACTTGCATATAAAAATTAAATGTGTACGTAAAGCTGAAAAAACAAACTTGCAATATTTCTGTCAAACTGCTGACCTATTAGTCTGTACTCAGGAAACTGTTAATCTTAAACATTTAGGATTGTAAAATCAACAGCAACAGACTTTTTCACTTCATCTTTAGTGGCTGAACAAATGTGCATATTACTGAATCCCCCCAAAGAATTGTGTAACCTTGTCTCGTTATAGGCTCTGTAAGATGTAAAAATTTCTGTTATAAAAAGAAAACTCACGCCCCCCCCCTCCAAAGATCGGGCTATTGCTGGTGACTGTCAGTGACACTAGCTGACAGGGCTGGAGTGGTGTCTCTGCCACCATCTGCCTGCTACATCTGCTGTCTGCCTGCTGTTTGAATCGAACCTTCGTTCACAATCCACAAGAATTCACCTGTCCACATTGATACCTATAATCATTACGACACAAAATAGAAGTAGTGGGGCAAGCTAGTTTTGTGTAACGATTACATCAATTTTTTAAAATAAATGCAGGTGTTTATGTTATAAATATTTCATTTTTCATTTCCATTTTTCACCTTTGCAATTTATCCAGAAAACACTGGCGTGAATTATAACTTCCACTGCACACAGTTCTTGCATTCGGACATATTGGAACATTTAGCACTTCTCTGGCCATTTGAAGCATGAATGAGTGAAATATGGTGGTGGTAGTGTGTTGGTCTGGGGTTGTTTTGCTGCTTAAGGACCTGGAAGGCTAGCTGTGATAGATGGAACCATGAATTCTACTGTCTACCAAAAAATCCTGAAGGAGAATGTCCGGCCATCTGTTCGTCAACTCAAGCTGAAGCGATCTTGGGTGCTGCAACAGGACAATGACCCAAAACACACCAGCAAATCCACCTCTGAATGGCCTTAGAAAAACAAAATGAAGACTTTGGAGTGGCCTAGTCAAAGTCCTGAATCCAATTGAGATGCTATGGCATGACCTTAAAAAGGCGGTTCATGCTAGAAAACCCTCAAATAAAGCTGAATTACAACAATTCTGCAAAGATGAGTGGGCCAAAATTCCTCCAGAGCGCTGTAAAAGACTCATTGCAAGTTATCGCAAACGCTTGATTGCAGTTATTGCTGCTAAGGGAGGCCCAACCAGTTATTAGGTTCAGGGGGCAATTACTTTTTCACACAGGGCCATGTAGGTTTGGATTTTTTCTCCCTAAATAATAAAAACCATCATTAAAAACTGCATTTTGTGTTTACTTGTGTTATATTTGACTAATGGTTAAATGTGTTTGATGATCAGAAACATTTTGTGTGACAAACATGCAAAAGAATAAGAAATCAGGAAGGGGGCAAATAGTTTTTCACACCACTGTATATATGTTTATATGTGTGTGTGTGTATGTATATAATTACATTGTCAATCATGTTACTTTATTATTAAAATGTTTCCTTTTCTTTTTCATTACTTCTTTATCACACTACTTCTCCGCTGCGAAGCGCGGGTATTTTGCTAGTATATATATCAATCATACTACATTATTTTTAAAATGTTTCCTTTTCTTTTTCATAAGTTCTCACACTACTTTTCCGCTGCGAAGTGCGGTAGTCTGAAATATTTTTGAAAATGGCTTCTTAAGAATAAATATGTGCTGACTTTGAAGAGTGTGCTTATTTAGTAGGCAGTGGATGAAATGCATTGTATTCTTAGTTGGAATAATCTAAACTACATCAAAGAAGTAAAGAGCAGATGGACCAGTTTTTTATGGAAAAGCAGTTTTATGGTGTAATGAGGAAAATCCTGAAGCCTCCACATAAGCATGAAGAGGGTAAAATTTGGCATGATGAGACAAAGACTGGACTTCATTGGTACTGTGTCTCTGCGGAAATTCCTAGGGTACCGTTGGTTCGGACTTTGTATCGATTGAGCGGTTGCTCATGGAGTCCAGAATGAGACACATTACCTGCATTGTGAGGGAGTGTCAGTTACGGCACTACGGCCAAAGCTGCGTTTCCCCGAGGGTGATCCGGCTCATAAGATCCTCATTGTTGGGGACCCGAGTGGCTGGACCAGGCCAAGGGGTCGCCCACGTAACAAATGGCTGAGGCACATAGAGGGTCATTTCTGTAAGGTGGGACTGAACCGCAGGTCAGCCTGGGTGGTTGCAAATCAGGATCCCGAGTTGTTTTGTTGTGCAGTGGGTGCAGTGGGTTGACTTGACTTATCTAAGGTTCATTTCAATTGTTCATTAATGTCCTAGCATATTAGTAGGTACAAATAATACCAGACAGCATATAACTTTTAGTATAGATTATTCCTAATTTAAACCTTGCTGTATGTTGTTGTTTTCATTAAAAGGAGAAAAAAATTATTTTCTTTTTTTTCATTAGTGAAAAATGCAATTGCCATGTTTAGATCTCTATTATCCATGTTTCCTTCACTTTCTCTACTCCAAAAAAAGTTGGGAAACAAAAGTGAGGCATTAGATCATGACCTTAAGGTAAAACTTTACATTTTCACATTGTTTAAAGGAAAAATAATAACAGTTAATGCAATTCCATCCGTTACTGGCAGCAATTTTCAGAGTTGTTTTTAATGTTAGCTACAGGAATGGCATTATACATTAAACTGTTTAATTAAAAGGGCTCAACAGAATACAACAATCTTAAATTTTTAGTGGTTTCTTTGCTATTTCAATTACGAACTGTGCATAACTGCTTCTGTTAAAATTAGCACATTAATTCAGTAATATAAATAGGTAAATGTATAAGGTAGTCAAGATCTAATTATGCAATTTTCATTATGCTATAACTTATTAAATCTATTACATAGAAAATCACCCGAAAAATCCCGGACCATCGAGAAGTGTGCAAACTAATGACATGAAGAATTGTCTTTGTGCCAAACTGGAATCGACCCCATATAAATCAGTCATCCAGGTGATCTGGAACTGCATAATTAGATCTAGACCACCCTGTATAAGAAATCTGTATAGGACTACTGAGGATAAAATAAATTCAGCCTGTTTTCTTTCCCTCAAGAAATGTTGCAGGAAGGTATCATGTACCTTAAGGCATATTTGAAGCAAAGCAGTGGATCCAGATGGAGTATTGCCACGACTGCTGAAGGCCTGTGCGCTGGAGCCTCTACAGCTCATCTTCAACCTGAGCCTGGAACAGGGGAGAGTTTTGGAAAACACCTTGTATCACCCCAGTCCCAAAGTTATCACGTCTTAGTGAGCTGAATGACTTCCGGCCTGTCATTCTGACATCACATGTGATGAACACCATAGAGCGGCAGTTGCTTCACCACCTGAGGCCACAGGTCTGCCGCACCCTCGAACCTCTGCAGTTCGTATACCAGGACAAGGTGGGAGTGGAGGATGCCATCATCTATATGCTACACCGATCCCTCTCCCACTTGGACAGAGGCAGTGGTGCAGTAAGAATTATGTTTCTGGACTACTCTAGCGCCTTCAACACCATCCAACCTCTGCTCCTTAGGGACAAGCTGACAGACATGGGAGCAGATTCATAACTGGTGGCATGGACCGTGGACTATCTTACAGACAAACCTCAGTATGTGCGTCTTGGGAACTTCAGGTCTGACATTGTGGTCAGCAACACAGGAGCGCCGTAGGGGACTGTACTTTCTCCGGTCCGGTTTTCAATGTAACTCGGAGTCCCTAAAACATGCAAAAGTTCGCTGACGACACTGCTATTGTGGGCTGCATCAGGAGTGGGCAGGAGGAGGAGTATAGGAAGCTAATCAAAGACTTTGTTAAATGGTGCGACTCAAACCACTTACACCTGAACACCAGCAAGACCAAGGAACTGGTGGTAGATTTTAGGAGGCCCAGGCCCCTCATGGATCCCGTGATCATCAGAGGAGACTGTGTGCAGAGGGTACAGACCTATAAATACCTGGTAGTGCGGCTGGATGATAAATTGGACTGGACTGCCAATACTGATGCTCTGTGTAAGAAAGGTCAGAGCCGACTATAATTCATTAGAAGGCTGGCATCCTTCAACATCTGCAATAAGATGCTGCAGATGTTCTACCAGACAGCTGTGGCGTTTGCCCTCTTCTACGCGGTGGTGAGCTGGGGAGGCAGCATAAAGAAGGAAGACGCCTCATACCTGGACAAACTTGTGAGGAAGGCAGGCTCTACTGTAGAAATGAAGCTGGACAGTTTAACATCCGTGGCAGAGTGAAGGGCACTGAGCAGGCTCCTGCCAATCATGGAGAATCCACTGCATCCACTGAACAGTGTCATCTCCAGGCAGAGGAGCAGCTTCAGCGACAGACTGCTGTCACTTTCCTGCTCCACTGACAGACTGAGGAGATTGTTCCTCCCCCACACTATGCGACTCTTTAATTCCACATGGGGGGGTAAACGTTAACATTATTCAAAGTTATTGTCTGTTTTTACCTGCATTTTTATTACTCTTTAAATTTTTTTTTTTTTTTGTATCAGTATGCTGCTGCTGGATTATGTGAATTTCCCCTTAGGGATTAATAAAGTATCTATCTATCTACTATTATGCACTACATCTAACATATCCAAAGTGCATTGCCACTGTCCTCTCTGTAATTCAGACTGAAATATTATAGGACACAATTCATGAGAAGGATGTAACTGTGTCATACAGAAAAGCCTTAGCTGAATGAAAACAGTTTATTGGTTAGTAATCACTAAGGCACTACTTAAGAATAGCCAACATAATCAACTTGATACATTTTAAAGCAAAATGACTGGTTAAGTATAACTGTAAATTAGGAAAAGTGTGATTTAGAAACCATTAATAGAAATTATACATACATTCAAAATAATTTGAAGGGAAAATACAAATATGCTACAAGAAAAATTGTGTGAGCCAAATGTAGAACAAGAAATGCATGTCTATGATGTATATAATTACCATAATACTTGAAAATCAATTAGATAAGTTAATTATAAATAATTAGATTTTTTGTGGATTTTATGTTTATGCTATGCATTTCTGACTGTGAGTTGTGACAAGATGAGACAATCCTGAACTACAATGTACAATAATGATATGGATATGACTGTTGTGTTATATACAAGGTAATCTTCCTGTGTCAACTAATTTTCATGTGCTTATGTTTCTCTGTTTCTGTATTGTAAACACAGCAGAAGTACTGTTGGATACTGATTTAATACTGAAAATAACTTACAATAAAGACATAATCATTAGCACTGCTCTTTATTTATGGAAGGTAGCCAACATACATCAGGAAGTTATATCTAAATTATATGACTTGACTGTAGCAATGAATTCTTAATTCAAACCTCTACTAAAATATTTGGTTTCAATTTGAAATAAAGACCATCCTAAAATGAGAGCACTGTGCTACTTTTACCTTATTCTTTTGTAGGTGGACTGAAATTTGTTGTATATATCATGCAAATATAGCTTAGTATGTGTTGAAATTAAGTCAATATTTCTCGTGCTTATTTCAAGCATTTATTTCTTAATAATATTTTTTTTTTATTCAGTGATTTTTGTAAAATGATTTTCCTGTTTTAAGATATATGCTCTGAGATTAAATATTGGACTACCTATTCTATTACAAGATGAGCTAACTTGTTTCACATAACAAGACTTTCATTCTCCACTGGTATTAAGAATTTTCCACTTATATTAGTGATTTATTCTCTTGTTCCTTGGCCTTCAGTTTTCAGTGTGCCAAAATTAAGAATGCAAAATACCTGAATTAAAAATTATTTTCTAATATTTAGTGTAGTTCCACTGTAGAAAGTCTAATCTCAAGTAATTTGGTCTAAAAAACAGTATTTTCTACTTATTTCAAACCCTTGAACACCTATCAGAGCTTTCATATTTCTAGACTGGAACTAACTTATTTTAAGATGTCTTGGCAAGTAAAATTATCTTGCTGCATGGACAGATAATTTCACTAATATTACGTCATTTTCTCCTGAAATTCAGTGTTTATATCTTATTGTTTGGCTAAGCTTTTATTGCAGTGTAGCTAATAGCTTCCTGTTAATATCACATGTTTTGAATAGCTGTGATTGGTAACATTTAAAGACCTTGCTTTCTAACCCTTGTTACATAGAAACACACCATATAATAACCTCCCATATATGTGTGATCCAAATACTTTTAAAGAGTTAAATGAACTCTTCCAGTGATAAAATTAAGAGTAGTGAATTTGCTGTGTAAGGTTATAAACAACTGATAATGTAATCAAGGAAGATGTGTATTAAAATGCATGTATGCAGTACAAGATAATGTATTGAAGAGGGTTTGCATAACAGGAAACAAGTTTGAATGAAAAATTATGCTCTGCTCTGTGACATGTATAGTTTAATAATAAAAAAAAAAAATTGTGCCTCACCTGAAAAAATGATTATTACCCCAGAGGATCCGATCCCCATGATGAAGGAATACTTGTCCATTCACTATTGATCCATTTACACATGTTCTGAACAGGAAAATAAATAATTTCAATACATAAGTCATCACATGCACTTACACAAAGACAAAATAATTGTATTAAATACTGGTAGAAATGATATTAAATTACATTCCAGAATTTGTCATTTCCTCTCAAAATGTTTTGCTCACTGCTGTTTCAGTTTAATCTTAGATAGAATTGCTATATATATATATATATATATATATATATATATATATATATATATATATATATATATATATATATATATATATATATATATATTTAACAACTTGAAGTAAAGAGCGAATAGAAACTTTCTCTGCTTTCAAGGATTTAACATGCATCACTGGAAGTTTTCTTTAATCTGACTACTCCCAAATGTGGCTGCACAACAATCTACTTTGAGAAGAGAAAAATTCCGCCAGAAAATTGCTATAGTTTCAAATTATTTTCCACAGCATGATGCATACTAATTTATTCATATGTACATGGAAAAATGGAGATTCAATTCTTATACAACATAGTTATAAAGTTTAAGCAAATATAAAGATTTTTGCTCCACATTTTTAAAGCAACTTCGACTGGCTTGTCAATTGAGTACCTATAAGAAGTGAATGGTCCTGCTTCTAGTAGTGAAGCTTTCATTTACTTTCTGTTGAAAGCAACAGACAGCCAATACCTTCACCTATCAACTGGAAACAATTTCAATGACAAGCCTCTAAGAAAGCAGAGTATGTGAGTTTAATGAACATCAAGATCCTTGGCTGTGATCAGATCTAGAGGATGGATACTGTCAATTAAATTTGACTTCAGCTGTACAGGGTATCTGTGCAGCTCTGAAGGTCCGTAGCGAGACTCGTATCAGTGCACAGAGCACTATTGTCACTGTTGGAATTGCACGGCTTGTCCAGGATTGGCCATGGTGAATCAAGAGTGATCCTCTCAGTGTTCCCATTGGTACTGTATATTAAGTGTCAGATCGATCATCAGAGTGAGGGTGGTAATCCATAGCCCATCTGCATTGCTGCTCTGGTGAATAAGGCTCAATCTGCCGGAGCCCACTTGGTATGCCGTTTATGAAAGTTAAGGGCTGTGAGCTCCAGACACCGTTTAAATAACTCAAGCAGCGAATGCTCTGGAAAATCTGTGTTATGTAGATCGAGGGGTGCCATCTTTATAACTAAAGTGACACATGCTCTGAACACTGAGGGGGACCCCAGACTCACCAATATCGAAGTCTAATAATAGTAAATGCTGCTTTTTGGACAGCGAAAGGAACACACCTTAGGGGCTGCATATGGTTTCGAAAGGCATTGACAGCAGCAATTTACTTTATGAAAAAAGCTAGAACTTATTGCTGCCATCGAGTTTTACATTCCATAATCATAATCAACTGTATGTGATGAAACACTGCAAAAATCACAGTTATAACAAATAGTTTTTCCATTTCCAAGAACTTCGTTCTAACAAAATCTGACCTGTATCTCTTTTTTGAGTATCTTCAATCACGGACTCCTAACCTATTAACACTAGAATTACCAGAGCCTACGAAAAAACTCGTAATTCCGTCCCACCTTAAACTGCTTCTTAAATCCCTTCACACCTCTCCGCCAGCGTCCTTTGTTCTCTAAATGTGCTGATAAAGAGAAGCTAGGAGCAGCCGGCTATTCCATCCCCCACCAATTTAGAACGTGCACGAACTTCTCTCAGCTCATGCCTTGATTGAGTATCTGGGAGTGAAGTGGAGTTTTAGAGTGGAAATAATAGATCGTTGTTTGGAACACACGCATTTCATGTCTGTTCGGTTTCTACAGTAATCTGTTTCAACACATTGTTAAAACAGAAACTTTTTTTATATTCTAGTAGTAGATGACAAAATGTAGGCATAAACTATATAATGTATGAAGCCTGAAGTCCAAATAGCAAAGAAACATTTTCACAAGAATAACACAATTGCACTTTTATTCAAACATATAACTGCAGAAACAAAAAGCCGCCTTAACATGCGACATTGACACCAGTTTACTGTAACTGACTCCGTGGTTCAATAGATTCAGCCCCCGCTTGCGAATCAAGGGGTGACGGGTTCGATCCTTTTCACTCTCTCAGTCGCGTTCAGAATCAATCCATACAATCCCATCTGACACGGCTGTTTTCACTAAAGACGCGCAATAGCTCTGCAGTGTACCACGATGCATACTAACGCTACCCCACCCCCCCGGTTCTGACACACAAACGCTGGCGAAGCTGCCTTCTTCGTATCTCACCGTCACTTGCTTTTCTTTTTATTCAGTTTTATTGAGTGTGCCTGCCAGTCCCCGCATGTTGCTGTATGCTTTTTCTTTTGTACTCCAGGACAGGCAGAGGAAAGAATGGTAAAGACCTGTAACCGGCGCTATATGCAATCATCAGACACTCCCCATCTGCCCGTGTCGTTCAAACACAGGAACATATATTGGTGTAAAAGTATAACAAAAGTGCACTTTTATTCAAGTGCACTTTTTCCATCGCCTTTTCCTGTAAGAAGCAGTGTACACACTTCTCTCTATGCTGTGGTTTCTATTACACACCTGAAAGAAAGAGACAATACATATGAACATATCCAGCATACAGCAACATGCGGGACTGGCAGGAACACTCAATGAAACTGAATAAAAAGAAAATCAAGTGGCGGTGAGATCTGAAGAAGGCAGCCGCCAGCGTCTGTGTGTCAGAACCGGGTGGGGCGTTGGTATGCATCGTGGTACAACGCAGAGCTATAGCGTCTGTATTCTGTTTCTTTTGTACTCAAGGCACGCAGAGGAGAGAATAGTAAAGAGCAGTAAGTTCGGCGCTATATGCAATCATCAGACACTCCCCATCTGCCCGTTGTTTTGTTATACTTTTCAATACTTTTTATACTGCTCAAACAGGCATGCTCAAAAAATACCCGTGTAATGCCACGAAAAGTGCACGCAGACACTTCATTTCGCAAACAAAACAAGTGCACTTTTATTCAAAACTACCTGTATAACCGAAGAAAAAGAAAGCAAGTTACAGTAGGCGATTGATCGACATCTTGCATGGTGCAATGCTAAGAAGTGCAGATTTTCATTCCGTGCTATATGAAATCATCAAATTCAAATATTAACAGTTCCCACACACCCAAGGACCGTCCTTCCTACATTTCACGACCGTGTACTTGTTGCCGTGTACACACCTCTCTGTGCTATGGTTTCTATTACACTGAATGAGCACCTGACACTGTACTTTCTTCCCTGGGGAAGGTCCATCAGAGAATTTCCAGTTCCTGCATAAATTCACACCCGATCTGACGCTGTTCGTTTTCAAATAATATTGCATTAGTGCGATTATATTTTCACATATATTGTCTCTTTCTTTCAGGTGTGTAATAGAAACCACAGCATAGAGAGAAGTGTGTACACTGCTTGACTGGCAGGAACACTCAATAAAACTGAATAAAAAGAAAAGCAAGTGACGGTGAGACACGAAGAAGGCAGCTTCGCCAGCGTTTGTGTGTCAGAACCTGGGGGCGGTAGCGTTAGTATGCATCGCGGTACACTGCAGAGCTATAGCGCGTCTTTAGTGAAAACAGCCGTGTCAGATGGGGTTGTATGAATTGATTCTGAACAGCGACTGAGAGAGTGAAAAGTGAATAAAAAAAAAGCTAACCTTTACAAAGATCATAAATTGCACGGCTGTTACAGACTGAAATCAAATGTATGCTTTTATTCTAAAACAGTAAGACTAAGAGCAGTTTACTTCTCAAAACGGAGGGGCACAGGATCGAACCCGTCACCCCTTGATTCGCAAGCGGGGGCTGAATCTATTGAACCACGGAGTCAGTTACAGTAAACTGGTGTCAATGTCGCATGTTAAGGCGGCTTTTTGTTTCTGCAGTTATATGTTTGAATAAAAGTGCAATTGTGTTATACTTGTGAAAATGTTTCTTTGCTATTTGGACTTCAGGCTTCATACATTATATAGTTTATGCCTACATTTTGTCATCTACTACTAGAATATAAAAAAAGTTTCTGTTTTAACAATGTGTTGACACAGATTACTGTAGAAACGGAACAGACATGAAATGCGTGTGTTCCAAACAACGATCTATTATTTCACTCTAAAACTCCACTTCACTCCCAGATACTCAATCAAGGCATGAGCTGAGAGAAGTTCATGCACGTTCTAAATTGGTGGGGGGATGGAATAGCCGGCTGCTCTTTATCAGCACATTTAAAAGACAAAGGGCGCTGGCGGAGAGGTGTGAAGGGATTTAAGAAGCAGTTTAAGGTGGGACGGAATTACAAGTTTTTTCGTAGGCTCTGGTAATTCTAGTGTTAACGTTGTTCTTTGCCACCATCCAGGTACACTAAAAATGTTTTCGATGGACTGGAAATTGCTGCTCTTTTCTATTCCAGATGATGGAAGCACACTTATAATCCTCAGGGATCTGAACATCCACCTAGATATACCTTCTCCTACAGATATCCCTTCCAGCTCCACTCCCAACTTACTCACAGAGCTGGTATACTTCTGGATTTTGTTCTCTCTTGGAACTGCATACTCACTAAAACTGCTGTCACTTCTCATCACACCACTTTTTGCATTCAGTTCTTTCTGTTCCTTCACTCTATTTCCATTCCTCAAAATGTGTCCTTCAGCCATTACCTCTACGCCCACTCTCTCACCAGTTTCTTATCCCTAGTCTCCTCTGATCACCATCTTCCTGACCATTTCTCCTCTCTTGATACCAATGCTGCCACTGATATGCTATGGTCACCTGTCCTCTTGCCCTGAAAATGTCTATGCTCTGTCCACTAGGCCGAAATGTGAAAGACTGTCCTGCCTATGCCTTTCTGAAGCTATATGCAGTCTACAGACAGAGTTAAAGACAGCTGAAAGGGAATGAAAGAAGTCAAAGGCCCTGTCAGACCTGGAAAAGTATAGGTCTCTTCTTCCATCTGTTCTGATGCTACCAATGCTAAGCTAATTTATATTCAGAATAGGATTTATAACAGTTCTGATACTCATTAGAGCATTCAAACAATCTAGGCAAGAACAGGCCATTCAAGCCAACACCACTCACTGTTCCTAGCCACTTAATTCTTCTAAAATAATATCAACACAGGTTCTGAAAGTCTGTAAAGTCCTACTGTCTACCCCACTACCTGGCATCTTATTTCCATGAGTCTATGGTTTTCTCTGTAAAGAAAGACATACTAATGTTTGTGTGAAATTTACCCATAACAAGTTTCCAACTGTGCCCTTGTGTTCGTGATTAACACATTTTGAAATAACAGCCGCAATCCACTGTCCTAATTCCCCTTCATAATTTTAATCACTTCAATCATGTGTCCACTTCTTCTTTCTTTAAACTGAAAATGTTCAGCTATTTTAATCTCTCCTAATTCAATAATTCATCCCCTATAGTCCTGGAATCAGCCTAGTCACTCTTCTCTGGACTTTTTCTAGCGCTGCTAGGTCCTTTTTGTTGCCTTGAGACCAAAACTGTACACAGTACTTAATGTACTAATCGGTGTGTCTAAGCAGTGTGTTAGAAAGACTGAGTATAACCAAATTTGACTTCTGTCTCTACACATTGTGTTTGCCTTCTTACTGGCTTCTTAACACTGTTGGGAAGTTGATAGCATATAGTCCACTACAACTTGGGTATTCAAAGCTAATATTTTTACTTCCTATGTGTAATACTTTACATTTACTGACATTAAATTACATCTGCCACAAATCTGCCCTAGCCTGCGTGCTGTCAAAGTCCTTCTGTAATGATTTAACAGATCCCAAATTATCTGCCAATCCACCTATTTTAGTATCCTCTGCAAACTTAACCAGCTTGTAACTTTTTTTATCCAATTAATTTATATATATTAAGAATAGCAGTGGCCCCAGCACTGACCCCTGTGGAACAACATTCTTAACATCAGCCAATTCTGATAAGGTTCCTCACATCATCACCCTCTGCTTACTGTATCTGAGCCTATCCTTTTTATATAACGGAATAGCATTTGCCACTTTCCAGACCTTCGGAACCTCCCCAGTGCACTGTGACTTCCTATAAATGTGTGTCAAGGGTTTATATATATATATATATATATATATATATATATATATATATATATATATATATATGCTAGCCTCCTTAAGAACTTGATGGAAAATATTATCTGATCCTGGTGATTTGTTTATTTCAGCCTATTTAATCTGAGCAGTACTTCTCCCTCTACAATTTCCAAATCCTTCAGTACCTCCTTAGTAGTCCTTTTTACCACTGGGAGGTTATCCACTTCCTCACTTGACAAGATTCTCAAAAAAATGCAAGTTTAGAGCATCTGCTATTTCATTGTCTGTATCTTTTAATCTCCATTTACTATTCCTGATGCACTTTACCTCCTCCTTGACTGTTGAAGTATATTTTTGTCCTAAAATTAAAAAAAAAAAAAATCCAGAAACTGACTTGGATTATTTCGTGAATTTGAATTCAATTTCACTCCTCTTTATTTGTCTAAGCGATCGCTGGCAATTTTTCACTTCATTGAGATGTGTAATTGTTATTTGTTTAAAATGTTTAAAGTGGGCTGACTGCTTTTAAACCTGAACACTAGAATTCCCGAAGTCTACGAAAAAACTTTTAACTCGTATGCTTCAGGAAGTCTAGTGCTAAATTACAGTATTTCTCGAACTACAAAAGAAACAGTTCCCTAGGAACTCCAGTGAGATTAAACCTATAATAATGCCGTGGTAAAACAAATTTGGAGTCCTATTGCTCTGGGCAGGTGTAGGTATACACATCATAGACGAGTGGCTCTTGGGTGAAGATGGGGGAAAATTACCGTAGTCCACGTACAATACAGATCATTTCTGCATTCGAGCACTAGTATTGCAATTAAGGCACCTGTGCCCATTTGGATAAAAACAGCCAGATCAAGAAAGAATGAGAAAGGATGATCCAGAAAGAAAAGTACAGGAAAAAAGGATGAAGAGAAAGAAATATGGAGGTTAAAGCAAAGGAATGAAAGAACAACTGTACAGACAGAATTGTGGCTGAGGTGATGCTGCTACAGAAAGGAATTAGGAGATCAGGAAGTGGACTCGAAAGGAGCAAGCGGAAGGAGCTCACAGGCCCAAGCTGTTCCTGCTGAGCACTTAAAAAATAGGAGCGACCAAACGCTCTGAGTGGGCTGCTGCCAAAGGATAAGTAATGGCAGTGGGAGAAAGAAGCACAACTTATAGATTTCCCACTGTACACTGTGGGATGATGACAGGAACACAAGATGGATTTAAAAGGATTGCCTGTATGTGCCAGTAGATGTCTGCTCTTATTGAGTAGACTGTCATAAGTAAGCAGAGAAAGCATCAGTTTAAAAAAGGAAGCAGAGAGGATCAAGTGGGGTTTTATCGGACAGATCCTGTGTTTTAACCTGCACATTTTAACATACTGTATTTATCGAGATATTTATTGTGACATTTACCCTACACTATGAGTATTGTATTTATTATGGATTACTTATTTATTTTTCGGAAGATCTGAAACTGCACTGCATTTTTCTGTGACGATAAAAAGCACTTTGCACAGATCTGCACCAACCTCTATTTGCTTTATGTCCCCATTGCCCAGTCTATCCCCAGTCTTTGACTATCAATGTCCTAGTTTCAAGAGGAATGTGCCAGCTGCAGGCAATCTGCACATCATAATACAATTTATTTTGTGTTTATGTGTAAACAACTCTGCCTGGCTGTTTTTCTTCTTCCTTTGTTGGAAAGTGAAAAGAGCTAACTAGAAAAAGCACTGATATACTGAAAATTGGCATTTCAAGAAAACTAATGCTTTCCTCTTCTACAATGCATATTTATCTCTTCAAAAGACTCATTTAATCATTGGGTTCATTTAATTGATTAGTAGTGCTTTCCTCCATTACTGTTTCTTTTTTGGTGTTTAAATTAGGAACTTCCACAAATGTCCACAGCTGAACTATTACCTGGCTCATCTAATAGGATTGTTACAGGCTGTACCTGAGTATAGGGACCTGAACATGAAGGAATTTCTCTGTAGTAAGAGGAATTTGACAAATGGAGAAAGTCAGCTCTTTCCCTTGTAACAAAGGTCCTTGGATAACAACATGTGGGACATGACTTTAAGGGTTACTTTTGTCCAACTGCCAATCAAAGCCATAAATTCATGTCATCCTCCTATTTTTCTTGAACTCAAGTCTGGCTTTGTCAACATTTTCGTATGGCTATTTCAGAATCTACCTCAAAAAATAACTATAAATTAAACAAAACCTAAATCATTTTAGTTTCTCCTTATTTTAAGGTAAAGGCCAGGTATTCAAGGTAGAGATTTCATCTGGGTTTGTATGCATTCCATTAACATCAACCATAAGACCAAGATAATTAATTTAAGATGTTAAAAAAAAAAAGAATGGTATTTAACAGAAGAAATTTTTAACTTAAATTATTTGAGATGATTAAGCACTTTCACAAGTCTGGTTTATTGTTCTTCAACTGAATTTAAAAAAAGACAATTAAGTCCTTTAAAAACAGAAGCACATCAGTTAGTATGTAGATTTCCACACACTTCTCAATCAAGTACCAAAATGTGCTAGAAAATTTGTGACAAATTGGGGTATAATATTAAACAGTCTGCACCTTGAACCTTAAAATCTTCTGTGACAACCTCTACTTTGTAATATCTAGATTTAACATCCATAATGGATAACAATTTAGCACCACTAAGAGAATAAAAACTCTCTGAAATATTGGGCAAAGCATATGCATATTTGATAGTGCACTTCTATGGGTGATAAAAAGGGATGACTTCTGAATGATACCTGCATCTTTTGCTTTGATGGATGGTTTTGAGTCAATCTTTAAAGGGTGTACCATGCTACCGTCTGATGTGGTGTTTCATGGCAGTAATATGGTTATATGACAACATACTGGTGGAAAAGATCTCTGGAGTGGACTTAAGTTTATTTGTAATGCATTTTTCACCATTCTTCAAAGACTGGTGAATAATTAGTGTTGAAAACTGGCTCGTCTTCATGTATGTGACATAACATCTTGTCAGGTTTGGTTTCTTACATCAATGATATCATGGATCATAGGTATCCTTGCAAAAAACTGATTTTAAGCTTTAGCTCCTGAGTGTTCACAAAAGCTGTTACAAATTTAAAGAAAACTGACAGATTTCCTGATCAGTTGTCATTTTCTCATATTTTTTTTTTCTAAGTTCCTTATTTTTTTTTAGGAAACATCTGGATTGGGATTGTTTGAACAGCAAGCAGCAATGTGGTCATTTTCACCACACCTAAAACAAGTTCAGGCCCTTGGCCTTATAAAAATCAAAAAAACATTGTACCAGTTATATGATCATTACTAAAACAGGTTTGAATTTCTTCAATAAATTATAAAGCAAACAAAGTAGATTGGTTTTATCAAAACCAATATTCAAATTCACTAAGTAAGTTATTCTGCTAAAGATGTTCAGTTAATTGATTTTCAAATAACTTAGTAACTGAGGAAATAGAAATAGACCTACACTTCGAAAAAAGGGGTAGGATTCTTTGTTAGAAATGGGAATAACCTAAGCAGTTTTCCCAAAACAAAGGAAAAACAATATTCTTAAAAAGAAACATCAAAATTAGCATTGCATTTTTTAATGAATAAAATTAAATAATCTCTAAGAATATTAGAAAAATGTTGGATCTTTGTAGTTTTGTGTTAATTTCTATGTACAGTACCTTGCATTCTCATTTGGAGAGAGAACAACTTGTCCATCTCCAGTAATGTCAATGGTGCAATGTTCATCTTGGATTCCCATCCCACAAAGTTGAATGTCCTGTGAGTCAGCTGACCCAACCAGGGTGTGTTCCTATTGTCAGCAAAAATGAAAAAATATGTTAAAAACAGTGAAAAAAAAGTTTAAATAAAAATGAGGAAAAAAAATTAAATATATTCTATATCATTGCCACTGAAAAACTGTTATCTGAGGTGTTCCTTCAGCACCTCTGACTGTTGTTGTCAACAATCCACTAAACCCCAACATTTGTAACAGAAGGAAACCACCAGAATCAGTAAAGATTTGCATGGGCACAATTCTGCCTAAATAATGCGATTCCAAAATTTGCAAACAGAGCAGTAAGTTCAGTGCTATATGCAATCAGACAGACAGACAGGCAGAGAAGGCACTAGATATATAAATAAACAGGGAAAGCACTGTATAATAGATATATAAAAAACAGCTAAGGGGATAGATATATAGATAGGTAGGAAGGAAAGGCACTGTATGACAGGCAGACAGGGAAGCTGCTATATAATAATAAAATTACTGTTATTACTATATAGGAAGACAGGGAGTTCAGGCAGGCAGAATGGAAAAGGTTATACACTGCAGTCCTGGAATCAGCCTAGTAACTCTTCTCTGCACTTTCTTTAGTCCTGTTATACTTTTTTTTTTCATAAAAGAGAGACTAAAACTGCAGACTAGTATGTTATATACCTTAAGGATAACCTTCCTTGTCTTGTAATCTATACTAATAAAAGGCAAAGCCCTCACTCACTCACTGACTCATCACTAATTCTCCAACTTCCCTTGTGGGTGGAAGGCTGAAATTTGGCAGGTTCATTCCTTACAGCTTCCTTACAAAAGTTGGGCAGGTTTTATATCGAATTTCTACGCGTAATGGTCATAACTGTAAGCAGTTTTTCTCCATTTACTGTAATGGAGATGAGCTTGAACGCCGTGGGGGCGGAGTTTCGTGTGACATCATCACGCCTCCCACGTAATCACGCAGTACATAGAAAACCAGGAAGACCTCAAAAAAGCGCTGAAGAAAACATGCATTATATAATTGAGAAGGCAGCGAAACAATAAGAAGCGAGCGAGTGACATATACAACCATATTCATGAGTTCTGCTACTTCGGAAACAAAGCACGATGTAAACCTACACTTTAAATTAAGTTCATAGACAGGCTGCCGCTGGCGTTTGTAATTTAGTGCCTGCCCATATAAGGCCGTCCGTCAGCGGCAATCCAATAGCAAACTGCCACTAAATATTCACGGGTGAAGGACTGTGCTTATGGAGAGGAAGATGAGATGGTCAGGGTGGTGTTTGACACAAACTCAGCGAAACTGCGAGAGAAAGTTTTAAGTGCCAGGACTAAGGTAACATTAAATACAGCCATGGACATAGCGAGATGGCACCAGCACAGCTGGGAACCTTCGATGCATGTACACCGAGTGGCTCCGTGAACTGGCGCAGTGCACAGATAAAAGCAACAGTTCCAAAAGCGCTGAACAAAACCGAATTACACAATTGAAAAGGCAGCAAAAATATGAAGCGTCTGATACATACAAGCATATTCATAAATCCAGCTACTGCGGAAACAAAGCACACGTTGGAAAAAGTCAATGTCCGCTAAAGGAAGACAGTGTAAAAAACCCGTGCATGCAGTGTGTCAGGTCTCAGATAAAGAAGAAGACGAGCTGTTTATTGATGCAGTAAGAAACGAATCGATGAATGAAACCTGTCATCTTTACAGCGATTGACAAACACGGAATGTAACTTGAACACAACACATCCTACAAATACGAACCTGATTGAAAGAAATAATGATAATCAAATCCTTGATGACAGCAACACTCAGTAACACTCACAAAACAAATACTGTATATTGACAGTCATGTTACGTTATTTTTAAAATGTTCCCTTTTCTTTTCTAGCTTTTTAACACACTACTTCTCGCTGCGACGCTGGTATATATATATGTATATATATATCCCGATCTACATACTCGAATAATGGATACTTTATTAGCCATCAATGATTGTTTTGGTAAAGCCATACTCAGTGCATTCATTAGATGAACGGTAAAAAAGTAAGAGCGAGGTGAGGATAAATTATTGAGGCATGCAATCTGAATCTTGCGCGATCACATTTGAAAAAATATATCTTTTCAAGTTCTATTTAGTCCATATGTGTCAAACTCAAGGGCCGGGCCACATCCGCCGGCGTGTAATTATATCCGCCCGTGAGATCATTTTATATACTGTATTATTGTTATTAAAGCCGGGTATATGAAGCGCTGGTAACACAATAAACTACAGATCCCATAATGCAGCGCTTCAGCTGCCTTGCCAACACTTACGCGTTAATCAAGTCTAGCTTATGATGCTGCAAGTTATTGCGAAGCTAGCTCACACGATGCTGAAGAGAAAAGTTGATTCTGAAAATAGAGCCTTTAAAACCGATGGGAGGCTGAGTATATATTTACTGAACCCGTGTGTCTCATTTGTGGAGCTAATGTGGCTGTAATTACAGAATTTAATCTAAGGCGGCACTATGAGACAAAACATCAGGGTAACCTGAATGCAATGCAGAAGATACAGAAAGCAGAATAATTAAATAAGAATCTGACACTTCAGCGGACGTTTTACCGTGCACAATCACAAAGTGATTTCAAGTGAAGCTGCTTTTATGGGAGACACAAATGCACCAGTGCACCTTGCCCCACTTTCCCTGTTGCCAAGTAATGTTAAACCAAGTCGTCACTACGGTGTTCCCAAATCGCACTTTGCTGATAAACTGAGCGCACTGAGTTTGCACGGCGCTTTGGTGACTTTGAAGAACAAAAAGTCCGTCTACATGCGGCTCGAACCTTGTGCATGTTTGGTAGCACATATCTGTGTGAGAAGCTCTTCTCAGTGATAAAGACTAACAAAACAGCACACAGGAGTCGCCTCACTGATGAGCACCTGCAATCCATCCTGAGAATCTCCACAACACAGAACCTCACACCAAACAGAAACGAACCTGTTGCCAAAAAGATGCCAGGCGTCCAGCTCTAAAATGACATATGAGCAAAGACAACTGAATGATTTGATTTGTTATTGCTGAAAGGAACATTTTATTTATATTTCCAGGTTTTGTTATGCAGCATGTTCATATTTGAATTTGTATAATTATGACAGGATATATTTTTATGGAGAGCAAAATCTTTTGGGATATTTAAAATCTAAGTTTATTTTTATATAAAATTACATAAGAGTAAAGAAATTTGAATGTTTGTTCTTTTAACGTTTCCTTTATTTCTAACTTGTATAATTTAGACAGGATATATTTTTATGGAGAGCAAAATATTATAAGTTGTTTAAGGTTTGAGTTGATTTATTCAGAATAATATTCCTGTCTGTTTTACCATTCCTACCAAAGATATTTCTGTCGACTAAATAAAAATTCCTTCTATTTAAAATTTAAATAGAACTTGAACAAATCGATAGTTCATAATATCCACGCAGACTTGCACGTAAGAGCGGAGTCATCCGTTTTAACAAGCAGCGTATTGCACTGATACAAAATAGCTGTGTGTGTATATATGTAGATATGTATGTATATGTATATATATGTTTATGCATATGTATGTGTATATACTGTATGTAGATATATATATGTATGTATATATGTGTATATATATGTGTATATGTATAGATATGTATATATATATGTTTATGTGTGTGTGTGTAATATATATATATATATATATATATATATATATATAAATATATATATATGACAACAACACTCATCACTCATAACAGTGACAAAACAATTACAATGACAATCATGTTACGTTATTTTCAAAATGTTTCCTTTTCTTTTTCATTGCTTCTTTAACACACTACTTCTCCTCGAAGCCTTGGTATTTTACTAGTCTATACTAATAAAAGGCAAGGCCCTCACTGACTCACTCACTCACTCATCACTAATTCTCCAACTTCCAGTGTAGGTAGAAGGCTGAAATTTGGCAGGCTTATTCCTTACAGCTTACTTACAAAAGTTCATTTCGAAAATCTACACGTAAGTTAAGCAAGTTCCATTTCGAATTTCTACGCGTAATGGTCATAACGGTGAACAACATCCGCCATGTTAAACTTTCTTATTCATGGCCCCATCTTCACGAAATTTGGTAGGCGGCTTCCCTGCGGTAACAGAAACCAATGTACGTACTTATTTCAGTGGTATGACACCACTGTCAGCCGCCATATTGAACTTTCCAACGTCACTAATTCTCCAACTTCCCATGTAGGTAGAAGGCTGAAATTTGGTACTTATTTTGGTGGTGTGATGCCACTGTCGGCCGCCATATTGAACTTTTCAATGGTCTTTGTTACTTATGGGCCCATCTTCAAGAAATGTGGTATGCAGGTTCCCAACGCTAACTGAATCCTACTTACATACATATATACGTCCATAGCTTGCAGCTCGGTCACCATGTGAGGCGGCGTTGGGTCACCCATCCAAACGCATCCCACGTTGTTGGCTGCCTGCCTATATAAGGCCGTCCGTCGCTTCAGTCTCTACATTCCCTTCCTTGCTTCACCACGGGATTCATGTCTCCCTGCTGATAACGTGAGTTGATGGCTGCCGCAGAATTGTTCGGTTGTTGCTTTCAAGTGTACCGAAATGGTTAAATATTTTACACTTTTCAACATCTTAGATTCACAGGTGACGATTTCAGTAGTGGACACTTTGATGTTTATGAATGTTTAAACTCTCAAAAGCTGGATGTGAAGTTATCGATGAAACCGGTTGTATACTTACAACGCTTGACAGATGCCGAATGTCTCTTCAACACAAGTCCTACAAATACTGTTGTAATTGAAACAAACCATGAAACTCAAACCGATTATGACAGCAGCAATCCAAGCTGTGAGATTTGAAACAAGATTACTGGTCACATGGCCAACTGTACGTTGCATGCTCAAGAGTAAGCTCAGCGCACAGCTTGGTCACATTACAACCGGAGGGCCAAACTCACAATGTGGTATACAAAGAGATCCTTAACAAATAATTATTGGTATATTTTCCCTCAGTTTAAAAAGGTTTAATTTTCGTCTTAATAAAAATTTTAAGGCAGTACTTCGCCACTGCGAAGCACGGGTATTTTGCTAGTCAACATATATAATCTAATATTCTATTAGCCTACTTATTCACTTCTGTCAACTGTATGGATGTAAATAGTTTAGAGTCTACTACAACCCCAGGGGCCTCATGTATAAACGGTGTGTATGCACAAAAATGTTGCATACGCCCGTTTCCACACTCACTTGAAGTTGTATAAAAACTAAACTTGGTGTAAAGCCACACACATTTTCCAAGCAGGGTACCCACTTGTGTACACACTTTTCTGCTCAGTTTTGCAAACTGGCAGCACCCAGTATAAAAGCACTGCTGCTGTTTCTGTGCTCTGCTTTTCTTTTTTTAGATTCACAGTTATAATGCAGGTTTTAACCTAGCCACAGGGGGATGCACAAACCAATGTGTTTCTTCGTGCTGGCCCAAGCCCGGGTAAATGGGGAGGGCTATGTCAGGAAGGGTATCTGGTGAAAAATTTTGCCAAATCAATATGCGGACAACAATACAAATTTCCATACCGGATCAGTTACAGAGTAATGGGGATTGTGGAAGAGAGGTAAAAAAGAGTGCAGGGAGGGTGGAATGGGTAGAGAAGAGTGCCAGGAGTAATTTGTGACAGATGGGTATCAGAGTGAAAGGGAAGGTCTACAGGATGGTAGTGACGCCAGCTATGTTATATGGGTTGGAGACAGTGGCACTGACCAAAAAGCAGGACACAGAGCTGAATGAGTTGAAGATGCTCAGATTTGTACTGGGTGTGACGAGGATGGATTGAATTAGAAATGAGTACATTAGAGAGTCAGCTCAAGTTGGAGGGTTGGGAGACAAAGTCAGGGAGGTGAGATTTTGTTGATTTGGACGTGTGCAGAAGAGAGATGCTGAGTATATTGGTAGAAGGATTCTAAGGACAGAGCTGCCAGGGAAGAGAAAAAGAGGAAGGCCTAAGTGAATGTTTATGGATGTAGTGAGAGAGGACATGCCGGTGATGGGTGTAACAGAACAAGATGCAGAGGACAGAAAGGTATGGAAGAAGATGATCTGCTGTAGCAACCCCTGATGGGGGCAGCTGAAAGAAGATGATTTATGATGCGGGCTTTATCAAATCACCGAAACTGATTGCATATCATTTATATCAAATTTAATTCACTTGATTGTAATCATTCTGTAACAATACAGTGGTGCATGGAATAGCCGAACTATTCCAACTACCATGGCTGCTTTAGTGTTTTTAGAAGACATTGAAAATGGAAGAATCAGAAGAGAGCATTTACAGGTGATGATGATTGGCTTCTGTCAATTTTGATTTCCAAGAGCTATCCTCTTAGAGCGGTGTGCTGAACTGGTGCCAGCTTTACAAAGGCAGACTCTAAGGACGTGCTCTACCTGCTCCTTTGCAAGTTCTGTCCACTCTCAAGTATTTTCAGCATGAATTTCCTGACAATCAGGTATTTCACAAACATCACTCAGTCATGCCATTCCAGCTGTATAGGATTGTATTATCCAATTATCATATTGATAGATAAGATTTCCTTACACTGTCGTTGCACTATAAAACATAAAAACTTAATTCGCTACATAGTCTGGCTTTCCCAAATGTAATCAGAGCTGTCAGCTGCATGCACTTTGTTCTTGCAACGGCACTGGACAAGTTACATCAGCCAAGGATAAATCTCCAAAAGAATGAGCTGCCATTACACCATACATAACTGGAAAATCTATAAAAACAGCAGCTCTGCACAGTTAGAGGTGCTTTTTCTAATAAGTGTGACAAAAGACAAGCAATCCTTTAAAGTACAGTGAATCACATCAAAGTAAAGAGCAGATAATCTATTCATTATGGCGCTTGGTGCCATTGCTACACTATAAAGGCACCTTCAGAGAATGAATTTGCTTATGTAAATAGAAAGCATTCCCACTCGGTTAATTTGTTGCGCTATAGTGCACATAAAGTGTGTTGCACTGTGCAAGCATGTACCTGAAGAGATGCATTATGATGAACTTCACCCACCAAATGATCAGCCAAATAGGACAGCATTACAACTTTGTTTGGAAGAAATTAGCATGTAAAAACAAGCAATAAATGCAGCATTTATTTTTTAGCCAATCCATTTTGTCAGTAACACATAGTACAGCCCATATATTCATTACTTCACATCTCTTACAGCATCCACTATTGCATTTTGTGACTCCAGAACTGCGTTCGTCAGTGCACAGCCAGATGGCCTTCCAAGCAGTTTCCGAGGCAGAGGTGTGTGTGCAGCCAGTGCCCAAAGACATGCTCAGCGCAATAGCACCATCATCGCCTGAGCATTGCATGGGGGTCAGTTTTTGTAATACTGTCTGAAACAGAACAAACAGAGGCTGAACTTTCGAGTGTTTCCACCATGCTTTTGTTGCTTATACTGTACACCAACAAATAACATGTTTTTCCTTGCCTCCACTTCGCATTAGCTGAAATTCTTCTTTTTTTCACATGCCTTTTCCATCATTTTTTAACCAAACACTGAATGGAAGGTGATAATTATAATGATTTGCATATTAAAATATTCAAAATTGTAGCAGGACTTGGGGTGGGGTTGTAGGTGTGTGCATATGCATTAAATTTCATGTTCATTAGTATTTGTAATGGAGAAGTGCATGGAACTTAGTGTATGGATCAGGATAATTTTATGCATATGAACATTGCCACTTTTGTCCATACATCATGTTTTACTATGAATTCTATGTACAGGATTATACATGAGGCCCCATGTCCTTCTCCTGAGGTGTACTTTTAAGTTTCAATCTTCCTATTGTGTACTTAAATCTACCATTTTACTTTCTACATGCAATACCTTACATTTAAGTTCATATTGCAGAAATCAGCCCAAGCCTGTATTCTGTCCAAGTCTCGTTCTAATGATTTAACTGATTCTAGACTACATTCCATTTTACATACCCCTTAGTACCATCTGCAAACTTAGCATATTTTATATTTTTATTCATATCAAGATAGTTATATATATTGTCAAGTCTGGGCTGCTGAGATGCATAAAAGACAAGCAGCAGAGGATTGAGCAAACAGAACTTTTATCTTGGCATTTGCAGGAACAGTACTCAAGTGTTATTCAATAGCAGAGCCTTAAATCAAATGCTAAGCACAGTGAACAACTTTCTAGTTGTCCTAAAAAGATGGATTACTGCCTGGTTTGGGAACAGCATGCAACAGGACCACAAGGCTCCGCAGAGAGTGGTGTGGTCAGCTGTAAGCATCATTGGGTGTGAACTCCCTAACTTCCACAACATCTATACTAAACAATGTCGGATCAGTAACAAAGAAAATGATCAAAGATGCCATCCATTCCAACAACAGCATTTTTTCTGTGCTGTAGTCATATAAAGGGTACTGCTGCCTGTTCTAAGAAAACGAGAGGTAATTTATTTCCACAGCCCATCTACATTTTCAATCATGAAAGTAATGGAAATACAAGATTCCTTATTGTTAACTCTCTTACATTAAGCTATTTATTTATTTTTATTATTATCACATATTTAAAATACTACTAATGATTTTTGACAATTATAAAGTCATGTATTATTTTATTTGTCCTTTCATATTCTTCTTAACAGCACAGTCATTGGAGTTGACAATCCAAACACTACCCTACATAGTATACTGAATGAATAATTTGTATATGAGAAATAAAATTTGATTTGACCTTTCTTACTTGATCAATAGCCTCTCATGAAGTACATTATATCAAACATTTTATGAAAGCCAAGATGAATATCATCATATGCACCTGTCCAATAACATGCTTTTGTTGCTTCTTCATAGTTTTCCAAATATATTTCTAAAACCAATTTTCCCATCTAAACTCATGTTGACTATACACTAACATATCTATTCTTTACATATCATATTCAATAATTTCCTTAATTATTGGAACCATTACTTAAACTACAGTAGTTAATATTTGGGTATTTGGAGATTCCATGACTATAATAACCCTGTCTAAAGTTGCTTTATAAACATTATTAGAGAAAAAAAATTAAGCTATTTTATAAATTAGGAGTCTAAAATACAATCTCAATAACAGACATCTATTTCTGAGGATTTTTACATGAATTCAAATATCCTTACTAAGATATGACTGATCACCATTGTGAAGCAGACACACATTCAAATTCTGTTTTATATAAAGGGCAACTCTCAGGCCTTTGCATATTGCTTGTTTTTCCTTAATAATGTGTACCCAATATATGACATACAAAAAGCTTTCTCTATTCTTGAACTAGCTTTTTGATACTGTAAAGATATTACAATTACACATTTCCACATATTATTCTTGATACTCCCGGCACTAAAGTGTAAGTAAGCTATTTTTTATGGATTATATATGTTACTTTGCTTGTTGATGGTGGACTATAAATTGCTTTCAACTATAGCTGATTAATGTGGATGGGATGTAAGGTGAGTTTGCATACATTAATTTATTTTTATACACAAACAGATCTCTAAAAATCAATACAGAAGGAAAATTCAGCGCAGCAAGGGCTACAAAGCCAAATGATCAATGAAAGTTTGACTTTGAAATCTTAATGCTTAGTAGCAGTATTACTGCTGGGACAGAGACATAGTTATGTCATCTTGGCAAGTGGAAGTACTGAGGCTTTTGTGCTATGAGGAGTGAGAGTTCATTAAAAGCAAATTCTGCTCCTAAAAACTTTGTTCTCCGGTTGTTGCTACTGAGACATAGGGAAGCTTTCAAGCTTACCCCCACCCCTCCACACACACACACATGCACAGGGGCAAAAAATAGCTGAGAGTTCGGTAAAGAATTTGGAAAAGTTACTTGTATTTACTTGTACTTATTCTTGTTATTTGTATTCAAAACTAGCCTTGGTGAAGTGAGGTAGTAAGCAGTAGCTGAAACAGATGGTAACGGAAACAGCCAATTCTGCAAGTGAATAAGTAAGTAATGTTTATAAAGCATAGACAAGAAGTCACAAAGCGCTGTACAATAAAATAAAATAAAAGATTAATCTAGGCAAGACATAGACACATGAAGATATTGCACATAACAGAATAAAATCTATCAAATACATTAAGTATCAGAATAAAATACAGTGGAACCTCGAGATACGAGTTTAATTCGTTCCAGCACTGAGCTCGTATAGCGAATTTCTCATATCTAGAACAAACTTCCCCATTGAAAATAATGGAAATCCAGTTAATCCGTTCCACACCCCCAAAAATATCAACATAAAAATCAATTTTCCTAACAAATAACACTGATAAATAATATATACAAGTGGAACCTCGGTTTGCAAGACGAGCTAAATTTTTTAATTAATTTTGACTTGATAAAACGAGCGATGTCTTGCAATACAAGTATTATGGATACACTTTGTCGGCTAAGCGTCATGTGAGCATAACTGAGCTGATGGATCTTCTCTCGCTCTCTCTCTCTCATCGTCTCTTATTCTCCGTCTGCATGTCCGCAATATTTTTGGATACGCATAACCACAGCCTGGCTCGTTACGCGAGCCAATGCTCGTATTTAGATCCGAATTTTTCACTCATACTTTCCTCTTATCTTGAATTTCTCGTATACAGAGGTGATCGTATCTAGAGGTTCCACTGTAAATAAATAAAAATAAAATTAGTAACAATAAGACTCTAAGCAAAAGCCTGGCTTAACAAGAAAGTTTTTAACTGTTTTTTTAATAGAGTCCACAAAGTCAATCACACAAAGGTGAAGAGGGAGACAGTTCCAAATCTTAGGTCCAAGGAATTGAAAGGCTCTATCCTCCCTTGTTTATAATCTTGTACGAGGAACAACTAAAAGATCCTGAGCCTGAGATCTAAGTATGCGAGAGGTAGTAAGTTTGAGAAGGAGAATGGATAAATAGGCTACAGTGTGTCCATTCAATGCTCTACACAAATACAAGAATTTTAAAACTAATCCTAAAGTCCACCAGCCAATGTAGAGAGTATAAAATAGGTGTAATATGATCTGTCTTTCTGAAACACGTCAGCAACCTGACAGCTCCATTTTGTATAGCTTGAATACACATAAGGAATGATTTGTCCATGCCAGTAAACAACGCATTACAATAATCTAAGTGCGAGGGAACAAATGCATGAAAAATTTTTTCCAACTCTGATGATGAAATTATAGATCAGAATTTTGGAATGTTTCTTACATTAAACTAACATGAACAATAAATAAATTTAACAAGCAAGTTAAAACTCACTGAGGAATCAAATATAACTCCAAGGTTTCAAAAACTGGACTTTGCAGTCATGCAGAAGAATGCAAGCGCCTGATTACTTTTAGGATAAGTGTCAGGGGAAGCCATAATCATGGTTTCCAATTTTGCTGAAATTTAAATATAAGTAATTGTTAGAGAGCCACTCTTTTATTCTTGAAACACAACTGACTACGGTGGACAACTTATCAAGCTGCTGTGGTTTAAAAGAAATAACACAGCTGAACATCATTAGCATAAAAGTGATGAGATGTCTTTAAAAGACTGAATGATCCTGGCTAAAGGAAGGATGTAAAATGAAAATAACAATGGACCATGGATTGAGCTTTGGGGAACCGCACAGTTTAGAGTTTACATGCAGTGGCTGTAATCAGAATATAAATTTAATATTTCACTGTGCTCTGTGCACATATTTTAAATCTACTCACATGTACAGCTAACACAAAGACAGATTTAGCACACAGGGGTTCACCATATAAGAACTATTATGCAAGCTTTTTAAGACAAGACAAGTTAAGTGAAATGGGCAATGTGCACTATTTCTGTTTGTCAAACAGCATGAAATTGTATCCTTTCTTGCCTTGTTTGGAATTGTATTATTCACCTAAGTGGTGGCCTGCACACATGTTGCTGTCAATGAGTTAAAAATCCAAGCTCAAATATCACTTGACAGGAAGCTGAAACATATATTGGAATGGTGTAGAGGTAAGAACTGCTGCCTTGTAACTCATAGGTCCCGGGTTCGAGCTCCACGTTCTCAGTAGTGAGCTACTATTATTATTATTATTACTACTATATGTAATCAGAACATAAGTTTAATATGTCACTGTCCTCTGTACAAATATATTTTATAAATCTACTTTCTACTCACATGCACAGTTGACACAGATTTAGCATCAAGGCTCATCATTTAGAACTGCTAGGCAAAGCATAAGACAAGACAGATAAAGACAGCTGGGGAAATGTGCACTATTTTTCATCTGTCAGAGTCAGCATGAAATTGTATTCTTTTTGACTTGTTTGAAATTGTATTATTCACCTAAGTTGGGGCCTGTACATGAAGAAAGAGTATAAAGCCGTGGTACATTGCCCGGCACACCTTTGATGCCGATGGATGGATGAGAGATATCGTTATTTGATCCAGAATCCTTCCAATGCAGTGACGAAACTGGCAGACTGTATACATTGGACCCCACTTCGGTGAGAGTCATGTCATGGCTTCCTCGTCTGTTATGCACCATAAACTGTCATTAAAGAAAGCTAAGTTGTTTCTCCTATGTGATTTCTTACCGCTGTATCACTAAGGGAGGGGGTATTACTTTTTTATATTATATCTATATAGTTTCTGGTTATGTAACATGCCACAATTACAAAAGAACTTTTGGAAACCAGATTGTAAAAAAATAAAAAATCTGTAAATTCTGTAACAGAGATTTATCTGTGCTCGTCACGGATTGTCCATAACGAACACCATGTTCAGGCATAGGGGTGTTCATATGTGCACCTGGCACAAGGACACCCTAGGCCTCAGTTCGATGATCGACTTTGTGGTTTTGTCGTCGGACTTGCGGCCACATGTCTTGGACACATCTGGTAGAGTCCCCTGTCAGAAGTAGCTTCAACTCCCACCTCCGGCAGACGTTCGACCACGTCCTGAGGGATGTGGGGGACATTGAGTCTGAATGGGCCATGTTCCGTGCCTCCATTGTTGGGGCGGCTGACCGGAGCTGTGGCCATAAGGTGGTCGGGTGCCTGTCGTGGCGGCAATCCATGAACCCGTTGGTGGACACCGGCGGTGAGGAATGCCGTCAAGCTGAAGAAGGAGTCCTACCAGACCCTTTTGTACTGTGGGACTCTGGAGGCAGCTAATAGGTACCGGCAGGCCAAGCTGAATGCGGCTTCGGTGGTTTTTGAGGAAAATACTCATGCATGGTTAGAATTTGGGGAAGCCATGGAGAACAACTTTCGGACGGCTTCTGGTCCACCGTCCGGCGTCTCAGGAGGGGGAAGCAGTGCAGTGTCAACACCGTATATAGCGGGGATGGTGCACTGTTGACCTCGACTCGGGACGTTGTGGGTCGGTGCGGGAAGTACTTCGAAGACCTCCTCAATCCCACTAACAGGCCTTCCAATGAAGAAGCAGAGCCTGGGGACTCGGATGTGGGCTCCCCCATCACTGGGACTGAGGTCACCGAGGTGGTCAATAAACTCCTTGGTGGCAGGGCCCCGGGGGTGGATGAGATACGCCCGGAGTTCCTCAAGGCTATGGATATTGTAGGACTGTCTTGGTTGACACGTCTCTGCAACATTGCATGGACATCGGGGACAGTGCCTCTGGATTGGCAGACCGGGGAGGTGGTCCACCTCTTTAAGAAAGGGGACCAGAGTGTGTGTTCCAACTACAGAGGGATCACACTCCTCAGCCTCCCTGGTAAAGTCTATTCGGGGGTTCTGGAGAAGAGGGTCCATCGGATAGTCGAACCTCGGATTCAGGAGGAACAGTGTGGTTTTCGTCCTGGTCGCGGAACAGTGGACCAGCTCTATACCCTTAGCAGGGTCCTGGAGAGTGCATGGGAGTTTGTCCAACCAGTCTACATGTGTTTTGTGGATTTGGAAAAGACATTCGACTGTGTCCCTTGGGGAATCTTGTGAGGGGTGCTCCGGGAGTATGGGGTACCGGACCCCCTGACAAGGGCTGTTTGGTCCCTGTACAACCGGAGTCAGAGCTTGGTACACATTGCTGGCAGTAAGTCAAACCCATTTACAGTGAGAGTTGGACTCCGCCAGGGCTGCCCTTTGTTACCGATTCTGTTCATAACTTTTATGGACAGAATTTCTAGGCGCAGCCAGGGTGTTGATGGGGTCCGGTTTGGTGGACTCAGGATTGGGTCACTGCTTTTTGCAGATGATGTTGTCCTGTTTGCTTCAACAGGCCGTGATCTTCAGCTCTCTCTGAATTGGTTCGCAGCTGAGTGTGAAGCAGCTGGAATGGGAATCAGCACCCCCAAATCCGAGACCATGGTCCTCAGCCGGAAAAAGGTGGAGTGCCCTCTCAGGGTTGGGAGCGAGATCCTGTCCCAAGTGGAGGAGTTCAAGTATCTCGGGGTCTTGTTCACGAGTGAGGGAAGAATGGAGCGTGATATCGACAGGCGGATCGGTGCAGCGTCTGCAGTGATGCAGGCTCTGCATCAGTCTGTCGTGGTGAAAAAGGAGCTGAGCCGTAAGGCAAAGCTCTCAATTTACCAGTTGATCTACGTTCCAACCCTCACCGATGGTCATGAGCTATGGGTAGTGACCGAAAAAACTAGATCGCGAATGCAAGCGGCTGAAATGAGTTTCCTCCGCAGGGTGTCTGGGCTTTCCCTTAAAGATAGGGTGAGAAGCTCAGTCATCCGGGAGGGGCTCAGAGTAGAGTCGCTGCTCCTCCGCATCGAAAGGAGTCATGATGAGGTGGCTCGGGCATCTGATCAGGATGCCTCCTGAACGCCTCCCTGGTGAGGTGTTCCAGGCACATCCAACCGGGAGGAGGCCCTGGGGAAGACCCAGGACATGCTGGAGGGACTATGTCTCCCGGTTGGCCAGGGAACACTTTGGGATTCTCCCGGAAGAGCCAGAAGAAGTGGCCTGGGAGAGGGAAGTCTGAGCCTCTCTGCTCAAGATGCTGTCCCCACGACCTGACCTCGGATAAGCGGAAGAAGATGGATGGATGGAGATTTAAACTGTATTTCTACAACCTTTTGTAATATTTTACTAATAAACTGTAATTTAGAAATTGGCCGATAATTTGGTAACTGAATTACCCTGGTGTGTTCAAAACAGCAACAATGGACCGATGCTGGTGAGGGCCCGAAGTAAAACAGAAGGAGGTAACATCTCCAAAGAGGATGATGCAAGTTTCATCTTGCTAACTATTGAAAATAGATTAAGTGAGATCTCAGCAAACAAATTAAAAGACACTAGGCACTTGGATACATCACTGAGAGAGGAACTTCAGGAGAATTTGGAACTCAAGTCCATCACCTTATTCAGAAAATGGTTAAGATATGTATTGCAGTCATCTTCTGAGAGAAGCAAAACATGCTGAGGCTATTTTATTGAATAAAAGTATAAGAAGAATAATAAGTGTAAAGTAATTATTTAAAATGTTCATGGTGGACAACCAAACCTGCAGACTTCCACAGATGCTCTGCTTTCTGACAGAAGTGTCAGAAAGATTGTTAAGCCAGAGTAGGAGAAAAACAGCAGAGTGGCAACTAATTTTGTAAGGGGCAATTTTATCAAGAATGGCCTTGCATTGATCATTATTAACAAGTATTAACATAGAGCTCAACATTATCATAAGAGCCAGACAAATTAAAAACAGAAGAAAATTCAGATATAACAGAGTCAACAATAAACTATTATGCTTAGTACATGTATTTGGGAAAAAGTCAAAGTTAAATGAGATATTAAAAGAGACCAATGTATGGTCACTAAAAAAGTTTTCTACTGTCTTTACATTTTCTGTTTTAGTCATGTGTTCAGCATTTCTTGCCTCACATTTCCTCTGACATTCCATATTTACACAGACTGTTGTAGACAGAGAGCACACATGAAATGTACAGGGCATCCGGAAAGTACATTCCGAGGACACCTTGCGATAACATCTCTGGAAAGGATGTTTAATGATTACATCCATCAATCCAGGGAAGCACCCATTCCAACAAGCATCAGGTGCGAGGCAGAAACAATCCCTGGACAGGGCATCAGCTCATTGCAAGGTGAACATAAGCATACACATACACTAGCATCATTTTAGCATCACCAAATCCCCAAATCTTCAAGTCTTTGGAAGGAAACAAGATCACACTGTGGAAACCCACCAGGAAAACATGCAAACTCCAGGTAGGGAACACCAGTGACGTGACTCCCTACTGCGAGGAAGCAGCCCTGCCACTGTACAGCTCCCACATGTGTAATTATTAACAGTATTCATTATTTAAAGGAAGTTAATTATTATTCATCTGTAAAATGTAATATACATAGTTTAATACATTTCATCATGAAAGTGATACAAAGTATAAATCTAAGGATTCTAAATGTGCAGAGAACACATTTATTATATGTTCTGTGTGGTGATTGCTGCTGTCAGTTCAGGAGGAAGCCACTGTACATTCTGATGCTGTTGTGAAGGTTCAAAAAAAAACAAAAAACAAATGTATTGTGTCATTATGTTAGGGAATATATATGATGATTCAATACAAAAGCACCACAAATGCATTAGTATGTTGGTATTTTGCTTCACCACATCAAAACATTCATCAAACATCAAAGCGGGCACATCAATCCTGTACGATCCACAAAGCAGCTTTCTGTCACATTTAGATAGTAAACAGGAACTCTAATGTCACATTCTGACTTGATCACACTGCGCCCCCAACTTTTTACTGATACTGCAACTCGCACACACGTCACTTTAATTTCTGTGGCCGTGCTCAGAGGATGCGTCAAATGAACACTTGGGAACACATGGCAGCCATGATGCGTGTATGTATGCATTCTGAGCATGAAGTATAAAAGGGGCCCTTCGCTGAATGGCCTGCTCTTGTTTAGATTGTTGTAATGTTCTAAAGCAGACCTGGGCATTTTACGGCCCACTGGCCATATCCAGCCCACTGACTACCTTTGACCGGCCCATGTGAGTTCATAGTAAAAGTGTAGCGACATCTATTATTTTGTGATAGGTGCACGAAACACAATTACATGGCTTTAATTTTGAAGGCCACTATTGTTATTTCTTAATTATCAGTGCGCTTATGCACATCAGCAAATGTGTTGAACAGCTTCCAAGAAATTAGCTCTTAGCCCTTAAATATGTCAGCTAACGTTAAAAAAAGAAAAACTGATGCAGAATGTAGAGTTTTTAATAAGGCGTGGACTTCTAAATATTTATTTGTTGAAATCAAAGGTAAAACTGTGTGCTTAGTCTGTGAAGAACATATAGCGGTGCTTAAGAAATACAATTTGTATCGCCATTACGAGAGTAAACATGGAGAAAAATACAAGAATTTCACTGATGCAGAGTGAGCATGAGCATCGTAAGATTTGCTAGCTAAGCTGCAAAAGCAACAAGGATTTTTTTTACAAAGCTCCACTCATCCAAGAATGCAGCAGTCATAACCAGCTTTGTTATATCCCACAAAAACGCAAGATACAATAAGCCATTCTCTGATGGTGAGTTTATCAAAGACTGTTTGGTGGAGTCTTCAGTGTTAATATGCCCTGGGAAAAAAAGTCACGCTTGCAAATGTGTCTCTCTCGAGGCACACCGTAACAAGGCGGGTCGAGAACATCGCTAGGAATTTGGCGCTTCAACTGCAAAAGAAAACAGACACTTTTGTCTTGTTTTCCTTGGTTCTGGACAAGAGTTGTGGAGTCCGTGATACAGCTCAGTTACTTTTCTTTGTATGTGGATTAACAAGAGACTTTGAGATGACAGAGGAGCTGGCAGCTATGCAGCCAATGAAGAGAACTACAACGGGGAGTGATTTGCTCACAGAGGTAAATGCATCCATGGACACGCTGAGACTAAAATGAGACAAACTGGTAGGCATTACAACTGATGGCTGTCCAAATCTGGCAGGGAAAAATGTTGGACTTTTGAGGTGGATGCAAGATAAAGTGACTTAAATTAACCCAGAACAGAAATTGATATTTTTGCATTGTATCATTAATCAGGAGATGCTGTGCAAGTCAGTGCTATAAATTAGCCATGTTGTTGACGTTGTAACTAAAATAGTGAATTTCATCAGGGCATGACCACTGAATCACAGACAGTTTGTTTCAATGTTAGAGGAGCATGAAAGTGAACATAGTAACATAGGCTACCAGACAGCTGTGAGATGGCTCAGCTTTGGGAAGTTGCTTAAAATAGTGGGACCTGAGAGCAGAGATTCAGGAGTTTTGTGAAAATTAATACAAGGACATTTCAGAGCTCTCAGATACACACTGGATTGCAGATCTGACCTTTGCTGTTAATGTGACTGCACTAATGAATTAACTAAATACCAAGCAGCAAGGCAAGGGCCTCTTTGCACACGAAATGTACAGCTTGGCGACAGCTTTCATGAGAAAGTTGAAGTTTCTTTCAAGTCAATTAGAGGGCAACATTCTCACTCACATGACAACACTGAAAGAAGTTGCACTATCAGCTGATCACCTCCACAAGTATTATCCACGTTAAGGGCACTGCATGGTGAATTTTCAAAAAGATTTGAAGACTTCAAAACAGTTGAGAGTGAAATGCACATGATTTCTTCTCCCTTTACTTATAGTGTGGATAATGCACCCAGTGATGTCCAGCTTGAACTCATTGATTTGCAGTCTGATAATCTATTGGCAGAGTATTTTAAGTCAGTGTCACTGGTAGAGTTTTATTCTTCTCTCAAAGAGGAAATATTACCACACTTAAGGAGGCATGCTCAGAGGATGTTGGTTATCTTTGGATATACCTACATCTGTGAACAAACATTCTCAGTGATGATCACTTGTGTGCTGTCCTTCGCATATCTACCTCAGATATTCAACTTGACTTCAGTGTACTTGTTCAAGCCAAAAACAGGCTACATTTCACTCACTGAACACCAAAAGAAACTGAGGTAAATTAATGTGATGTTGGTCTTTGAAAACTAGTTAATAAAGTTATGAAGCTATTTTTTTAAAAACTGCAAAAATGCATAGTTTCTAAATTGTTTTTATAAATGTTCCTTAAATAGTGCAATAATTCTGTGCTCCACACTTGTCTGATTGACTGTTTGACATGTTTGGTTTACTGTGCTTTATCGATGTAAGTTGATGCTGTTATTTTACATTAAGTTATAATGCTAGTTTTTTTAAACATTGCAAATTTTCTAAACTGTTTTTGTGATTGTTCATTAAATACAATTTTATATATATACTTTATATATATTATATATATATATATAAACTGCTCAAAGAAATTAAAGGAACACTTTGAAAACACATCAGATCTCAATGGGGAAAAAGAAATCCTCCTGGATATCTATACTGATATAGACTGGGTAATGTGTTAGGAACGAAAGGATGCCACATCATTTGATGGAAATGAAAATGATCAACCTATAGAGCCCTGAATTCAAAGACGCCCCAAAAATCACAGTGAAAAAATTATGTGGCAGGCTAGTCCATTTTGCCAAAATTTAATTGCAGCAATTTAAAATTGTACGCAGCACTTTGTATGGCCCCTGTGTTCTTCTATACATGCCTGACAACATCGGTGCATGCTTCTAATGAGATGACAGATGGTGTTGTGGGGGATCTCCTCCCAGATCTGGACCAGGGCATCACTGAGCTCCTGGACAGTCTGAGGTGCAACCTGGTGGCATTGGATGGACCAAAACATAATGTCCCAGAGGTGTTCTATTGGATTTAGGTTAGGAAAGTGTGGTGGCCAGTCAATGGTATCAATTCCTTCATCCTCCAGGAACTGCCTGCATACTCTCACCACATGAGGCCAGGAATTGTCGTGCACCAGGAGCCACTGTACCAGCATAGGGTCTGACAATGGGTCCAAGGATTTCATCCTGATACCTAATGGCAGCCAAGGTGCCTTTGTCAAGCCTGTAGCGGTCTGTGTGACCCTCCATGGATATGCCTCCCCAGGCAATCATTAACCCACCACCAAACTGCTCATGCTGAATGATGTTACAGGCAGCATAATGTTCTCCATGGCTTCTCCAGACCCTTTCACTTCTGTCACGTGCTCAGGGTGAACCTGCTCTCATCTGTAAAAGCACAGGGCACCAGTGGTGCATCTGCCAATTCTGGTATTCTATGGCGAATGCCAATCGAACTGCATGCTGCTGGGCAGTGAGCTCAGGGCCCATTAGAGGACATGGGGCCCTTGGGTCACCCTCATGAAGTCTTTTTGGTTGTTTGGTCAGAGACATTCACACCAGTGGCCTGCTGGAGGTCATTTTGTAGGGCTCTGGCAGTGCTCATCCTGTTCCTCCTTGCCCAAAGGAGCAGATACTGGTCCTGCTGATGGGTTATGGACCTTCTATGGCCCTCTCCAGCTCTCCTAGAGTAACTGCTTGTCTCCTAGAATCTTGTCCATGCCCTTGAGACTGTGCAGGGAGACACAGCAAACCTTCTGGCAATGACACGTATTGATGTGCCATCCTGGAGAAGTTGGACTACCTGTGCAACCTCTGTAGGGTCCAGGTATCGCCTCATGCTACCAGTAGTGACACTGACTGTAGCCAAATGCAAAACTAGTGAAGAAACAGTCAGAAAAGATGAGGAGGGAAAAATGTCAGTGGCCTCCACCTGTTAAACCATTCCTGTTTTGGGGTCATCTCATTGTTGCCCCTCTAGTGCATCTGTTGTTAATTTCATTAACACCACAGCAGCTGAAACTGATTAACAACCCCTCTGCTACTTAACTGACCAGATTAATATCCCATAAGTTTCATTGACTTTATGCTATACTCTGATTAAAAGTGTTCCTTTAATTCTTTTGAGCAGTATATATATATATATATATATATATATATATATATATACACACACACTCATCTAAAGGATTATTAGGAACACCATACTATACGGTGTTTGACCCCTTTAGCCTTCAGAACTGCCTTAATTCTACGTGGCATTGATTCAACAAGGTGCTGAAAGCATTCTTTAGAAATGTTGGCCCATATTGATAGGATAGCATCTTGCAGTTGAAGCTCCCATTCCACCACATCCCAAAGATGCTCTATTGGGTTGAGATCTGGTGACTGTGGGGGCCATTTTAGTACAGTGAACTCATTGTCATATTCAAGAAACCAATTTGAAATGATTCGAGCTTTGTGACATGGTGCATTATCCTGCTGGAAGTAGCCATCAGAGGATGGGTACATGGTGGTCATGAAGGGATGGAAATGGTCAGAAACAATGCTCAGGTAGCCAGTGGCCTTTAAACGATGCCCAATTTGCACTAATGGGCCTAAAGTGTGCCAAGAAAACATCCCCCACACCATTACACCACCACCACCACCAGCCTGCAAAGTGGTAACAAGGCATGATGAATCCATGTTCTCATTCTGTTTACACCAAATTCTGACTCTACCATTTGAATGTCTCAACAGAAATCGAGACTTATCAGACCAGGCAACATTTTTCCAGTCTTCAACTGTCCAATTTTGGTGAGCTCGTGCAAATTGTAGCCTCTATTTCCTATTTGTAGTGGAGATGAGTGGTACCCGGTGGGGTCTTCTGCTGTTGTAGCCCATCCGCCTCAAGGTTGTGCGTGTTGTGGCTTCACAAATGCTTTGCTGCATACCTCGGTCGTAACGAGTGGTTATTTAAGTCAAAGTTGCTCTTCTATCAGCTTGAATCAGTCGGCCTATTCTCCCCTGACCTCTAGCATGAACAAGGCATTTTCGCCCACAGGACTGCCGCATACTGGATGTTTTTCCCTTTTCACACCATTCTTTGTAAACCCTAGAAATGGTTGTGCGTGAAAATCCCAGTAACTTAGCAGATTGTGAAAAACTCAGACCGGCCCGTCTGGCACCAGCAACCATGCCACGCTCAAAATTGCTTAAATCACCTTTCTTTCCCATTCTGACATTCAGTTTGGAGTTCAGAAGATTGTCTTGACCAGGACCACACCCCTAAATGCATTGAAGCAACTGCCATGTGATTGGTTGAGTAGATAATTGCATTAATGAGAAATTGAGCAGGTGTTCCTAATAATCCTTTAGGTGAGTGTGTATATATATATATATATATATATATATATATATATATATATATATATATATATATATATATATATAATTCTTCAACATTTTCTCATTGTAATGTTTCATTTACTGTTTCTTATAGTGGGATATCATATATATTGGAAATTAATTAAGAATATTATAGGTATTAAGTATTGTGACAGCTGGCCCCGGCACAGACAGACGGACAACATGTTTTCACCCATCACACCGTTTATTTACACTATGTACAATATATAAAGTCACGTGCACTCACACAACCCCAGTGCCCCTGGCACAAAATTCCCCAAAGTCCAGGGCCCACAGTCTCTGTGCCTTTGTTCCTGGTTGCCTCCTGTCCTCTCTCCAGCTCCGTCAATACTGCCTCCCGACTTCCACCAATGACTGGAGGGAGGCGGCCCCTTATATAATGCTCCCGGATGAGCCCGAGGTGTTCCCGGCATCCCCTCCTTAGCCACGCCCCAGCATGGCGAAAGTGTCGGCTGTCCTCCTGGCAGCCCTCCGGGCGCCACATAAAGTCTTCCCCCCAGCACTTCCTGGTGTGGCGGAAGTGCTGGGCTCCAGGGACAATTAGGCACTGGGGCGCCGCCTGGCGGTGGCCACGGGTCCCTACAGGGCTGGGCTTCCATGCCCTCGACCCGTGGCCCCCAACAGAACCAGGATGGACGCCCCCTTGCGGTCTGGAGGAGGCACAAGCCCGGAGCCCGGCCGGGGACCACAGTATATATTAAGTTTATTATATATATTCTGGCCCTCTACAACCATTCCAATTTCTCATGTTGCCCCTTTGGAAAAATAATTGCCCACCCCTGTTCTAAAGTGTTTAAAATTATAAAGGGAGGAAGTACAGCAGATTAAGACTATTACTTTAAAATCAATTTTTTGTCCAAACCAAGTTTTTCTTCACACAGACAACCAGTGACACATGGAATATGTTATGAAGTACAGTGGTAGACAGTAAAACCTGAAGAACCTTCAAATCTAAGCTAGAATTGATTGTTGTAAATATTATTAACACTAAAAGGAAAGAAAGAGTATAATATTACATACAGAGACTAATGTAGAGTTAAGAAATTAAGATATAAAAAGTAGGTTTCAGGTGCAACATATAGGGTTGACAAGTACAGCAAGTCATCAACTCAAAACAAAGGATAGCATTTAGCAAGAAGCAGCTATTTTATTATCTTCTTATATAATTACGCTACTGTGGATGTCCATTTGTCTGTCCAGTATTTTAAATCACCTGTACCTCACAAACCGTTTGAACTATTAATCTAAAATTTGGTACGCATATACTACATGACGTCTATTATCCGCTTTTGGGGTAATGATTGACATCCAAGGGTATTCCTCTTTTATTTTTATTTTATTGTAGAATCAACTCTAGACAGCAGCCAGCAGGGCAGCCGTGCGGCGTCACTTCTCCTACCTCTTCATATCTTAAATCATTCTTGAGGCAGACTGAAGACTTAAGTACCAGCTTAAGTGAAAAATTAAGGAAAACATAGTAAGTGATTGCAACACAAAAACTGACTATCAGTTTTAATGCAAAAAATTGCTGACAAAAGAAGAGATGAAGCGTGCCGCTATGGTGGAGAAAACAGCTGCTCAGGAAGCAGCAAGCGCATCAACCTCTGAGCAAGCGAATGCTAAACGTACAGAGAAAGAGTATGAAAAATATGAATGCTCAAGTCAAGCGTATTCACTGCACGTTATGTTGTGCACTGTTACTGGTTTGTTTATATTTGCATACTGCTCTTTTCACAAGTTACCTATTTTGTATAGTTTGGGAGCAGGACACACAAGACTGTAATACCAAAATGGACATTTTGTTACTTTATCTTACTTTCTCAAAAGTATTTGATTTTCTGTGAATGTGATAACACTCCATAATAACAACTCCATAAAAACAGCTGAAGTGCTCATTTAAAAACAGGTTACCAATAAATAGCACAGTATGCCAAAGAAAGAAAAAAATAAATAAAATATTAATTTTAAAGTTCAGAAGGGGCTAAAACAAAAGTAATGCGCCTCAGATAACTTTTTTTCTAATGTCTCTCTCTTTATTCACATTACAGAGATATAGTTCTACCATAATTAACAAAATCAACCCATCATCCTTTAAACAAAGCAAGAAGATCCAATCCACCTGGCTTCAGCAACCTATATTGCCTTAGTAGGTCTCTATTAATGTTACAATATTCCTCAAAGACCTTGTTCATGTGAACATATTTTAAAATGCCAATACAAACTTTCAAACTCACTCCCACTTGCATCACTAATAGCTAACAGTAGCAAGTCGCTTTGTACTTTTATTGAAAACTGCTTGATTGCCATCCTCCATGCCAACCAATTCACTAAACGTGGTGCATTCATATATTCCCAGACAACTGCTCCTTGATGAAACACCTGCTCTGAAGAAATCAATTTTGCAAGTTAAACCATACTGAGCCTCCAGCACACTGTGTTCCCTCATTCCACAGTACATGCAGCACACAGAAATGAACTACAAGCTCTGTACGTATTTAAAAACATGTCTTCTAAACCACAGAATTGATGCCTGGTCAAAAGTAAAACCAAACACAAAAAAAAATTATTTATTTCTTCAGAGAGAGATGATTGAAAATTATAAAAATATCTTAATACCAGGAGGGATATTAAGAAGACTGAAAATATTAGAAATGTATTACTAATAGAACAGAACAAGTCAGTGGATAACTGATGTTATATACTATTTGAAACTAGAAAAAATCAAATTCACACTTACGAGGAACTGTGCAAAACATTTGCAAAACCTGGGAGGATCTAATTAATAACATTTTAGAATAAACATTTAAATTGAGGAAGCAGGTTCTCTCCCCTCTTTTACTCTATTTATTTTTACTATCTTTAAGTTTTACTCTGCTGGCCAGCTCTCTTTCTCAGGGGTGGGGGTTGATTTGTTTTGAACCTCACAATGCAAAATACTGTCCGAAAACAGTGCATTTTTATTTTTTTCACAACTTCACTTTCTTACTTTGCTTGTAAAGATTATTACGTGTAAAACCAGAAAAGAAAATAAATCCTGGAAAAACCATAAGGTAAATTAAATAAGTAATAAAGATAAAAAAACTGAACATTTACCTTTAAATAGTATACCAAAAGTTCACTGAGTGCTGGATCTGCATTCAGGTTGACTAAGAAGCTTTTGTCCTCACCAACACGAATACCAGATGACTGTAGAGATATTCCCAAGCTTTCCAGCTGCTTCTGGCGCTCCTAAAGTGATACACATGCACATATCTGAATTAGACAGCATTTCAGGGCACAATAATGTTTGGGACAACTGGTATCACAGGAGTTTCTTATTACCCAAGTGTGTTTCATTGCTTCATTTGTGTAGGCATAAGATACCTAGGGCTTGTTTCTACCCATAGGAGTCCTCAACATGAGGACAAGAGTTGTGCCAATGAAAATCCAAGAAGCCATTATGCGGCTGAAAACCAAGAGTAAAATAAGAGACATTGGTAAAACCTTAGGATTACCTAAATCAGCTCTCAGAATATCATTAATAAGATAGAACCCACTGTTCAGCTCAATAATTCAAAAGGGACTGGTCTGCCAAGGAAGGTCTCCACTGCCAATGACAGAAGAATCCTCACTATGGTAAAGAAAAAGCCCTTAACACCTCCCCAGCAGACAAGTGAAAGAGTTTAGGAGGCAGATGTGTACATATCAGAGACCACTATCCAAGAGGACTTCATGAACAGAAATACAGGGGCCACACTACAAGATGCATACAACAAATTAGCTATAAAAACAGTATGGCGAGATTGCAGTTTGCAAAAAGCCTTAAAAGAGCCTACAGAATTCTAGAAAAAGGTCTTGCGGAGCGATGACAAGAGCGGAGTGCAGAGATGAAAAAGGAACTCCCAAGATCCAACGCATACCACCACACTCGTTAAACATGGTTTTTGGGATTTATGGCTTGGGTATGTATGGCTGCCAAAGTTGGCACACTTATCTATACAGATAATGTGTAACTGCTGACAGTAATTGCACAATGAATTCTAAAGTGTAAAGAAACATCTTATCTGATAAAAATCCAATAAATGCCTGCAAGATAACTGGACAGTGCTTCATCCTACAACAAGGTAAAGATCCTAAACATATTGATAAAGAAACACAGTAGTTTTTCAAAGCTAAAACATTTTAAATTCTTAAATGGCCATGCCAGTCATCTGGTTTAAATTCAATTGAGCATGCCTTTCATATGCTGAGGAGAAAACTTAAGGGGTCAAGCCCCCAAAATAAGCAAGGGGTGAAGATGGATGCATTAAAGGCTTGGCAGAGCATCACCAGAGAAGATTCATAGCACCAGGTAATGACTATGAATTGCAGACCTCAAGCAGTAATTGCATATAAGGCATACTCAACAAATTACTAAATATGACTACTTTAAAATACTTACCAATGTGTGTCCTAAAAATTATGATGCCCTGAAATGCGAGGACCTTACATAAAAAGTCTTCTCATTTCTACATGGTGTAAAAATGTGTGCAAATACTCTTAATTAAAGTCTACAATGTGCACTTTAGTCATGTCAAAATTGTTTGATTTGCAATTTTCAACTATGAAGGAAAAATGCGTCTCAGTCCTAAACATTATAGAGGGCACTGTATGTACAGTGCATCAGGAAAGAATTCACAGCGCATCACTTTTTCCACATTTTATTATGTTACAGCCTTATTCCAAAATGGATTAAATTCATTTTTTTCCTCAGAATTCTACACACAACACCCCATAATGACAACGTAAAAAAAGTTTACTTGAGGTTTTTGCAAATTTATTACAAATAAAAAAATTTAGAAATCACATGTAAATAGGTATTCACAGCCTTTGCCATGAAGCTACAAATTGAGCTCAGTTGCATACTGTTTCCCTTGATCATCCTGGAGATGTTTCAGCAGCTTAATTGGAGTCCACCTGTGGTAAATTCAGTTGATTGGACATGATTTGGAAAGGCACACACCTGTCTATATAAGGTCCCACAGTTGACAGTTCATGTCAGAGCACAAACCAAGCATGAAGTCAAAGGAATTGTCTGTAGACCTCCTAGACAGGATTGTCTCGAGGCACAAATCTGGGGAAGGTTACAGAAAAATTTCTGCTGCTTTGAAGGTCCCAATGAGCACAGTGGCCTCCATCATCCTTAAGTGGAAGAAGTTCAAAACCACCAGGACTCTTCCTAGAGCTGGCCGGCCATCTAAACTGAGCGATCGGGGGAGAAGGGCCTTAGTCAGGGAGGTGACCAAGAACCCAATGGTCACTCTGTCAGAGTTCCAGAGGTCCTCTGTGGAGAGAGGAGAACCTTCCAGAAGGACAACCATCTCTGCAGCAATCCACCACCATTCAGGCCTGTATTGTAGAGTGACCAGACGGAAGTCACTCCTTAGTAAAAGGCACATGGCAGCCGGCCTGGAGTTTGCCAAAAGGCACCTGAAGGAATCTCAGACCATGAGAAACAAAATTCTCTAGTCTGATGAGACAAAGATTGAACTCTTTGGTGTGGATGCCAGGCATCACGTTTGGAGGAAATCAGGCACCGCTCATCACCAGGCCAATACCATCCCTACAGTGAAGCATGGTGGTGGCAGCATCATGCTACGGGGATATTTTTCAGCGGCAGGAACTGGGAGAATAGTCAGGATAAAGGGAAAGATAACTGCAGCAATGTACACAGACATCCTGGATGAAAACCTGCTCCAGAGCGCTCTTGACCTCAGACTTGGGCGATGGTTCATCTTTCAGCAGGACAATGACCCTAAGCACACAGCCAAGATATCAAAGGAGTGGCTTCAGGACAACTCTGTGAATGTCCTTGAATGGCTCAGCCAGAGTCCAGACTTGAATCCAATTGAACATCTCTGGAGAGATCTTAAAATGGCTGTGCACCGACGCTTCCCATCCAACCTGATGGAGTTTGAGAGGTGCTGCAAAGAGGAATGGGCGAATCTGGCCAAGGATAGGTGTGCCAAGCTTGTGGCATCAAATTGAAAAAAACTTGAGGCTGTAATTGCTGCCAAAGGTGCATCAACAAAGTATTGAGCAAAGGCTGTGAATACTTATGTACATATGATTTCTCAGTGTTTTTATTTTTAATAAATTTGCAAAACCCTCAAGTAAACTTTTTTCATGTTGTCATTATGGGGTATTGTGTGTAGAATTCTAAGGAAAAAAATGAATTTAATCTATTTTGGAATAAGGCTGTAACATAACAAAATGTTGAAAAAGTGATGTGCTGTGAATACTTTCCGGATGCACTGTATACAGTGAAACTTAAGTCAAGAAAATGTAAATAACTGCAGAATTAATCACATTCATGAGTGTTTTCAGAAACTGGGTTACAGAGGGTGGCTTCCAATTAAAAATTGAGCATGCATGCAGCATTCAGAAAGAAAAAGGTAATTTCTAAATTGTCTGCCTATCTGCCTTCAGCTTTTAGGACACTCTGACAATAACCAGGTTTCCATCCAAGGAGTTTTTGCGAAAAAATATTTAGCGCTTCAAATTTTAGCTGATGGAAATGCTAATTATCGATAAAATGTTGTACATGTCGACAAAATATTTTTCCGTTTAACTTTAGCGCATAAATTCCATATCGATACTTCGGATGTCGCAAAAACTACATTGGAAACACTTTTTGTCGGAAAAAAAGGGCTTTAACGCAAATAAATGTGTCACATGATACATTTTCATCACGTACAATCAAAACGAGAATAGTGGAGCGGTTCGCATGTTCTGATGAAGAGACCCGTTATTTCTCGTGATGAGCCAATGCAGTAGCGGATAGGCTGGGTCTCCTGCTACTAAAAGGGGTACCTGAACTCCCTCCACATCAACTGTAGCCTGGGGGTGTCTCTCAGGATGTCTAAATAATGCAAAAACCGCAAAGGTAATTTACTGTGCCAGTCAAAATATTTAATAAACCGTGTGTTTCATTATCTAAACATTTTTTTCTTATTATTAAATGGCAGATGTTTTAGCATATATGAGAAATTCTCTCATTAATATTAACTTTAGTTTTTTGATTAAACGTCGTTATTTTGTATTAATTCAAATTTCAGTTTTAATTAAAAACCTTAAGGGAAGCAGGTTACAGTACTAATTCAGTTGTTATCGCACTGAGAAGGGATGTTGAAAGGTAGGCTCACCTGTACAGATCCGATGCTGCAAACACAGCTGCATCATGGGCACTTCCAGGAGTGCCAACGTAAATGTCTTGTTTCACGCACCTGTCATCAACAAGGGCCTGGAGAACAATAGATGGCCATCCTTTGCGATTAATGTAATCGCGGTAGCCTTCCGTCGGGGGAAGAATAGGCACATGCGTGCCATCCAGCGCACCATAAATCTGTGGCACAAGATGCACCAAGGAATTGCGGTATGCAATTTCATTGGCCTCCGCTACAGTTGGAAGTCTGATATAATGCCGCATTAATTTTTCTTTAATAGCGGTGCACACAGCATATACACATCGATGGACGGTAGTTTTACTAACCCCGAAAGTTTCTCCAACTACTCTATACTCGGCGCAGGTTGCCAGCTTGTAAAGGGCGATGGCAATCCGCTTTGGTTGGAACCGGTGGTCGGTGACAGGACTGATGAATCCACACAACATCTCAAACATCGGCCGTGTCATTCTAAAATATTGCAGCCAGAGATTTTCTGTGAAGTGTCTCCCCACCACCTCCTTCCAGAAGGTCTAATTCCGTCGTCTCTCCCATACCCGCACTGGGGTACTTTCATCGAGCTCTAGGGCTATCAGACAAGCAACTGCTTCATTCTGCTGTCGTCTTCGGATATTATGTACAATTCCAATTATTTGTGAAACTGAAATAACAGTAAGCTGGCAAATAAAAAAAAAACTGTCTGAATAATCTCTTTGTTTCTTTGTTTAGTGGAGGGGGTGTAACGTGGAAAACAAAAGGTAGATAATTTGCGACATACACAAAATTATGTATGGAAACGGCTCAAGGGCAGATTTTTTTCGCGATACAACAAAACTTATGCGACAGTTCGTTTTGGAGGGGATGACGTCATCACGCACACCATTTTATCGATAAAAAGCCAGTTGGATGGAAACAGGCTGGAGACAGCAAATTTCGCACATTTTTTTTTACGTATATTCTGATTGTCGATAACAAAATGTTGCAAAAAACTGGATGGAAACTTGGCTACTGAGCGACAAAAGAATGTCAAAGTAAAATCAGTGCAATTGGCTAATACAGCCTTGGAATACACTGATCTAGTAAACCTAAAAATTGTTAGCTAAAAATGTAGTCACTACAATAACACAAAACACCAATTCTAAGTAACTAAATAAATCACATGCTCTTTGTCATGCATTTACACAGAGTGCATTGTCACACCCACTACACGACAAAACAACTCGGGATCCCGGTTGGCAACCCCAGGCAGACATGCAGCCCAGTCCCAACCTCTGGAAGTGACCCTCTATCTGCCACAGCCTGGTGATACGTGGGCGACCCCTTGGCCTGGTCCAGCCACTCGGTTCCCCAACAATGAGGACCTTAAGAGATGGATCACTCTATGGGAAACGCGACACATGGCCATAGTGCCGTTATTGACTCTCCCTCACAATGCAGGTAATGTGCATCATGAGCAAAGGTATAATTATGAGATCCTTGGTAAGAAGCCAGATTTTAAATGTATGGAAATCATAAATGTAGTGGCACTAGAGTGGGTCAGTGGCACTAGATTTTCATGTTAAATTTTAATTTGAAGCTAAGGCCGTTGCCAATGATAAAAAAAAGGTTCCAAAAAAAAACTTGTAACAATTGACTGTGGTACTGCAGAACCATAATTACTTATCCTTGCAGTAAATAATGTCAAATGTTCTACTACAGATAATATTCTGCTACTCAGAACTTCAGTATGCAACCAAGAAACTTTCTGCTAATTATGCAATACATGTGAAATAGAGCACTAAATACACATCCAAAGTTTTTGGTAAAGATTACACAGAAACTGGAAACTAACCTGAGCAATTTCTTCAGTCTTACGAAGCTTATCTTCCCAAGTGACGGTCATTTCTTTAAATAACTTTTCCGACTCCTCCAAACGATCCTTCAGTTCTGGAGCTTTCAGAGACTATAATTTCAAAATAAAGACAGCTTAACGAACAGTGACTTAGTTTGCTTTATACTGTTAATAATAAATACTTAACGTTTGCTATAGGGGCAAAAAAATGCTAAGAAGAAAACACAGCTAAAGTCAAAATACACTTTTTGCTTAAGATTTTCAAATATTCTGCTTTCTTTAAAGATTATAATATAATAATTATAATAAATGAATCAGCAATATATTGTAATGTGTATATTTTTGTAAAAAGAACAAACAACAGCAGCTCTAATTAGGTTATGCTAGACTAAAGTGGTGAGTTATCCAAGTAAAGGGGCATGTTTTATACCAGGTGTTTTCAAGTTCAGTGCTTGTGACCCACCTTTAACTACAGATTTTTGTTCCCAACCAAGTTTTCTTTTGATTGGACTCTTCTGTAATTAAGCAAGTCCCAGTGTCTTATGTTTTTTTTGTTATCCCAGAAACTGAAAATAGGTTATGCTAAATGATTACTGAATAAAGATATGTTAGACAGGAATACTGCATGTTCATTCCTTATCTTGCTATTTAATATATTGTTCTTTGTTAAAATTTAGATTTTTTAAGCCAGTATTTGCTAATAAGTACATAAGTGGATAAATTAAAGTACCTGCTGTCCTTTTATCATTCAGTGTCATTTACACCAGTGTTCCCTCCTTCTTTATTTTTTTCCACTTGCACATGTTGTTGATGTGCTTGATCAGCCCTCTCCAAACAGCTTGGTACTGCAACTCCTCATCAGTCAAAACCTTTTTCCTTCAGATCTTCTTTAACTTTTTCCAACCACCTTCTCTTTGGCCTACCTCATGTTTCTCTCATCACATGCCAATATCACTTAAGCTACTTTCCTGTACTTTCTTAAATGACTCTGCCACTTGTGTTGAACGTAGGATTGTCACATTTCTTATTCAGTCCTTAATTTGTAACTCCACACATCGATCCCAACATTCTCATTTCTGTGACATCCAATCTCTTCACATGCACTCCCTCCTACTGCCCACGTCTCAGCTCCATACTGTACTGCTAATCTTATCACTGTCTTAGTAACATTATCTTCAAACAATGCTCTAATTCCTCAATCACAAAATACTTTTGACACCTTCTTCTAACTGTTCCATCCACTCTATCTGTTATCTCTGCAACTTATTTTCCACCAGTGATCTCTCTACTAATTATCATTTAGATACAATTAAACGAGCAAACTCAATTTATTAAGCTTGATATAAATGTAAATCATACTACTACACATGTCTCAGAACAAAGGAACACAAGAAAAAAGGCATCCTAATGATACAGCAAAATTAATTAAAGGTAAAAATTACTTATTAATTGAGAAATTGGTTGGAAAAAAAAGAACAACAATATGCAGCTACAGGGTAGGACCTAGGACTGAACAGGAAAACTACTGCTATATACAAACAAGAAGATCATTTCATAGTTTTGAATTTGATGAAGCCAGAATTTAAAAGTATCTACTCTTCCATCAAGAAGGATAAGGGTAATTAGCTTGATTCGACTGATACATTAGTAAAGAGAAGAGAACAGAGCAGTCACAGGGCTTGCAAGCAACACGTTTTAGACCCCACTAGGTTCCAAAGAGCAATAGTTGCTTCCCTTACATGAGTTCTCTCATAAAAACTCATTCTTGTGCACATTAATTCTATTTAGTGAACAGGCAGACTCCTAGTGGAAGAAGGCAAGATGTAATTGTAGTGATTGGGCTAAATAGATCTTTAATGAAGTAGACATTCTTTGCAGCCTGTCACAAGAGACCAGAAAGATTAAAACAGCACAAAGATTCATGCATGTCCCCATTCTCTGAGAACCAATAAAACATACTCAAGTTTGTGCTGTCAATCTCCATAAAGGCTGAAAAAATGGTATTCCATTACATGTAGGTAGTTTTCTCACTATCTCATGATGCATTTCTAGAAGCTTACCTTGATGTTATGATTTCAACTGAACACAATGAACAAGATGCACACAGACCCTCAACTATGTGATCCACAACCAGTTTAACCTGATTTACCCAGGTAAGCTGGTTGCCCCTTAATATTTTGTTCCTTTTCTCTCTGCATTCCTATGTATGCATTGGGATGAGAACTATTCTTTTCATATCATCCAACACCACCTCTAAACATGTCTTTTGCTTTACCTCCTCTGTAGCCTCATCCACTCCACATCAACCCTGATGCATTTCTTCATCCAATAGTTCTCTGCCTTTCTCTCAACATCTCCAAGTCACCTTACAACATAGCACCTATCACCTCCAAACAAAGTAATTTTCCTTTCACTTCATAATACTCCACACATTCACAGTTTTTCCTAGCTTTGTTTCATGTTCTGACTTTATATGCCACATCTCATTGCAACACAGAATACAACTCTTCAAACAGCTTTCATCAACATTTCACTGCAATGTCAGATAGGTTTCTTTTTCAGTTGCTATTATGGCCAGTGCTCCACACAAAGCACTTGACCAGTTTTTATGACATCTGGGACAACTGCCTCCGAATAGATTTGACCATACAGGTGAGTGAATCCTTATAGCATATTGGAACTGGTACAGGATATAGGAACCCATTGTGAATAAGTCCCTGAATTAAATGAAGGGAACAAAATAACACTAGTTCCAAAAACTAAATTACAAACTCACCCATATTGGAACCTTAAGTCTTAAAGGTGGCTATCCAGACTAAGGAGGTACGAATGAGAAGAGTAAAAGGGATGCAGTGCAAAGGCGTCCTGGATATACCTGAAGGGAATCAAGTAGCACTTGATCCTACAAAAGTGAGATATGGAGCCAAATAATGGTCACACAGACAGGAATGAGTCCTCCTTTAACCAAAGGGGGACCCAAACTGTCTTGTGGCCACAAAGAAAAATGGGGAGCCTGCTTAAAGAGAAAGACATACCCAACATAGGGGGAAATATCCAATCCCAAAACCCCATAAGGACCATGTGGTTATAGGTTTCCAACTACCACATTACCACACGGTGAGCCAGAGAAAGATGACATTATGACCTTTAAACTTTGCTTTAGGAAAAGGTTGAAAATATCTCAAGTGAACAGAGATCATTGTTATAGGTGCCAGAATACAGGGACATGATGGGGGAGCCATGTACTGACATCCTGGCCAGTATGAAGGAAAATTTCATACTTGGATGGGGGGCAGAATGGAAGGACAGACGAGCTTACTGGCCTGATGAGGAAATGACTTTGTACCCGGCCAGACAAACATAACTGATGGACCAGCGGAAGCCAGGATGACTTCCTTCCCCCATATGGCAAATGGTAGTGGTCTTCTTGTGGCATCCCAGTTTGGACACTCGCAGGAGTGCTAGCTTGGGTCCTGGAGTCTAAAAGTGCCATCCTTTCAGGGTTCCAGTAGAGGGCACTGCCGAAGAGGACCTCCCTGCTTTCCAAATGACCCGGAAGTGCTTCCAAGAGCACTGTAACACTGGAAGCATTCCCAGGTTCCATCGGAAAAGAATCCCACCGCCTCATACTGGGGAATCAGATTCAGAAGGCAGTGGGCAACACTCTTGGAGGAAGGAAGGAGGAAGAAATTGACTAATCTGATTGTACTGTGACAGATCTTTGCAACCCTGATTATTATATGGGTATTTTGGTTTAATAAATTACTCTTTATTTAGATCCAGAGCTGTTTTGGCCATTACTGTGTCTGAGGTTTGGGGCTCAGTGGAGCTCCCTGATGGTTACACCCTATTGTTAAATCTTTCAAAATCCTCATTTCAAGCAACATTATCCCATTTAATTAGCAACTTCTCTATGTACTTCGTCCAGATATCCATAATCTATTATTAATGATGTTCCCTTTAATGTTTTTCAAGGTAATTCACATCTACTACATCCTGCCTTTCATTTACCATCTCCTTTATGATTTTAACATATTCCTCTTTCCATCCATTCTAATAATACATTTTACTTCTGCCATTCACTTACTAACTGCTGTCTCTTGACTCTTGCACTCTCACACCTTTTTTGTAGCATTTTGCTTTGCTTCATTATAGTTTGTGCTGTCACCCTCTGCCTTTCTTTTCTTCCACTTCTTATTGTAAATCATTTTCCCCTCAAATACCATTTCTACTGTAGCATTCTACCACCACGTTTCTTAGTTTCTCACCAGTTCCTTTGTCTAACAATAGTACTGAAACCTCATTCAGTCTTATTAACAATGTATAAGCAAATCTAATTATCACATAGTCCTTCAACTTTCAGACCTTCAGCTTCAGTACTTGGAGGCTTCTGCCAGAAAAAAAAATGTAAGTTTCATGGACAACTAAAATCTTTTCTGGGAAAGACCACATTTCTTCAGACAAGATGGTCTACATCCAAACAGAATCAGCACCCAGGTCCTCTCTGACAATATCTCAAAGGTAATATTCCTTTCTTGACTATGTAATTTTAGTCATAATCTTTACTAAAATGCCATTAAAGTATGTGATAATTCTGTACTGAGTTCACATTTAGATGTGCACTGTATTATCACTATAATAGCTAACCATAGTCTAACTAAAAAAAACAGAAAAAGCGGAATAAATGCAAATAACTTAATTACCATTTCACTTATAGATACCCAATGTATTAGATCCACAGTATAACATAGGTATAGGTTAAATAAAAACTCTGCACAAAGCGGCATAAATGTGAACAACTTACTGGTAATTACCATTTTAAACTACCATAACACTCCCATTTAGCTCTACTCTTCCAAGATTTTAAGTATGGCTTTACTAAATATTAAAGCATTAATAAGTAAGACTCTTTACCTTAACATACTTATCAGTGATAGGAAAATAGACTTTCTTAAATTAAGTGAAACGTGGCTCAGCTGTGATGGTACTGCAGTGTTAATTAAAGCAGCACTTCCAAATGACAGCTTTGTTCATTTAGTTCATCAGGGCAAAGGTGGAGGTTTAGCAAATATTGATTCAAGCTGATTAAACTAGATACTTGTTTTGATACATTCACATCTTTCAAACATTTTGCTGTGGTGAGTAAAATAGTCTCTCGCATTGACCATTTATAGACCTTCAAAATATAATGTGCCTTTTTTTGAGGAATTATCAGACTTGGTATCTGTAATAATAACTAATTATGATATATTCCTAATTGTAAATTATTTAAGTTTTCATGTGGTTAACCAATGTGACAAGAAAGCAAGAGAATTCATGAACTTATTGCACTCTATTGATATTTTTCAGCAAGTCAGCCAGCCCCCCATTTTTACACATTATTTGATGTAGAGTAAGAAGCGTACTGTTAAAAAATGTTATTTTGACAGACAGACAGACAGACAGATACTGTATTAATCCCCAAGGGGAAATTCACATACTCCAGCAGTAGCATACTGATAAAAACAATATTAATTAAAGAGTGATAAAAATGCAGGACAAGATAAAAAAATGCAAGGTGCAGAGTGCAAGGCAGGTATAACAGTCAATAACATTGTATAATGTTAATGTTTACGAACTCCTTCCCTAACCCCCGTACAGCCTGGAGATGATACTGTTCAGTGGAGAAAGTGGATTCTCCATGATTGACAGGAGCCTACTCAGAGCCTGTCACTTTGCCACAGATGTCAAACTGTCCAGCTCCGTGCCTACAATAAAGCCTGCCTTCCTCGCCAGTTTGTCCAGGCATGAGGCATCCCTCTTCTTTATGCTGCCTCCCCAGCGCACCACCGTGTAGAAGAGGGCGCTCGCCACAACCGTCTGATAGAACATCTGCAGCATCTTATTGCAGATGTTGAAGAACGCAAGCCTTCTAAGGAAGTATAGTCAGCTCTGTCCTCTCTTGCACTGAGCATCAATATTGGCAGTCCAGTTCAATTTATCATTCAGCTGCACTCCCAGGTCTGCACTTCTGCGCACAGTCATCTCTGATGATCATGGGGTTCGTGAGGGGCCTGGGCCTCCTAAAATCCACCACCAGTTCCTCGGTTTTGCTGATGTTCAGTTGTAGGTGGTGTGAGTCATGCCATTTAAAAAAGTCCTTGATTAGGTTCCTATACTCCTCCTCCTGCCAACTCCTGATGTAGCCCACGACAGAAGTGTCGTCAACGAACATTTGCACGTGGCAGGACTCCGAGTTGTATTGGAAATCTGATGTATATAGGCTAAACAGGACCGGAGAAAGCACAGTCCCCGCGGCGATCCTGTGCTGCTGACCACAATGTCAGACCTGCAGTTCCCAAGACGCACACACTGAGGTCTGTCTGTAAGATAGTTCACGATCCATGCCACCAGGTATGAATCTACTCCTATCTCTGTCAGCTTGTCCCCATGGTGCAGAGGTTGGAATGTGTTGAAGGCGCAAGAGAAGTCCAAAAACATAATTCTTACTGCACCACTGCCTCTGTCCAAGTGGGAGAGCGACTGGTGTAGCATGTAGATGATGGCATCCTCCGCACCCACCTTCTCCTGATATGCAAACTGCAGTGGGTCAAGGGCATGGTGGACCTGTGGCCTCAGCTGGTGAAGCAGCAGCCGCTCCATGGTCTTCATCATATGTGATGTCAGGGCGACAGGCCTGAAGTCATTCAGCTCACCAGGATGTGATACCTTTGGAACTGGGGTGATGCAATATGTTTTCCAAAGCCTCAGGACTCTCCCCTGTTCCAGGCTCGGGTTGAAGATGCGCTGTAGAGGACTCCCCAGCTCCAACGCACAGGCCTTCAACAGTCATGGTAATACTCCATCTCGACCTGCAGCTTTGCTGGCACAAAGTCTCCACAGCTCTCTGCTTACCTTGGCTGCTGTAATTGTGGGTGGGGGGAAACTCTCTGCTATGCTGGTATCAGCAGAAGGATGGGTGGAGGATGCAGTACTCTGAGGTGAGAGTGGATTAGGGTGGTCAAACCTGCTAAAAAAATTGTTCAGGTTTGCTTTCTCTCTGTCTCTCTTGATGGAGGCACCCCGCTTCAAGATGCAGCCAGTGATGATCTTCATCTCATCCCACACTTCCTTCATGCTGGTATTCTGCAACTTTGCTCCAGTTTTCTCCTGTACTACTCTTTCACCACCCTCAGCTGGACTCGGAGTTCCTTCTGCACGTGCTTCAGCTCATGCTGATCACCGCCTTTAAAAGCCCTTTTCTTCTGCCTCAAAAGGCCCTTGATGTCACTTGTAATCCATGGCCTGTTGTTAGCATAGCAGCATACTTACTGGAATTACAATGTCCATACAGAAGTTGAGTAGTCAGTAGTGCAATCAACAACCTCCTCAATGTTCTCACTATGTGACCCCTGCAGGATATCTCAGTGCATAGTTCCAAAGCAGTCTCTCAGAGCCTGCTCTGCCTCAGGGGACCAGTTTCTGAATGAGCGTGTGGTTGTAAGTAGCTCCCTCACTCTTGGTTTGCAGATAGGCTGAAGCAGAACCAGGTTATGATCTGCCTTCCCAAGTGGAAGGCAGACAATGTTTTGTCCAGCGTCACATGGTTAAAATCTCCAGAGAGTAGCACAAGAGCCTTGGGGTGCTGTGTTTGTAGTTTAGCAACAGTGGTGTGGATGATGTCACCCGCCAGCTCCACGTTCGCGCAAGGAGGGATGTAAACAGTAACAACAATGACGTGTCCAAACTCTCTGGGCAAGTAATAGTTACACAGACTTACGGCCGACAGTTCATGTCAAGGGTTGCACCGCCTTGTGTTTACATAGAGAGCAAGTCCTCCTCCTTTCCGCTTCTCGCAGGTATTTGCGTCTCTGTCTGCTCTAACTGTGCTAAACCTGGGTAGCTCCACATTAGCATCTGGGATGCTAGTTGTTAGCCACGTTTTCCAAAAACGCAACAAGCTGCATTCTCTGTAGGTCCTGTCATTTTTTGCGCTGGAGCCAGTTCGTCGATCTTATTTGGTAGTGTGTTCACATTTCCCAGGATCACAGAATGCATCAAAGGCTTGTATCGCCACTTCCTTGCTAGCCGTTTAGCCTTTAGCTTTGCACCAGCTCTGCTGCCACGATACCGCCTTCTTACCTAATCAGGTAAATAGGGAACCACACCAACACAGACCTTTGTTCTCAGCACTAACTGTTGACTACCTGAATAGAGTCTCAGCATGTAAAAATCCATGTCCAAGTAGTAAAAAGTGTCCAGGAAATGAGTCCACATAAAAGAAAGTGGTAGGAATTATCAGAAAGATAGAGAAAAGGGTAGAAAGATAAAGAAGATAATTTTATTTATAATAAATTTGCAAAAATCTCAAGTAAACTTTTTTCATGTTGTCATTATGGGGTGTTGTGTGTAGAATTCTGAGGAAAAAAATGGAATTTAATACACTTTGGAATAAGGCTGTAACAGAACAAAATGTGGAAAAAGTGATGTGCTGTGAATACTTTCTGGATGCACTGTATGTATAACACTAATAGTGTAACCAAAAAATTTTAATGCTAAGGTGAGAGCTGCAGCTGACTGTTAGGAAATCTTCCAGCACTATCATACCTTAGAAGACCAAAACATTGTCTGATCTAAAGAGAACATGCCGGAGAGTTGAGTGTAAATGGGGGAAAAAGCAGAACTAAACTGATAGTTCACTATGAAATATCAAAAGGCAAAAATAACAGAATATAAGAAGTAGTCCACCTTGAGAGGCAGTCCTGTTTCTATAAAATTATAAATTTTATTCTCAATTGAGTTTTATTCTCAACTATTGATCATCTTCTTAACCCAACTCACTCAATGGAATGCCTCTTAAAAACTACTAGTGAAACTTTTTTTAGAAACAAAATAAATGATATTGGAAATAATATACAGTAATCCCTCATTATATCGCGCTTCGACTTTCACGGCTTCACTCTATCGCGGATTTTAAATGTAAGCATATCTAAATATACAGGTATATTACGGATTTTTCACTGGTTCGCGGATTTCTGCAGGCAATGGGTCTTTTAATTTATGGTACATTCTTCCTCAGTTTGTTTGCCCAGTTGATTTCATACAAGGGACGCTATTGGCGGATGGCTTAGAAGCTACCCAATCAGAGCATGTATTACATATTAACTAAAACTCCTCAATGATATAAGATATGCTTCCCGCGCGGTGCTTGATTGTTTGCTTTTCTCGCTCTCTCACCCTCTCTGACATTCTCTGGGCCTGACGGAGGGGGTGTGAGCAGAGGGGCTGTTGGCACAGAGGCTGTTTGTCTAGAGGATATGGACGCTCCTCTACAAAATGCCGCTTTATCGTGGTGCTTCGGTATACTTAAAAGAACGTATTGATTTTTTGATTGTTTGCTTTTATCTCGCTCTCTCTCTGACAAGGCGCTCCTTTGAAGAGAAGATATGTTTGCATTCCTTTAATTGTGAGAAAGAACTGTCATCTCTGTCTTGTCATGGAGCACAGTTTAAACTTTTGACTAAAGGGTGTTATTTTATGTCTAGAGGGCTCTAATAATGTTAACAGTGTGAGAGAGTTTATAAGGGCTTAAAATATATAAAAATAACCATACAAACATATGGTTTCTACTTCGCGGATTTTCATCTGGAACGTAACCCCCGCGATCGAGGAGGGATTACTGTAGTACAAACCCAACCAAGATTATTCCCTTTAAGCAAATTTAATTTTTACACTGAAATAGATCTACCTGAACTACATAGAATAATTTCTCAGCTGAAACCTCATCTGCATCCTTGACCCAGTACCAACAAGATTTCTTAAAGAAGTCTCCAATGTGATAATCGATAGTGTACATGACATAGTGAACTCATCATTAGATACAGGGGTCTTCCCTGACTCTCTAAAGACTGCAGTTGTTAAAACCTTGCTTAAGAAAAATAATCTTGACTCCTCTGTCATTGACAACTTCAAACCAATTTCTATCCTGTCTTTAAAAAAAATTCTACAAAAGGTGGTTTTTAAGCAACTAAATGATTACTTGAATAAACAATCTATTCCTGCCAAGTTTAAGTCAAGTTTTAGAACAAATCATACCATAGAAACTGAATTTGTTAAAGTAGTAAATGATTTGCAGGTTACTGAAGACAGTGGCCATATATCCATTCTTGTTCTCTTAAACCTGAGTATAGCATTTGACACCCTAGACCATAGTACAGTACTATAACTCTTATAAATCACCTCAGACATTAAATTGGTTTCGGTCTTACTTAGCAGGTAGAAAATTCTTTGTTAGTTGTGGTGATTGTACTTTGTTGACCAATGATATTGTATATGGGGTACAACAAGGATTTATCCTAGGTCTGTTGCTTTTTTCAATCTACATGATTCAATTAGGTCAGATTTTCTCAAAGCATTATGTGCATTACAACAGCTATGCAAATGACACATAGCTTTATCTATCAATAACACCTGATGACCCTGACACTCTTGGCTCTCTGATTCAATGTCGCTACATTTTATTTGTACTCCTAACTGACTATATGGGCAAAGAATGATCATATTCTTCAGGGATCTGCAACCTTTATTAATCTCTACTTTTCTCTGTTGTCTTTTCTGGTTCTTCTGTGGTGATGATTTGTGCCAACACCACCACCTGATCAAGGCACCATGCAGCCACCTATAATGATGGAATGAAGGAGGGTGCCCCAGCTGCCCATGAGACCGACTTCATCGAATCCTCTAATATGAAGCCTGGAAACAAAGAGGAATGAATTAAGCATATTTATGTTAGGTAGAAGGCCTAGTGGGGGCTGGGTGATCCTTTGTCCTTGGAACCCCTAGTAGATTTTTTTTTTTGGTTGTTTTTTTTTTTCTGCCCTCACAGCCATTTGACCTTATCACCGGACTCATCTTTAGAGACTTACATAATAACTCTGTATTTAAGGATGCTACTCTTCTACTTAAAACTTCTCAACTTTTTAAGTTCGTTTAGATTTGTTTTTTTACTGTTACTAATTCTTTAATATTACAGTACTGCCTAATCTTTCTTGTTTTCTTTTCTTGCAACTTTCTCTCTGACATCTTGTAAGCACTTTCAAGAACATTGTTTATATGAAAATGTACTATATAAATAAATGTTGTTGTAGGCCAGACAGCTTTATTTAATGGTCCCCTGAAAATATCAAATATAACTCCATCTAACTCCATAAAAATAACTTCCTTTCATCTTTACATATCTGTACTAATATTAAAAGGTCTACCTACGTTTGACTTCATTTTATACCTTAGTTTTTTAATATATTTCCATGCCACTTCTATCCATTCCAAAATCCTAATACTAAAGTAGAATCTAGAGATATTAAGGGCAAGTATAAAGCAATAATGGACTTGTAAATTCTTTATTAAAATACAACAAATTTTTAATCAATTAGGTTTAAACTGAAGAGAGTGGTTAAATTAAGTAATCACTAACATTACCAAAAATATCTTATCCTCATACCTCAGCTTCTGTAAGCTGCTCTCGTAATTTTTCCACTTCTTCTCTGAGTTGCCGGATTATACGAGCATTTGGATCCTCATTTACCACAGCGTGATTAACAATATGCTTTGCACGATCTGCATAACGCAACGTGGACAAAGTTTCATCATAGCTGTCAGCAGCAGGACTCACTGTTGCAATCATTGCTGTCTTGCTGTTACCTCCAAGACTATCCTAAAAAAATAGACAGAAATGGTCCTGTTCAATTTAATAAAATAATAGACAACCCATGTATATTGCAAATGTTAAGAAAAAAACACTCATTGCATTGGTAAAACTGAGTTTGATCAAAATGCACAAATATAAAGACATAAAAACAATCATAAGTCGAGGACTTAAGTGTGAACATACAGCAAAAAAAAAAAAAGTTAAGGCAATACAAGTGTTGACTGCTATGAGTTATACACGGATTTACAATTGTACCGCATTTCTAAAAAATAATTCTAGAACATAATCAATGTCTTATTTTAGGAATCACAGTAACAACGCAATCAATCTTACAAACATAAATTTTTGTGTAATACGTTCAACAGTGGGCTAAACAATTTAAGAGTGACATATAAAACTTTATGTGAAAATAAACATATTTTGTAATATTTCCACAAAGAATCCATGAATTAAATTATTTTTGTAAAACAATTATCATACTACTACCCGAGTTAATTATATCTAAGCAGTATTACACTTCATATAAACAAATTATAATTTGTGACAAATGCACAATAGCAAAAAAAAGCACAGATTACACTGTATCCTTTATAGGTTCATTTTGAACTGGAATGCTAATAACTGGAGTTTTCACATTGGTCAAATATAAAATGTCTAAGTTATAACACAAATATTAAAAAGCCAGATAACCCTGCAGTGGCCCTAATACCAGCTTCCTGCTGTCTGCAGTTAAAGGGGTAGGTTCATGTATAATCTTTTTCAACCAGACTATAAGGCATAGAGCATTGGAGTCGCAAGTAGAAGGAACTGACTCAAATGGGTACCAACAGAGTTTAGCTGCAGACTTCCAGAGCTCTGCCCCCCGGTTACACTATGATTAGGGTTTTTTGGAGGGAGTTATCTGTCTCAAATAATGATACCCGTTGAGTAAGTCATCTCCACCTACTTGCATTTTGGGTTGTAGTGATATCCCTCTAAACAAAATGAAACTCCTAAAGCATGGCTAGAGGATGCCATAAAACACAAGAAAAAAAAATCTGATATTTACTTATTTGACAAAAACAATTCACCAGTTAAACAGTATTTCCCATCTGAAGCCCCAACACCTCTTATATATCTTGTTCTTCTTTTACTCTGGTCAATCAATAACAATACTTTGTGGTTAAACCGGATTTGAACACCACGACACACCTTTAATACTTTTACTGTGTTCTTTATTTTCACAAAAAATACAGTTTATCTTTAAATGCTTTTTAGCAGACCCAGTAACAGATCAAGAGCAACTCTGAAAAATTTAACTGAAAACATTTATGAACAAATTAAATAAGAGGGTGTAGCATCACATGTCCAAGCTCTGATAGCATAGAAATGCTTTATTACTGTACTTCAACCCTTGTGTTTGTAGAAACAAGTAGTAAAACCAACTACCGGCCATAGCATCGTGACTATGCCTTTGGGCAGTTTGTGTGTTTTTATATGTCTTCACACTTCAATTGTCAAGATAGACAAGTAGGATAGTTACACCTTTTCACATGAGCTCATTTCATTTTTAATATAATGCTATTAATTCACATTTTTCTATGTGCTTCAAAATTTACAATAGTTTGACTCAATTGCAACAACCAAAACCACCTCATTTTCCCAGCTTTAAGGAACATTGTTTAGATAGAAATGTGGACTTTGCTAGTCCTTTGCCATGAATTGGAATCTTGCTTGCAAGATTTTAGGAGGCATAAGACTGATATTTAATCTCTTTTTGCTATTAATGTAGACAGTTATTTGTTATCACATACAATTCACAAAAAAGAAATTGCTAAAAGCAGGTATCGCAGCATACTAAAAATTAAACATTTTTGCATTTAACTAATTGTGTCATTCAGCATCTCATCTAACAGTAAGAATTTGTGTAGAAGCAAACAGATACATGTCCATAACTTGATGATGCCATAGCAAAATCCTTTTACTAACCTTTACTGTTGTTAGAGCATTGCTCTGAATAGCATTTAATAAAAAAGTTTTAAAATTAAATAATTTCTTCAAGTTTGTATCTTTATATTTAATGTCTGTCATTAAAACATGTACTTGGAGTTCAATGGCACACTTTGGTGCCTCAAAACTGAAGCAGCATGTACACACATTTTCCTTTCTGTTGTTTACAATGCACCTGACAACTGAACCCAATTAACTTACTTGAAAGGTGGCTCAAGTTTATCTAGCCAATTTATATGGAAAGAACAAATCCATGCTGTTTGCTTTGTGGAGAAAAAGTTGGGATTTTGGGTTATTACTACTGTTTGTTTGGAGCCAATGGGGGTAAAAGTGATTACAAAAACAGACTATTATGCAATTTTGAGAGCTAGCATTTTTCTGAGTTGCTGTCTGCCTTACATTCAATGCAAATGGGCAGACATTAATAAGGAAATAAATATTTTGTAAAACCAACTACTGTGCATGTTTCTGGTCATTAGTCTTTTTTTTTTCTTTCTTAACAAGTCCAGTATAGGTGTAAAGTATGGCCTTAAGTGGCACCCTGCCCAAGATTGGTTCCTGCCTTGTGCCCTGCGTTGGCTGGGATTGGTTCCAGCAGACACCTGTGACCCTGTGTTCGGATTCAGTGGGTTGGAAAATGAATGGACGGATGGATGTGGCCTTAAGACAAAACCTTAACTGGTGACTCCGATTGACTGACAATACAAATGTCCATACTATAGAATATTTCCTAAAATGTTGCAATGCACAGGTATTAAAAGTTGAAATATTAACCTTTGTTATGCAATGCCTTGCACAAGTTAAATCATTACTCATATTTCACTGTAGTATCCTATATTAGGCAAAATCTCAGCATGCCCGAGATACATTTCAGTATACGTTGATCAAATCCCGCTTGTGTCCTAGCAACAACGAGCCACAAGTATGTCCTCTTTATTCAGTGATGGAATGAATTGCAAACTCTTTGGTGCTCCTGTGATTCCCAAGCCCATTAGATCTTTAGAAAGCTGAGTTCCCTACAAACCCCCAAACACCGACCTCAACTACCATACAGTGAGCTTGTCAACCTTGATTCCTACACTGTTCCACTAGCTACAGATATTTATTGAATTTCCTGTTGAGGGTAATCTTCCACGTGTTCCTCCCATGGCACTGTCAGTTCCAACATGGTCACCTGCTTAGTGGAATCTGAGAAGAGGATTAAGTTTAGGCAGATAGACATTTGCATGATATGATCAGAAAAAGAGTCGTTTCCAAAGTTTCCACTGTGGAATGTAGGTTTGAACTTGTTCAAGGTTGTCTGAGGGGGTTCTCACCTGCTCTTAAAATGGGACAGTTTTTCATACTGAGGTTTGTATGTTAAACTTAAATGTTGTAGTGACCACTTAGTAAACCAGGGATCAAGGCTTTTGCTAGTCTTGTAGAGGGCTGCCGTATCCTTCAGGCTACAGTCAAAGAATTTCCCCCAAGCTCTTCACTGGTTGTTCCGTCAGTGTTAGGAAGGTGGTTTCAGATAACCTGAATCATAATTTATCCTCTACTTTACCTTTCCTCAGCACAAAAGACTTTAACTTAGATGGACTGAAGCTCCAAGTTGCCCATGAGATGAGATGAGATTCTCAAGGCACTGGTGAATCTATTCTTTTGCCAGGGACTAATATTGCAGTGACAGTCAGGTCGTCCATGAAAGCTCTAATTGGCGGCGGCTGCACACCACTCTTTGTCATGGGTCAATGACACTACGCTTCTGCCAAACTTAGAACTATGTTTGAGGCAAGAAAAAAAAAAAAAAAAGGATGACCAAGATGGTGTAGCCCATTATGATTCTCTTCTCAAACCTGTGTCTGATGTTATTGGCCCAGAATATACAGTATGTACCTCAATATGTTCTATGCAGCATGGAGTTTCTGAGATTCCACTTTCTGGACTATGATGCCAATGAAGATTTTCTTTAGAAGGAACTTCGTCAACCATTGGGACATTAAGAGGAAAATATTTTTCCGTCTATGGTTAGTGAAGCAATGGCTCTAAACTGCCCTACGGTTTTGTGTTCTCTTTCTTGGGGATCTAAACGCCTTCAGTATTCTTCAAGTGGTTGGTGACTCTTCTGCTCCACCAAATTACTCTCAGAATCTTCCACAGATGTTGTAAATTAATATATTGTCATAATAAAAACTTTGTTGTAATCTTTTAAAAGTTTTATTTGCTACAAATGTGTGCATTAAACAAATGTTTGAACTTTTTTCAATCAAATGATACAAGCTACAAAAAAGGTAGCTTGCATTCCTTAAAAAGACTTATTTACCTGAAATGGTAACTCAAAAGAATGTCAAAACTTCCACACTCTGAAAAGTGTTATGTTTAAAAATATGGTGGTAGTCCTCAAACAGTGGAATGCAAAAGTTTGGGCAACCTTGCTTAAAATGTCTGTTACTGTGAATAGTTAAGTAAGCAGAAGATAAATGATCAACACAAGGCATAAAGTTCAAGATCAAACATTTCTTTTCTGCATTTTATGCAAGATTAGTGTATTACTTTTATTTTGTAGAACTGTAATGTAAAAAAAAGAAAGGAGAACCATGCAAAATTTTGGGAACCACAAGATATCGGAGGACTCAGACTTTAATTTGTCCATTAGGGCTATGGCTTATTCATAGTCATTGCTAGGAAACCCCAGGTGATGCTAATTGCAAAACTGTATAATAATTTTAGAAACATGTCCCGTGGAATGTTGAAGTCAAAACAGAACTATTTTGGCTACAATTTGAACCATTGAATCTTCAGAGAAAAAACTGTGCCAAATTCCAGGAAAAGAACTCCTCTCCAACTATTAATCCTAGGGGTGGATCGATCATGCTTTGGGCTTGTGCTGCATCCAGTAGCACAGGGAACATACCATTGGAAAAGGGAAGAATGGATTCAAATAAATGCAATTGAATTCTGAAAGCAAACATCACACCATCTGTAAAAAAATGTTATAGTTAAAAAAAGGATTAATACTACAACAAGATAATGCCCTCAAACACACCTCAAAATCTACAAAGGATTCAAGAGGCACTAGCTGACAGCTTTGTCATGGCCCTCTCAGTCGCCCGACCTAAATCTCATTGAAAATCTGAAGATAGATCTCAAAAAAGCAGTGCATTCAAAACAACCCAAAAATCTTGCAAAATTAGAAGCTTTTTGCAAGGATGAATGGTCGAAAATATAAAAGTAAGAATTGAAAGACTTTTTGATGGCTACAAAAAGCATTTACAAGCTGTGACACTTTCAAAAGGGGGTGTTACTAAGTACCGAACATGTTGCGTGCCAAAACCTTTGCTTCGGGCCCTTTTAATTTTTTTTGGTATTTTGTACCTGTGAATGATGGAAATAAAAATGTAATTTTGCTTAAAATATTAAAGAAATGTGTCATTTTAAACTTTATGCCCTTTGGTGATAAATTAATCTTTTGCTCGCTTAACTATTCACTTCAACCGATATTTTAAGCAAGGGTGCTCAAACTTTTGCATGCCTCTATATACATCTTAAATATGTATTTATGGGAGCTAAAATCAACTCTACAGACATTAAAGAAACATTTAAAATTTGCTGCATGGACAGCAACATTATAAACAAAGCTAAACATTTCAAGTTTGCCAAAATATCAGGGTGTTAATATGTATTCTTTGAAACGCGTGAAGTGTTAACTATATCTTAAAAAATTTGTCTTCCTAAATCAATACCTGAAAGACCTTTCCTTTCTGGTGTAAGCCCAAATCTTGCATAACTGAACAGTCTATCGACAGGGGCATTATAACAAACTGTTATACTTGTAACCTGGTCAGATTTCAAAAGGAAAATATAAACTTGTTTGTGTAAATAAAGTTTATTGAAGGAATTGGGATACAAGTTGTGGGGGTTGGGTAAAGTGGAGTATAAATATGTGTCACCTGATTGGCAAAGAAAAAAGTTTGTTGCTAAAAGAGACTGTTGAGGCAGCACGCCGAAACAAAAAAGTTTGCTGTAAGAAGAGACTGTTGAGGCAGCTCGCCGAAACAAGGCGGGAAGAAAGAACGAGAGAGAGAGTTTCAGGCAGCACGCCGAAACAAGGAGTGGCAGAAAAAGTCGTAGTTGAGGCAGCACACCGAAACAACATGAGAAGAAAGAACGAGAGAGAGTTTCAGGCAGCACGCCAAAACAAGACAGAAAGAGAAAAGAGAGGCACTGTTGAGACAAAATGCTGAAACAAGACAGAAAGAGAAAAGAGAGGCGCTGTTGAGGCAGGAAGCCGAAGCAAGACGGAAAGGCAGAAAGAGGAACTAACTTTAGCACACGGCTAAAACATAAAAGGATTTGGGCGATAAAGGGAAAGACAGCAGGTAGGACACAAGTGCAGAAATGGCGATCAGCGAGCAAAGAGGGTGTTTGAGAAAGACTGCTGCTCAAAGTAGCACTGACCTCTTATTATAAGTCATCTCTTTAAATTAGTGCTTGATTGATTAATGCTTCGGCATCTCTGCTGTTAATTTATTTTGAAATCAGAGCCTTGTTGAAAAAAGTGCAATCGGATTTCACTTTATTTGAAATTACAACAGGTTCAGTACATTGGGCACCTCCAAAATAATAAAATAAGTCTACCTTCAATCTGCTTGACATTTTAATACATTCTCTATTCTCACACTGTCGCTGCCCTACTAAGTGACAGGCTATTGTTTGTCTTGATCCTTGTCAGGAGAGCAAAATATAAAATCAGCCATGAAAAGGAGCCTAAATCCTTACAAGGCATACATACAGGGGTGAAGGATACATTTCTGCTTTCATGCCAAATAGACTGTGCAGATTAAACTTAAGTATCTAGCCGTCAGGAAAAGACTGAAAACAAGACGGCAGTGCTGAAGCTTCCCTTTTATAGGGTGTAGCTGCTAGGGATTTTGATTGCTCTTAGTTGCCCGAGTAGCTCTAGAACTTTTGTTTAAGCTAATGTTTGTTCTTTATTATAGTAAAGTATAAAAACAAATCAAGTATAAACGTACATGTTACACCCAGTATCATTAACTTCGAATATTTACTTATTTTTAATTTGAATATTCATACCTTATTTTTTGGCTAATTTGACAGCCCTAGTACACAATGTTAAAATTGTGATGTTGAGCAAAATGGATCACAAATGTCTGTGCATACCAGCCACTGATCAAAAACTGCTTACTCAAACAGACAAATGCTTTACTTCTACTTCTGGTGTAGATGTACAGATCATGTGCTTTTAAATAACTTTGTATTCCAATTACTGTCACATGTTGTGGGACAGAAACACATGCTTATCTACACTCAGTCTTGAATGATGCTTCATATCAAAAAATTTATCCACCTGTGCTAAATGCCCTTTCAAATGGGAAACTAGTTGCAGAAATTTTTAATTTTTTTTTTTTTTTTTTTTATATAAGGTGACGCACTCAAACTGGTTTAATTGGTTTCCCACCATTGTAGAGAATCACACTCACAGTCTGCATCAAAAATCTGCAGGCAATTTTAAGATCTTTGTCAGTTGAATGTCTGTCGGCAAGATCAATTTCTGAGCTTTTTGGACCTTCCTTAACCCTGTTTCATATAATCTTTCAGGCATCACTATTATATAACCTGGATCTCAATGACCTAGCGTACACACACACACACATATTATATTACATATATGAGGGACCTTTCAGGAAAAAAAAAAAGATTGGTTCGTAAATATATAAAATGGTTCAGATAGATAGATTTTATATATACAGTGATCCCCCGCTATATCGCGTTTCAACTTTCGCGACTTCACTCTATCTCGGATTTTATATGTAAGCATATCTAAATATATAACGCGGATTTTTCACTACTTTGCGGGTTTCTGTGGACAATGGTTTTTTTTTTTACTTCTGGTACATGCTTCCTCAGTTGGTTTGCCCAGTTGATTTCATACAAGGGACGCTATTGGCAGATGGCTGAGAAGCTACCCAATCAGAACACGCAGTTAAGTTCCTGTGTGCTGACTGGCTCAGCGATACAGCGCCGAATTCGATTCCGCTGTGTTAACCAGGAAGTCTCATCTCGCTCATTCAGCATCAACGTGTTTCGCTGTGTAAAGAGTTAACTTGTGTTTATCTTTGTGCATAGTCAAGTCCTTCATTATGGCTCCAAAACGATCTGCTCCTGTTGCTGCTTCAGGGGCCGTGCCCAAGCGCCACCGGAAGATGCTAACAATTGCCAAAAGGGTAAAAGTTTTGGATATGTTGAAGGATTGTTTTATCTTGGTAGACTAATATATTTTGCTCTACTTACCCCTATTGTATTATTAACATGTAGCCTTAGAATACCTAATCTCACAGATTTACCACTGTTTATAAGGTATTATTGTATATAACTTAATCCCACCTTCCCTTCTATATCTATAACATCAGGCAATAAGATGTAGTAAAAAGACAAGCAGGAGTTAAGTTACACATAAAATAATGTATTACTGATAATATTCATAAATAATAACAAAATTCAAAGTACATTTGAATATTGGCAACCATACAACCTGTTAAAATGGTGATGTGGAATTCAGGTGGCACACAGACTTGTAGTTACTTAATGTCTCTAGTTAAGGCATCATTGGTGCTCAGCTTTTAGCCACATGTCTGTTCAAAATGGCTGAAGCTGTGCTCTTCATTGTGTTGTCTTCGGTTCATGGTGTGATGGTCTTCTTCAGTTGTTAGCAAGAGAAAGATACTTCTACATCATCACAGGTTAGCAAGAGAGATGCTTCTTTTCAGATGTTAGTAAGAGAGAGAGAGAATGTGGTTGAGCAAGCAAATTTATAGGTATTCTGTCCAAGTCCTACAGCCAATCCAGACAGCCATATCTCAGACCAATGGGGGAAATAGTACATCTTAACACCTGCAACCCCCCCAAGACCATATGTTAAGCTAACCTGGCTTTGTGTGGGGAATGAGAGAAAGACTTTAGCAAAGAAATACTCATCAAACTGGTTTAAGACACATCCCCCAAATCCTGTCGTAAAAATACAAAGAAAAGCCATAAACGGGGGGGGGGCAAACACAAATTCCTTTCACCAAAGTAAAACTAAATTACATTGCTTCACCTAAATTATAAATAAAGACATACAAAACATTTATCAAGTTATATGCAAAATCTTACATCACAACAGAAGGGAACAGCTACATCACTGCAGGACGCCATTACGGCATCAATGAGTCCACGATTCTTTTTATTTAAAAAGGAGGAAAAGAATATAAGATCTATGGCCACAGTGTCCTTTAACCAGAGCGCAAAACGAGTTGTAAGTGCATGTAATAAGGCGGTAGTCCAGGTGGAATCTGTTTTAGGGATTTGGACTGAAGACTGCGGGAAGAAGAACAACGGCGGTGCTACACAATCGCCTGAAGAGGCTCCTTTAGAAGAGCTGTAACGCTCTCCTTTGTTGTGCAGTAAAATTAAACTCATTGTTATCGGACAAGTCATCAGTGTCATTGTTGGTGAGTAACCATAATTAATTTTCTACATACAGTACTTAATACATACGTTTAGTGTCACAGTACACACATTTTACTGTATACAATTTTTCTTGCATTGTATGTATTTATTGCTGGTGGCCTGTCTGTCATAATGGTTGTAACATATGTGATATCGGAGACGCTCGATATCTTTAAAATAATATTTAGGTTTTACTGTATATAAACTGTGTGTCTACATACATAATTTCAATGAATCTTACCTAATATCTAAGAGAATACAAAGGGTGTTTGCTGTATAACTGTGCGGGAAATGTTTATAATAATGTGGGAGAGTTTATAAGGGCTTAAAATATATAAAAATAACCATATGAGCATATGGTTTTAACGTTGCAGATTTTCACCTTTCGCGGGGGGTTCTGGAAGGCAACCCCCGCAATCGAGGAGGGATTACTGTACACTGCATCCAGAAAGTATTCACAGCGCATCACTTTTTCCACATTTTGTCAGTCAGGGAGGTGACCAAGAACCCGATGGTCACTCTGTCAGAGCTCCAGAAGTCCTCTGTGGAGAGAGAAGAACCTTCCAGAACAACAACCACCTTGTTGCTGCAATCCACCAATCAGGCCTGTATAGTAGAGTGGCCACACGGAAGCCACTCCTTAGTAAAAGGCACATGGCAGCCCGCCTGGAGTTTGCCAAGATTGAACTCTTTGGTGTGAATGCCAGGCGTCACGTTTGGAGGAAACCAGGCACCGCTCATCACCAGGCCAATACCATCCCTACAGTGAAGCATGGTGGTGGCAGCATCATGCTTATGGGATGTGTTTCAGAGGCAGGAACTGAGAGACTAGTCAGGATAAAGGGAAAGATGACTGCAGCAATGTACAGAGACATCCTGGATGAAAACCTGCTCCAGAGCGCTTTTGACCTCAGACTGGGGCGACGGTTCATCTTTCATCAGGACAAAGACCCTAAAGCACACAGCAAAGATATCAAAGGACTGGCTTCAGGACAACACTGTGAATGTCCTTGAGTGGCCCAGCCAGAGCCCAGACTTGAATCCGATTGAACATCTATGGAGAGATCTTAAAATGACTGTGCACCGACGCTTCCCATCCAACCTGATGGAGCCCGAGAAGTGCTGCAAAGAGAAATGGGTGAAACTGGTCAAGGATAGGTGTGCCAAGCTTGTGGCATCATATTCAAAAAGACTTGAGGCTGTAATTGCTGCCAAAGGTGCATCAACAAAGTATTGAGCAAACGCTGTGAATACTTACAGTAAGTAGATGTGATTTCTCAGTTTTTTTATTTTTAATAAATTTGCAAAAACCTCAAGTAAGCTCTTTTTACATTGTCATTATAGGGTGTTGTGTGTAGAATCCAGAGGAAAAAAATGTATTTAATCCATTTTGGAATAAGGCTGTAACATAACAAAATGTGAAAAAAGTGATGCGCTGTGAATACTTTCCAGATGCACTGTATATAGATTCAGATACATTGGTTAATATACACTGGTTTAGATAAATATATTGTTTTAAAAAGATTGGTGCAGAGATATATAGATTATCATTGCAGACGGAGGCCAGTCGGTCTCATCCCTCTCAGCTGACGTATTCAACTGAGGGAGAAAATATGGAGACATACTTCTTGATTTTCTAATGCACTACAAAGCAGAATGTGTGGCAGAGGCCAGAATGGGCATACATCCTGGCACCCTACTTGAAGGGCACGGAGCAGAAGGCCTAGTATGACTTAACTGAGGATCAGGCGGCAGATAACACCCTCAGGACGAAGGTCTTTAAACGCTATGGTGTATCTCCGGCCCAGCAGGCAAGGGAATGGAGGATGTGGCAGTTCGACCTTGGAAGGCCAATATGTTCCCCGGTTTTCGAAGTCTGGGGTAAACACGGGCGCTGGCTAAAGCCAGATATAAATGCTGCCCAGAAAATGGCCAAGATCATGGCATTCACAACCTTTGTTCATGTCCTCCCAGAAAATCTTGGCCAGCAGGTCCAGAAATGAAATTATGAAACCATTGAGGTAGTGGAACATTACTGGGCTGCCTGTAAATCAGAGCAGTCAGAATGGTCCCCCCGCCAAGCTCGACTGGTACATGGGGCAGTCCCTGAGCCCACCCGGCAACTTGCCAAGCCTCCCATCCAGCCTAAAGAAAAGCTGCACAACCTTCCTTGCTGTTCCAAGTGTGAGGAGGTTGGACACTTAACCATCAGCTGTCATCTTCCTGGCGAACCCATGGACTGCTCGATAATCAAGGGAGAGAGGTATTGTGCTGTGGTAAACCCTTTGTCTCTACCCACTACTGGGGCAGTAGTCATAAATGGTTATAAGGTAGTGGCTATGTTTGATTCAGGGAGCAATATTTCCATTGTTGCTCACTGTTATGTTTCATGGCTCAAGGTTAAGACCAGTCTGAAATGCATTCATGCGGAGATCCGGTACTATAAATCTGCTTCCTGTGTAGTCTTGGTCGAAAACTCTATGAAGAGTTTGGTAATGGTGGTTTTACCGGACCCATCCTTTCCAATTATACTGGGGCAGGATTGGTCTAATATTAAAAGTGGTGTAAACTCTACTGTCCCTGAAAAAAATCTGGGCTTAGTAATAGATAAGGATAACCCTAATCCGACTGCCACCACGCCATGTACAATGGCCAATAGGACCCATATGGCCACCCAATGTGATGGAGTCGAACAACGATCAAGCTCTGCAGAATCCAACTCTGCGATTTTGGGGCCCACACGGTCTGAAACTCAGGCCATTAAGGTCGAAAGGAATCCGACTCAAACATTAACTTCTCAGTTTGTCTGGTCCAGCTGCCTTACGGGTGTTGATCTTCTTTAGTGCTTTGTGTACCTGACCTGAAGAGACCAATGGGGGGGGAGGGGGTTGTGTGGTCCAGGTGTGTGTGTGCCCCCACTCTGTGTTGTTGCTGGATATATACATGGCGCCCTCTGTGGCAGATGTGTTTGCTCACTCCACTCTATGCCATTGTTTGGTTTGTTTTTGGCCTTCTCTACAGTGCACTAACGCCTTGTACTACTATCATACAGCAGACAGGCATTGCTGGACAATGCTAACTCACACAGTCCCCTGGAATTTACCAATTTTATACCATCTGAGCTACAGTTCATTGTTCGCTCCCGCAGCCAACACCACAACTACACTCAGGAAGACCCCATAGCACTGAGCTCAAGTGACCAAGCTGACCCCAGGAGAGTGCTCCAGAGACGGAGACACAAGCGAGGTAAGAGGGGAGGGCTCCACGCTAGGCTGAAAGCCCGCGCAAGCCGACCACCGCTACCCAGCCTCTTGCTAGCCAACGTGTGCGGTCTCTGGAAAACAAACTGGATTAGCTAAGAGCCAGGATTACAGCGCAGCGGGAAATAAGAGATTGCTGCGCTCTAATTTTCCCTCTGACCTGGCTTTCAGACAAAGTCTGCCATAGCAGCTGTGACAAATTAGCAGCCCCAGGAATAATCATGGATGTGGGCAGTCTCTCACCTGTGCACTTAGGTGAGAAACGCCCATATTACAAATCGCCCTGAGAACTGCTTCAGCAACACAACTTACACGCCCTCTTGCTAAGCTGCGAGCATGGTGATTATTTATTTAAAACTGGCCTTTGCTGAGAATTGTGGACCCGCTATACCACACCCACCTGCCAGAATGATTACAGGTCGGTAGCACTCACTCAAATCATCATGAAGTGTTTTGAAAGAGTGATGCTGGCCCACTTTCAGAGCAGCATACCAGACACTCTGGACCCCCTGCAGTATGCCTACTGGCCCAACAGATCCACCTCAGATGCCAGCCGCACTACATTATTCCCTCTCCCATCTGGAGAACAAAGACTCTTAAATCAGGATGCTCTTTGTTGACTACAGCTCCGCCTTTAACACGGTTATCCCCCATAAACTCACCCATAAGCTTGGCCTGCATCCCACCCTCTGTGACTGGCTCCTAGACTTTGACTGGCAAGCCCCAGTCTGTCAAGATTGGTAATAGGATTTCAGCCACCATTATCACAAACACAGGCAACCCACAGGGACGCGTCCTTAGCCCCATCCTCTACACCCTGTTCACCCACGACTGTGTTGCCTGTCACAAAGATGTCATAAAGATCCTAAAGTCCGTAGATGACACCGCAGTGATTGAACGCATCACTGGTGGGGATGAGGTGTCCTAGAGGAGGGAGGTAGACAGTCTGGCATCATGGTGTGAGGACAACAACCTCACCCTCAACGCAGACAAGACGAAGGAGATGATAGTGCACATGAGGAAGGAGAGGAAACCTCACCAGCCACTGTTCATCCAAGGGCCTGAAGTGGAGTGGGTGAGCAGCATTAAATAACTAGGCGTCTACATCAGTGAGGACCTCACTTGGACACTTAACACTACACAGCTGGTCAAGAGGGCTCAACAGCAGCTGTACTTTCTGAGGAGGCTGAGGAAGTTTGGTATGTCGTCTGAGATCTTCGGCAACTTTTACAGCTGCATTGTTTAGAGCATCTTGACCAGCTGCATCACCGAGTGGTACAGCAACACTACTGCCATGGACCACAAACGCCTGCAGAGACTGGTAAAGACTGCTGAGAAGATCACCAGGACCCCACTGCCCTCTCTGCAGAGCATCTACAACTGTAGAGTCCGCAGGAGAACTGCCTCGATCCTCAGGGACCCCACCCACCCCCAACACGAACTGTTCACACTTCTACCCACAGGCAGGAGGTATCGAAGTATGAAACGCAGGACTTCCAGGCTAAAGAACTCTTTCTTTCCCAAGGCCATTAGACTCCTAAATAACTGACTGGAGTTTATAACCATGGTTCACATCATTTTGTTTACCTTACACAACTGTATTAGACTTGTCCATCACACACATACCTGCACAATTACATTTTATATTTCTATTCTGTTATCATACTTTATGCTGCCTCTGTTACTTATTATCTATCTACTACTTATTATTTATGTTTAACTTTATACGTTGTTTTTGTCATTTGGACAGCAAAGAAAGAATTTCATTGTACAGGGAAACGTGTTTCCTTACTGTGCACATGACAATAAACTTTGAACTTGAACTTAAAATTATGCTGTTCTCCTTTAAAAGGGAACAATGGAACAATGAATCCTTAAAGTTTGCTAGGAATGCAGTTGTTTCAGTTAATGGATATCAGTCCCTTGATCCTATACCACGAATGTCCTAGTTTGTTATTAATAAAGAACTCGAGTGGCAGAGCATGAGAGTGAGGTCATTGCTCTTAGTTCTGCGTACTTATCGGCGGCAAGTATGCAAACTGACACATGCCCATCTCCTAGGTGCCCATCTAGTTACCGAAAAAACTGTTGAACGAATTAAGTTTCAGTTTTATTGGTCTGAGATAAATGAGGATGTCCGACGTTTCTGTGCTTCATGTCCTGAATTTCAGCTATGTCAGATTCCCAGAAGAGGCCATGCTCCTCTTGTCCCTCTACCCCTCATGGATATTCCCTTTGACCGAGTTGGAATAGACTTCGTAGAACCCTTAGAACTCCCTGAAAGAGGCCATAAATATATTATAGTCTTAGTAGATTAGGGCACCCGATTTACGGAGGCTGTCCCCTTGCATTCAACAACATCAAAAATCATCGCATTGGAGTTAGTAGTGATATTTGCTCGTGTTGGAATCCCCAAAGAAGTATTAACAGACCAATGGACTCCTTTCATGTCGAAGACATTCAGGGAGGTGGCTGTTACTCCAGATTAAGCATCTTAAAACACCTGTCTACCATCCTCAAACAGATGAGTTGGTGGAACAATTTACGATTTAATCAAACTTTAAAACAGATGCTATACAAGGTAGTTAGCAAGGATGGCAGGAAATGGGATCAGTTGGTCCCTCTTCTGTTATTTGCCTACCGGGAGGTCCCTCAGGCCTCTATGGTGTTTTCTCCTTTTGAGTTATTGTACGGAAGACAACCCCTCGGTTTATTGGAGATGTTAAAAGGAGGATGGGAAAAAAAACTCCTCCCTTCCTCAAATATTTTAGAATTTATCAGGCAGTTACGCGATTAATTGGCTAAAATCAGACCCTTACTAAAATAAAACTTAGAAAGACTTCAAGCAGCCCAGTCGCAATATTATAATAGAAACACCACCCTATATATATATATATAGGTTGAGATACATCCATTTGGATATACTGGTCGGTTCAGATATATACATCAGTTTAAATGGAATGTTTGGGATTTATGGGCAGGCACAGAGCAGCCAACTAAGTTTAGCACTTCTGTTTCGCTTCATTTAGCATCTCTGTTGTCATTATTGTACATATTTTATAAAAGCAGCATATGCCTGTCGGTCAAGTTTTATTTCATAAGCCATCTTGCTTGGGGGACCTCGATTCCAATGCACTTTACTTTCATTATTTAAAACACTAACACAGATACCAAATCATCAGAAGGCATTGATCATAATTAAAATATATCCCATTTTTTCACATCATGACACATTTGTTTATCATTGACCAAAAGCCGGACAGTGATTTCTGGTATTCCATATTGACAGCGGTTTCACTGAAGAGTGATCTATGTCAGGAAGGATAAGAGTCCTATTTGCTGAAAGGACGTTATGGAGGAAAACAGTGGAATTGCACTGCTTCTTCTGAATGCTTATCAGTGATTAGAATGATCAGCATATTCTTGCTTCACAAATAACTGATGTTTATAAATAAATAATACATGTATTGCTATATATTTCACATATAGTATATATATATATTTTTAAAATGATATGGAAATCATAAAAAATGGTGTAACACTTGAGTCATAGACTACTTTTGCATCATACTTCTTTAAAGAAGTCTTTAATTAATTTGTTTTCAGCACACCTGTGAACAGTTAATAATCACTGATCTAAAACAATTAGTACAAGTATATATCTAATCAGATGTTATGAATTTATCTGTGCTCTGTGGAATTCAGTGTCCAATAATTAAATAATTAATAGGCTGGCCTGCTCTCCGTGGGTCTTTGTCTTCTGACCCATGCCTGTGAACCTCTTTTGCAAAAGGGGGGCTAAGATTGAGAATGGATACTATCGATTTTCAAGGCACCTTAAAACATGCTACTAAAAGATACTTTTGTATGTGCTTTGTAGTGTTTCATGGTGTAAGTGGTGGATCCACTGAAAAACTCAACATAAATAAAGAAAAGGTACATTTTTTTGAGGTTTGTTCAAAACGTTTTACAATGCTCTATATTATTAACTGCTGTATGAATATAATTTTTTAAGATGATGATCTTTGCTAGGTCAAAATGGACAAGCAGGACAACAGGAGGAATATGAAAGTTTTTTGCTCAGTTTAGGAGACAAAGGATACTTAAAGTATAAGGATGTTCATGCCAGAGCTATTGGTGCACATTCTGGAAATTATAAAGCTGCTGGTTTACTGGCCTGGTTTTTATGCTGACATTAGAAGGGCTAAGTTTTCTGATTATTATAGTCATTATTTTTCATTAAAATACTATAGTTGTCAAAACAGACTCAATAAAATGTTCAACATCCTGGTTGCTGTTTATCTATCTTTAATTGATTTGTCATACAAATGTGCATCAGTGGATATTTGGTACATCATTTGACAAATAAAATTAATGTTTCAAAGCCTCATATTATTTCTGAGATAAAGAGGGAGAGACACTACTTTATTTGTCCTAAAAGAGAAATTTAGCTATTTTACAGAAGCTCAGAGGTTGGTTGGTTGGGAGCATCAGCATGTTGCACATTGCTGTACTCTCATCACAACAAAGTACCTGAACTGGGACTCAAGTGTAGCAGGTGACACCTCAGCCCCACAATGGAACATTGTGAGTTTTTTTACGGTGGCCAATCCTGCCCCCAACCCCTTGCAGTTTAAGGGCATTGCTCAAGTGGCAACCTTCCGATTGTCAGCACAGATCCTTAGCCTCAAAGCCACCACTCCACACATGGAGCTGAAAGAATAAATAAATTCATATTATTATATAATGAAAAACAACAGACAACCAATCCAACAACAACTTTAGCTGTGTAGTGTTCAGTTTGTAAGCAACACTCCGGGGGTATACAGCTCTAAGGCAAAGCCTCAACTGTAGAAATGACTGTCCCTTTGAGTAGAGAGGACAATGGGGCACAGAAGCCTTGAAAGTGATGTAGAAAACTTTCATCAATCTTTTAACATGCATTTTAGACAATATTACTTATCAAGGGTTCATTTTGAAAGAAGCAGACAGGGTGCACACAAGCCTATGGCTCTGCTCCAGCCATGGAAATGAGTATTCCTTCCAGTGAATGGGATGTAATGACATAGTGGAGAAGAAATGATATACCTGTAGAAGAATACCTACAATCTTTTTAACACTAGAATTACCAGAGCCTACGAAAAAACTCGTAATTCCGTCCCACCTTAAACTGCTTCTTAAATCCCTTCACACCTCTCCGCCAGCGCCCTTTGTCTTCTAAATGTGCTGATAAAGAGAAGCGTGGAGCAGCCGGCTATTCCATCCCCCCACCAATTTAGAACGTGCACGAACTTCTCTCAGCTCATGCCTTGATTGAATATCTGGGAGTGAAGTGGAGTTTTAGAGTGGAAATAATAGATCATTGTTTGGAACACACGCATTTCATGTCTGTTCCGTTTCTACAGTAATCTGTGTCAACACATTGTTAAAACAGAAACGTTTTTTATATTCTAGTAGTAGATGACAAAATGTAGGCATAAACTATATAATGTATGAAGCCTGAAGTCCAAATAGCAAAGAAAATTTTCACAAGAGTAACACAATTGCACTTTTATTCAAAAATATAACTGCAGAAACAAAAAGCCGCCTTAACATGCGACATTGAAAGCAGTTTATTGTGACTGACTCTGTGGTTCAATAGAATCACTTCCCGCTTGGGAATCAAAAGGTCACGAGTTCGATCCTTCGCCACTCCGTTTTGAGAAGTAAACTGCTCTTATTCTTACTGTTTTAGAATAAAAGCATACATTTGATTTCAGTCTGTAACAGCCGGTGCAATTTATGATCCTTGTAAAGGTTAGCTTTTTTTTTTTTTTATTCACTTCTCATTCTCTCAGTTGCGTTCAGACATACAACCCCATCTGACACGGCTGTTTTCGCTAAAGACGCGCTATAGCTCTGCAGTGTACCACGATGCACACTAACGAAACCCAAACCCCCGGTTCTGATACACAGACGCTGGCGAAGCTGCCTTCTTTGTATCTCACCGTCACTTGATTTTCTTTTTATTCAGTTTTATTGAGTGTTCCTGCCAGTCCCCGCATGTTGCTGTATGCTGGATATGTTCACATGTATTGTCTCTTTCTTTCAGGTGTGTAATAGAAACCACAGCATAGAGAGAAGTGTGTACACTGCTTCTTACAGGAAAAGGCGATGGAAAAGTGCACTTGAATAAAAGTGCACTTTTGTTATACTTTTACACCAATATATGTTCCTGTGTTTGAACGACACGGGCAGATGGGGAGTGTCTGATGATTGCATATTGCTACCGAAGTTACTGGTCTTTACCATTCTTTCCTCTGCATGTCCTGGAGTACAAAAGAAACAGCATACAGCAACATGCGGGACTGGCAGGAACACTCAATAAAACTGAATAAAAAGAAAATCAAGTGACGGTGAGATATAAGAAGGCAGCTTCGCCAGCGCCTGTGTGTCAGAACCGGTGGGGTGCGTTAGTATGCAGTGTGGTACAACAGAGCTATAGCGCGCCTGTATTCTGTTTCTTTTGTACCCAGGGCACGCAGAGGAGAGAATAGTAAAGAGCAGTAAGTTCGGCGCTATATGCAATCATCAGACACTCCCCATCTGCCCGTTGTTTTGTTATACTTTTCAATACTTTTATACTGCTCAAACGGGCATGCTCAAAAATACACGTAATGCCACGAAAAGTGCACGCAGACACTTCATTTCGCAAACAAAACAAGTGCACTTTTATTCAAAACTACCTGTATAACCAAGAAAAAGAAAGCAAGTTACAGTAGGCGATTGATACGACAGCTTGCATGGTGCAATGCTAAGAAGTGCAGATTTTCATTCCGTGCTATATAAAATCATCACATTCAAATATTAACAGTTCCCACACACCCAAGGACCGTCCTTCCTACATTTACGACACGGTGACTTGTTGCCGTGTACACACCTCTCTGTGCTATGGTTTCTATTACACTGAATGAGCACCTGACACTGTACTTTCTTCCCTGGTGGAAGGTCCCGCATCAGAGAATTTCCAGTTCCTGCATAAATTCACACCCGATCTGACGCTGTTCGCTTTCAAATAATATTGCATTAGTGCGATTATATTTTCACATATATTGTCTCTTTCTTTCAGGTGTGTAATAGAAACCACAGCATAGAGAGAAGTGTGTACACTGCTTCTTACAGGAAAAGGCGATGGAAAAAGTGCACTTGAATAAAAGTGCACTTTTGTTATACTTTTACACCAATATATGTTCCTGTGTTTGAACGACACGGGCAGATGGGGAGTGTCTGATGATTGCATATAGCCGGTTACTGGTCTTTACCATTCTTTCCTCTGCATGTCCTGGAGTACAAATGAAACAGCATACAGCAACATGCGGGGACTGGCAGGAACACTCAATAAAACTGAATAAAAAGAAAAGCAAGTGACGGTGAGATACGAAGAAGGCAGCTTCGCCAGCGTTTGTGTGGAATCGGGGGGTTTGGCGTTAGTATGCATCGTGGTACACTGCAGAGCTATAGCGCGTCTTTAGTGAAAACAGCCGTGTCAGATGGGGTTGTATGGATTGATTCTGAACGAGACTGACAGAATGAAAAGTGAATTAAAAAAAAAGCTAACCTTTACAAGGATCATAAATTGCACCGGCTGTTACAGACTGAAATCAAATGTATGCTTTTATTCTAAAACAGTAAGTCTAAGAGCGGTTTACTTCTCAAATTGGAGGGGCAGAGGATCGAACTCGTGACCTCTTGATTCCCAAGCGGGGACTGAGTCTATTGAACCACAGAGGCAGTCACAATAAACTGCTGTAAATGTTGCATGTTAAGGCGGCTTTTTGTTTCTGCAGTTACATTTTTGAATAAAAGCGCAATTGTGTTATTCTTGTGAAAATGTTTCTTTGCTATTTGAACTTCAGGCTTCATACACTATATAGTTTATGCCTACATTTTGTCATCTACTACTAGAATATAAAAAACGTTTCTGTTTTAACAATGTGTTGACACAGATTACTGCAGAAACGGAACAGACATGAAATGCGTGTTTTCCAAACAACGATCTATTATTTCCACTCTAAAACTCCACTTCACTCCCAGATACTCAATCAAGGCATGAGCTGAGAGAAGTTCGTGCACGTTCTAAATTGGTGGGGGGATGGAATAGCCGGCTGCTCCTACGCTTCTCTTTATCAGCACATTTAGAAGACAAAGGGCGCTGGCGGAGAGGTGTGAAGGGATTTAAGAAGCAGTTTAAGGTGGGACGGAATTACGAGTTTTTTCGTAGTCTCTGGTAATTCTAGTGTTAAATCAATGTTGCACAATTTTACCACTTCAGTGTTCACAATTTGACGGCTCTGCTCCAGCTGTGCAAATGAATGTTCCCACCAAGGGATGAGACATAAGTTTGATAGAACTTAATGTATTTCATTCAAACTGTTTTAATCTCTCATCTGGCAGAGATGAAATTTGAGTTTAAAAACAAAGCCTTTGTCGTAGAGCTTTTTCTTCTTTTTTTTATCCCCAGGAATACCTGTTTAAATGTTTAAGAGCAAGCTATCACTTATAGCATGAAAGTGGTTACTACATTTATTTTAATGATTTGTTTTTTAAATGTCTTTGTACAGAGTTATTGGGTGTTAAGTAAGGAATTATTATTGATATTTTACTAAACTTCTTTGTCCAATTTTCCTTGTTCATGAAATCCCATTGAAGAATTTATTGCTAATATAAAGTAAGTATGCCAAAAACTGTATTTTAGCCCATGCTTCCCTGCAGAACTGCCTTAACTCTCCCATATTCTTTGGTTGTCTTCTGTGTATGGCTTTCAAGTCATTCCACAGCATCTCAATAGGATTGAGATCTGGGCTCTGACTGGGCCACTCCAAAAGGCGGACTTTCTTCTTCTGAAGCCAATGTGCTGTGGATTTGCTGCAATGCTTGGGGTCATTGTCCTGTTGCATCACCCAGCCTCTTCTGAGCATAAGTTGACGGACAGACACCCTCACATTATCCTGGAGAATTTGTTGATAAACTTGTGAATTAATTTTCACCTCAATGATGGCAAGCTGTCCAGGCCCTGATGCAGCAAAGCAGGCACAAATCATGATGTTCTCTCCACCATACTTTACTGTAGGGATGATGTTTTGATGTTGATATGCAGTGCTATTATTATGCCAAATGAAGTTCTGCTTCTTCCTCCCAAATAGTTAAATTTTGGTTTCATCAATCAATAAAACATTTTCCCAGTACCATTGTAGAATGTCCAAGTGCTCTTTCGTAAACTTCAGGCGCTCAGCAATGTTCTTTTTTGATAGTAGTGGCTTCCTTTTGGTGTCTTGCTATGGACTCCTTTCTTGTTCAATGTTTTGCGTATAGTTGATTCATCAACAGAAATGTCAGCCAGTTCTAATGACTTCTTCAAGTCCTTTGCTGTCATTCTAGGGTTCTTCTTTACCTCATTGCTGACTTAGCTTTGTGCTCTTGGGGTCACCTTGGCAGGGCGCCCACTTCTAGGCAGAGTAGTTACAATACCAAATTGTCTCCAGTTATAGACAACTAGCCTAACAGTAGATTGATGAATATGTAAAATCGTTGAGATGACTTTGTAACTCTTTCCAGCCTCATGTAGATTAACAATTCTCGATTGTAGCTCTTCAGACAGCTCTTTTGTGCCATCTGGATATACTTCTTGTCTAAAGCTCAAGCTCAAACTTTACAGTGTTTTTTATCAATCAAAGTAATTCTTGGCTCACACCTCTGAACTTGTTTCATTAAATTGACTCCAGGGGCCTAATGTATAAACTGTGCGTACACACAAAAATGTTGCGTACAAACGTTTCCACACTCAAATCATGATGTATAAAACCTAAACTTGGCATAAAGCCACACACATTTTCACGGTAGCTCCAACCCTGGAGTACACAAGTTCTCCTCTTGGTTTTGTAAACTGGCGGCACCCAGTGTCAATGTAATGCTACTGTTCCTGTGTGGTTACCCTTTCTTTTTTAGATCCACATCCCTGACGCAGCTTTATCATATACACTGAAACTAAGTGCATATTGTTTATTAGTTTAAAGCATCTGATTGTAATTAACCTGTAACAATATAATGGTCTATGAAATAGCCTAAATATTCTAAATGCCATAGCTGCTTTAGCATTGTTACTCTCACAGCACCTTCTTATGCTTCTTTCAGCTACTCCCGTTAGTGGTTGCCACAGCGGTTAATCTTTTTCCATATTACTCTCACTACAACACTCTGAGTATTTAAATCACTATATCTGAGTGGGTAATCACACCTCAGCAGCTGATTGGAAAGAGAATTATCAGGATACAGCATCAAGCACACGCTGCCTCAGCCGTGCAGCCTATTGAACTGCTCTCATACGACAAACCCTTCACAGCCTTTCCTCGCGGTTCAGAAACAGTTTCATCCCAAGTAATCTAAACACACTCGATCAGTCTACCATGTGCTCCTTGTAGAACGCTTTGTACTTATAAGTACAATTACCTCACTGTAAACTTGCGATACAGTTATAATATTGCACAACCTGAGCCACTTTATGAAGCACATATTTACATATGATGGCGATATCATTTTTAAGATGAAATGCAACAAAATATGTTTATTGTACAGATAAAACTTTAACTTTATTTAAATAATCTATATTGTTAATAATTAAACATGTGAGGACACAGTGCTGCAGCGCTAGAGAGGAGCTAGTGCTCCGTTCAGGGATTGTTCCTGCCTCGTGTTGTATTCTTACTGTGGCTGGAGCGACACTGGAAGGATAGATGTATATAATCATTAAACATGTACAACAAAGATATTTTAATGTTCCTTAAAAGTTTTGAAGAATCGGTGTTCTAAGCTTACAGATGGCTTAACGTTTATTACATAGCTGGCAATTGTGTGGCAATTGTGTATTTGGAGAAAGAAAAGGAAGGACAGGATTTGGAGGTTAGTACATTTGAAAGAGACAGTGCTGCTGCAATAAATTATTTCACCGAAGGTCGCGTACAGCAAAGCAAGCATTTTGCGTGAAGCAGGAATAATCACTGCGCCACCGTGTTCCCATGTTTAATAACATACTTTAACTCCTATCATCATGAAATTGATATCACGTACACATCTCAGTATTTTAATTATTCAGATAGCTGTAATATTATGAATGTAATGGATTGTGTGTCCTGTTGGAGGAAAAGAAAGCCTGGAAGCACATAATGATTCACACACAGAGCTCACAGATCAAATACAAAATAAAGCATTTAACGTGCTACCTCAATTACGATGGGAGAAACTAGTAAATTAAACGATTTAAAGATAAAGTTTATGATGTTCTACTTTAATGACAAAATAAACTGCGTGATTAAAGTGGAAATGTTGAGATTAAAGTTGACGTTTCGTGCTTTTTTCCCCACCGTGTGACTATTTTTTTTCTCTGTACCCTAATAAGCTTTCATATGACACTCAGATGGTGGGCTACGACTCACCTTTTCACTGCGACTTTGATATCTGACAACTTCTTTTTTATTTTGGGCACTGTGCGACTTTGAGAACTTGAGCTTTCGAGTTTCTCCGACACGATATGTCACTCGATCAACTTCCTTTTGTTGTTATAAAAATTGTAAAATTTTCCTTGCCTCAACTTGGTATTCACTGAAATTCTATTTTCCCCCGTGCTTTTGCCATCGTCTTTTCACAGCAGGCTGAGCTTAAGGGCTATTTACCTGTATATTGATTTGCATATTCAAAGAGGCGTAATTCTGGGAGGAGTTGGGGCGGGACAGCAGGCGCATGCATGTGCGTTACTTTTCACGCTGACTGGGATTTATGGAGCAGAAGAACGTGGAAGTTAGCGTTCACACAGATTTTTTTTTTGTGCATACGAACAAATCCGCTTTTGTGCTTACACCATGTTATAGTGTAAATTCTACACATGTCGTTACGCATGAGGCCCCAGGTGTGCTAAATTCTGACTGCAATGAGCTTTTTAAAAGTCATTAGCTTACGGTTCACTTACTTTTTCCAACCTGCAGTTTCACAGTTTGAATGATTCATTCAATATGGTCAAAACTTCTCTGAAAATCTGTGTATTTTTAGTTATTGGACATTGTGTTTGCTCATTATTGTGACTGACATGAAGATATGACCATGTTTCATATGGGAATTAGACAAAAATAGATAATTCCTAGGGGTTCACATACTTTTTGCTTTGGCTGTATATACATTGGTTGGGATACACTGGTTTATATGGATGGATGGATGGATAGATAGATAGCTCAAAAAAATTAAAGGAACACTTTTAAATCAGATTAAGGCATCAAGTCAATGAAACTTCTTAGATATTAATCTGGTCAGTTCAGTAGCAGAGGGGGTTGAATGAAACAACAACAGGTGCACTAGAGTGGCAACAATGAGACTACCCCCAAAACAGGAATGGTTTAAAAGGTGGAGGCCAGTGATATTTTTCCCTTCTCATCTTTTCTGACTGTTTTTTCACTAGTTTTGCATTTGGCTATGTTCAGTGTCACTACAGGTATCATGAGGTGATACCTGGACCCTACAGAGGTTGCACAGGTAGTCCAACTTCTCCAGGATGGCACATGAATAAATGCCATTGCCAGAAGGTTTGCCATTTCTCTCAGCACAGTTTCAAGCGCATGGAAGAGATTCCAAGAGACAGGCAGGGCCATAGAAGGTCCTTACCTCTTCAGAAGGACTGGTATTTGCTCTTTTGGGCAGACAGGCATGGCGCAGCCACCTGTTTAACATCTCCCATTCACTTCATCACTGCTTCAATGTTGTTGTCATTATTGTACACATTTTATACAAGTAGCATATGTCTGTTCGTTGCTTATTATTTCTTAAGTCTCTCTAGGTGGGGGTATTGGGGGGCTCAATTCCAAGGCCATTTTCTTTCATTATTTAAAACACTCGCACAGATACAGTACCTGCCCCCTTCACCACTCTGTCCTGGCTTGTTGCGTCCACCTCACTCGCTCCATATCATTGCAATTGCAGTACGTCCCATTTTTCCACCCCATGAAATGCTTGTTTATTGTTGACCAAAAGCCACATGGTGATTTCAGTTATTCCTTACTGGCAGCAGTTCCTTAAAGGGCGATCTGCTTCAGGAAAGATACGAGTCCCATTTGCTGAAAGGACATTATGGAGGAAAACACTGGAGTTGCGCAGTTTATTCTGAGTGTTGATCAGTGATCAGGGATCAAAATTAACAGAATCTTCCTGCTTCACAAACAACTGATTTTTAAATGTTTTTATAGTAAAGCTGACAAAACCACACACACACTCAAACTCACAAATCATCAGTCACACATACTACTAATTAAGCATATCTGTCGGGGCAATCTTTTTTTGCCTCATAAAATGTTAGTTCATCATTGATAGAAAACAGCACGGTAATTTCTATTATTCCTCATTGGCATAATTTAATTTAAAGATGATCTATGTCACAAGATGTGAAAACTTTTTGAATACTTATTCCCTGAACACTATACATTTTTTAAATTAACTTCTAATATTTTCAACAAAACATGAAATAACAAATTATGCAAAATATGGCTTCTGTCACATAGACAAGTGATACTGCTATGTTACTGGACGTGTATGCTACCTTCTGTGTTTAATTGTCCACTTTTGCTTCTATAAGATGCAGTTTTTCACGTGATGTGGCTTGGTAATGTTTCAGTCTGAGCAGCCCCTGGTCTGAGCTCTGTCCCTATACAATTTCCTGCCTATAACATTCATAATCTGATATGGAAGTAACGCTCTGCACTGCCTACCTCTATGTTATTCATTCGTCTCCCCGCTGCTTGCTTGAGTCTCTCTGACTCGTCATTTGCAATCAACAATATGGGAAGCCTATATTTCTTTATTCCTGATTACTAAAATAATCCAGGGAGTTTGTTTCCCCAAAAACAGAATTTAGACCAGCGACTTGACTTCTTTGACAGCACTGTCTCAAACGCCATCTCCAGCTGAGTTGTACCATTCTCTGCATACTGTGGCTGCCACTGTCACTGCTGGTACTAAGGGGTGATTCACCTTCCCACTTTAAAAGATGTAACTGATGAAAAAGGCAATTTTATTAGTTAACCCATTATATATTCAAATTGTGTACAGCTGTTAAAGGTACAAAGAGCACCTTTTGCACTAATTTACAATCTACATTATAATTTTGTATTTATATCTATAACAGTTACTTATTTTTATTATTACATTTTCTAAATAAGAGCATCAGTGTTTTTTGCGATCTACTTAGGGAGACCTCTGTTTTTCTGACAGAATTGCAGACAAAAGTCTAAATAAATTACATTAAAAATAATTAATAAACAGTTGGCTTTCTATGTTTGTGTACTCATCTTCTGTAAAACAATGCATGTATGTGATTCAATATGTGCACAAGTAAAGTCATGGCCGAAATTATCGGCACCCCTGGAATTTTCCCAGAAAATGCAACATTTCTCCCAGAAAATTGTTACAATTACTTTTTGGTAAAGCTCATCATTCTCCTGTTTACAGAAAATGGAATTAGGCCTATGAAGAAAAGAACACAGTACCTATAGTTAAACTTGGTGGAGGTTCTAAGATGTTTTGCTGCCTCTGACACTGGATGCCTTGACTGTTTGCAAGGCATCATGAAATCTGAAGACTTCCAAAAGATATTGGGGCACAATGTAGGGCCCAGTGTCAGAAAGCTGGGTCTGCATCAGAGGTCATGAGTGTTCCAGCAGGACAATGACCCTAAACATAGCTCTAAAAGCACCCAGAAATAGTTAAGACAAAGCGCTGGAGAGCTCTGAAGTGGCCAGCAATGAGTCCGGATCTAAATCCGATTGAATGCTTATGGAGAGATCTCAAAATTGCTGTTGGGAGAAGGCGCCCTTCAAATCTGAGAGACCTTGAGCAGTTTGCAAAAGAGTGGTCGGAAATTCCAGTTGAGAGGTGTAACAAGCTAGTTGATGGTTATAGGAAGTGCTTGATTTCAGTTAATTTTTCCAAAGGGCGTGCAACTAAATATTAAGTTGAGGGTGCCAATAATTTTGCTCAGCCTGGTTTTTGAGTTTTGTGTGAAATGATGTTAGATTTGGCTTTTTTTCCTCTATTTTTTGTGTTGTTCCAAAGCACATAAAGGAAATAAACATGTATATACCAAAACCATTTGTAACTGCAACAATTTTCTGGGAGAAATGGTGCATTTTCTGGGAAAATTCCAGGGGTGCTGATAATTTCGGCCATGACTGTAGATCAGTATAGATGCACTATTTTTTTCTTTTCTTCTAGAAGGCACCTTTTGTTCATGGTCAAAAGTACTGCATTTCATTGGCCCTCTTATCATCACATAAAAAGCCCACTATTCAAATTGACACTGCCGTTGCAGAATATTTTCTATTTCAAGTTGTTTGGAAAACATTGCAATTCATTTTAGTTAATGAAGTGAAAAAACTGGAACACCAACATACTTTGAGCAGTTTTATAGCAATTCATTATGCACTTTATGTAAATATTCTATTAAATATGTGTGAGTATGTAATTTTATATATATATTTTTTACATTTATTTTATTAACATCCTTTTATTTAATTAACATTTTTCCTAATTACTTCATTTTCCTTCCCTTATCTTAAATCTTTTTAGTACTACATAATGAAACAGATTGCTGCCAGTTTTAGTTTAACTGAAAGTGTTCGCTAAATTTAAAGTGAAAATATATGGAAGCAATATACAGTATGTTTCACAAAGTTAATCATTCTTATGTGTACTCAAACTGTATTAGCCTATCTGTTAGGTTTGAAAACATAATGGGAGGTCTGAAAGTCGAAGGTACATTTTATGAAAAGGATTTACGAATTGTTAGTGAGCTCAACACTATCAACTGCCAGACAGTGTTCGGAAGCCACGAAGAAGGCTAACAAAATGTTATGTTGTAGAGCACAATGTGTAGAGTACATGTCTAAGGAGGTTATGCTCAAGCTTTATAATTCACTTGTGAAGCCTCAAATGGAGTACTATGTACAGTTTTGGTCTACAGGCTACAAAAAGGATGTAACCGAGCTGGAAAAAGTCCAGAGAAGAGCATCTAGGCTGATTCCAGGGCTATAGAAGATAAACAATGAGGAAAAATGAAAGTATTTTCAGTTAAAGCAAATGAAGATGAAGAGGGGAGATGATTGAAGTGTTTAAAATTATGAAGGGAATTAGTACAATGGATCAAGACTTTTATTTTAAAATGAGTTCATCAACACAGGGACAAAATTGGAAACATGTTAAGGACAAATTTTCCACAAACATTAGGAAGTTTCATGTTGGAGAAATTCAAGATATTTTGCTACTTAAGCAATATGTTAAGTACAGATGGAGCTGTGGGAAAAGCAGTAACAGCAAGGGTGAGATGTACTCTTCATTATTACTTCTAATGGAATCTCTCTGGCATTACTGACTGGAGTTTATGAACGCTGTATGAGATATATAGTATGGTCTACAGGAGTGAGATGTGGCTAATTAAAGTGGAACACAAAGCAAAGCTGGGAATAACACACTTGAGAATGTGGATATATGGAGTATTATGGAGTGAGAGGAAGAATGATGAGTTAAATGAGACTTGTTGTGGAGGCTGACATGGCTTGAGCATGTGAAGAGAAAGGCACAGAATGACCGGGTGAAGAGGTACATCAAGGTGGAGGTTGAGGGAATAAGGGCAAAGAAGAGGCCTTTGGTCAGTGTTAGGCGATATGAAAAGTACAGGTGTTACTGCTAATGATATTCTAGACTGCGAAAAGTGAAGGAAAAAGATTTGAGACCCCAGTTAACCTGAGTAAACCCCAAAAAATGCCATTAAACTGGTGATGATAATTAACTATAAAAATAGCTGACACATATGGTTTAAAAAATGCTTTACATCACAGTGAACCTAAACAATATAATGTACTTACAGTTTATACAAACAATTACTGAAATTATTTGTTTAAAAGACTATTATATACTGCATTGTACAATATCAACACATACTAACAACTGAGCCATGCAGACAACCTTACTTTGTTTATAATATTAGATGATACTTCCAGAGAAAGGCTTAGTTTTAAAAAATATTTTTTATAACAATTTTTATATGTTTCATTTATAATAAATCTATTGCTTATTTTAAAAAAAAAAAGTTTAAAATATTACCAATAATACATGAAAGGATACCAAAAGTATTTCTTCACATACCTCTACATTGACTACTATGAAGCAAATATACTTTCAGCCAGCAGCATAAAAAAATATTTCTTACCTTAAGCAGCCAGGTAAGAACAGAATCTCTATATGGAATAAATTTATTCTTTCTTGTTGAATGGTCAGAAAGGGCAGAAATAACTAAACCCAGTGTTGTTAAAGATCTAAAAAAAATAAAAGTAAAATTATACTATTGAACACAAAAAAAATAAGTAATAATTAAATAAAAGTACATCCAAAATATAACAAAATACTGGCATAGTATTTTCAACTTTACCAGCAAACACTTTAAAAGCAATTTGTTTGCATAACCACAAGTACTTCAAGGATTTTATCTCTGTGCCAATTTTCACAAAAATCTTTACAAAAATGCAAAACATGCTAAAACACACAACTACACATAAAATAAAACAACATAAACACAATATAAAAAATATATATAATATATTAAATTAAAATACCTAACTTGAATTAAAAAAAAAAAAGTATTTGATTTGAATACACCAAAACACTGCACCTGCCTAATGCCGATCAGAAGCAAAATAAGGAGTATAACAACTGAAGGCACAAGCCCCAGAGGTTTTACCTGTACTTGGGAACAACAAGAAGATGAGTGTTAGTGAGCAAAGAGTTGTGTCAATCACATACCGGTTTATCAAACTAGATAAATAACCATGTTCATTTTAATATGCTTTTCTACTGGAAGCCTGTTCAAATGGCATAAAACTAGGATTATGCTTGAATACATCTTGGTACAAGTCAACAGAAGTGCCAGTGAAGTCTGCACCATCATCTAAAGATTACATATGGATCTTTTCGCAGGCCACAATATAAAGAATTATAATAATCCAAGAGCGAAAGGATGAAAGAATTAAGTGGTGTTTTAGCAGAAGCAAAATTAACATATGGACAAATTCAAACAATGTTCCTTAAATGAAAGTAAACAGAAGCCACTTTTATTTGTGTATTAAAAGGGAGTGTTGAGTCAAATACTACAATATGCAAAGAATAGCTAAAATTGCTTTTAATACAGCTTAAGGCTAAGTTGTCACATAGGATTTTCACATTTTTGCATGATCCCATAAATAACATCCCAGTTTTGGCCACTTTTAAATGCAAATCAAAAATTTTTTCATCCAACAGCAAATTTTGATTTAGCAATCAGAAAGTTTTGCCTAATAAGTGAAAATGTCCTCATTCATCCATATAAATATCATCAGTATAAATATGTAACTGTAAACCTGCGTAACAAATAATATTCCCCAAAGAAAATATATATACAAGAAAAAAATAGGGCTTTATATTCAGCTTTGCGGTACACTACACTATACTACAAAAGGTATTGTTACAGATTAAAATGATTTACAGCAATATACTGACCACAAGTTCACAAATAGAGATCAAACTATTTCAGGAAAGTACTTTACATTCCTACACATGAAGCCAAATAATGTAGAAAAATCTAATGATTAACCTAATGTTGAATGCAGCCCACATATCCAGCAAAAGTGCAATAAAATAAGATCCATATCACAGCTCGACAGCCAATTCCTCAGTACTTGGACAAAGTGGTTTTGGTAATACGAGCTGGAGGTGTAATGATTCTCCTAATGGACGGTTCGGTTCACACCACATTGTTTTAAGAAAAAAATTCTGGTTTGTATTAAATCACCAACATTTAGAAACACTAAGAAGGACACCAAAGAACACGGTAGATCAAATTAATTTCACATAAATTTTTAACGCCAACATACACAAATAAATTGCAATTATCTTAAGACCGGTATAAGAAAAAAAAATTAAAAAAATTAAAAAACAGTAAGAAATAAAAAGTGGTTAGTGCATTCAGTTAACCACATACTTTGAGGAAATGCTTCAATTAAGTTTTCAGTTGTTCTTCAAGAACACAATCATGTCCTCGTTCTCAAATGGTAGACTTGCTCTCTGTGCTAAGACAATGTCCCCTGCACTACAGAAAACCCTCTCATTAGGGACAGATGTTGTTGGAAAGGGCAGAGATTTAAAACGCGTGTCAAGTGCAGTACTCACATTAAGAAAATGATTAAAGTGTTGACCAGTCAGGGTATCTGTTGTTGATATCAAGTACAACGGTAGATTTGACATCTTTCGCAACTGCTGAATCTGAGTCACTCTGCTTCACAGATGCCAAGATTGTGCTTTTCGAAGGCACATCACTGCAACTGTTTCCAGCTGTTCAGTGTTCAAAAGAGCTGTTACCGTTTTCAGTGGTTTAAGAACCATGTCATCTGCTATTTTTAAATCAGACAGAGTAACAATGTCCTTAATGTTTCTCTTACTAATCCTGTCTGTAAGTGGTGAGAAAACAGTAACCTGCTGTTCAAGGTAGCAGTGAAGCATGTCATGGTTTGAGTTTCAACTAGTGGGAACAAGGATTAAGCTTGTGTGAAGAAAGCTGGGGAATCTCGTTTTTCCTTTAGCATGACTGCAGCAGCAGTGATATGATGGAAAAATGTGACCATTTTTTTTCACTCTGTCGAACACCAGGCTATCTGGTTAATGTCCATTCCCTTTCGTTATGCCAGGGTAACTATAAGTGCAGAGCATCAAACGTGCTTAAAATCATTCAACTGTAATCACAACACTCTTGCTGTTAGCTGTTGTCACAGAAATGATGGAGTAGTTCTATCACTTTTCCACTCTGCTTCAGCTTCCTATAGTATTTCTGACAAGTGGTCACTTGTGCGACTTTCACAGAAAGCTCATGTCTGGAGAACTGGGTTTACATTCACTAAGTTGTCTGTAATATAGCGCACCATGATTGTGATGAAGCTTTCTGTTGCAAGAGAGCTCCACCCATCCTAGTTAAAGCATCGCTCAAATTCTCCAGCAGTTTAGCCTTTATTTTGCTGTAAAGTTTAGGCAACTCATTTTGACTGAAATGTGGTCAGCTCTGCACTTCATATCTGGGTTCCAGTACATGGAGCAAATGTTTGTATTTCCTCAATTTCATTTTTTAATTTATAAGTTCCTTATTAATTTCACATTGGCTATTTCACAGATCCACAATCTTCACAGCTATGCACAGCAGAGAAAAAAGTTTAGGGAGTAGTAATAACTTTTTTTAAAATGAATGTCAGTTGAACTTTGCACTGGTCCCTAGAGAAGTGTGCGTTGTAGTATAGATTTCTGGACAAGCCCTTCTTATGAAATGTCATAGATTTGGAGGTTTGACTGACATTTTCGACGGGGGAACTTAATTGGGTACAATAACGGTCACATTCACCTTACCTTTATAGAGAAAAGAGCTTCCCATGCATTCGTTGCATATTTTCAATATTTTTGCTTTAAAAAATATCAGGTTATCTGTTGCAATAATGCCCCAAAAGCACCAGGCAAGTCCTTCCTACAAGCCAAGTCATGTAGTCAGTGATGCAGCTTAGAAAATAAAGGTGTTAGATAAACTTTGTGCTGGTGTAATGAAAAGCTGATTTTCAGCCACAAATCTGGTGTTACTGTTAATGATTTAATCCAACTGTCTGTCCATCAGTCATTCAGAATATGAAACCAATGCATGAAGCACTTTTTCTCGCCATCAGCATCTTTTTTTTTGTAAATGTGTCCCATCTCCCCTCCGCCGCAGCTCAGCTCAGGCAAAACATTTCCCAGCTCAAGTCTTGTTTATCTGCGTGTGAGTTCCCTGGAGTTGTATAGGGTAAATAACATACAGTTCTTTGAAACACATGCATTTCATGTGTGTTCCGTGTCTACAATGATCTAAGAAAGTGAAGGATGACAGGAAATGCAAGAAATGTTGAATACACATCTAAAACACAAACTTTTTTCATGTCATAGTACTAATGACAAAATTTTGACATAAAGTGTATAATGTGTGAAGTCTGAACTCTAAACATCAAATACCTGTAAATACTTTCACAAAAAGTACAAGTATAACAAAACAAGTGTGCTTTTAATCAAGAATATTGACAAAAAAAAGAAGTTGGCTTAGACATGACTACTTGTGTGATGCAGTGGTAAGAAATGCTGACTCGAAATCAAGGACTTGGGTTTGATGCTGCCCGCTTCCCAGAATTAACATTTTGAGTAGTGAGCTGCTCTTATTGCTACTATTATATAATAAAAACCTACATTTGACTCTAGACTGTAACAGCCGGTCTAAATTTATGGTATTTGTTAAGGTTACCATTTTATTTTTTTTTAAAGTCAGTTTTATTCTCTCTGTCACGTTCACAATCCCCTCGATCTGACACTGCTGTTTTCAAATAAAGACGTGCTATAACAGAGGTGAACTCAGATGAGGACAATGGTTCTACAAAGCACATTGGAGAAAGAGAACAGAAGCCCTCCCCCTCAAGAAACGTCCACTCACACATCAAGAACAACACTAATGTACCAGGCGTAAAGGCGAAAGATGACACCATTTGGATGCAGCAAGAGATCGGTGTCATCCTGCCATTCAGTCTGCCCTACATGTATCCCTGTTCGAAACAGCAGGGCTTACATAGCTCACCAAGGTATTGTGCAAAGTCCAATTTGTGATTATGTTTTGTGATGGTCTTTATATGAAAAACATGTATGTGTTACTTATATAAATGCCATATCGAATGTTAACCTCTATTTATTTACTTATCTTCCTACAGCGTAAAGTCAGATGTAGACTGCAGAGCTTCTTCTGTTTGAGGGAGTGCCATGGCGACAATTCAGTATGCAAGCAAAGGTACGAGAATTCAGTCAGACTTCTTTTTTTGGGCACATACACGGTCAGATCTAAACACTAGCGTAGAGAGTCACGCACATACTGGCATGTCTTAAAGCTGCAGGTGGAAGTTTGTGTTGCACTTTATGTAACTGATCTTTTCCTAAAAAAAAAAAAAAGTGACTAGCAGGATGACACCCGAACTCTTGCTGCATCTAAACGGTGCAATCATTCGCCTTTACGCCTGGTGCAGTTGCGTTGTTCTGTGTGAGAGTGGACATTTCTTGTGGGGAGGGCTTCTGTTCTCTTTCTCCAATGATTGAGCCTTAATCCACATCTGAGTTCACCTCTGTTATAGCACATCTTTACTTGAAAGCAGCAGTGTCAGATCAGGGGGAGAGTGAACATGACTGAGAGAATAAAACTGACTTAAAAAAAAAAAAAGAGAGAGAACAACAACTTTTACTAGTACCATAAATTTAGACCAGCTGTTGCAGACTCAAATGAAATGTATGTTTTTATTGTATAATAGTAACAATAACAGCAGCTCACTACTCAAAATGTTAATTCTGGGAAGCGGCCAGTATCGAACCCTTGACCTCTTGATTATAAGAATCAGCATTTCTTACCGTTGCACCATCCAAGCAGTCATGTCAGCAGCTAACACTGAGCCAACTTCTTTTTCTTTAGTTATATTCTTGAATAAAAGCGCACTTGTTTTGTTATACTTGTACCTTTTGTGAAAGTGTTTATTTGATATTTGGACTTCATTCTTCACACATTAAACACTTCATGTCTACATTTTTCAATTATTACTTATGTTTATTTTTTAACAATGTGCTTACATAGATTTCAAATGACAATATATTATTTACCCTCTACAATTCTAGGCACCTCACTCCCAGATAAACCACTTGAGCACTGAGAATCTTCTTTGAGACTTGAGCTGTGGCGTTGTTGGTGGGTGGGGTGTTATAGCAGGCTGCTTGCAGCTTGTGCTAATTGACACATTTAAAACACAAAAGACACTGATGGAGAGGTGCAGAGGGATTTAAGGTGGACTGGAATTATACGTTTTTTCATAGTCGTTGGTAGTTCTAGTGTGAAATTCAATAACTTAGGAAAAGGTTGTCACTGAGCCCTGACCGGGGTCTGAATGTAGATTTTTACTGGTAGCAATGCTTTCAACCTTTCACTGCTCTGTTTGGTAGTTTTTCAACCTAATACAGTCACATTAATGAAAATTTCTGAAACAGTAAGACTGCACACAATATAAAATAAAGCAGTTCATCAAAATGAGCAGCTGAATTTGTTTACAGACTGAAACATTGTCTTTAACAAGGCCAGAAAAGGAAATTAAACAATAACCAAATTGTACACACAAGTCCTGTTTAACCAGAAAAAAAAATTGTTGCGTAATCTCTGTGTTGAAAAAACTGGGGAAAATAAATAACACATATAAGGATCAAATTAAATCATTCAAAAAAACACATTAATTTAACAATGACAAACTCAAATGAAAACAAAATGTATTCAAAGGACAGAAAAAAAAATAATTTTTAAGGATGCAAGCCAGTCATTATTCACTGCATTACTTACAGAATAAGACCACCATGTCTTTATACAGCAGCCTGACAAAAGCACGAATGACACACTGGCAGAACATTTCAAATTTAAAAGTTGTATCCACATGGTAATTCAAAAAAAGAGTAGTCCCATAATAAACAGTGTATCACATTCACTTCTAATATCAGTTTTATTAAATGAAAAAAAAATGATCAATATAACAATGAAGTGCTGCACCTTGCAAATTGTGCTCTACTGCTTGCAGGGATAAACAAAGCAAAATGCTTAAGCACCCTTCACTTGTTATTTTTTTCATTAATTTTATTTAAAAAAAGCGACATTCCCTACATTCAAGTCAAACTTTAACAAACCAGAATTCAACCCCCACCCGAAAGAAAGAGGCATCAGCAAATCTTTATATATAAAAAAAAAAAAGGAGAATGTACTTTTCCCCCCCAATATGAATGTTATTTGTAAAATTTGATTACTTAGATCTTGCCATATTTTTAAAAAGTTCTGAACAGCCTCTAAGTGAGAATTTTTTTTTTCCAATTTCAGAGTGAAGAACATCAGTTACCTACTGACTTACAACAAATGGGCTGGAATTCTTCCAGTTGATATATTCTAACTACTTCTTCTTACGTACTAGTAGTCTGATAAAGATAATTACAATCAGTTTGTCCTTCTTCAATTCAAGTCCATCCAGGAGTACACAAAACACAGCTGTTAATGGGTTGGAAGTGATTGTGACACCAAGGCTGTCTGATAGGATTTCGAAGTTTAATCCAGAATGATCTTAATTTAATGCACGCCCAGAACATGTGGTCCAGTGAGGCTGAAGCTACACTGCAAAGTTCACAGGTTGAATCTTGCACCGGATATATTTTAGACAGTTTTAAAATGAGATACACGTGCTTCATAAAATATTTTAAATTCAATGACTGACTGTTTTGCATAAATGGAGCTGGAGTGTATTCAATGCATGGCTACCTTCCACTCCTATTCTGAAATGATAAGTGATAGATCCTTTCCCCGTCGTACCCTGGGATCTTTGAAAGGAAGAGACTTTAAAATGTTTTTATATGTTATTGAGATGTGTCAGTATTGCCTCTGGAGTAAAATGGGTGGAAGGTGAAAAAAAAGCGCTTCATGCATTGGTTTCATATTCTGAATGAATGATGGACAGACAATTGGATTATCAGTATACTGACAATAATTTGTATTTACTGGGGAACAAAGCAGGGCATATAAAGAAGTACAAAATTTTATATCTACTGCAGACCAGGTCTGTGTATATTCATCAATTTGTGTCAATTTCCAGGTCTTTCTAACATGCATATTTCCCACCCAAATTGAAATTGAAAGTTAACTAGTGTCATGTCCCCTTTCTGCTTTAGGTCATTGCAGAGTTGCCCCTTTGGATGTGTGGATGTTTCAAATTCCAAATATATGAGGTTATAATTTAATCTAATTTCTTAAAGAAGAATTTGTTAATGTATATTTGAATGCTCTGAAGCAGAATAAGAAACCTGGGAAGGATGTTCATCTTGACAGTATAGATTCTGCCTGCTAATGTGAGATGGAGTGTGGCCCATCCATTTACATCTTGTTTATTTTTTTCCATGCAGATAGCAAAATTTCATTGAAAAAGATCTTTTATATAAAAGATCTAGGTATTTAAATTGATCTGCTAAAATAAATGAGAAGATTTTATATGCTAGAGTTTTCACTGTAAAAAAACACTTTTATTCAAATTAATTTTGAGGTCCAGATATCCTTTGAAATTCTGCTAGTGCACTGAGGGTTGCAGTACAGAAGTTTGTGGGTCTGATATATATATATATATATATATATATATATATATATATATATATATATATATATATATATATATATATATTAGTACCATATCATCTAAATATAGTGATATTTTCTGTTCAAGTCCTTCTCTGGTAATCCCATTTTTCTCTGATGCATTTCATTAATGAATGGCCAATGGCTCAATGGTGACTGCAAAGAGCAATGGTGATGTGGTCGTCCTTGTTCCATATTCACAATCAAGTTTGAAGTAGTTTTAAATAATGTTAATACAAATAGAAGCTTCTGGAATGGTACAAAGTAGCTTGATCCATGTACATGTTTGGATCAAACCAAAATTTGTTATAATCTGGTGAATATGTATTCCCATTCAACCATGTCAAAAGCTTTTTCAGCATGCGTAGATAATAACAGTAATCACAATTTTAAACCCTGCCTTACGCGCTCAACAGTATGAAAGTTAATGTGCAGTGCCGTACGTTAAAACGCAATGAAGGCAAAGTAAAGCATTTTTAAGTATAGCAGCAACTGAGGTTTGACAAGAAAAGTTTATAGAAGAAATACTTTTTCTCATTTTTATTTGCTTTTTATTCTACGTGTGTAGCAAAGTTTTCTTTTGTCACTTGTATTAATTATTTGCTTTGAATTTTCACTAAATCTTTTAAAACTAACTTTTGGACTGAGAGATTTCTTTCGGCACTTGTTTTACCCATGCTTGATCCTGCCTTATGCACCTACAGCTACATAGTAGATAAGGCAAAAGACAACAATAAGAGTCTTTCGGTATTTTAGTAGAAAAAGAACAGTCAAGGAGGAAGTCAAGTGCATCAAATAAAGGGGAATTAAAAGATACAGACAGTGAAATAGCGGACACTCTAAACTTGCATTTTTCTGAGGTTTTCACAAGGCAGGAAGTGGATAACCTCCCAGTAGTAAATGGGACTTCTAAGGAGGTACTGAGGGATTTGGAAATTGTAGAAAGAGAAGTACTGCTCAGATTAAATACTCAAACAAATCACCAGGACAAGATAATATTTACCCCTGAGTTCTTAAGGAGGCTAGCTAGTACATATATAACAACAACATTTATTTATATAGCACAATGTAGCTCAAAGTGCTTTACATGATGAAGAAAAAGGAAAAAGACAAAATAAATAATTAAAATTAGGGAACACTAATTAACATAGAATTAAAGTAAGGTCCGATGGCCAGGGAGGACAGAAAAAACAAAAAAAAACTCCAGATGGCTACAGAAAAAAAAATCTGCAGGGGTTCCAGGCCACGAGACCACCTAGCCCCCTTCTAGGCATTCTACCTAACATAAATGACCTCAATCAGTCCTCATTGTATTCTGGATTCTCATGGAACAATTTGATGATGACAATGATGGTCATGTGGACTTCTGGCCTTTAATCCATCAATGTAAGGACATCACGGTGCTGTGAAACCCTCGATACATATTTTTAGGAAGTCACTGTGCACTAGGGCAATTCCAAATGACTGGAAAATGGCAAATATTATCCTGGTATATATAAAATTGTGGCAGGGCAGCTCCAGGCAACTATAGGAAAGTGAGCTTAACATGCATCACAGCAAAATTAATGGAAGGAATTATTCAAGATAAGATTGAGCAACCAATATCAAGTACAGGAGTTTTTTCTTAATAGTCAGGATGGGTCCAGAAGAGGGAGGTTATAATATACTAACATGCTGGAATTCTATGAGGAAGTAACACAAAAATATGAGCGAAGTGAAGCATATGATATTTATCTTAACTTTCAGAAAGAATTTGATAAGGTGCCACATGAGAGGTTGGGCATCAAACTGAAAGAAGTTGAGGTTCAGAGTGATGGTTTTAGATGGGTGCAGGATTGGCTCAGACACAGGAAGTAGAGGGTGATGGTGCGAGGAACCTTAGAATAGGTGGATGTTAAGAGTGGTGTTTCACAGGGGTCAGTGCTGGGGCTGCTGCTATTTGTAATATACTGTATATCTATATATATATCTATATATATATATCTATATCTCTCTATATATATATATACACATATATATATCTCTCTCTATATATATATATATATATATATATATATACACATATATATATATCTCTATATATATATATATATATCTCTATATATATATATATATATATATATATATATATATATATATATATATATATATATATATATACACATATATATATATGATTTAGATAGGAACAGAAGTAACTTACATATATTTTCCTATATTTTCTAAATCAGTTCTTGCCAGAATGTTTTTAAAGCTTGCAGTAAAGTTATTCCTTAAACATACATCCTGGTCTTTTACAGTATATACTGAAGCAGCAATTCTTTTCTGTTGTCAATTTAGTCATTTCTCTTGTGTATATCCTTCTTTATGTCACTTTTCATATCACAGCTATTTAACTTTTAAATAGCACATAAAGGTGAATACACAAATAACAAAAAGCCACAACTTCACTAAAGACACTAAAGAATTTTAATTTATTATCCTATACCATTCCTAAGACCAATAAGTGAATGAATAAATTACTTTTTATACACATTAAGAAATCTGTAATAACTGATAAAAATAACTAATATTACCACAAAGTTAATGTAGAAAAACATATATAGAATGAAAAGATACTCACTTATTGATGTTGCTCCCTTCTTTTAATCTTTCTCCTACAGCTCCAGTCTTGGTTGCCCTCTCACTGCCAGCCAAATCCACCAAACTCAGCTTACTAACCTTCTCCCCTGATGTCTGAAAAAATATTTTAAAAGGTCAACTGACAAAAGCTAGAACTTTCAAGAAAAGCAAAAATCTTGAGAGTAATACAAATAAGGCAGAATTACTATAAATAAACTCAGAATTTATCTAAATTGTTTCATTAATATATCAGTTGCAGGCCACATGACTTCACTGGGCTGTAACTGGACATCTAGCATCCCCACTCTATCTGTAGTATGTACTATGGGCAAATGCTTGAAATGGGAGTAAAAAAACAATAAATAAAAAAGTAGCTCTGAAATGCAATTAGGCACATTTAATTTTATTCTTGTTTATAATATAATGTACCTATGACATTTTATCAAGCCTATCTCTTTTGTGAATTCACTTGGGGAGGAAACATGGCAGGAGATCTTAGCCTTATTTGGAGAGGAAAGAGTTTGTGGTTGTGGTATGGAAGAAAAAGGGGAAGAGAGGGCAAATTGCACATATCTTAAATGCCCAAACTGCAAGTGTATACTACATTTACCACACCATTTCAATCAAAGACAAGCCTGGGCATTCACAAACTCCTACATATTAAGATGAAACCTAGGAAACAATGACCCACCTCAACATTGCTTTTCGTTAAAGTATTAAAGGTCTCAGTTCTGAGCATAAAAGAAACAAGTTAAACAATGTACACATGCCGTAACATTCAGGTGAGTTAAGCAATTAAGTTAACTAGGGATGCAACAATACAATTTTTCTCAGACCGAGAACAACTTCTTTTTAGGTATTCACCAATAAAGATACATTGTAGTGGGGCTGGAAGATAGTATTTCTTCATGTCCATCAATTGCATAGTTTAGATTAAAACACCATTTTTAAAATGGTCAAATTCCAGAAATAAAAAAATTGAAATCACATACATGTCATCTATGTAAGCCAAATCAACATTGCTTCAAGTTTTCAATATGGGATACAATACTACAACACAGGAATTTTGCTAAATATAACAAGAACATTTTTCTTACTAGTATTCCATTTTTTAAGATAGCTCAGTGGCATAAAAGTATACAGGTCAAAAATCACTGGGAACACCTGCTACTGGACAGGTCTACGACTCTTTTGGAAAGCAACTGGCAGAATCCTTTTGATGAACAGAAACTTAAGAAAGCTGTTTTATTAACAATATGTGAAAGTGCACTAAGTAATCGCTCACCCTCTACTAGTGTATGCATGGAGCTGAAAAATATTTCCTTAAAATCTGAGACAAAGTGAGGAACCACACTTTGTTAACTGACCAGTACACAAGTGGTTTGTCTGAACGAGAAACTGTTGTCTCTCCTAGGTATGTTTCCAGCTATACGGCAGCAGCTACTGGAACACAGTTCACTGATGCCACTGTATGTTCACCTATGATTTCACTAAACATGCTCTTCAAACCACTACTCAGCTGGTACTTCCAGGGAGTTTTGGCATGCAGTGCCACATAATCTTGTCCAGCTGCCACAGCTCCAGCAACACAGTCTCCTAGGCTGTATATATATTTGAAAAGCACTGATCCTGCAACAGGAAACATTTTTTATGATTATATGCAATCAAAAGACAATTTTTGATACTTAGACATTTTATGTAATTAACTGAAGGGATTGTTCCAAAATGCTACATATTTATATTAAGAAATTTTGGCAATTAAGGATTTTTTATTAATTAGTCACCCTGGAGAAGTATTTAATAATAAATTCTTCAAATTTATTTACACATAGTCATTTTCAGGACACAGATTTTTGAAAAACTACTGCTAACACATGCAGGTTCAAAAGAATATCAATTGATATGAGTGAAAATAACATATACTCCATTAAACATATTTTTAATAGCAAGTATATGGAACATGAAAATAATGAATAGGGACAGAAATATATGATCTTTATTAGACAAAAGCAAAAATAATACTGCTCCACTAAACTAATCAATTTGAATGCAGTCGTCAATATTGATGCAGACACAAATAACCAATAAAACTAACTTGCTTGCAATGTTATACAATAAATAACAAAACAATAAACCAATATTAAAATATTTTCACAATATGAAACAATGATGACGCACAACACAAATTTCTATTTGGTATTCCATATTTCTATTCTAACTTCTGTCAGAAAACATATGTATCGGATATGTGTTTTGCAAAGAAATACACTCTTCGCATCTATAAAAAACAAATTTACCTTTGGCTCTATGGCTAAAGGATGTGGGCTAGTAACTCTAAGGTTGCTGGTTTGAAACCTAACAGTGACAGAAGGAAAGCTACTCTGTTGGTCCCTTAACCTGCAATTGCTGCATGGACACTGTACAAAATAGATGAGCCTTAGCTCTGACCCCAAAATTCTCTGGAGAGTAAGCTGGGGTATGTGAAAGAATGACAAATTCCTAATACAAGAAATTGTACATGGCAAATAAAGGATTAAAAATCACACTAAAAAAATATGATCCACCAAAATTTGTATATACAGTGCATCCGGAAAGTATTCACAGCACATCACTTTTTCCACATTTTGTTATGTTACAGCCTTATTCCAAAATGGATTCAATTCATTTTTGTTCCTCAGAATTCTACACACTACACCCCATAATAACAACGTAAAACAAGTTTACTTGAGGTTTTTGCAAATTTATTAAAAATAAAAAAAACTGAGAAATCACATGTACATAAGTATTCACAGCCTTTGCCATGAAGCTACAAATTGAGCTTAGGTGCACCCTGTTTCCCCTGATCATCCTTGAGATGTTTCTGCAGCTTAATTGGAGTCCACCTGTGGTAAATTCAGTTGATTGGACGTGATTTGGAAAGGCACACACCTGTCTATAGAAGGTCCCACATTTGACAGTTCATGTCAGAGCACAAACCAAGCATTAAGTCCAAGGAATTGTCTGTAGACCTCCAAGACAGGATTGTCTCGAGGCACAAATCTGGGGAAGGTTGCAGAAAAATTTCTGCTGCTTTGAAGGTCCCAATGAGTACAGTGGCTTCCATCATCCGTAAGTGGAAAAAGTTCGAAACCACCAGGACTCTTCTTAGAGCTGGCCGGCTATCTAAACTGAGCGATCGGGGGAGAAGGGCCTTAGTCAGGGAGGTGACCAAGAACCTGATGGTCACTCTGTCAGAGCTCCAGATGTCCTCTGTGGAAAGAGAAGAACCTTCCAGAAGGACAACCATCTCTGCAGCAATCCACCAATCAAGCCTGTATGGTAGAGTGGCCAGACGGAAGCCACTCCTTAGTAAAAGGCACATGACAGCCCGCCTGGAGTTTGCCAAAAGGCACCTGAAGGACTCGCAGACTATGAGAAAAAAATTCTCTGGTCTGATGAGACAAAGATTGAACTCTTTGGTGTGAATGCCAGGCATCACGTTTGGAGGAAACCAGGCACCGCTCATCAACAGGTCAATACCATCCCTACAGTGAAGTATGGTGGTGGCAACATCATGCTGTGGGGATGTTTTTCAGCAGCATGAACTGGGAGACTAGTCAGGACAAAGGGAAAGATGACTGCAGCAATTTACAGAGACATCCTGGATGAAAACCTGCTTCAGAGTGCTCTTGACTTCAGACTGGGGCGACGGTTCATCTTTCAGCAGGACAGCGACCCTAAGCACACAGCCAAGATCTCAAAGAAGTGACTTCAGGACAACTCTGTGAATGTCCTTGAGTGGCCCAGCCAGAGCCCAGACTTGAATCCGATTGAACATCTCTGGACAGATCTTAAAATGGCTGTGCACCGACGTTTCCCATCCAACCTGATGGAGCTTGAGAGGTGCTGCAAAGAGGAATGGGCAAAACTGGCCAAGGATAAGTGTGCCAAGCTTGTGGCATCATATTCAAAACGACTTGAGGCTGCAATTTCTACCAAAGGTGCATCGACAAAGTTTGGAGCAAAGGCTGTGAATACTTATGTACATGTGATTTTTCAGATTTTTTTTTATTTTTAATAAATTTGCAAAAACCTCAAGTAAACTTTTTTTCACGTTGTCAGTATGGGGTGTTGTGTGTAGAATTCTGAGGAAAAAAATGAATTGAATCTATTTTGGAATAAGGCTGTAACATAACAAAATGTGGAAAAAGTGATGCGCTGTGAATACTTTCTGGATGCACTGTATATTAGGTGACCTCTGAGCATTTCATTTCATTAATTAAAACACAAAGTAATCATGTCAAAAACAAACTCTTCAATTACAAGATGTTTAGTAGGTAACAAAATGTTTCTAAATTAATAAAATACTTGAAAAATACATAGCGTAGATTAAATAGTGAAGTTTATATCTTTTTTCTTTTAATTTTAAGAAGGCCGTCTTAGCATTTACTGTTTAGTTTCTCCATTAAAAATAGAGTATGTGACCTAGAAAAAAAGCTAACAGTGTGTATTAAATGGGCATACCTTGGATCAACTAGAGTGATGACACTGATTGTCTTCTAAGAGGAAGTACACTAAGCCAAAATGTTTATTTCATGCCCGTATGTCACAGCATCAGCAACACTTCAAAATATAAAATGCCCTCTGCCACTGCCAGCCAGAGTGCATGAGCAACACAGGAAAAGCTTGGGACTCCACTGCCATCAACTGATCCTCAAGAACAATATATTGAGCAAGCGCTTCTGTTATTTTTACTGCCCATGGGTTATCGTTTGACATCTTTTCTCTCCTTGGTAGAGTCTGCCACAACTTTGGTTGTTGCTGTGCACCATCAGAGGAAACTTCAGTGTGATCATTCTTATCTTTACTTTAACACTTTACAGTCTGGTAGGCTATGGTTTTCATCATTTTTCCCCCACTCCTGAACATTCACACAATCATTTATGCATATAAGCATTGGTGCATATTTACATGACAATTACAAGTACATGAGCACCGCATCGGACCAAAAATCTTTGCTAGTATCTGTATTTTTGTATCCCTAAAGTTAACATATGAAAGCTGTAGTATTTCAGATTTTTTATTTACTTCATTCAAGAGTCAATCAATTTTTTGGTTATTAAATATTTTTGTAACAATGACTCATATTCAAAAATAATAGCAAAAACAATGTATGTGTTAGTATACATTAAATATGTGTTTTTAACAGCACTTTACAAACATAAAAATGGAGCTTAAACAGGTCTGTGGTGGCTCAATAGCTTTCATGCACAGCAGATTCCAATTCAAGCAATGTTGAAATGTTACTGATTGATGTGTGTTAGTGGTGGAGGGTCTGTAATTAACTATTGTTCAATTTTAAACACGATTTTTTTAAAGAATACCCAACAGAGTAGAATCCAATGATTAGCTACTGAAAAATAACCATTAATTCAAAATTACCAATACTAGCATAGAATCATTGTTAGTATTACCATTTGAAAGGAAAAAAAGGAAATGTAACAAGTTCCACATCTAGCTAATAATACTGGCTAAAACACAGCAATTTGTTAAAATTATTCAAGTAAGAGCTTGGAAAGAAACTTGTTTATTGTAAAAAAGGAATATGAAAAGTAATTTTAAAGAGCCTGAAGAATAAGCTTCAAGTAAGTAGCCAACTTCAGCCTAGAATAATCTTAAAAGATTTTAATTCCAGTGTAAAATTACACAGAAGTAATTGCAGCTCTTCAGGTATGCATAACCAATAGCACACATTCAGTCTTTTGTATGTTACGAGGTCTGACAATTAAGTTCACGAACTTGACTCTGTGCGCTTACTTTGGAAGTACTGTAAAAACAGTTCAGTAAGGTTTCATAACATTGGAATATCAGTTTCTCACAGCTGTGCTTGTGTCGATGTGAGGCGGTGTCTTGCTAAGTGGAGTTCATTATTGTTGTTGCGTGTTCTTCTGTGCCATCACGAGAATGTTGGAGCTTACATTAGAGCAACGAACAAACACTAGCTCACATTGCACTGTCTGTGAGGGAGTTTTTAGCCGGTAATCAAGTAACTGTATTGGAACACCCAGTCTACTCACCTGTCCTGGTCCCCAATGACTTTCTTCTTTACCCGAAGATAAAGGAAATATTGAAAGGAAGACAGTTTGATGACATTCAGGACAACAAACATAATACAATGACAGCTCTGATGGCCATTCCAGAAAAAGAATTCCAAAATTGCTTTGAAGGGTAATCTAGACGCTGTATTTGTGCATAACTTCCCAAGGGGAGTACTTTGAAGGTGACTGTAGCAAAGTATGTAGCACTTTTTCTAGGATGACTTTACGAACTTAACTGTTAGTAATCAGCGCTGAGCAAACTTAAATCCTGCAACGTCTTCACTATTCATGGCAAGCATGATCCAATCTTCTACCCGCAAATCCACTACAGTTCCATTTATAGGTGCGTTTTTAGGACACGTATGTAAAATCTTTCCCTTGTGGGGTTTTGCATGAGTTGTACTTACACGTACTACATGTTAAATAAAATGTTTACTATTGATCAGGGGCTATTTTCTATACGATGAGCAATGAGATCAGGAACTTGCCACAACTGTTCATGTATATCTGTGGCTGGGTACAAAATACCACTGTCATAGATAAACACATCCTTTGTTTATATAAGTTAGGGCAGCTGCCCCTTTCCTGTGTAATTAATTAGTCCAAACACCATTTAGCTGAACATTGTGGGGTCTGTTTGGGTAGTTCTTGGATCCTCAAGGGCCTGTGTACAAGCACAGTGGCTCACAAGCTTGCTTTGCCATGCTCTATGCAGTCACATAGTCACTCCTAGAAATATGCTTCTTCATTTAATCTTCTTTTCAGGAAAAGCACACTTTTCATTTTCTGTGTTCATTAAGTTGGTAATGCTCATTGTTGTAATAATTACAGTAGGTTATGATTAGATTGGGGTTAGCACAGCTGACAAGTAGAGTCCAGAAAGGACTTAAGATTTTCACAAAGACAGAGTGTTTATTCTGATAACTGGTTTGTTTGTTCCAAGAATCTGCATTTGTGGATACAAATTAACCAAGGTGTGAATTGCTAATGGTCAGAAATTATTATAAAAGGACATGGAAATGAGCAGTGCGCACATGTGAACCTTGTAGCTATAGTCTCTGTGTGAGAGACAATAAGGAAATTTTTGCTTGGGACAACTAAAAAATACTGTATGTGTTATATTTTATTTAGTTTATGGACAGACTGACAGGGGGTTATCACAATAGGTGGTTTGTGTATTATATATGAATGCACCTAAAAATACACTCAGGTCCATGAGGCCAGACCAAAACCCCATATATATTTTCGCAAAAAGGTAAATCTAACTACCAGGAATCCATATTTTTGTATAGCACTCTCCACTGAGGACTGTGACAAACTCTCAGGTAAAATGCAAGAATACTCATTTTAGAATTAGTACATATAAAGATACAGATGTGTTAAAAGACACAAACAATGTAGAAACTGATTAAAATAAACATAAATCCACAATATCCGTCCACAGTGGTGGAGATAAAAACTGTAAGAGATAAATTTAGACACCGTCAGAGTCCTGGACACCTTTGCCAACCAGCCCCCAACCTCCTCCTGGACATTCTTCTATAGTAGTGTCTGTGCTAAGCCAAAAAGTCTGATGAAAGAATGTTTCCATTCAATGCTTCTTTTTCTGAGATGTGTAGAAGAATTGCCCTATATAGGCAATAAAACACAGGCAGGAGAAAGCATCAATCAAACTTCTTTATTATCTACGTCTTGCAAGAGGTAACCCTTACATTATAGGAGCACAAGCCATTTGTTAGCAAGTGTTTATAAAGGAAGAGTTGACACTGTGCTCTATTTATGCACTTGACCCATTATATCACAATTCAAGGAATTGGTTACATCCAGTTGCAAACAGGAGGTTGCAAAAACATTGATACCTTAAATCAGAGGTGTCGAACTCCAGTCCTGGAGGGCCGCAGTGTCTGCAGGTTTTCATTCTAACCCATTTCCTAATCAATGACCAGTTTTTACTGCTAATTAACATATTTTCCATTCATTTTAATAGTCCTATTTTTAAGGATTCAGTCCTCTAAATTGATTTTTCTCCATTAAATGGCAGCCAAACAGAAATGAGAAATGAAATGAGCCGACTAATGACCAGCTAAATTGAGGTGTCAAACGCCAACCAATTTCACTCCAACCAGTTTCTTAATGAGGAACCAATTCTTGCTGGTACTTAAACCTGTTATTTAATTCCATAGCCTGTTGTTGCTCTCATTCTGCCACAGCAGACATTTCCAAAACTGTGGATGGTCTGTTTTTCTAAGAACACAGTCAAAATGTTTTGGTGACCTTAGCAGATTAACCTTACTGAGACCTCCACCTTTTCTTATTTTCAGATACTTTGGTTAGCTGGTCACACAGTGGCTTGTTTTGCATCTCATTATTAGGCTGCTAATTAAGGGAAAAGAATCAAGAAAGAGGTCCAAGTCAATTTAATCAAAATTAAGGCAAAATAAGTTAATTAGCAGCAAAAACTGGTCACTAATTAAGATGGTTAGAATGAAAACCTGCAGCCACTGCGGCCCTCCAGGATTGGAGTTCAACACCTGTGCCTTAAATGGTCACGATTAATTCAGTCCATTACGCTGATTGACAGTCCTGTTAACTTTAGAGTATGTGGTTTTTCGTTTTAAAAATACACTGCTCATACTCCATGCACATCAAATTTGTTCTGAACCCTTTGCACACCCATATGTCTCCTTCTTAGTTCAGCCATGTCTATCAACAGGAAACACCCTGAGCATAACAGAGAAACCAGCACACTTTAAAAGATTACTTTTTTTCTTATACCAATGCTTGCTTTTTTTCTTTTTTGCGATAAAGTCTCTTAAAATGCCTTTTCTTTATAAATCAAACCTTTATCATAGCGAATATCAAAATAACAGCCTTTAAGCATAAACTAAGAAAAATAAGAGACTCAACATATACCCACTAAGAAATGTAGCTGGTTTCGTTTTAAAAGAACCCCTACAGTACATGCTAGGTGCATATCAGACTAAGGTTTAAATTCAACTTTTGCAGATGACATTTCCACAGAAAGGGAAACAGCTTGGCGGTAGAATACTGGCACCAAGTACCAAATTAAGATACCAAGAAGAGAAACAGAACAGAAGAGGGCTAAGTAGGTCTTATAAATGTTGTATTACTTATATTTCTGTACAAATGACAAACAAACAGAGATGCAGTATGCAGAGCTAATCAACAGCTCTAGACTGGGTATGCTAGTGTAAAGTCTTCAACCTGGTTTGAAAAGCTGAAACAAAAGGGGCATCTCGTATACAAGCAGGCAAATAATTCCATAGCACTGGAGCCGGTGTCTACAAGTTTGATCTCCCCTATTAATTATTGGAATCATAAGTAGGCCAACATCCTAAGAAATAAATGTTCGCTCTGGTGGGATAAGTAATCAGGACCTTAGCCATTCATGGGTTTATATGTTAAAAATTAGGTTTTGAAATCATTCCTATGAGTAACTGACAGCCAGTGTAAGGACTTGAGAAACAAAGTGTTCCTTTATTCTGGCTTGTGTAGTAATTCTTGCAGCAGTGTTTTGAATTAACTGGAAGCTGCATAAAGAATGATTTGAACAGCCAGCGAATAACGCATTGTAGTAGTCAATCCTACTAGAAATAAACACATGAATTACTTTTTCAGTATCATGCATATGTAAAAAAAAATCTTCATTTTCCAATATTTTTAAGAATAAAGAAAAAACATGTTTTTGATAGTTTTGTGATCTTTGTTTTAAACAACATGCTATTGTCAAAGGTAACACCTAAACAGTACTCTGATTCTGCAAAACTAATGGTGATTGCAACAGAGATAAAAGATTAGATTATTTATTTATAAAAGCCCATTTAAAACAACAGAGGTTGTACCAAAGTGCCATGCAAAGAAGCATTAAAATAAACACAATGCCATGCAGAAGCAGATTAAAAGTGGCAGTCAACATCATTTCCCTCCCCAAACCAATAAATAGTATTTTTATATTCAAAGACAAGCAGATCTTATCCATCCACTCCTTTACCTCACTGGCTACCAAATTAAGGACAGCACTGGAGAAACATACCTTTCTTCTAGACAAAGTGACAACTGGGTGTCACCTGAAACAAATGAAAATAAATGCTATGTTTTCTAATGATACTTCACAATGAAAGCATGTAAAAAGAAAACAGTAAAAGTCCAAGTACTAACATTAGGACCACTAAGAACTAAACCAGGCAAAGGCAGTGTCTCTCAGCCAAATGTAATTTACAAACTGTGTAATAAAATAGAATGGTCAATGGTATTAAATACCACACTTAAATCTAACAAAATAATTGCTGAGGAATTTACTTCATCAAAGGATATTAGAATGTCATTTACAACATTTAGTTAGGGCCTTTTCTGTTCTAAGACCAGTGTAGAAGCCAGACTGGAATTTCTCAAATATATTGATTTCTAAGGTTACATTGATGCTGAATGGCAACTACTTTTTCAAATATTTTAGAGAGAAAGGGTAAATATGAAATGGGACTGTTATTATTAGGCATATGTGGGTCTAGCTCTGGCTCTCTAAGTAATGGTCTGATAACTGATGCTTTGTTTAACAGGAACTACACAATTCAGTAATTAACTATTGATAATACAATGTCTCTCCCTGTTCCTTAATTACACTGGCCTCCCAGCTGGCTAATGAATCATGCCCCATCCAGGTCGGGACACCAACCAATGCCTGTTGTCTTTTAGGGCCAGTTTATACTTCACACTCAAAAGGCGTGCGTGCACGCATCACAGCTGCCACGCATTCCCAGCGTTCATTTGACACATCCTCTAAGCATGTCCTGAGAAATTAAAAATGACACTTGTGCAAGTTGTAATACTAGCAAAAAAGTCAGAGAGCGCAGTGTGATAAAGTTGAAAAGTGACATAATGTTACAAAACAATTTAAAGGTCTCATATGTCATCTTCTGTGCCATCTTTTTTTTTCTTTTTTTTCTTCCCACACCTTCACAAAAGCACCAGAATGTACGCCGCTATATTTGAGCCACAGAGAAAATAGTTAGGGATACAGTGAAAAGGTGTATTTTGTGATTAAAGTGGAAATTTTGGCTTAAATCTCGAAATGCCTACTTTAATTTCAGTTTATTTGATCATTTAAGTAGACTGGCTTCCTCCTGCATTGACAGCAATGGCAAGCAGCAATCATCACACAGAACACAAATTTATGATATTCCAGCTCTCAGCACATTTAGAATTCTTAGATTTATACTTGATATCACTATCATGATGAAATGTATTAAACTATGTATATTACATTTTACAGATAAATCATTAACTTCATTTAAATAATGAATACTTTCAATTATTACACATGTGGGGGCGACACGGTAGCGGAGCGGTAGCGCTGCTGTTTCGCACGTAGTCACGTCCCTGGTGTTCTCTACCTGGAGTTTGCATGTTTTCCTTGTGATTTTCCACAGTGTGCTCCGGTTTCCTTCCAAAGATATGTAAGTTTGGGAATTGGTGATTTTAAAATGACGCTAGAGTATGTCAGTGCTTGTATTCAGTTTGCGATGAGCTGAAACCCCATCCAGGGATTGTTTCTGCATCATGCCCAATGCTAGCTGGAATGGGCTCATCCCTGGATTGATGGATTCTATCATTAAACATCCATCCTTTTCAGAGATTTTGTGGCAAGGTATCCTCAGAATGTAATGGGTGATTCAGACAATTCGCAACACAGTGAAGCTGAACCTATTCTCACCGTGATGATATCTCACACTGCCACCTGGTGGAATCTTCCAGATTTACATTAAGTACATGCCCAAGTATAAACAGTACAATGCTTACGTAGCAGTAGTGTCAGTAGTTAACTAGACAGATACTGTCAAATGGATGATTGATGACCTTAAGCCACACCCCTAAAGGAAACTGTCAAATGGATGATTGACGACATTAAGCCCCGTCCCAAATATGATTGATGTCTTTAAGCCCCGCCCCCAAAAAAGAAAATATGATTTATGAAAATATGCAAAATATGATTTATGAAAATATTAAAGTATAAAAATATAGTTTGTTAATATAATTTATGGAAATATGAAATATACCCAGCCCCTAGGGGTGGGGAAGGGTAATGAAGGGTTGGACCACCGTCATAATTGATCATCTCTAAACCCCGCCTTTCTTTTGGTTCTTTTGTAAACCGATCCCTTAACACGCCCCATTAACAATACCCACAACTACGAGCTATGCTTTTCTCTCTCTAACCGCCTACAGGGTTAGGGGAGAGGCGTGTTGCTCCACCCCTTCCCAAACCCGACTGTGGGAGGAGAGGAAAGAGTTCTTGTATAAAATTGTAGTCATTTAGTGAAAACACCACGACACACAAAAGCAAACAGAATGGACGGTCTTGTGAACGCTCCTAAGAAACTGAAAACAAACGGGGTTTCCAAAAGGACTGAGTTACGGGACCCACCATTCAGCTCTGCCTGGTATGATTCTAATTGTGCTTTGAGCCGGGTAGAGGTAAAAAGAAATGCTAAGGGACATCTCACGGTGGCAGTTTCCAAAAATAAGCCTATCCTTCCTGAATATAAAGAGGGCGGTCACGAAGAGGGGGAGGAAGATCAAGAAAATGAGATAAGGAACGAGTGAGTGAAATTCATTTTTTTTTAAATCTCTTATTCCGAATATTGATGAGGCTATTTATCAAGTAAAACTGTCTGACCAAATGAAAAGAATTAAAAGAAAATTGGAGGAGGAGTTAAACCTGTTGAATAATTCATGCACGGAGGAGGAGGAGGAAGAAAATTGGGAGACACCCACCCCTAAGTGAGTGGAGATAAATAAAGAGGTCTTTTTCATAGAACACACTAACCTAAAACACTATCGAGATGTCTTCAACTAACTATCCTACCGAAGCTGGTGCTACCTGGGCCGGTCGTCTCCCTGTTCTCCCGGCCTCTGAGGTGGCAGAAGTCCTCAACATTGTATTGCGCTCCGAAGAATCAAGCTCCGGTGGTATGGAACATACATCCACCGCTGACTACCTGCTTTGGCTGGCTAACCCTCAAGCCAACACCGCCTACTCTACTCCAGACGAGATGATGATGACCGACACTAACCTACAACCCCACTACTCTGCTGCAGACCAGATGCTGACAACCAACAATGTCCTTTGGTCGGGTAACAACCAGCACCTCGGCAGCTATGCTCCTGATTAGGCATGTTGGTCTATGGAACAGACGGCGCCCTCCGATTGCCTGTTTTGGCCTGACGACATCGTACCTAACTCCTCTCCTTCAAACCAGCCGTCTTGGCTGGATCTTCTGATGCCTTCAACTGACCAGATCTATTGGCCGGAGCCTTAGTTAACCACCCCTAATGATATGTATTGGTCGGATAGTCTCCTGGAGAACCATACAGTACCTGACTTTTTGTCCCTGCTGAGGATGATCATGGGAGCCTAACAGGAGCTGAAGAGATAGCCATGCAGCAAGAAGAGGCCGTGGACGAACTGGTAGAGGCTCTGTCCACCTGGAAGACATCGTCCCAGGATGCTAATTAAGAGGGCATGGACCTTGAACAAACTGACGAGCCACTGGGTGAAACACTTCGAAAGACTCTGAAACTGGTCAAGAGTTTGATTGCGGCTCTGTTGAACATAATAGTTGATCGGGACCTAAAAAGCACCTGTCAAGGTTGTTTGATAGATCACCCCAGCCAGACGCAGCATACGTGTCTGTTTGAGCCTGACTCTGTTTATCGGGTTGACCACTGGAAAATGAATATTCTATTAACGAGGCTATTGTACAAGCCTTTCACAACATGGGCGATCCCTCTTACTTAAAAATATGTGAAACTGCCGAAGCTTTCTCCAAAAGGCATTTTTCTGTACCTGACATGACCGCTGCACCATTGGGGTTTTACAGGTTATACGACATATAAAAATCATGTGTCTGAACTCAATGTGCCTGTGCTATAATATGTTTGTCAGTTTTTAATCATGCTGTTTTGAAATTTTAATGATGTTTTTAATCATGCTGTCTTGAAAATTACCAATAAAGCACCATTTGATTTTTAAACCATTGACATTTTTCTTTCACCGCCGATGATGGAGGGTTACATGAAAAAAGTTTATTATAACAAATCCTAACAGCTTTGGGGGGAACTAGCGTCAGATATCTCTGCAAGATAGAAGTGTAAAGCTTCACCTTCTCGTCAGCCCCTATATCACAGCGTTGCAGGACGTTTCTCATTTCCTTGTACAGTTCAGTTTCTGTGGCACTCAAGAGATCATTCGGGTTAGCGCTCTTTTTAAACCATTGACATTTTTCTTTCACCACCGATGATGGAGGGTTACATGAAAAAAGTTTATTATAACCCGGCAAATCCTAGCAGCTTTGGGGGAAAAGACTCTTTGAAAAGAGCTCTTGAGGTTTCAGCCATCCGCCAATAGCATCCCTTGTATGAAATCAACTGGGCAAACAAACTGAGGAAGCATGTACCATAAATTAAAAGACCCATTGTCTGCAAAAATCCGCGACCAGCAAAAAATCCGTGATATATATTTAGATATGCTTACATTTAACATCCGCGATAGAGTGAAGCCGCGAAAGTCAAAGCGCAATATAGCGAGGGATTACTGTATATGCGGTCTTTGACAACATCATTGAAGTCAACCAGAGACGTAATGTTCTGTATGACTACTAATAAACACCATGAATACAGAACAATTAACAGAACTACTGTCCCAAGATCCCTACACCAAAAGATATTTCCGCGGTGTGCTGGCGTGTGATCAACTATCGGCGTGCCAGTAGTGAATACTCACCATCAAACCCAACCCGGAGAACACTGGCTGGGGATTTACCTCAAAGAAGACGGAAATGGGGAGTTTTTTTGACTCCTATGGAAATCCCCCGGACTTTATCTACTTCCCAAATGACATTTACCGTTTCTTAAGCAAAAACTGTGAACAAATCAAAGTTGGTTCTCGGACAAATGCGGTTAACACTGCCTCTTCTAACTGCATCAGAGAGGAAAAGGACTCTGCAATAAAAAAGTATTCTGAGGACGTGAACAATAATGAAGCTATGGTCTCTAAATTTGTTCATTCCTGGCATCCTTCACCAGGATGCTGTTTTTATCAGTACCCTTGCGTGCAAAGATCAGAGACCTATAAATATTTCAATAGGCGGTTAAATGATGACAACTCTCTGTAATGAGATAAAATTGCATTTAATAAACAAACAATTTTACAAATTAATAAGCAATCCATTCCAGTCATTTTTTTCTTGGTTTCCATCGGTAAGGGCTAACTTCTGTTTGATGAACAGGTAGGGGGGCGGCGGGCAACTTAAAACTTTCAAGAAGTTCTCTTGTTTCATTATTAGGTACGACTGAAAATGGAATGTTCAAACCAGCCATGGCGTTTACAAATTCCATCCAACCCCACGGTCTACTATGCCCAGGTATTGTATGAGAAGCCATCAGATTACGTACCTAATCCACCATGTTGGAACCGACCAGAGGTTTACCTTCTAACAGCAGCTCTCCACGATTATTCCGAAACGCATGATTGGGATTAACGGACATTTTATGTAAAGCAAATTCAACATTTTTCTTTGCTTTTACAGGCGCACTTCTCAAAACCTCTTGCCAAACCCTGTCCTCAGATACAGTGACTATTCTAACGTCCCCCTCGACATTTTCTTCTTTTGGTAATACGAGCGTCAGACTGCTAGTTTCTTTATCAGCATTTTTAACTAGCGTCAGATATCTCTGCAAGATAGAAGTGTACAGCTTCACCTTCTCATCAGCCCCTATATCACAGCGTTGCAGAACGTTTCTCATTTCCTAGTCCAGTTCAGTTTCTGTGGCGCTCAAGAGATCGTTCGGGTTAGTGCTCTTTTGCTGAAAAAGATATATTTGTTGCTGCGGTACCAAATACATTTTTTTGAGCTTATTCCATGTTTATGCTCTAGAAGCTAATAAACTGGATATGAATGGCACGGCGACACTTAAAAGAGCCCCCAAAAAGCCTCCTTTCTGGTTCAAAATAGCTTTCTTCTTTTTTAAGGTTAGTTTTCTGTCGCTTATTTTTCTAACAGATGTTTTATGCTTCTTGAGTTGCTTAAACTGTTTGGGTGAAAGAGGTATATTACCTTTTAAAGTATTAAAGGCTATTTCGGACAAAGCATTAATTAAATCGTCAGAAGAGGCGTTTATGAGAATTTTATGGTGGTGACAAAAGCAATGGAGTAAGGCCTTAAGAGGCTGTAGGTTTCTGCTTATTCTGGCCCACATGCTGACAGAATATGTAACTTTGACTCAGAACAGCTTCTTTTATCTTTTCACGGTGTACACGACTGGACAATCGGGCAGAAACAGACCTGTTCTTAATCGCAGTTCGTCGGGGGTCTGTGCCTTTAAATCCACTAAGAGATAGCCGTATGGTAATTTTGTAGCATCTTCGAAAGCTTCCAAAAAGAACTTAACACGCCCCGGATACATTTGGCAGGCCAAGGTAGTAATCTGCAATTTGTCCTTAGGGTTTTTAAAAAGTGTAATATAATTAGCGTTAAGATTAATCATTAGGCTTTTCTTTCCTTGAAAGAATAAATTTTGAACCAAGTAAATGATAGACAGATTCCGATGATGAGTATATTTTGTGAAAGCTTTTTATATTTTTTGGCTTTCGCTAGCCGATTCCATCAGATCATCTATAATGATCAAATTTATTTTCTCAGGAGGGAGAAGTTCGTCGTCGCATAAAGACTTTGGGAGCCCCTCAATAAATTTTAATTGCTGAAATTTATCCGATAACTCCTCATACATTTTCTGCCAGCAACTATAAAACCAAATTATATTTTGAAAAGGTTGAGACATAACATGATTTGAATGTTCCAATAATTTTTTTTACATAATAGGATTTACCGGAACAAGAGGGACCTGAGATGATTTTAGCAAAGGGGTGTTGAGGCGTGTATCAAAATCTCTTTTAGTAGCCATAAGGTCTTGTGTTGTAATCTTTTATGAGATCCCTCTTGTTATACACCACTCTTAATTTCTTTCTAAGTGGTCTGTTTTATAAAGTGAAGCGTTTTTTATTTATTTTTTATGCTTACCGTGAACCAGTAACTCTTGAGGACGGGTTTCATGAGACATCACAAAATTCTGAACTAGATTGGTTAGTGACTCGAAGTTTACAATTTTACCGGTTTTGTGATTGATGGCAATACCTTTTACCTTTATACATGTTTTGCCTTGTACTGTTTTATACCCATACGTCTTTGGGCCACCTGATGCAAATTCTGTAATATAATCACCAGGATTTAACTCACTGGTAAGCTCTCCTAAATAGTTACACAGAGGAGGATAGTACTGACTAGGTTGAGAAGTAAAAATGACCGAGTCGGTATTGTGGTACAACACCTTTTCCTCCAAATTCCAGTAAATCGTACAACTCTAAGCGGGCATAGGCAGTGGTGAAAGCAGCAATGACAACATTAACGCTACAAGGTAGGGTATACTTTTCTTCGGCGTACTTCCATTGTATTTGAGCAATCTCATCGCTGATAAATTCAAAATAAAAAACATTATACTGTTTGGAGAAAATATATTGCAAGAATTCCTCACCGTCTTTGACTAAGCTAGTAGTAAGATGGAGAGGTTTTTGACCAAATTCACCCCAAAGAGAATTTAAAAACAACTTTGAAATCTGTCTCTTAGCTGGATTTACTGCAATGTTATCGCGGTCCAATTGTACACCTTACTTCTGATAATAATCTAAAATATTATCGGGAAGCCTCATCCGTACACCAGGCAGGATAACCCGATGCCTCCTGCTTGCCTTTTAGATGAAGCTTGATATAGTCCAAGAATAACTGAGAAGTACGTTCAGGGTAATGCCAAATCTCGTATACCTTTGAAACTTTATAACCTTTGTCAATGGCCTTTGCTATTTCCACACTGCACCAAGTACTGGTTAAAGCTCTCTCATCCTCTGTGTGAAGAAAGTCCACAGTCTGAGATTCTGTCTTCGCGCAGGTGCAACAGAGGGTGAACATTAACTTCCCACAAAACCTGAGAGGCAGGACTGGAAAATTGAGACCACATGGAGGCTGGACGGTGGCTTTAATTAATCCAAAATAGTGCCCAACATCAACAAACTGCTGAAAAATGATAGTGGAGTGACCGACCGGGTACATTTTTGTTTTATTCACAAACGGGTACAAGCTAGTGAAATCATAATAGTGAATCTATTCGGTGCCCGCGGCCTTGTGGTACAATTTTATGGCATTGGTACGGCCACCAAACGACGAGTCCCTCGGTTTTATACGTTGAGGGAAATCACAGTGTTTTAACAAATTTTGTAGCCTGAGGTCTTGTTTTTTCATCGTCTCCCAAGAATGCTCCCAGAGCACGCGCACATCTGGATTAAATTTTGTCCTAAGTATTTCCAATTTTTGCATAAATTTTTGGCACATAACCGCACAAGTCATGCCGGTTAAAGGATAGGTACTGTTTAAATCATAACATTCTGGACAGCCATGATGAAAACAACCAGCAAATTCAAAGGCGGTCGGAATACCTTTAAATCTGGCATACCCGTGAAGATAAAAGGAACCCTTCTTTACCTCCCCAAGTTTAGAGCGTACCGAATGTTAAACTTTTCTGTTTCACAGAGATACAATAACCATTGAATAGATGCATTTGAATAGTTTTTCTGACTAATATTGTAATGGTCAGAAGGAACTACACCAATAGACTTCGGAGGCATACAGTTTTGCTTGTACATGGCCATACTTTTAGAGACCAGGGTCATGCATTGAAATGGGTCAATACTGCCAATTTTGATGACCTCGTCTCTGAATGTAATGCATGCGGTACTAAGAATTTCGATGTCATTTTTTACAATAAAAAGCCGTCTCCTCTTTAAAATTAAAAATGCCATGTTTGACACTCTCATGCCAGGTAAAAAATTCTTCTTTTTCTTTGGTCATCATGCTCTGGACGCCGTAGCATTCAGGCTCAGGGTAGGGGCCGATATAATTCTGATTTTCAGCCGTATTGAAGAAATGGGGGGAATAACCTTTTGCAGCTTCAAACCCCATGGCTTTATGCATGGCACCCAATTTCATTGTTAAAAAATTCCAAGAATCTATAAAACTTAATTGATAACCATCATCTGTGAAACACATAAACTTATTTCCTTGAGCAAATAATAATAATGAGCAAATGCTTCATTAAAAAGTACCCATCGTAACCTTTTGAATTGTGAGCTATGAAGATATAGCCTTGATACTTGGGACGACGGTATTTGGCAAAGAACTGGTGTACACAATCTTCACCCGCCCAGAACCAGGATATACCCCTCAAGGACTTACAGTATACATGTGCACACCCATTTCTTGCCGACTTTCAAAGAATCAACAGACTTCAAGGTTTCTATAAAGCACTGATGGTTTTCTGCATCATTTTCAATTTTTGCTTTACAAACACGGCATTCCTTGGGCTGACATTTATGGGGTTTTGAGGCGGCATTCATTGTGTAAGTTTTGTAACACAGGGGACACATTTTTGCAGTGTCGCAGGCCGCTTCCATATCTTTGGTCTTGTGATAAAATTTAGGAATTGTATGCTGAATAAAACAAAATTGGGACTGGCAGTAACGGTTGCAATCACCACATTTGATATGTTCTTCAGGGATCGGCCTGCAATCGGGGGAGAAACAGACATTGCAGTGGCCGTCACAACGATGGCTAAGGATTGAGTGGTAGCTTGTGTAATAGTAGTCACAAAAGTATTTCACCCCCAGAATCCCCTTTAAATTCAATATGCCATAGTAATGGTTGTTGGGTAAAAACATAAAATAGGTTTTAGGATTTCTACCTCGGGAGCTTTCAAATTTTAAAAATTTCTCATTTCTTGGGCACCTGTACCAGAAAACAATTTTAATATCCAGCAAGTTTTCAAACTTATGAACGTCCGCAAAGGACACTTTTCATGCTCAGATAATCCAGCCCTGCTCTGAAGGTTGGCCGCTTCACGCATGCATAACTGCGGGTTTTGCCTGTACCGGTCTTCCGTTAGGGTAAGCAGACAAAAGGCAAAACAGAGCTGTTTCCCTTAATTAAATGCCTAATTTTCTTTCTAACTATTTCATGATTGAGTAGAGCTGATACCCTGCGACCGCCCCCGCTAGGTGACCGAACAATCTGTAAGACTAGCATCAGAGACTCATCCGCTAACACACTTGGGTGACTCTGAAGAAAATTCTCTATATGCTGAAGAAAATCGTCTACATTAATATTAGTCATCTGTATAAAAGCGATGATAGCTAAGGAATCAGCATGCAATTCTAACTTTACAACATATTACGGGTTTAAAGTACCTGAAAATCTATCCAGAATTCTTTGCAGCATCTCATGAATGCTGTTAAATACCTCCTCGTAAGACTCTAGTTCATAGGCGTCGGCAAAATTTAAGGGGTGTCTTATTTCGGTATGATTAAAAGCCAGTCTGTCGATCTGCTGAAAAATGCTCCAACCGTCCTCACTAGGGACAGCAGTGGACCCAACCATGCCTGTTACACCTGAAGTAGAGGTGGATGAGGGTTTAGATACCACAGAACCACCGGACATAACTGGCGCGACTGAAAGGTTGAAGGGGTAGCTGCAAATGGCTGTGCAATAGGGGCTAAGGAAGCTGTGACTGAAACAGGGGACAAGACTGAAGCAGAGGGGGTAGAGGGACATACTGAAGCAAAGGGCCCAGAAGGGGTAGCTACAGGGGTTGAGACTGAAGCAGAGGGGGCAGAGGGGTATACTGAAGCAGAGAGACCAGTAGTTGTAGCTACAGGGACTGAGGCAGAGGAGACAGAGCCTGAAGATACACTGACTGGAGCAGATGCCGCTGTGACTGAGACTGAAGTGGAGGGTACAAATGCCATAACTGAAACGGATGTAACCAAAGGGGTAGCAGAGACTGACGTAACCATACTCAGAGACAAAAGGTTGAGCATTTACAGAACGCACAGTGTTTGTTAAACCATGACCCGTTTGAGCATTCACATTTTCCTTCAAAGACCGCTGAAACCTTTCTATCAAGTTATTTAATATTTGCATTTCATCGGGGGTGGCTACTGGACGCAGGGTTTCTAAAAGGCTTTCAAGCTGGTCAAAGTCAATGGGAGTGGTAACTGGTGAAGGAACTCTCATGGTAGCTATTATATTATTCATTTGGATCATTTTTTGATTTTGCCAATTAATATATTCCAAATCATTAAAATATTGGGGTGATGGAGTAGGCATTTTTGGGGGCCGAATAAAATAACTAAGTTCATTCACCATATTTTGCAATAAACCAGCATTTTGAGAACTGCTCCCTGCGTCCAAGTCCTCACTTGCGTGCCTTTTCCTGCTTTGACCACCGCCACTCATATTGCCTGACCTTATCTGGGGAACAAGTTTTCTAAAATAGCATACAATAAAATAACCTTTTCACATATATCTGGAGAAAGGATTAAGAGTTTTGAAAAACCAACAGCACTCGTTCGATTTCAGCCTTCAGCTCAGCAGCCTTAGCCCCAGGACCAATTCTTTTGCGTTCGCCAACTATTTGGGTGAGAAGTCCGGGGGATGATACAAACGGCGGTGAAACCCCCGAGTATCTGAGTCAGTAATCCTGGCGACGCAGGTTCTGAATAAACAAGCAACACTAAGTTTTCTTTAAAAATAAACATTTGCGGTGCACTTGCACAATTAGCTCAACTTACCGGGCTGCGTGAAAGAGATGTTCAATAATAGACTATCCGAGGGCCTCTGCACCGATTCTAGAGGCTGACTGTATCCTGCGGAAGAATAACCACTCTTCGGAAGCGTCGTGTTTTCTGTTAAAAATTATATATTCAACTCCCAGCTCCTTATTTTCGAGACACATGTTCCTTCAGGTGAAAGTAATACTTACGGGGCTCTGGGGACTCTTTACTTTTTTTTTTGTCCAAGGCAGGATTTTTAGTCTCAAAAAGACAATCTGTGGTAGCTATTAATTCTTCCAATTGCATAGGTGTAAAGAAGAATACAGGTCAGGCTCCGATTCTTCTACACCTTAGCTATAAACACCTAAGTTTGTACGTACTTAAAGACGTATAATTTAAAAAGAAACCAGCCTGAACTTTCTTATAAGTTTGTACATTACTATTAAAAAGTATTCAGCATAAAACGTATATTACCATTAAAAAGTAATAAGTCCATACATACGTAAAGACATTAAAAGTACAGTATTAACTCTATGCGGTCTTATAAACAACATTTCGATTTAAAAGTACGGCCGAAAGAAGAACTGACTCACTTTTTGAGCAACCAACCGGCCAGAAATCGGATTTGTAAAAGAGTCGCATTTCAGCAGTTTGAAGAGAGAGACGATCATTAACAGCACATATTTCGATAATCTACACTTACCAACAATCACAAAAGTATTTTTTTTTTCCATTGTGGAAGAAAAGTGAAATGGCTTACTTTTTAAAAAGACCGCAGAAAAACTTGGAAAATACTGAAAAAGTTAGCGAAGCAAAGCACTTTATGTAGCCAAGTCATGCTCTGTACCGCCTTGGAAGGGTGGAGCGAAACACCCTGGATGTTTGGGAGAAAGCTCATAGATGCGGAGTTGCGGCTGTTCCTCCTCTAAGAGGCAGGGGGACCATTGTAGCGGCAAAGGAGCCTCATTCAAATGCTCACCGCTGTATGGGTAACATCTAGGCAATAGGAAAAAAGCGCCCCGTTATGTTTAACCGAGAGCTTGTTGTGCTATACGCCGACGTCTTATATGTGAAGCCGTTTCTTAGATCGCCACATGTATTTTAAAGTTGATATAATTGGGGATACGTGCTAACCATATGAAACGAGATCAATTTTGCCATTTACCCGATTAACATGGTTAAAATACAGTATCGGCATATAAATAACTTTTTATCAAGTACCACAGACAGCGAGAAACCACTGAGCATTGTGCTGAATGCTTAAGTTTTTAATAACTTTTCTCGCGAGCTTTTAAAGTTAATTGTGCATTTTGGTATATAAAAGAGAGAGTAGTTAGTGGAAAATATTTCATCTAATAATATTGTTCACAGAGCAGCCGAATGTAAAAAGGCTTTGACATTTAACCGATTAACGAGGCAAAAATATAGCATCGAGTTAACATAACAAAGAGCAGGGTCTTATGAGTTTTAAAGGCACCTTATATTTTTCATTTTCAAACCCGGTTGAATAGTGTGGGGCTGGTTTAATAAAATATCTTCTTTAATAATTGTGTGATTTTCTGATTTCATTAAATAAAAAAGCATGAATTGTTACAGTAAATATTTTATCAGCAGCGTACTGTTTGTTTTAACACTAAAGACTCTTTTCCCACCGTTTAAAATTGGCAGCCAAATGGTAAAACCACATGTGGCTTCCTACTAAATGTTTTAACAGCTGAGGTTTAACACCGATGGTGTCCGTGTCCCGTGAGAGAAAGTTTGTGTCCCACAATTTTAAATTGGTGGACAAATGCGGATGCATTGGGGAGGTGTTTCCTGGGTCTAGAAATGCCTATTAACTGTTTCAATAGTTGTAGATTTAAGACCAAAGGTGTCCGCATCCTGTGAGAAAGTTTAGTTCCCAGCATTTTAAAATTGGTGGACATATGGTGAAGATACATATGGCCTATTGATTAGTTTTAACAGCTGAGGATTAAACACCGAAGGTGTCCGTGTCCTGTGAAGTAAAGTTTAGTTCCCAGCATTTTAAAACTGGTGGGCATATGGTGAAGATACATATGGCCAGTGTGGCTTCCTGGGTCTCGATATGTCTATTGGATGTGAAAGAAAGTTTATTTCCCCCGGTTTTTAAAAAGAGGCACACTTGCGTGGACTTGTCTTACGAGCAGGATAAGTGAATATTTCACTTTATATAGAGTTTTTTAGAAAGTTACGTCTATGCAGGACTATGCATGACTAAAAAGCATGATAAGTATTTATAAAATGAGGTTGTGTGTGTCGTGAGCTTATAACTTAGCGTGGGTTTGTGAATATTTTCAGAAAGTTACACATAGGCATAGCTATGACGGCAAGACAAGTGTATATTTAATTTCTTAATATTTAATTTTGAATCTAGTGTTTATAAAATGAGGCCGTGTATGGTGAGTTTATAACTTAGATTGGGGGAGTGAATATTCTATGTTGTTTTTAGAAAGTTATGGCTATGACGGCAAGATAAGTGTATATTTAATTTCTTAATATTAATTTAAAATCTAGTGCTTATAAAACAAAACCACATGTCATAAGTTTATAACTTAGAGCAGGGGAGTGAATATTTTAGAAAATTACACATAGGCATGGCTATGACAGCAAGACAAGTGTATATTTAATTTCTAATATTAATTTTGAATCTAGTGTTTATAAAATAAAGCTACGTGTCATAAGTTTATAGCTTATATATCATATTAACATAAATATATTTTCATAAAGCATATTTTAATGAAGTATATTTTCATAAACCATATTGTGCATATTCATATTTTCATATTTTGGGACGGGGCTTAATGTCAATCAATCATATTTTGGGGCGGGGCTTAAGGTCATCAATCATCCGTTTGACAGTATCTGTCTAGTTAACTACTAGTGTCCACACACGCACACGTATAAACCTGGCCTTACAAGGTACAGTATATTGCATTGTAGTTCAAAATTACCATTTCTTAAATTAACCACTTTCTCCACACAATTCAGAAGAGCTATGGATATGTTGTTGTACATCTACACCGTCGTTTTTGACATTCTAATTGTGAGCATGAGCACTCTCATTAAATCAGGGTGAGTTTCTATTCACTTTAAACATCCAATACATCCATCAATCCATCTTCTGCCACTTATCCAGGTCCATGTCGTGGGGACAGCTGTCTAAGTAATGATGCCCAGACATCCCATTTACCTGCCACTTCCTCCAAGTACATGCTGAGCTATTCCCAAGACAGCCTAGAGATATTATCTCTTCAGTTTGTCCCCAGTCTGCCCCAACATGTCTTCCCAGTGGCACAAAGACGAAACACCACCCCAAGGAATGTTTCCAAGAGGCACCCTAATCAGATGTGTGAACCACCTAAACTGTCTGTTGTCAATACGAAGGAACAGTGTCCTACTTTGAGCTCCTCCCAAACGTCCAGGCTTCTTACCCAATCACGAAGGGTAAGCTCCAACACCTGTGAAGAAAACAAATTTCTGACGGTTGTATCCAAAGTCAAGTTCTTTCTTTCATCATCCACAGCTTGTGGACAAAAGTGATAGTGGGAACGTACATCAACCAGTATATTGATACCTTCATCTTTCAGCTCAGCTTCCTCTTTACCATGACTGACCAGTAGAACATACACATGATTACACATGCTATTCTGATCTGCCTTTTGATCTCCCATTCCATTTTTCCCTCAATCATCAACAAGATCCCAAAGTACTTAAAACTCCTGTTCTTAAGGCAGCATCTCATCCCTAATTCAGAGATGGCACTCCACCCTTTTCTGGCTGAGAAACATGGCCTTGAACATGCTGATCCTCATCCTGGATGCTTCACAATCAGCTGCAAACCACCCCAGGTCACAGATCAATGAAGCTAGCAGGACCACATCATCTGCAAAAAGCAGTGATGCAATCCTAAGGTCACTGAACCAGAAACCCTCCACTCCTTGGCTGCAACTGGAAAAGCTGCCCATAAGAATTATAAACAGAGTCAGTGAAAGAGGGTCCCACAGCCACCAAGAACAAGTCTGACTTACTGCCAGCAATGTAAACCCAGCTTTCATTGCAGTTGTATACTGACTACCTGCAACTGTAGGCCCGGTACCACATACTCCACAAAAACAACCCCAGACCGCCCTCCACCCAGGACACTAAGAGGGATGCGGTTGTATGACTTTTTACATGACTTGTATGACCTGCCTGATGTCTCGCACTCTGGCAATAAAGTCCAACCACTCTTTAGGAGTTTGGTTCCAGAGCCCATGCTTTGTATTGAGGTGAACACAACTATATCTAGACAGTACCTTTGTACTTCCCTCATTAGCTTGGGTTCCTTCCTCACCATGTCTTTAGAATCTGTTTAGGTTACCGGGGATCATTTTGCCAAGGAACTTGCCTTTGACTGTCATCCAAATCACAAATCACTAGACCTACAGGGCTTCTTCTGCAGTTGGTGGGCCAACTCAAAAATGAGTTACCTGAAAGTCAATCAACTCCCAAAACATACTCCAAGGGAACAATCCAATAAATAGAGCAAAAAAGTAAGAAAAATCCTTAAATCCAAGAAAAAACATAATCACAAAAGAACTCACCAGCACGCAGTTTATTCAAAGTACTGCATTTAACAGCCTGTCTACTATTTATAGGACTGGAATCAGTCCTTAAAGGAAGATGAACAGCTGTCTCTGCCTCTTGTGGAAACCATCCACAAAATCTAAGGAACACAGATATAAAAACAAATAAAAACAAAACTGGCAAAAAATATATGACTACCTCTACACATTGTTACGTCCAAATAATTCTCGGAACAATATCCTGTTGCCATCTAGTAGATATAATAACATTATGCTGAAAAAAGTAAGACAGCACTATGCTGAAAAAGTCATTTATATAGTTTTTCCACTCTAAGTTAACCAGTCAATATTCATGAGGGGGACAGAGTCTTCAACCAAAACACAATGGCGTGTAAACAAGTAGTTGTAAAGTCAGTTTTAGAACAAACTGAAAACTAAACCATTACTGGAATCAAGCAATAGTAATAACAATATGAACTATTCATCAGCCATTGACATGTATAGAGAAACGGATGCATAATGACACTGTACGACTGAACCACCTTGATATGCCTGATAAATGTGTTTGCCTGAAGGTTCACCATGGTACAAGTGGGTGAATAGCAAAAAGGCAAAAGTATTATGATCAAGTAGAAAGAGAAGAAAGATGTTAGCCCACTAAGCACTGTTAAAGGAAAATGTAGAAGTCATTAAGCCATGTACTGAGTTAGCCTATAATAACATAATGTGCACAATGATCGTGTGGATCAGGCTCTGTTATTCTACCCTCTCATGCTCAAGTAACAGAAAAATTATTTTTAAAAAAAATTATGCAAAGAAAAATGCTTCAACTGTCCCAATTGCAACATTAGGCTGTGTGTTAGTGACTGGGTAAGTGTATCTTTTCAAGGATCTCAAAATCAAGCATCTACTGAATCAAACATGTACAAAACAAATGTCTCAGTCCAATAAAGTTCATTTTAAAAGAGTTCGGTGAAAATTCAACGTAAAACAGTTATAAATGCCACCGGGGTTAGCCGAGGATCCTGTCCAGAAAAGGGAATGTTTCATTACCCAAATGAGAGGCTCCAAGCAAACAGATGGGCATCCAGACCAGGAGAAAGGAAGGACCCAGGCCTGGAAGTGACAGCTGGAGAGGATGGACAGACAGCTCACCAGAAGATGATGCAGGGGATGTGTTATTTCCCCAGAACGCAGGATGGCAGTAGCCCTCCATATCGCTGCACAATTTGGACCTAGCAGTGTAGACCAGCAACACAGCCCTGCTGTGGATCATGGGTGCCAGAAGGGGGCACTGCAGGGAGATGAGCTCTCTAATAAGGGGCCACACTCCCTTTTCCAGGCGAGTCGAAACTTGGAAAATGTGAAGCAATCTTCAACTGTAGGGGGGCAATGCGGTTCCCTTTATTAAGGACCCAGGAGTACTTCCACTGCTAGGGCCATTGCCAGATGGAATTACTTCTGGATCATATGGAAGTCCCACTTATTAGGGAGCTCATCTCCCTTCAGAGTAAGCATTAGAATCAGGCTGTAAGTGCCAACAGCATTAGTACCGAGCATTGCTCAGAAAATGATATAGGCATGTCTTGTGTAAGCAACAGGCCCAAGTGTTACTCGGGCAATGGTGCAGACACATCTCGTAAGAAACATTTTTCAGCAGCCCAGGGGCCTCATGTATAACGCTGTGCGTAGAACTCGCACTATAACATGGCATAATAACAAAAGCCGAAATGTGCTTACGCACAGAAAAATCCAGATGCGGGAATCTGTGCATACTCCAACTTCCACGTTCTTCCGCTACATAAATCCCGATCAGCGTGAAAAGTAACGCTCGTGCACGTGCTTCATGTAACGCCCAACTCCTCCCAGAATTATGCCTCTTTGAATATGCAAATGAATATAAATCGCCCTTAAGCTCAGCCTTCTGTGAAAAGATAATGGGAAAAGCGCGGGGGAAAATATAAGAATTTCAGTGAATACCAAGTGGAGGCAAAGGAAAAACATACTATTTGTTCAAATAAACCGTGGTATAATCAACAAAAGGAAGTTGATCAAGTGACATAGCGTGTTGGAGAAACTTGAAAGCTCATGTTCACAAAATCGCACAGTGCCGGAAATAAAAAAGAAGTCACATACCAAAGTCGCCGTGAAAAGACGAGTTGTAGCCCACTGTCTGGGTGTCGTATGAAAGCTTATTAGGGTACAGAGAAAAAAAAGGCACACAGTGAGGAAAAAGCACGAAATGTCAACTTCAATCTCGACATTTCCACTTTAATCACGTAGTTTATTTTGTCATCAAAGTAGATCATAAACTTCATCTTAAAATCGTTTAATTAACCAGTTTCTCAAATAACATCGTAATTAAAGTAGCACGTTAAATGCTTTGTTTTGTATTTGATCTTCTTTGTGCTCTGTGTGTGTGAATCAATACTTGCTTCTTAAACCAGCTCTCTTCCTCCGACTGGACACAGAATCCATTACATTTGTGAAATTACAGCTCTCTGAATAACTAAAATACTGAGATGTATACGTGATATAATTGTCATGATGATAGGAGTTAAAGCACGTTATTAAACATGAGTTTCACGCGCAGTGATTGTGTGCGACCTTTGATGAAATAATTTATTGCAGCAGTACTCAGGGGCGGCTCTAGGCTTGTGATGGCACTAGGCAGAGGAAGAATCAGTGGCTCCTTAACCGCCGATGTCAATATGGTATCTTATGCACGGTGGATGGCCACGTCCGTTGCAGACACTGCATAGCCGCCTCGTGCTTATGACACAAACATTTAACTTTTGCCGAAATTTGTCGCTGCATTTTTAGCTGTGTTATTTTCTCTTTCTGTTTTATGTTCAATATATATTGGCGTAGCCGCCACTGCAGTCCTTGCTTTTCTTTCCCTAAATACCCAATCAGAATTGGGGAGCGCTGATTCTTCAAAACGTTTAAGGAACATTGAAATATCTTCATAGTACATGTTTAATTATTCTATCCTTCACGACACTCCCAGTGAAGAATATAGATTATTTAAATGAAGTTAAAGTTTTATCTATACTAATAAAAGGCAAAGCCCTCACTCACTCACTCACTCATCACTAATTCTCCAACTTCCCGTGTAGGTAGAAGGCTGAAATTTGGCAGGCTCATTCCTTACAGCTTACTTACAAAAGTTGGGCAGGTTTCATTTCGAAATTCTACGCCTAATGGTCATAACTGGAAGGTATTTTTCTCCATTAACTGTAATAGAGTTGAGCTGGAAAGACGTGGGGGGAGGAGTTTCGTGTGACATCATCACGCCTCCCACGTAATCACGTGAACTGACCGTTAACGCAGTGCGTAGAAAACCAGGAAGACCTCCAAAAAGCGCTTAAGAAAACATGCATTATATAATTGAGAAGGCAGCGAAACAATAAGAAGCGGAAAGTGACATATACTACCATATTCATGAGTGCTGCTACCTCGGAAAGAAAGCAAGGTGTAAACCTAAACTTTAAATTAAGTTCATAGACAGGCTACGCTGGCGTTTCACATGCCCACAGGTAATGCGGGATACAAGTTTAATGAGAGGACGAGGATATAAACGAGTTTTGATCACTTTGTAACTAAGTTAAAATTGTAGGTTAAGGGGTGTGCTTATGCAAATTCCGAGAGACTATGTTTGTGGGGGATTGACAGTTAAGGCGGGTGGGGGAGTGACGTCATCATCTCCCCTCCCATTCATCTGATTTCGCTCTGAGCTGAGCTCGGTTAACGCCGTCTTCAAGCAACTTCGTCAGACTGCCACCAAATACTCACAGAAAAATCCACAAGTTAATACACACGCTGTCTCTAGAGTTTCTACACACTGAATCCTCCAGGCACTACTTACAAAAGGTCACATTGACAATCGTGTTACGTTATTTTTAAAATCTTTCCTTTTCTTAGCACAAGCACAGCTGAGAAGCTTCATGCATGTGCTCCATAACGTTAAAAATAATGCATTTAATCACACTTTGCATTACAAGCAAAGGGAGCTTTTGTCAATGCATGATTTCCTGGTACACGATTACATTGATCAACGCATCCCGATTCATTTTACCCTCGCACCACCTTAGTTTGAGAAGTATGAAAAAATATGAGGTTAACACAGAAAAACAGATCACCAATTCAAGCTTTATGAATAATCGATTCACCATCAATAATTGTTTTGGTAAAGCCATCCTCCTTCCATTTTATAATTTTTCCGCCACTAGCCATGATTAAATGAACGGTAAAAAAGTAAGAGCGAAGCGAGGGTGACTTACTCAGGCAGGCATATATATGACAGCAACACTCATGACAATGTCAATCATGTTACGCTATTATTAAAATGTTTCCTTTTCTTTTTCATTACTTCTTTAACACACTACTTCTCCGCTGCGTAGGCGGGTATTTTGCTATATATATAATATATGAATTACCTCCAAAGAGCGCTGAGACTTTTGATATCATGAACGTGTGTACAAAAGGGGTCTCCTGCCCAGCAAAAGTCGAGCAGCCAGCGCGAGTGCATAGCTGTGCCGGCCTTTGAGACGCTGACTGCGCTTCTGCCTTAAGTCAAAGTGAGCACTTTTAATTTTTTTCATCCTCCCCCTGCGCTATAGCCCAGACAAGTGCAAACACAGGACCCCTTTTCTACACCACGGCAAAATAATATTAAGGCGATTCACACTTTCTTTTGCACGTATACGATTATGAGGTCCTCAGCTCGGATTTTGAAGACACGCACATGAGTGGAGGACTGACAGTGCCATCACAGCCAATTAATGGCGGGGACGTCTCACCAGTCTACACAAGACCCACCGCGACTGTCCCCAAAAGGCGATCATAACGTCAGCGAACACATCTCTATACTATATAAAAGAAAAAGGCAACTTTCCTTTCTTTACACCTTTTTTCCTTTTATGCCAAACCAAAGCCTTTCTCTCTTAACACTGCAGAGGACAAAAAACTAATTTTCTTTAAATGCAGGTAAGGCACATTACCAGAGGCACAAATTTGAACGTTCACATAGAAAATGTAATTTCAATGTACCTGTACTTCTTAAAACGTTAATATTTTACTGTTTAATAACTTATAGACTATAATTTATTATTTTTCCCTTGCACTCAGTGACCAAACCTATACACACACATATAGACACATACAAACACACACACAAGTATATATATGTGTATACATATATACACACACACACACACATACATATATATATAATTTGTGTGTGTGTATGTATGTATGTATGTGTGTGTATATATGATGTAGATAGGTATGTATGTATGTATATATATATATATATATATATATATATATGTATATGTAGATATGTATATAGATATGTAGATATGTATGTGTATATATATGTATACACTCATAACAGTGACAAAACAATTACGTTGACAATCATGTTACGTTATTTTTAAAATGTTTCCTTTTCTTTCTCTTTCCTTCTTTAACACACTACTTCTCCGCTGCCAAGCGCGGGTATATATATATATATATATATATATATAGTTAGAGATATATATATATATAGATAGATATCAGAACAACACTCATATCAATGACAAAACAATTACATTAACAACCATGTTACGTTATTTTTAAAATTTTTCCTTTTCTTTTTGGTACCTTCTTTAACACACTACTTCTCCGCTGCAAAGCGCGGGTATTCTGCTAGTTTGTATAATATAATAAACATATTTTGCTGCATTTCACCTTAAAAATGATATCGTCATCATATGTAAATACGCGCTTTATAAAGAGGCTCAGGTTGTGCCGTGGCTGAGACAGCGTGTACTTGAATTCTCTTTCCGATCAGCTGCTGCTGTGATTCACACTCAGATACAGTGATATAAATACTCCGAGTGGTGCAGTGAGAGTAATATGGAAAAAGATGATCCGCTGTGGCAACTCATAACGGGAGCAGCTGAAAGTAGAAGGTGCAGTTAGAGTAACAATGCTAAAGCAGTTATAGTATTTGGAATACTAAGGCTATTCCCTGGACAATTAAATTGTTACAAGTTAACTACAATCAGATGCGTTACACTAATAAACAATATGCAGTTAGTTTCAGTGTATTTATAAAGCCCCGTCAGGAAAATAAGGTGTAACCACACAAGAACAGTAACACTTCTTTGACACTGGGTGCCGGCAGTCTGCAAAACCGAGCGGAGAACTTGCGTACGACAAGGTATGAGGTACCGTGGAAAAGTGCGTGACTTTACGCCAAGTGTAGGTTTTATACATCGCGATTTGAACGTGGAAAAGTTCTTACGCAACATTTCTGTGCATACGCACCGTTTATACATGAGGCCCCAGGTGTTGCATGCTCTTTACAGTGATACGAGCAATGATGACGAAGTGAATCTGTCTTCAGGAAGTGAAATTGAAAGTGATTCTGATGAATTCGAAAGTAACGCTTGTGTCAATCGTTCTGAAAGAAAATCCACAAGGAATCATGCTACTATTGTCCCAACTGTGACGACAAAAATACACATTTTGACAATATATACATTAGCATTATCTTTGCATTATTGCTATTAATTATTACTACTATTTATATCATTATACTTCCTACACTTCTGACTTTGTACTGGCAGTCCCCGGGTTACATATGAGACAGGGACTCTAGGTTTGTACTTGAATTGAATTTGTAAGTCGGAACAGGTACATTATTTTAATAAATGCTACTGTTGACCGACTGCATCCAAGTGCTCTGCTAATGAATGATGGGAGTTTCACCTCTCTCTGACCTTTTTATTATTTCTACTTTATTTTCCATGGTGATCGTTTTTCTCTTCTTTTCTGCATCACCAACACTTGCATCAGATTTGTGTTTCAGAGACATTGTTTAAGGGTGAAAACAAAAGGTTAAGATAAGCTCTTCTGCACAGCAATGTACACGCTATCACAGCAGGAAGGCAACCCTCTTCAGCACGTCTGGTGTACTGACAACTTCCTGCTATGTGCGTAACAGTACAAACAGGCTTGCTATTGAGAATGAATGGGGGCAACGAGAGACAGTTCACCACCCACCCACTACACAGTCACCTCCACTTGCATGCAGTATGCTGCCTGCAGCGTCCGCTCACCAAGAATTAACAGGGTGCGGCCAAAGGTGGGTACTGAATCGCACACCACTGCCCCCATTCAACAGGCAGCCACCCGAGGTACACTACAATGCTCCCCTCCACCGCCCCATTCACCCTCAATGGACACTGTTCAGCCACAACCAGGTCACCGCTTGCAGCATTACCAGCTGCACACCGAGAATGAATGGGACTGCCGTTCGAGGGACACTGCAAGGCTGTGTGGTGGGCGGGCAGTGAAATGCCCCACTCCGCCACATCCAGCCTCCGTCCAGTCACGAGCAGTAGCTGCTGCGGCGGCGTGGTGGGCAGGCAGTGAAATGCCCCCCTCCATCCCATCAAGCCTCCATCCTGCACACAAGCAGTAGCTGCGGCCCCAGTCACTATGGACACCGGGTCACCACTTGCTGCGCACCCAGCCACCCACTGAGAATGAATGGGGTGCGACAACCGGAGCTGCCCGATGGACACTACACTGCGCAAGCAGTGAAACCACCCCCTCCAGTCTCCGTCCAGCCACCACTTGCAGCATCCCCAGGCCAAAGATGATGAAGTGGCAGTTACTGAGGAGCCTGCGTCGCATCCCCCAGACAGATGAAGCAGCAGCTGCGGCCCTGTTCGGAAGTCGTATGTCGGAAGTCGGTAAATTGGGGACTACCTGTACTTTGTGTTTTGCATGTTTTACAGTAAAAATATGGTATTTAATAAATATGTAATTTTTCAAGCCAAAAAAGCAGTGCTTTTCACGTTACTGTTACGAAAGTAACAGTAAGGAAGTTAACTTCCATTTTTTCATCCCATCCATGTTTCTCTTTGCACAAATCCCTTAATATAAGTTTAGTAGGAAATATAGCTGGTGCTAAAAATCCAAGTGGGTCATACACTGAATTGACAACTGAAAGAATATCACGTCTTGTAGCAGGCTTATCTCGTAACTTTAACTGGAATTTGAAACTATCAGTTTGTGTGCACCACTGAAAGCCTAGGGCTCTCTCAACTGGAAATAAATCATGGCTTAAGTCTGTCTAAGTACTATTGGTCAACGGACCTATTTTTTTCAGGTATAGAAAACAAGAATGTTCGGCTATTTCTCACCAATTTCGTCTGGTGAAATCCTCCTTTGAAACACTGGGCTTCAAGATTTTTGGCTAATTTTATAGCTTGTTCTTCTGTAGCAACTAGCTTTAGAAAGCCATCAACATAGAAACTGTGAAGCACAATATTCATTGCTTCTTCAGAATCTTTGTTTCTTGCATACTCAGCTGTTCTTCGTAAAGTATAAGAAGCACAACTGGGTGAAGAAGAATTAGAACCAAAAAGATTTACTATTATTTTGTATTCCTCCAGTCTGTCATTTAGATTACCTTCTTGCCATCACAGGAAACAAAGGAGATCAGCACAACCGGCACTAAGATAAAAGCCAAGCATCTAGCGAGAAGTGGCAGGCACCTTCTGTGATCCTGGAAAATGTGAACTCACTACGAAAAGATCAACAAACTGGCTGCACTGGTGAAAAATGTCTGGACCTACAGAGAATGCAGTTTGCTATGTTTTAGTGAAACATGGCTAACAAACAACTAACATCCAAAATGCTAACGTGGAGCTACCCAGGATTAGTACAGTTAGAGCAGACAGAGACGCAAGTACCTGCGGGAAGCAGAAAGGAGGAGGTCAATACAAAGTGGTGCAACTCTGGACATGTAATCATTAAAAGCTCCACTTGCTGCAGGGACATCGAACTGTTGGCTGTAAGTTTGCATCCCTATTACTTGTCCAGAGAGTTTGGACACATCATTGTTGTTATTATTTACATCTCTCCTCAGGCGGATGTGGAGATAGTGGGTGACATCATCCATTCCACTGTTGCTAAGTTACAAACACAGCACCCTGAGGTGCTTGTGCTAATTGCTGGAGACTTCAAGCATGTAACGCTGGACAAAAAAATTACCTGCCTTCTCCCAGTATGTGGATTATAACACCCGGAGTAATAGGACTATCGACCTACTATATGCAAACAAAGATGCATACAGCGCCACCCCACTGCCTGCGCTTGGGAAAGCAGATCATAACCTGGTTCTGCTTCAGCCTCACTACAAACCAAGAGTGAAGACGCTACCACCTACAACCATACGCTCATTCAGGAAGTGGTCCCCTGAGGCAGAACAGGCTCTGAGAGACTGCTTTGGACCTACGGACTGGGATATCTTGCAGGGGTCACATTGTGAGAACATTGAGGATGTCGTTGACTGCACTACTGACTACATCAACTTCTGTATGGACATTGTAGTTCCAGTAAGAACAGTACGCTGCTATGCTAACAACAAGCCATGGATTACAAGTGATATCAAGGGCCTATAGAACCAGAAGAAAAGGGTTTTTTAAAGGCAGTGATCAGCATGAGCTGAAGCGCGTGTAGAAGGAACTCCCGAGTCCAGCTCAGGGCGGCGAAGGAGCAGTACAGGTGAAAGCTGGAGCAGAAGTTGCAGAATAACAGCATGAAGGAAGTGTGGGATGGGATGAAGATTATCACTGGCTGCAACTCGAAGCGGAGTGCCACCATTGAGAGAGACATGGAGAGAGCAAACCAGATGAACAACTTCTTCAACAGGTTTGACCACCCTAACCCACTCTCACCAAGGAGTACTGCACCCTCCACCCATCCTTCTGCTGATACCAGCACAGGAGAGACATCCCCACCCACAATTACAGCAGCCCAGGTAAGCAGAGAGCTGAGGAGACCTTGTGCCAGCAAAGCAGCAGGTCCAGATGGAGTATCTCCACGACTGCGTTGGAACAGGGGAGAGTCCCGAGGCTTTGGAAAACATCTTGCATCACCCCAGTCCCAAAGATATCACGTCCTAGTGAGCTGAATGACTTCCGGCCTGTCGCTCTGACGTCACATGTGATGAAGACCATGGAGTGGCTGCTGCTTCACCACCTGAAATCACAGGTCCACCACACCCTTGACCCTCTGCAGTTCGCATACCAGGAGAAGATGGGTGTGGCGGATGCCATCGTCTACATGCTACACCGATCCCCCTCCCACTTGGACAGAGGCAGTGGTGCTGTAAGAATTATGTTTATGGACTTCTCTAGCGCCTTCAACACCATCCAACCTCTGTTCCTTAGGGACAAGCTGACAGAGATGGGAGTAGATTCATACCTGATAGCATGGATCGTGGAAGATCTTAAAGACAGACCTCAGTATGTGCATCTCAGGAACTGCAGGTCTGACACTGTGGTCAGCAACACAGAAGCGATGCAGGGGATTGTACTTTCTCCGGTCCTGTTCAGCCTATATACATCGGACTTCCAATTCAACTCAGAATCCTCCACATGCAAAAGTTCTCTGACGACACTGCTATCGTGGGCTGCATAAGGAGTGGGCAGGAGGAGGAGTATAGGAAACTAATCAAGGACTTTGTTAAATGGTGCGACTCAAACCACCTACAACTGAACACAAGCAAAACCAAAGAGCAGGTGCTGGATTTTAGGAGGCCCATGACCCTCATGGACCCCGTGATCATCAGAGGTGACTGTGTGTAGACAGTGCAGACCTATAAATACCTGGGAGTGCAGCTGGATGATAAATTGGACTGGACTGCCAATACTGATGCTCTGTGTAAGAAAGGACAGAGCTGACTATACTTCCTTAGAAGGCTGGCGTCCTTCAACATCTGCAATAAGATGCTGCAGATGTTCTATCAGACGATTGTGGCGAGCGCCCTCTTCTACACGGTGGTGTGCTGGGGAGGCAGCATAAAGAAAAGGGATGCCTCACGCCTGGACAAACTGGTGAGGAAGGCAGGCTCTATTGTAGGCACGAAGCTGGACAGTTTGATATCTGTGGCAGAGCGACGGGCGCTGAGCAGGCTCCTGTCATTAATGGAGAATTCACTGCATCCACTGAACAGTATCATCTCCAGACAGAGGAGTAGCTTCAGCGACAGATTGCTGTCACTGTCCTGCTCCACTGACAGACTGAGGAGATCGTTCCTCCTCCACACTATGCGACTCTTCAATTCCACCCGGGGTTAAACGTTAATATTATACAAAATTATTGTCTGTCTGTTATGCCTTCATTGTTAACATTCTTTAATTTAAAATTGTTCTTTATCAATATGATGCTGCTGGAGTATGTGAATTTCCCCTTGGGATTAATAAAGTATCTATTTGTCTATATCTTCATCTGGTACTTTTACTTGGTCAAACACTGATTTAATATCTTCCATTAACACTAGAATTACCAGAACCTACGAAAAAACTCATAGGTCCGTCCCACCTTAAATCACTTCTTAAAACCGTTCTCACCTCTCCGCCAGTGTCTTTTGTTAATCTAAATGTGCTGATAAAAGAAAAGCTGCAAGTAGTCGGCTATTCCATCCCCCCAACGACTTAGAACGTGCACAAACTTCTCCCAGCTCATGCCTTGATTGATTATCTGGGAGTGAAGTGGAGTTTAAATTGGAAATAATAGATCATTATTTGGAATACACGCATTTCACGTGTGTTCCATTTCTACAGTAATCCGTGTAAACACATTTTTAAAACAGAAAGGTTTTTCATATATTAGCAGTAAATGACAAAATGTAGACATAAACTATATAATGTATGAAGCCTGAAGTCCAAATTTTAAACACTTTCACAAAAGGTACAAATATAACAGAACAAGCATGCTTTTATTCAAAAATATAACTGCAGAAAAAAGCCGCCTTAGCATGTCACATTGACATATACATACTACAGCTGCCACGGTAGCGTAATGGTATCAGCTGCTGACTAGTATTTAAAAGATCATGAGTTCGATCCCCACACAATTCAGTTTTGAGAAGTAAACAGCTCTTATTCTTACAATTTTAGAATAAAAATATGCATTTGATTTCAGTGTGTAACAGCAAATGTAATTTATGATACTTGTAAAGGATTCTCTCAGTCGTTTTCAGGATCCTTCCCTACCCCCACATCTAAGAATGCTGTTTTCACATAAAGCGTACTTGTGACTGCATTCTCGTACCAATGGTTGCGAACTGAAGTGCCTGCGTGCACTTTTCGTAACATTACACGTCTATTTTTTGAGCATGCCCGTGTCGCTCAAACACAGGAACATATGTTGGTGTACAATTATAACAAAACAAATGCACTTTTATTCTAGACTATAAATGAAGAAAAATTAAAGCAAGTTACAGTAGGCGATTGATACGACAGCTTGCGTGGTGCAATGCTAAGAACTGCTGATTTCCGATCCGTGCTATATAAAATCATCACATTCAAATATTAACAATTCCCACACACCCTTCCTACATTCACGACACGTGTACTTGTTGCAGTGTACACATCTCTACTATGCTATGGTTCCTATTACAATGAATGAGCACTTGACACTGTACTTTCTTCCCTATATAAATAACATTTGAGTATAGCGCGTCTCCAAATAAATCACATTTGAGTTATAGCGCGTCTTTATGTAAAAACAGCATTGTCAGATGTGGGGATCGTAAACGCGACTGAGAGAATGGAACTGAATAAAAAAAAAAGCTAACCTTTACACTTATCATGCATTTACAGTGGCTCTTACAGACTGACTGAAATCAAATGTATGTTTTTTTTCTAAAATAGTTTAGTACATACAATATTATTTGAAAACGAACAGCTTCAGATTGGGTTTGAATACACGCTGACGCTGTTACAGAAGAAGTCAGCTTATTCAGTGCAGCAGTTTCAACGCACAGTACATGCAATATTATTTCAAAAAGGAAAAGCGTCAGATTGGGCGCATATTCAAACTCGATCTGAAGCTGTTCGTTTTCAAATAATATTGCATTAGTGCGATGATGTTTTCACATATATTGTCTCTTTCATTCATCTTGCGGTTTGTATTCAGTGACCGCGTGTTTTTTCCCCGATCTTGCCAGTTCGCACATGTTGCTGTATGGTGGTGTTTCTTTTGTACTCCAGGACACGCAGAGGACAAAATAGTACAGAGCAGTAAGTTCAGCGCTATATGCAATCAGACAGACAGACAGAGAAGGCACTAGATATATAAATAAACAGGGAAGGCACTGTATAATAGATATATAAAAAACAGCTAAGGGGATAGATATATAGATAGGTAGGAAGGAAAAGCACTATATGATAGGCAGACAGGGAAGCTCCTATATAATAATAAAATTACTGTTATTACTATATAGATATACAGGGAGTTCAAGCAGGCAGGCAGAACGGCGAAGGTTAAAAATAAATACATTTCTCCCCAGCGGAGATTCAAACTCGGATCTCTTGAGGTACAGCAAGTCTGCTGCGCTCTAAGTGACGAAATCTTACAAAAAAACCACAGAAACTGTTGTAAAAGTCTTTAACCTTGTATGAAAGTGTATATTTGCTCTTTGGCTGTCAGGCTTCACACATTTTATAGTTTATGCCTACATTTTGTAACATTTATTACTAAAATATGAAAAAGTTTCTGTTTTAACAATGTGTTTGCACAGATTACTGTAGAAACGGAACACACATGAAATGCGTGTGTTCCAAATAACAATCTATTATTTCCACTCTAAAACTCCACTTCACTCCCAGATAATCGAGGCATGAGCTCGGAGAAGTTGGTGCACGTTCTGAGTCAGTGGGGGGATGGAATAGCTGGCTGCTTGCAGTTTGTTTTTATCGGCACAATTACAGGACAAAGGTGGCTGGTGGAGAGGTGAGAATGGTTTTAAGAAGCGATTTAAGGTGGGACGGATTTACGAGTTTTTTCGTAGGCTCTGGTAATTCTAATGTTAAAGAAAACTGGCTGCTCTCTGAACTTTGTAAGAACTCCATTCAGAATATTAGTTAGGTCTGGTCCTTTCAGTAATAACCCTAGGTTCATGGCTTTGCTGTCAAAAACCACTCTAATTGTATTTTTCTTTGGATGATATATTCCATGGTGAGGAAAGTACCACACTCTTTCTTTTTTGAGTGATAACTGTTCTGTTGGTACCTTAATAGCATATCCTTAATCCAAAATGTCTTTGATGAAATTTTTTTAATCCTCTTGAAACATTAGGTTATTTTTACGTTTTCTCTTGAGGCCAAAAGCACAATGTTCTGCATCAAAATGGTTGTTTGTCATTTCAAGTATCTCATCTTTAAAAGGCAGAATAAGGCAATGGTGTCCATTTACTTATGTAAGATCAGTCTTCATACCATAAGAGCCCTCGTCTCTGCAGTATATGACTCACCACGACTCCAAAGCTTTAGGTACATTTGTACCTATCATTAAGCCCACTTATCTGTGGTAGATGCACATCTTTAATGTAAGACCATCTTCCAATATCCTCTTGACTTGGGATGTTCTCTCTTTTCACTGGTATAAAGTTCACTGTGTAAAACCTTTATAATAAATATGTTTTCTTCCACTCCACAAACCTGTAACTCTGATAGAACAGAACACTTTACTAGTTTCTATTCATTGATTTTGTCTCTTTCCACTGTGCTCATGTGGACTTCAGCTTTTCTTCCTGGGAGATTTAATTACTCTTGAAGGTTTTCTGTGCAGAATGTAGCTGTACTGCCAGAGTCTAAAATGCCTAGGTTTCTACACAACTTTCACTAATTTTAATAAAAAATAACTTTGATTAGTACCTCAGCGAGCATGTGGCCAAGTGGCAGTACACGTCTCTTATTCAACAGTGTCTTATGAACAAGAAATATTCTTCTTCTCTGTCTTAATAGCCTCTTTTTATTGGGTGTGGCTTTATTTCTGTACCGATTTCTTTATATGCAAGATGCCTGGTTGCAGCTAAGAACATATTTGACATTTTTTTTTCTGCAGTCTTGATTATAATGTCTTTGTTTAAGGCAATTTAGATTCCAAAAAGTAAATCCTACTTTAATTTTTCAACAAGAGCACTTACCGAATAAACAAATAGCCATCTTTGCCTTTTTGACTGAGGCGTCTGAAGTCCCCTTTTCAGCAACAACTGCTTGTTCTCGGGCCACTTTCCAGTGGATACTTCCTTTTGTTAGTCTTTTCTTTTTCCTTCTTGGAATAATGGCTTTGATAGGCTCTACCGTGCACAGGATGCAAGGATTTTGTGCATTGTCATTCTAGCAAGTCAACTAGGTCAGCAAAACATGAGCCAACGTTTGCTTTTTCTTCAATCTCAAAAGTCATATATTGCAACTGTCCAGGCAGCTCATAGAGAAGCTTTGAGAGTATAGTACGAAGGTTTGCACTGGTGTGAAATTCATATCCATTCTGCACAATGGACATGATGTCAAGAAAAGCTGTGTAATCCCTCAGAACTTTTCCATCACCCAACCTTATTTGCGGCCAATTTCTCTAGGTATGCATTGGCTATCTGTAGCTGTTTTCCTTAAAAGCTCTTGAGCGTCTTCCTTGTCTTTCTGTAACCTTCAGCCAGTGGCAGGTATGTACAGTTTTTAACAATTTCATGCAGTGAGCCTTTGGTAAATTGTACTAAGAAATATAATTTATCTTGGGGGTTCTCCATCACTTACCCACAGCATGGTCAAATACTCTAATAAAGTCTGCAAAGTCCATTGGGTCACCATCGAACAATGGGACCTTTCTGTAGGGTATGCGTGCTTAATTTTGCTGTTCATAATGTTAACTCTGTTCTTGGAGAAGTTCATTTTTGTGATAAGGTTTTATTTAATTTTATTAGTATCCAAAGAACTACTTGCACCAAATGGTTCTTCATTCCTCTTATGTGGTTTTTCAAGAACATTATAAGGATTTGAATTACTCAGTGATGTTGGTTTCCCAGGAGCCCTGTAAGGATTTGTATTACTTGGGAATATTGTTTAATCAGAGGCACTGTAATGGATTTTAATCATCTGGAATGCTACCATGTCCTTAAAGAGCTCTCAGTTTTGTACTGAATTAACAGCTGCCTCTAAAGCCTGATATCTTTTAGCTGAGCCTTTAACACTAGAAATACCATAGCCTACGAAAAAACTCGTAGATCCGTCCCATCTTAAATCGCTTCGCACCTCTCCATCAGCGTCTTTTGTCCTGTAAAAGTGTTGATAAGCAACAAGCAGCCAGCTATCATATCCCCCAACCACCACACAGTTTTCTCAGCTCAAGTCTGTTTACCTGCGTGTCAGTTGCTTAGAGTTGTAGAGAGTGAGAAGTCAAGCAAAATGACAACTTTTATAAATAATATAAATATATAAATATAATAAATAAAATGCATTTTATGTGTGTTCCGTGTCTACAACGATCTATGTAAACACATTGTTAAAACAGAAACGTTTTTCATGTTTTAGTAATAATTGATAAAATGTAGACATGAAGTGTATAATGTGTGAAGCCTGAATTCCAAATAACAAATAAACACTTTCATAAAAGGTACAAATATAACAGAACAAATGCACTTCTAATCAAGAATATAACTGCAGAAAAAGAACCCGCGTTAGGGTGCGACATTGACACAATATTGGTATGACCGCTTCGGTGGCGCAACGGTATCAGCTGCTGACTGGTAATCAAAACTTCACGGGTTTGATCCTGGGCGAGTTCATTTTGAGAAGTGAGTTGCTCTTATTCTTACTATTTTAGAATAAAAACATACAATTGATTCCAGTCAATAATAACCGGTGTAAATTATACTTGTAAAGTTTAGCTTTGTTTTTTTTTATTCAGTTTTATTCTCTCAGTCACGTTCACGATCCCACTTACCCCCCACCCCCAGCGCTTCTGACACTGCTGTTTCATATAAAGACGCGCTATAATAGAGGTGAACTCAGGTGATAACGACAGCTCTACATCGGAGCAAGAATGCACGCCGCACTTTTGTCATTGCTGTACTTTGTGTATATATACATGGCAAGTTCTGCACTCTACTTGTGACTTTAAGCTGTAGGAAACAAGTAAATAAATAAAGGTAAATAAGTAAATAACATTCGATCTGGCTCTTATATACAAAGTACAGCGATGGCAGCTTCAACCTTCAGCTATAGACTCTTCAGTACAGGAGTGACTCTCCATGCTAGTGTTTAGATCTGGACAGTGTATGTGCCCCAAACAAAAGTCTAACTGCATTCTCGTACCATTGCTTGCATACTAAAGTGTCAGCACTCATGATGCAATTTAAATTTTGATTCATGCTTCACTATATAATATTCCTTAGATATGAAATATTGATAAATGTAGGTTTTATGTTAAACTAGAAGAATACCCGCGCTTCGCAGCGGAGAAGTAGTGTGTTAAAGAAGAAAAGAGAAACAAAAGGAAAAATTTTGAAAATAACGTAACATGATTGTCAATGTAATTGTTTTGTCACTGTTATGAGTGTCGCTGTGATATATATATATATATATATATAGCAAAATACCCGTGCTTCACAGCGATGTCGTGTGTTAAAGAAGTTATGAAAAAGAAAAGGAAACATTTTAAAAATAATGTAACAAATTTTGTCAAAGTAATTGTTTTGTGTATTTGGCGGCAGCGTCACAAAGTTGTTTTTGTCTAGCTGCATCAGAAAATGTACCACGATGTCTGACACGCCTCCTTTTTACTGTTTTCTCACAGCTTGGATTGCTGCTGTCATAATGGGTTTGAGTATATATATATATATATATATATATATATATATATATATATATATATATATATATATATATATATATATATATATATATATATATATACACATACATATCTTCATATCTATATACATACCTACATCATATATACACATACATACATACACACACAAATTATATATATGTGTGTGTATGTATGTATGAATTTGTGTGTGTGTGTATATATATATATATATATATATATATATATATATATATATATATATATAATAAAAGGCAAAGCCCTCACTCACTCACTAACTCATCACTAATTCTCCAACTTCCCATGTAGGTAGAAAGCTGAAATTTGGCAGGGTTATTCCTTACAGCTGACTTACAAAAGTTAAATGGGTTTCATTTCGGAATTCTACACGTAACGGTCATAACGGTCGATAACGTTCGACGACGTCCGCCATGTTGAACTTTCTTATTTATGGCCCCATCTTCACGAAATTTGGTAGGCGTCTTCCCTGCGCTAACCGAAACCGATGTACTTACTTATTTTGATGGTATGACAGTGGCCGCCATATTGAATTTTCCAAACGTCACTAATTCTCCAACTTCCCGTGTAGGTAGAAGGCTGAAATTTGGCAGGCCCATTCCTTACAGCTTACTTACAAAAGTTAAGCAGGTTTCATTTTGAAATTCTACGCGTAACGGTCATAACGGTCAACAACGTCCGCCATATTGAACTTTCTTATTCAAGGCCCCATCTTCACGAAATTTGGTAGGCGGCTTCCCTGCGCTAATCGAAACCAATATACATACTTGTTTCGGTGGTATGATGCCACTGTCAGCCACCATATTAAACTTTCCAACGTCACTAATTCTCCAACTTCCCATGTAGGTAGAAGGCTGAAATTTGGTACTTATTTCGGTGATATGATGCCACTGTCGGCCGCCATATTCAACTTTTCAACAGTCTTTGTTACTTATGGGCCCATCTTCAAGATTTTTGGTACACGGGTTCCCAACGCTAACTGAATCCTACTTACGTACATATATACGTCTATAGCCTGCACCTCGGTCAACGCGTATAGGTGGCGTTGTGTCCCCCATCCCATCCCGCCTCCCACGTTGTTGGCTGGCTACCTGCCTATATAAGACTGTCCCGCCCGTCTCTACATTCCCTTCCTTGCTTCGCCACGGTATTCACGTCTCCCCACTGATAACTACAGCCCAAATTTTTTTAATCCACGGCTTCTCCGTTGTTTTATTGTTTGTTTATTACAATTATAGGTATTGTATAGGTATTTTACAATTACTTTACATTGCTCAGGTACCCATTTCCTTTATCATTCCAACCCCCATTACCATGTCTATCGAGATGATCACCATCGATCAAAGAACTGTCACTTACCGAGTGGTTTCCATGCCCGGAGATACCACCTACCTTTTCCATTCTCTTTGTTACATATTGCACGCCCATATCAGGCTCACTCTTGATATCCGGAGGAAGATTCTGTCTTATGTATTGAATGACTGGGACAGGTTCAAGGTGTGGACTGATTACGGTACAGGAGATAATTATACTACACAGGAGCACTAGAAGAGTGAAATGCTTAAGCCCTTCACCTATGGTTCTGCATGTGAGTTGATGGCTGCCGCTGAATTGTTCGGTTGTCGCTTTCAAGTGTACCAAAATGGCCAAATAGTTTACACCTTTCGACAACCGCCAATGCCTCTTAAACATCTTAGATTCACAGGTGACGATTTCAGTAGTGGACACTTCGTTGTTTATGAATGTTTAAACTCTCAAAAGCTGGATGTGATTTTATCAATGAAACCGGTTGTGTGCTTACAACACTTGACAGATGCCAAATGTCACTTCAACACAACAAATCCTGCAAATACTGTCGTAATTGAAACAAACCATGAAACTCAAATCGATTATGACAGCAGCAATCCAAGATGTGACATTTGAGACAAGATTACTGTTCACATGGCCAACTGTAAGATACATGCTCAAGAGTACATGTTACAACCGGAGGGCCGAACTGACAACATTGTATACAAAGAGATCCTTAACAAATAATTATTGGCATATTTTCCCTCAGTTTAAAAAGGTTTAATTTTCTTCTTAATAAAATTTTAATGCAGTACTTCGCCGCTACGAAGCGCGGGTATTTTGCTAGTATATATATATATATAATTTAGATAGGGGTGTGTGTGTGTGTGTATATATATATATATATATATATATATATATATATATATATACACACACACATATATATATATATACACATACATATACTTGTGTGTATGTTTGTATGTGTCTATATGTGTGTGTATAGCTTTGGTCACTGAGTGCAAGGGAAAAATAATAAAATATAGTCTATAAGTTATTAAACAGTAAAACATTAACGTTTTAAGAAGTACAGGTACATTGAGCACTACTGGAGTGGTTTGGGTAAACTACATTTTAAAGACTGTGTAACACAACAGGTAAGTAACTAACAGCAGCTAAAATGTATATGGATCATCTCTCGGTAGTAGATCCCTTTTGAAAGGCGCTACACGACGGCTGTGGTATAGAAATTACATTTTCTATGTGAACGCTCAAATTTGTGCCTCTGGTAATGTGCCTTACCGCAATTAAAGAAAATTAGTTTTGTGTCCTCTGCAGTGTTAAGAGAGAAAGGCTTTGGTTTGGGATAAAAGGAAAAAGGTGTAAAGAAAGGAAAGTTGCCTTTTTCTTTTATATAGTATAGAGAGATGTGTTCGCTGACGCTATGATCGCCTTTTGGGACAGTCGGTGGGTCTTGTGTAGACTGGTGAGACGCCCCGCCATTAATCGGCTGTGATGGCACTGTCAGTCCTCCACTCGTGTGTGTGTCTTCATAATCCGAGCTGAGGACCTCATAATCGTATACGTGCAAAAGAAAGTGTGAATCGCCTTAATATTATTTTGCCGTGGTGTAGAAAAGGGGTCCGTGTTTGCACTTGTCTGGGCTATAGCGCAGGGGGAGGATGAAAAAAATTAAAAGTGCTCACTTTGACTTAAGGCAGAAGCACAGTCAGCGTCTCAAAGGCCGGCACAGCTATGCACGCGCGCTGGCTGCTCGACTTTTGCTGGGCAGGAGACCCCAGTTTTGCAGACACGCTCATGATATCAAAAGTCTCAGCGCTCTTTGGAGGCAATTCATATATTATATATATAGCAAAATACCGCTACCAGAGCGGAGAAGTAGTGTGTTAAAGAAGTAATGAAAAGAAAAGGAAACATTTTAATAATAACGTAACATGATTGACATTGTCATGAGTGTTGCTGTCATATATATTCCTGCCTAAATAAGTCACCTCGCCGCTCTTACTTTTTACCGTTCATTTAATCATGGCTAGTGGCGGAAAAATTATAAAATGGAAGGAGGATGGCTTTACCAAAACAATTATTGATGGCGAATCGATTATTCATAAAGCTTGAATTGGTGATCTGTTTTTCTGTGTTAACCTCATATTTTTTCATACTTCTTCTCAAACTAAGGTGGTGCGAGGGTAAAATGAATCGGATGCGCTGATCAATGTAATCATGTACCAGGAAATCATGCATTGACAAAAGCTCCCTTTGCTTGAAATGCAAAGTGTGATTAAATGCATTATTTTTTAACGCGCTATGGAGCACATGCATCGAAGCTTCTCAGCTGTGCTTGTGCTAAGAAAAGGAAAGATTTTAAAAATAACGTAACACGATTGTCAATGTAACCTTTTGTAAGTAGTGCCTGGAGGATTCAGTGTGGAGAAACTCTAGAGACAGCGTGTGTATTAACTTGTGGATTTTTCTGTGAGTATTTGGTGGCAGTGTGACGGTTGCTTCGGAAGACGGCGTTAGCCGCAGAGCTCAGCTCAGAGCTAAATGAGGTAAATGGGAGGGGAGATGATGACGTGACTCCCCACCCGCCTTTAACTGTCAATCCCCACAAACACAGTCTCTCGGAATTTGCATAAGAACACCCCTTCACCTACAATTTTAACTTAGTTACAAAGTGATCAAAACTCTCGTTTATATCCAGCGTCCTCTCATTAAACTTGTATCCCGCATTACCTGTGGGCATGTGAAACGCCAGCGGTAGCCTGTCTATGAACTATTTAAAGTTTAGGTTTACACCTTGCTTTCTTTCCGAGGTAGCACCACTCATGAATATGGTAGTATATGTCACTCGCTCGCTTCCTATTGTTTTGCTGCCTTCTCAATTATATAATGCATGTCTTCCTGGTTTTCTACGCACTGCGTTGACAGTCAGTTCACGTGATTACGTGGGAGGCGTGATGATGTCACATGAAACTCCCCCCACGTCTTTCCAGCTCAACTCCATTACAGTTAATGGAGAAAATACCTTCCAGTTATGACCATTAGGTAGAATTTCAAATGAAACCTGCCCAACTTTTGTAAGTAAGCTGTAAGGAATGAGCCTGACAAATTTCAGCCTTCTACCTATACGGGAAGTTGGAGAATTAGTGATGAGTGAGTGAGTGAGTGAGTGAGTGAGTGCTTTGCCTTTTATTAGTATAGATTAATACAACACTGCTAAATAAATCCAAATCAGGATGCAAATATAGGGTGGTCCAGATCTAATTATACAATTTTCATTACGCTATAACTTAAGTTTATTACATAGAAAATCACCTGAAAAATCCCAGACCATCGAGAAGTGTGCAAACTGACGACATGATGAATCGTCTTTGCGTCATTCTTGCATAAATCAAAGTCATCCAGATGATCTGATCTGCATAATTAGATCTGGACCACCCTGTACATGTTTTAAAGTATGTTTAAAATAAAATAATCCTAAATATTAGCACTAAATACTGGCACTGCAGTAATATAATAATGATTAGCACATGCAAGTAATTATGATCCTTTACACATATACTAGAAAGTTACTGCAGTTTAAAACCATCCAAATTTAAAATTATCTTGTTTTCAGAGTTAACATCAAACGCTTCTCCATAAACCCATATCTTTATAATTTCCTGCTTGAATGCCTGTGGGTACTGACTCTAATAAAATCTTATGTTATACTTCCTTTAAAGCAAAATGAAAAGGTAAACATTACATATGAAGCCGAGATCTTTCCGCTGTGATAACCCCTACAGTTCAAAGCTCACAACAGAGACAGATATATAATTTGATTCGACACACAAGCACTGCAATGTGGTTTAGGGGGTATACGGCTCAGAAAGAATAGCTGTTTTAACTAATAATTAATTGGCCGGTTCATTCTCTATGGGCGTGCTCACGCAGCTGTGTGGAGTTGGTGGAGTAATTGGGGCGAGACGCACCTGCAATTGAAGATGCGGTCTTAATTGCTTCTTCAGCTTCCTGCGGTGTGCGTTTGAGATGCTGCACCCACAGAGCCTTATAAGAACAAGCTGGCACGAGAGAAAAAAAAAAACGGAGTAAAGAGGGAAAGAGAGAGAAAAGGAAGGAGCGAGGGTGAGATCCGGCACAAGTGAGCACACAGAAGGTGGAGAAGGCAGATAGCCTGGACGTCCCATGGAGCATGTGGATGGGTGCTGATGGCCATGCCAGGTGAGTGACCTGGATAGCTGGAGTGGCCAAGACACTGCTCAGTTATAGCGACTCATCGCAGAGACACAGCATGGCTGCAGGGGATGGCGAGGCTAAGAAAGGTGGTCTGCAGGTGGTGCCGTGGTTCACAGGGACGCACGTATGGCAGTGGGAGTCGGTGGCTCCATGGGGTGCCCTGCTTGGAGCCAGAGAGTGCTAGAAGGGGGCCAGAGCCAAGGAGCAACATGCTAGGTGGGCTGAACTGCCGGACTGGCGCCTCCTTGGCTGCAGAGACCTGCATTGGGTTAAGCTACAACAAGCGACTCTGTGGCGTGACTGCAGAAAGGCTTGATTCTCATCATCCTGCCATACAGATGTTCTTTGTGCAAATTGCGCCGAATTGTAGAAAGATATAAAGAAACACCATTTTCCACAAGATGTTCTTGTGGGTCATTGGAGGTGATCTGTGGGTTGACTGTAACCATTCCCACAATCCTGCTCATATGCTGCTCCTGTATTTTTCTTGGCCTGCCAGACCTGGGTTTAACAGCAACTGTGCCTGTGGCCTTCCATTTCCTGATTACATTCCTTACAGTTGAAACTGACAGTTTAAACCTCTGAGATAGCTTTTTGTAGCCTTCCCCTAAACAATGATGCTGAACAATCTTTGTTTTCAGGTCTTTTGAGAGTTGCTTTGAGGATCCCATGCTGTCACTCCTCAGAGGAGAGTCAAAGGGAAGCACAACTTGCAACTGACCACCTTAAATACCTTTTCTCATGATTAGACACACCTGTCTATGAAGTTCAAGGCTTAACAAGCTAATCCAACCAATTTGGTGTTGCAAGTAATCAGTATTGACCAGTTACATGCATTCAAATCAGCAAAATTACAAGGGTAACCAAATTTTTGCAAAGCCAGTTTTTCACTTTTGTTTTAATTTCATACAACTAAATACTGCTTCACTAAAACTCTTTGTTTGGAAAACACCCCAGTACTCAGATGTTCCATAGGAAATGAAAGACATACCACTGTTATCTTTTTTGTTGAAAGTAGAGTAAATTATTATGCAGGGTGAGAGGGGTTCCCAGACTTTTTCATATGACTGTATCTCTGTTTTCCAAAGGAATATGTTGACCCTTTGGAATGTGCATCTTATAGACCAATTTAATTACTGAATAATGACATCAAGGCATTGGCAAAAGCTAAAGCAAAAGGAAATGAAAAACTGCTTAATGATAATATAATTACAAGACCAAAATGGGTTAATTAAACACAGGCAATAACTGTCAAATGTTCGCTGCCTTCTGGATGTAAAGTGACACAAAGAAAAAGCTTACCATATAGAAGAACAGCAATATCTCTTCACTGTTTATTGCCAATTTGGGTTATGGAAAGATACTGTTACCTGGATCAAGTTATATTGCCTACAACAATTATTCACTCCTTGGAAGTTTTCACTTTTATTATACAACATCGAATTATAGTGGAACTAATTTGCTTATTCAATACTGATAAACAGAAAAACACTCTAAGTAAAAGTGAAAACAGATCCCTCCAAAGTGATTTAAATTAATTACACACCTAAAGAACAAATGAATAGACTGCATAAATAGTCAGCATTTACTAGATGTACCTTTGACGGCAATTCCAGTTTTGTGTCCAAGTAGACTGGTATCTTTCAGCGTTTTTTTTTCTTCATTCTTCCCAGTAATACTGCTCAAGTGAGTGAACAGCTTTCTCATTTGAATTTATATCTAGACTCTGACTTGGCCACTCCAGGACATTATCAGTGCTATTTTTAAGGAAATCCTGTGTAGCTTTGGCTGTATGGTTGGAGTCATTATCTTGCTGGAAAATGAATTTTCTCCCAAGGCACAGGTTTATGCGGACAGTAACAGTATTTCCTCCAAACCTTTCCTGTATTTTGACAAATTTACTGTATTTCAGACTCTACCTTCACAAGCCTTGCTGGGCCTGCTGCAGAGGAGCATCCCCACAGTATAATGCTGCCATGACCTTGCTTCTCAGTGGGTACTGTGGATTTTTGATAATATGCAGTGTGTGGTTAACACCAAATATGGCATTTAGTCTGAAGGAAAAAATCTAAATTTTGGCTCACCTGACCTGCAACAAATATAAGAGTTTCCTATGTGCCTTTAAGCAAACTCCAGCTGATATGTTATGTGCATTTACAGCTAGAATGTTTAGCTATTAAATATGAATTCTTTTGTGTCATATCTACCTGGCTACAGCAGATAGAGGGTTATTTCCAGAGGGTGGGACTGGACCATGTGTCTTTCTGGGGGGTTGCCAACCAAGATCCCAAGTTGTTTCGTTGTATTGTGGGTGCGGTAACGCACTGTACCAGTGCATGCTCCCCAACTTGACTTGATTTGATATCTATGATTTGTTCATTTAGTATGAAGTAAAAAAAAATTGGGTGAAAAATTTGATGACTGCATAGTTTTACCCCGCAGGTTGTAAAGAAGTATGGTGCTTCTGATATCTCTGCCAAAGGACGAAGTTCCAATATTTTTTTAGAACCCTGGTACTCCCCATTTTGCTATAGGGTTGTGAGACATGGATGCTATCCAATGACCCGAGATGACGACTGGACTCCTTCAGTACTGTGTCTCTTCGGATTATCCTTGGGTATGGCTGGTTTGAATTTGTGCTGAACACGCAGTTGCTCATGGAATCCCAAATGAGGCATATTACATTCATTGTGAGGGTGCGTCAAGTACGGCACTATGGCCATGTGTTACGATTACCTGAGGGTGATCTAGTACACAGGATCCGAGTAGCTGGCCCAGGCCAAGGGGATGCCCTCATAACACCTGGCTGTGACAGACAGATGGTCATTTCTAGAGGGTGGGACTGGACCACAGGTCTGCCTGGGGGTTGCTACCTGGGATCCCGAGGTGTTTCATCATGTGGTGGTTGAGGCAGCGCACTGTACCAGTGCATGCTCCTCAACCTGTCCTGACCTGTTATAAGATCACTTCCAGTCCATCTCTTTCTTTGCACTGTTTCTTTCCAATCACTAAGGTAAATGATAATCTTTAACTCATCAATCAATTAAACTCTGATGCAGAAACCTTCTGGCCTATCTTTGTACTTCTTCGTAAAATACAGTCTGCTCTTTCCATTATTAGTGGCTGGGAGGTTTGCATCTTGCAGCTTTTGTATTTCTTCTCTTTAAACTTCTGCACCCCACACACTGTCTTATTTTTCACTTTGTACTTGTTGGGTTTTTCTTAACAGCACTAACAACAGTTCTGTCATCAGATGCTGTGATATTCCTCAGATGGATATGCTCTTTTGTAAATTGCTTACATTTCCAGTGGTTGGTTTCTTTATCAAAATATTGCCTGCGGTTTACTTTAGAATGCCCAGATGTTCACCAATGGCTTTAATTGTTATTTGCTTTAATTTCATTCTGACAATTGCTTGCTTTTTAATCAAAGTAAATTCTCTAGCTTTCATCTTGTTTTGGATCTTTGATGTCAACACCAGACCCCAAATGCAAACCGATTAAACCTAACCCTATACATTCAAAGCTATTTTACGTGTTGACAATTAGTGAAACATGGAACTGAGCAATATGAATCATCCGACATTCAATTATCCTGATACTAAACAAAACAGATGTAATTTTTTGAAGTATTATTCTTAATCCATTTATCCAGAGCAGAGTCATTGAGCAGCAGTAGGTTATAGCAATAAACATCCAGCGTAAGGCAGGAATATTGACAGTGCATTCCAGGGTGAATACACACATATTACGGCCAATTTAGCTATGCCAATTCACCTAACCAGCATGTGTTTGGACTGTGGGTGAAAACTCCAGCACATACAAGAAATCCACACAGATATGGGAAGGACATGCAAACTTAACGCATGGAGCCCCAGAGGTGTGACCCTAATCTTATTGTTACTAGACAGTAGCATTACCACTATGTCACCATACTACCACAGAAATAAAAACTGATATTCTGTACTTTAGTCTCATATTCATCCTTTCACCTAGAATACATATTTTATAAATAACAAAAATAATCCATATTACCTCACTGTTCCTGTATTTTTGCTTCTCATTGTATATATGTGTGTGTAAACTCGAGTTGAAAAAGTTCCACAACATTTCTGAAGATATTGTGGAGTGTGTTGTTGGACAAGCCACAGTTCAGTTGAAGATAGGGCTCTGTGTGGGCCATATCATCTGCTGAAGGATTTTGGCCATGCAGTTGGGGTAATTAGCTTGCTACAGAAAGAGGTTATGGCTGATCAGATAGCTCCCTAATAGTATTACATGACAGATAAGAATCATCCTGTAGTTCTCATCAATGAGGGAGTCCATCAATTTTGATAAAATCACCAACTCTTTTTGCACCATGCTTCGCTATTGTCTGCCAACATTCATCCATGTACTATTCTCTAATCCTTTGGTAGACAAAATGTCTGATGTTACAGCTAAAAACTTGACAATTTGACTCATCATTTCAGAGAATCTTCTGCCATTTTTCTTCATCCCAGTCTTATGTTTTTATGGGTTGATCCATCTCAGAGAAGACCTCTTCTAAGAAGACTTCTCCAGATTGCAGTTAGGTGTACCATAGTCCTGGCTGTTTTGGCCAGTTTTGCGCTGATAGCAGTGCTGGGCATCTTCTGATTCTCACTTCCCCAGTTTCCGCAACCAACCACTGTATTTATGGTCTTCAGTACTGCCCATTTGTTTGTGCTTCTGAAAAAGAGTTAGGTCTCTACTTGGGAGAGACATTGATAATGTATCATGACACACTTGTTTCTTGACACTATGCACAGTTTTGTCATGGTGTAACATTTACAGGGTAGGCTGCTAAATCTGATGCAACTTCACATTTTTAGCATATTTGTCTCGTGACTAGATGTATTCCATCTATACAGTTGTTTCTATTTCAGTTAATCACTCTGGATTAACCTAAACATTATGTTACTGATTCTTAGCATTTATTTGTTATACTGCCTATATACCTTCAAAGAGCTCATATTTTTAACACTAGAATCCCTGAAATCTATGAAAAAACTTGTAATCCCGGGCCACCTTAAATTTCCTTATACCTACTCATCAACATCTTTTGTTTTGCATATTGTGTCGATCAGCACCAGCAGCAGGAAGCCTGCTATCCCATCCCCCACTGACACAGCTTTAGTTGTACACAAGTTCTCACAGCTCAAGTCTGTCTATCTGGGTGTGAGATGCCTTGAAATGCCTTGAACTGAGAAAACTTTGTCTACGCCTAAAGCTGTGTTGGTGAGGGACGGGATAGCAGGCTGCCTGCTGCCAGTGCTGATCGACACATTTGCAAAACAAAAGACGCTGGTGTGGAGGTGCATGGGAATTTAAGGAGGCCCGGGATTACGAGTTTTTTCAGTGGGTTTCAGGGATTCTAGTGTTAACTGTGAACATGATAATTAAGTAACTTCTTTACAATATTATTTTCTGTGCTACATTTAATACTAACAATACAAAAGTGAAAATAATGTTGGTGTTTTACAATATGCAATGAAAATTTGGTTTTCAGGTAACATTAACAACCTTCCAGAAAAAAAAAACGAATACAAAAATGTCAGAAGCTACCACTTACTAACTTTCAATATTAGGGTAATATACACATAGTCAAAAAATGACATTAAAAATCATCACCACCACCACCAGTTTAATGACTATTTGTTCAAGTTTGCCATTTACTCCCAAATCTTTTTACTACATTCTTCAAGGTTCTGTTAATCCTTTAGGATGAGACAAATTCTTCTCATGTCATCAACTACCATCTCCAACCATTTTTTTTCTGCTCTTACTCTAGACCGGATCTCCTCCATGTACAGCATACTCTACCTTTCAATCCTCATGCCCAAACCACTACAGTCTGTTTGTCTTCATTACAACATTCACTATCTCATTACCAAGTCTTACTGTCAACTCAGCATTCATTTCCATGACGCCCCACATATCCACTTGATCATTTTCAAATCCATGCTTTGCTACATGTTTCCGACTTCATCTGCCAATATCTCACTCTGATACGCCAAACTACTATTCTCAGCACTCTCATATACGTTTCCTTTTAGTTTCGAAATGGGTGACTGCTCCCAGAACTTCTTACCCTTGCTATCGTTCTGTCTGCACTCAGTCACCTACACTGCAGAACTTCTTTAACTCCTAAAAAAAATTCCATTCCTAATGTCTAAATTTGAACTTCCTACATCAGCACCCCAAACCTATCTCTCACACTTTATACAAACAAGTCATCATGTAAACTAATGCAAATACGAAAAAAGAAAAATAAAAGAAGCACTTGTATAGCAATTAAGTAAAATACTTGAATATACATTTTACTGCAAAAAGGGATATTTTAATTGATGTAATACAATATGTATATAAAACAGAGGCAAAATGAATACATTCATAGTATTTAAAGTAATATACAAAATTTTGTAGAAAAATTGTTTATGTTCTACTCATGTAGGGCTAGATGTTGTTCTCAGGATAAGAATGCACATCTGGGGACAACTTTTTTTTTTGTTAAGTTTGGTGTGAAGATAAAATAAAAAGCTAAAACTGTTGTTATCCATTCAACAGCATGAGGTACAATGAAGCATGATCAATTTATACAGTATATCATAATTTAAATTAGATAATTTTAAAATAAGGTGGATGCTGTGCCTTGTCTGTGGTTTTGCTTAAGTGGTGTAATTAGGCATATTTACTGCTAAATGTGTATAAACTACCAAAATTTGCATCTCCCGTGGCTCTTCGTTATTAAAACACGTATTGGGAGTTCAGAAAAATTAGTTTGAAGGCATACCTTTTAGTTCAAATGCAAACTTGACTAAGCTCATCTTTGCCGTAAGGTCATGCTAACTCTTAAAATTATACAAAAAAACAAAGAGCTACACATATTGTTGAAACAAAAAAGCATAAAATGTAAGCTTACGAAATTAAATCATCGTACATATATCCTTACCCCAGATTGCAAATCATGAATTGTGTGTGTCAAGATTATGTTGAAGACAGCATGTGAACGGCTACTTTCCTCATTCATATTAGTTGCTGCTACAGTTCGAGACTTATTCCCTTCTGACATCAGAGATTCTATATCCTGCAAGAAAAATAATTCAAAAAATAAAAACCTCTTCACTTCCAACCCTTAACTAAATCATGATTAAGGTTACTGTAATATGACCTACTGTATATGCTTAAATGATACAACAAAACCATATTTCATAAATGTAACATTATTAAAAAAGCTATCAAAATCACGAATATTAATCTTAATTTTCCACCTCATTATGTAAAAAAAAAAATTCTAATTTTTCATTTTTGTGTTGGTATCTGGAACAAACTGAAAGCAGTGCACTAATTTGGAACAATTTTATAGTTTTTAGTTGACTTCAAATTACAATAAAACCAATATAATAGACCATTTATTTCTCCCTTTAACGAGTAAGAAATGAGATTCTAATTTTTCTTTTTCGAAAGAAAGCAAGACTACAGAAACTAGTGTTGGATGAACCTGTTACCATTTGCACTTTCAGGTTCAAACAGTTTAAAAAAAGATATGACGCACATGCATATCTGCAGACATTTAAAATGAGGTAAAGTGGGTAGAAATATAAGATTATGATTTAAGGTTCATCTAAGCTGAATAAAACTTTCTTACAGGTAAGTACACTCACCATTTGATTGGTTTGTAATCAACCCGACAGTAAACAGACGGCACATTAAAATATTTCTTAGGATGGTAGAACACTGTTACTTTAATCACTGACACAGAAACAACTGCCTCTCATGACAGAGTCATGTCCTGAAAATACTGTTTCACAAATGTGAAAAAATAAAATAATTTTCCTCTACTGTATACATTAAGGACATGTACTGCATGAATGCATATCACAACCAATGGCAAATTAATTGTTCCCTTTCAGTTTACAGCATTGCCTGTATGCACTTAGAGACCTATGCGGAGTTTGTATTCTACAGTACTGCTGTCCCTTTCTTTCCTACTGAGACTGACAATAAACACAAGGGGTGGAGAAGGGCTATGAGTGTTATGAAAAATAAAATCTCCAGTAACATTTACTCTCTTACTGATGAATTCTTCAACCGCAGTGGATAGTTGCTGCATTGTCAAACATTGAAATTAATTTGTTGCCATCATCTATAAAACACATTATACCATTAAAATTATAAAGAAACAAGAAAATCTCTTCAATACAGATACATGGAATAGCAAACAATGTAACATACATTAGAAATCTGGGACACCAAGTATAAATTTGATATTTTCCAAAATTTAGATTAACAGGTACTGAAAAGCTTTTACAGCCACAATAAGTAATGGAGAGATCCGAAAAAAATGTCTGCATCTCGTGCTTTTACATACATCACTTTTATTCACCTTGCCATTTATCACTGCTTTCTGCAAGTGGAAACATTTGTTCATTAGTTGTTTAAATGTGCTTAAAAATGTTTTTTGAGGAAAAAAAGCAACTGGCTAAGTAAAAACATTATTTATTTAATTAAATCAGTACAGGTAGGCATTTGTTTTAAATGTGGTCATGACATGGTCCCAGCCCATCAAAGTCAATGAAACTTTTCACTTTTTTAAACAAAATGCTAAATGTTGTGAAAAAAGTTAAGAATGTTTATAAAATTGTGGCAAAAAATGTACTTCCTAAATAAAAATTTTAATAGAAGATTGACCTATGATTGTCAGTGTCAGGACATTTTGAAAATTATCAAAAGATGTAAGATGACAACTAAAAACAAAGACATTAAAAACACATCTGTTTCACAATAATTTAGCAAACTGATATAAAAAACATTAACTAAACTTGGAGTGCTCAGCACTACTGCCTCACACATCCAAGAAATTGAGTTTAAATCTTTGCCAGGGCACTATCTGTGTGAACTACCGTATGAATGCTAAATTTACTCTACAGCACACATATGAACAAAGTCATTTCACAAATAATAACACATTTTCATTATGCAGTCATACCACACTTAAATTATGCAGATGTTATTTAGTACCATTTAAAGCTCTGTACTTACAGTATCTTTAATGTTCATGAATATACTATTCCCTTAGGGCTTCCCAATCTGAAACCCATCAACTGTTTTCAACCGGCCCACCTGAACATCTTTGGAAAATGACACCTCTTATAGATTTTTGTCATTTAACATAAAATATTTTCTTTCCAATGCATTTAAACTCCATAAGATGTCAAAATACATGATGTACTCCTAGTAAATTGGTTAAATCTTTATAATCTATCCCTTAATTGTTGAAACAAAGAAGGGTACTAGGCGATGCAGTCTGCTGTCACGACTTTTGTGCTCTTTCACTAGAAACTTTGACAGCCGCCACCCACAACTCTGGCAAGTTTTCTTCCACAAAAGAAAAAAAAAATAAAACATTAAATGAAGATGAATTTGAACTTATTCGTTTTACTTGTAGCAATATTTAGTCATAAAATTAGCTGGTACAAATTTGCCCTCCTTCATTAACGGTCTGAAAACAAAAAAAACTCTAAATTTGTCAATTACTGTTGCATCCTTAACATAAGGAAACAATCCTTTCGTTGTGGTCACAGTTGGTTTTATTCTTGCAGTCTTGACTAACAATTGTAAAAATGAACATTCTCCCTTGTGTTATTTTATCAGTCCCATAGACCTTTCCCCAACTGTTCTGATAAGAAATCACACACTGTATTTCTAAACTTGCTTAAAATAAGTTCCCAAAGAAAAAAAAAACACACAATACAGTGGTCAAATCTTGTTATAGTGAATACCAAAGTAATGAAATTTTAAGAATAACGAATATTTTTTGTGGGCCTGGACAAAAGTTCATACAACATCATGTTAAATAAATTTCATTTTAATGAAATGTAAATTTCAATATACCAAATATTTTGTTGAGCAAAAATGCCCACTGACGATAATAATGCAGTGCAAAAAATACTTAATACCATGCCTAAACTTTCCATGCCAAGTCTCAGAAACCCTGCAACAGGCTGTCTCAAAGAAAGACAATCTGTTGCAAAATTTCTGGTCTCAGGATGTCTCGGCAAGAGTGTTGGCCTGACATTATACAGGTATAGCTAAAGTCAGAGTCAGTACTCCACCTAGCCTTTGCATGGGTAGTTGTGTCATGTGTGCATGCTGTACAGTTTGAGCATCATAGCACTGCTCAAAGTTTTCTTTGAGATGAACAAAAAAGTGAGAAATGGTGTCAGTTTATGCTTAAAGAAAAATGATCAATCCTAGTAAACACCGATTCCAGAATGAAGAAAAATGACATGGCGAAAGCATTCGGAATCGCATCTTCACCTTTACCTAACTTCTTATTTTCATTCTGTATTTTTATACCTGTATTTCTATTAAAACGAAGTTACATCTAATGTCTCATTTTCAATCTGTATTTTCATACCTGTATTGCATAAAAAAAATTTCAGAAGCTTTTATACAGGTATTGTCAAGCTTAGGTCAAGGTGTTGCACAAGAGACAGGAAGGCGAGGTAAGGTTTTCAAGGAAAATACAGGTACTTCATTACTGTACAGAGAAGGCAGTTATAGTCTCAAGACTTCATTCAAAATAGGAGCTGTTAGGAGCTGTGATACAGGCCATCATCCTGCTTTAACTCCCATTTTCAGATTAAAAGAACATCAGCAGCTCGCAATCACCACTGTTGGAGACGAAGTCTGGAGAAGAGACATCAGGGAAGTGTGAGGAAGAGGATTTCAAAGTCTGATGTTAAATGTTCTACATATTGTGCAACAAGCACCTTATGCTGTAAGTCTGATCCTGAAAAGGACAATCCATTACTTTGCCCTTGGTTTACTGTTTACCAGATGATGTAGAACAGCTATGGAGCTGTCCTTGCGCCACTGTCACAATTGTATACGTATTTTCCCCACAGTTATTTTAATGAAATGTCCATTATAATGAAATATTTTTACAATCCCTTTAGTTTCATACTCAGATTCTGTTATCTGAAAAAAAAATTTACTACTAGGTAATTAGTCATTCAACCAAGTATAAGTTAAATCAAGCAGTACCTCCTGCTTCGTGCCCTCTTGACAGTGCCATGGCTGTTGCATATAAATGAGGAGAAATTTCTTTAGCTTACCTAAATTAACAAAACACATTCTAAATTTAATTTTGTTCGATGCAAATTAATAGGCTCCACCTCAAAACTACATAAACAAGCTCAATTTTCATTAACAACAGTGTAACAACAAAGGGAGGGTTATAATCTTGAGGAGTTTCAGCACAGGGTTTATTAAGAATGGCATTATCACTAACTACCAAATGTATCTTAGCATGTGTACATTCTAAATATTCTCTGAAATCTTCTGTTTAGTATCTGAAAAGTACTACTTAAATTAGATACAAAATATAAAAATTCAAACATGAATATACATGTACTGTTGAATTAGTAAACTCCACGATCCATCCACCCATTATCCAACCTGCTATATTCTAACTACAGGGTCACGGGGTCTGCTGGAGCCAATCCCAGCCAACACAGGGTGCAAGGCAGGAAACAAGCCCCAGGCAGGGTGGCAGGGTTCCAGCCCACCGCAGGGCATGCGCACACGTGCACATGCACACGCACACACACACATACACCAAGCACACACTAGAGACAATTTAGAATCGCCAATGCACCTAACCTGCATGTCTTTGGACTATGGGAGGAAATCAACGCAGACATGGGGAGAACATGCATACTCCACGAAGCGAACCCAGGTCTCCTAACTGCGAGGCAGCAGCACTACCCACTGTGCCACCGTGCCGCCCAGTCTCTTCCTCCATATATGTTATTTTATATTTATGTAATTTTTTTAGTTCTTTACCTACTCCCTATCCATTTTTTTGTTTTTGTCTGTTAGTTTGCTTATGAGATTATACTGTTTATGATTTTTAGAATTTCTATTTTGAAGGGGTCATTCAAGTTAATTACAAGTTTTTGTTTTGATGTAGCCTTGGTGTCAGTTTTAGTTATTCCTTTCAGGTTTAGTTTGGGATAGAACTGGTTATAATATTATCTGTTGTCATTTTAAGAATTGTAAATACTTAGGATGTGTTTTAATAATAAAAATAATAAAAAATGGATTTTATAGGTATGTATGTTAATGTGTTTACTTTTGGTTGAACATTTCTTAAATCTATCTAGTAAAACAAATACCACAATAATATGTTTTAACTTTTAGTGATTTCAAGTTTCATAATAATCCTTATAAGATCATTTTTTGTTATCACTTTGTATTAATAGTAATGATTTTTTTTTTTCAAATATGCAGTATGCCATGAAGTCATGACTCACCTGTCATAAACTTTAAAAAACATTATCTTGGCGGCAGTCAGAAGATCTTTCGGACACCTATGGAACAAGTTCTCTCCTGATTCGAAGAGGAAATATTGCAACACACCTTCATTATAATTTTGAATAAATGCACTTTTTTGTCGGAGAATGTTACATCACAAAAAACATATTGTACGTTATGATGCATTATTTCTTAAGAGATTTCTCCACACCAAATGTCAAAAGACTGAAATATACTCAAAATGCTACCACAAAAATTCATACATGCACAACTGTGTGATTTGCTTTTGTTCTTAATCCAAGTTATCTAACTAAAGTGACCATAGCTAAAGGAAATTCAGTCTTTAAAGTTATATAAATAAATTGTATTGAAACCACAAGTTCACTTAATGAATAAAACTGATTACTTTCATGTTTGAAATTAAACTGAACACATGAATAAACTATCAACTTACCATACAATTAACAAATAAAAAAAAAAAAAATGAATTTGCATATAAACAAAGAAAAATATGGGTACGAACTTAAGGCGATTATTGACAATATACAGATAACTTATTTAAAAGTTTATTTTTTCACTCTCATAAAGTAAACTGAATTCCTCACCTTACAACTAGTTACTGCAAGTCTTGAGAGGCCATCAACATAAGGACCAAGAACCTTGTGTTCCCTTACTTTTAAGGAATGCTGGCCACTAAAATGAAAATGAACAGTCACATCAGAAACACAATTAATGAACTCTAATTATAATTGACTGATTGCTTACATAATATGATAAGCAGTCCAGAATACTGTAGTCAAAAATACTGATGGCATAAAATGTAGTCCAATCTAAGAGCTTCAGGCACTATTAACCAGAAAATGCTACCTGTACTTATCTCTCTCTATTATATAAAAAAATCCTTCAACGCGACAAGACTTTTTGTAAGATTTTTTCAAGTCCTGCGAGAGAAGACTTTTGCCATGAGAATTTTTAAAGTCACGCTCTCCTCTCAAACATTTTCAAACAAGACCACAGTTAAAAAACCTCTCACTCGTGTGAATGCTTTTGTCAGACACACTTCCTGTGCTCTCATCTCTTATAAAATCTTTACTTTTTCCTCATTTTAAGTCGTTTATGAAAAGTCCACAGTTTCATTATTTAAAGAAGCATTTCAGGACAGTATTTTAAACATACAATATACTCATTAAAAAAGCTAAAGTAATTCTTAGGTCAATAATATTATACCTTCTAGATGTCAACGACTAGGTGAAGAAGAAAGGACTGCGTGTCGAAAAGAGGCCCAAAAGCATTGGAGAGAAAAGAATTCAAACAATATTCAGGTGATTTTGCTATCTGGCTACTAGACATAGTCAATTTTAAAATTCAAAATTTCCCAATAAAAGAATACTCATTATGTAAAAATCTTATTGAAGAATTTTAGCCTGAGGAGTTATCAACAGAAGAAATGAGTACACGGGCAATCCCAGCAGCAAGAAACGATAAAGTCAAACAAATTAACTTAAATCGTCGTTCGGTTATAGAGCAAATTTAATAAATGTGTATCAATACAGTATGCAGAAGCAGTTGGTGGTGACTGTGCGGAAGATGAAAATATCAAAATACAATATCCCATAGAATATCTACAAGGGTTAACACCATCGTGTCTTCCACCAGCTGAGTGATAGACTATGCAATGGGACAGGATTAGTTGGATTAAAAATTGCTCAAACAATTATAACAAGCAAAATTTTAAAAGGCAACAAAAAAAAGGTAATGTAGTACATATTCCATGAATAACAGACACCAGAGAAGATCTTGATATGCCATTCGTATTAAAACATTTACAGTTTCCCGTTAGAATAGCTTTTGCTATGACAATTAACAAATCATAGGGACAAACATTCCAAAAAGTAGGTTTATTTATTACAGAGAAACGATATTCACTCACAGACAGTTATTAGTTGCATTGTCACGACGTAAATCCAAACACGGAATCAAAATTCAATGCGATACTGAAGAAAAGTTAATTCCAAATATTGTTTTTACTGAAGCTTAAAATTAAAAGTGAAATTTAAAAATCTCTTTAAATTGTATATCCGGTTAACCAAATCCAGTGGTTAGCGAGGGAAGTAAAATGCAAGATTTGAATGCACAATGGGTGATGTCAAACTTGAAACCTATTTTATAGTTTTAGCAGGAATTGTTGAACACATATCTAAAACAGAAATATTTTTCATGTTTTAATAATAATTGACAAAATGTAGACATGAAGGGTATAATGTATGAAGACTGAAGTCCAAATTTAAAAAAAACACTTTCACAAAAAGTACAAATACTCTATAACAAAACAAGTGCGCTTTTACTGAAGAATATAACCGAAGAAAAAGAAATCGGGTTAGGGTACAATGCTGGCACAACCACTTGGTTGGTGCAGAGGTAAGAACTGCTGACTTATAAATCAGGAGATCGTGGATTTGATTCTGGGTCCTTCCTAGATTTATTGTTTTGAGTAGTGAGTTCTCTTATCGTTACTATTATAGAATAAAAACATACATTTGATTTATTTGAGTCTGTAACAGCCTATGTAAATTTATGGTACTCCATCCGATCTGACGCTGCTAGTTTTCAAATAAAGATGTGCTGTAACAGAGGTGAACTCAAATGAGGATGAGGGTTCTATTTCAGAGAAAGAGAACAGCAGCGCTCCTCGCAATAAACGTCCAGTCACACATAAGAACAATGAAGCTGCACCAAGCGTAAAAGTGGAAGATGGCACTGTTTGGATGCAACAAGAGATCAGGTGTAATTCCTATCAGTGAATCTGAGACACACATGTCCTTCAACAAAACAGTAGGGCATTCCAAGCTCGCCAAGGTATTGTGCAAAGTATACATAAAAGCCATCTCCAACAATTCCCTCCACCTTGGTCAATTCTTCTCCAGGCTTTCCCAATTTACCAACTGACATTGTTTTCCTTGAGAAACTGCAATAGCACTTCTTCCTACCTCCGCCTGATGCCTTATTTCATACACCACCATGTGTCACCATAAAACAGCTTCTTAACTTGGCAACCTCCTTAAGCCTCCAATCCACTTCAGCATGAGAGAGAGAGAGAGAGAGAGAGAGAGAGAGAGAGAGAGAGAGAGATAGAGAGATAGAGAGATAGAGATAGAGAGAGATAGATAGATAGATAGATAGATAGATAGATAGATAGATAGATAGATAGCTTTATTAATACCCAAGGGGAAATTCACATACTCCAGTAGCAGCAGCATACTGATACAAAAATCAGTATTAAATTAGAATAATAAATGCAGGTAAAAACAGACAATAACTTTGAATAATGTTAGCGTTTACCCCCACGGGTGGAATTTAAGAGTTGCATAGTGTGGGGGAGGAACAATCTCCTCAGTCTGTCAGTGGAGCAGGACAGTGACAGCAGTCTGTCGCTGAAGCTGCTCCTCTGCCTAGAGATGGCACTGTTCAGTGGATTCTCCATGATTGACAGCAGCTTGCTCAGCATCCGTTGCTCTGCCACAGATGTTAAACTGTCCAGCTTTATTCCTACAATAGAGCCTGCCTTCCTCACAAGTTTGTCCAGGTGTGAGGCGTCCTTCTTCTTTATGCTGCCTCCCCAGCACACCACCGCGTAGAAAAGGGCACTCACCACAACCGTCTGGTAGAACATCTGCAACATCTTATTGCAGATGTTGAAGGACGCCAACCTTCTAAAGAAGTATAGTCGGTGCTGACCTTTCTTTCACAGAGCATTAGTATTGGCAGTCCAGTCCAATTTATTATCCAGCTGCACTCCCAGCTATTTATAGGTCTGTAACCTCTGCACAGAGTCTCTTCTGATGATCACATGAGGGGCCTGAGCCTCCTAAAATCCACCACCAGTTCCTTGGTCTTGCTGGTGTTCAGGTGTAAGTGGTTTGAGTCGCACCATTTAACAAAGTCTTTGATTAGCTCCCTATACTTCTCCTCCTGCTCACTCCTTATGCAGCCCACAATAGCAGTGTCATCAGTGAACCTTTGAAAGTGGCAGGACTCTGAATCGTATTGGAAGTCTGATGGATATAGGCTGAACAGTACCGGAGAAAGTACAGTCCCCTGTGGCGCTCCTGTTTTGCTGACCACAATGTAAGACCTGCAGTTCCCAAGACACACATACTGAGGTCTGTTTGTAAGATAGTCCACGATCCATGCCACCAGGTGTGAATCTACTCCCATCTCTGTCAGCTTGTCCCTAAGGAGCAGAGGTTGGATGGTGTTGAAGGCGCTAGAGAAGTCCAAAAACAATTCTTACAGCACCACTGCCTCTGTCCAAGTGGGACAGGGATCGGTGTAGGATATAGATGATGGCATCCTCTGCTCCCACCTTCTCCTGGTATGCGAACTTCAGAGGGTCAAGGGCGTGGCGGACCTGTGGCCTCAGGTGGTGAAGCAGCAGCCGCTCCATGGTATTCATCACGTGTGACATCAGAGCAACAGGCGGAAGTCATTCAGCTCACTAGGCGTGATACCTTTGGGACTGGGGTGATGCAAGATGTTTTCCAAAGCCTCGGGACTCTCCCCTGTTCCAGGCTCAGGCTGAAGATGCACTGTAGAGGACTCCCCAGTTCCAGCAAACAGGCCTTCAGCAGTCGTGGCGATACTCCATCTGGACCTGCTGCTTTGCTGGCACGAAGTCTCCTCAGCTCTCTGCTCACCTGCGCTGCTGTAATTGTGGGTGGGGATGTCTCTCCTATGCTGATATCAGCAGAAGGATGCAGTAATCCGAGGTGAGAGTAGGTTAGGGTGGTCAAACCTGTTAAAGAAGTTGTTCATTTGGTTTCCTCTCTCCACGTCTCTCTCGATGGTGGCACCCCACTTCGAGTTGCAGCCAGTAATGATCTTCATCCCATCCCAACTTCCTTCATGCTGTTATTCTGCAACAATAAAAACAATGATGTGTCCATACTCACTGGACAAGTAATAGGGAAGCAAACTTACAACCAACAGTTCGATGTCCTTACTGCTGCCTTTGGGTCACATTTGTGTCCAGCTTCAATCAAGATACCAGCTTTTCTTATCATGACATCTTTTGAATAAGACCATGTTAAGTCCAATCTTGCTTTTGTGAACTTGAACTCCTCCACCAAGATGGGTATTGGTATTTCCAAGAGTCCTTTGTCATAAAAGGCATTTGTGCTTTGACATCTGGGAACTCCCAACCATTTTCTTATACTCTCTACTAGACAAATGGTACTGCTGGGGGCCACATTATCTGTGGAAATAAAGCAAACTGTGCATACCACTTAAAATTTGCCTGGCAGGACACATTCATGGATTCTTTTCATTTCATTAACTGTTTGTTGTTTTAGATCTTGAGCCTGCTGCCTATCACTTACTGTCACATTAAACCACATTCCAAGGCTTGTAAATGGCTCTTCCAAAATCCGAGGAATAAATTCCTCATCTATTTGAAATCTCTTACATTCCAACTGGTCCTTAATAATCAAGATACTTTAGCAATTGTTAAGTTTAATGTTCATTCTAGCCCATTTAAGTGTCATTGGTTTCTCCCAGTAATCTCTTTGTACATGCCATAGTAGTTGTAATCATTGTCAAATCATCCATATATGCCTGAACAGGTGGTATCTGGTGACCACTCTCCTGTTTTTCTCCTCTCAGCACTCATTTCGAAGCCCTGATAATAACTTCCACTGCAACAGCAGCAACATAGAGACCAAACATTCAGGCATAATGCAGGCTTCCAGTTAATGCCAGTCAGTTAGGAAATCGTTTGTACTGAAACACATTTTTATGTCATTAAAATACTTTATAACTCCTGAACACAAGCTGTCATTCTGAAGTATTCCAGCGCCACCCATTAGAGTCTATATGATATAGACCATAAGCATTTGCCAGGTCCAAAAACATAATATGAAGATCCTTGTTCTCTTTTTATTGTGACTTGAATTTGGCTTCACATTATACTTATATGCTCAAGGCATCCTGAAAAGGCCGGCGGCACACCTGCCATCTGAAAAGAAACATCAATTAATTTGTTATCTAACAAATAAGAAACTAATCTTCGAGCTACTATGCTGAAGAAAATCCTCCCTTAAATAAAACCTTAAATCCAGTGATGATGTTACTTTAAAATCAGGAATTACAATGAAAGTAAAAAGACAGTTATTGAGTCCTTAATGTTTCGTCAGTCAAGCCCAGAACAACTCCAACTTTGTTTCCCAGGCTCATCCATTACTCGTTCAGCTAGTGGAGACTCCAGCATTCACGGTCCTCACCAATCCAACACCCTGTCTTAGTGGTCTCAAGTGGCATCAGGCAGACAGCTTGGAGTTGGTTGACATCCTGTCATACTTTTCGTTTCCCTGGCATGCCTCAGATCCCTGAAGAGAGTTCTGACAAAATCATATCCACTCCTCAACAAATATTCAGTGGGGACAATCTGCCACTAGAGCACCAATCCTTCATTCCATCACAGGGCCAATGACCACATTGCCTCACCCATAATCGCTGGCTGGCTTTCCCTGCCTCTCCACCCAATGCTGCTCTCCTGGCCCTGTTTCTGTTCTCTCTGGTCTGTCCTTTCTGTCTCTCCCTCTCAGCTATGCAGGCTCCTCTTATACTATCTCTCTAAATCTGCATGGGTGCGATGAGCTGCTTCCTACATGGCACCATTGAGATACTTGACTAATCCACCAACCTCTGCACTCATGTACAGCGCAGTCAGCTAGCACCTCAATTAGCAGTGGACCAAAACAAACTCACGCACACACCAGCACCCAATTGGAGCTTACACTTTTTAAGGCTTAGTTATTTATTTTAAACTTGCAGGATGAATGGACAACTTATCAAAAAAACTTCATACAGTTTTTGCAAATATTAAAGGGGTTATAAGGTGCTAAACTATTAACCAAGCAGGCTTAAACTTACCCTTTGGGATCAAGAAGGTCTCGTACTTTCTCATTATAGATTTCCATATAAGACACTTCAACTGTGAAGTTCTCCTTTTCTTCTGTTTCCTGCAGGGTTCTTTGAAATAAAGAACTACAAAGCCGTGGTATTAAACCAGGTTGATCAGATGGACCCATCATTGTGTATGACTTTCCGGAACCTACAAAAATTTAGCATGTATATATTTTAAGTAATTTTAAATTTAGACACTGTGACATATCTAGACTATGAAGCCTTACTTTGTTCTCTGTTCTGGTAATGCAACACACAGAGTAATCAACAAAACCTGATGATGAATAGTTAATTTCACAGCTTTAATGAGGACAAACAACTAAAGTTAAACAAAAAATTAAATGTTTCGAAATTATGTATATAGAAAGGTAGTATTGACTACCATTCCAAAGTTTTAAAACACCTCAAAATGTGACGAATGACCTAAAATTGTAAAAAGATGAGCAGTAAACTGCCAGAGTTTTAAATTTAAAGTTTAGATTAGAAAAATTGAAAAATAAAATTGAAATATCAGAATATTACAAATGGGCTTTCTTCAGAGAATAACTAATAGGTTATAACCTACAGATGCTCAACAGCAATTAAAGTAAATTAAGCTTTGCAAGTTGATGCAAATAATTTGCACAAGCATCCCAAATTCCACTGATTACTTAAAAAGTTTCTGTTTGTCTTAAATCAAGGTTGGAACAGACTTTGTTGTAAATCCCCTTAAGTATTACTTGGATAATATTCCAGTGATAATGACAAGAAAATAACAATTAACAAATGAAATGAGAAAGCACATTATTACCCTTAGATGTATAGTCCTTTCATTAAGAGAAATTGCAAAAAATAAATAAAACAATAAATAAATCAGTGTCAGAGAGTATGATGTCCTAAACAAACCAAAGGCAGTTGGAAACTGCAAATAAAACTCTAATATGATCAGATCTGGCAGAACAATGGCAAATAAACCAAGATTACTCTCTTTAGCTTTGCATTTTAAACTCCTTTGTCTTTCAGAACTGTTAAAAGAATCTCAATACCATAGCAGTAAAAACTGGTGGTTATTTTAAACATACTACAGGTTCTACAGCCAGAGTGCATGAAATACAAAATAAACTAAAAATATGTGAAAATGAACAGAAGCAAGATGTTGTCATAAGATGGAATTCTTCAAATTAAATGCTTATAAAATAATTTGAAAAGAAACATGGAATTATTCTATATGAGTGAGGAAAGCTCAACGGTGAATTTAACTACAGCCACCTCACTGGTAGTTAATGCAAAACTTTAACTGTTTTTCAATAATTTTATGAAATAACTAGAGATAAGTGAAACAGCTTCCATTTGTATGGTTATTCCAGCTAAAAGGCCTTCACTCAGTATTTGAACAATCAGTGGTTAAATACAAATAGAGATGGAGTCAAACAAAAGGTACAGGAACTTTTGAAGTCTAAATGTGGAATATTCATGAATGCTGAAGATAATCTACATTGTTTCAATTGTACTCAAACCATGTTTAAAAGTAAAATGTTTCACTTTAGAACTTATTACAATGTGTCTCTCAAGCTGTGGAAAAAAGACTGTACGTGCAGCCAAAAACAAAAGTGAGGAAAGTAAAAATGTAACAACAGAACCTCCTACAAAAAAACCTAAAAACCAGTGTAAGTCTTTAGTACTGCAGGGATTATTTAGAAGACAAAACCATTAACATTTCAGCACCATTTTCAACTAAGCTACAATATTATATATATATATATATATATAAATATAAATATATACACACAGACACATTAATATATATATATATATATATATATATATATATATATATATATATATATATATATATATATATATATATATATATACATACATATACATATACAGGGAGTGCATAATTATTAGGCAAGTTGTATTTTTGAGGATTAATTTTAATATGGAACAAACACAGTGCTATCAGTCAATCCAAAATGTTAATAAACCTGAAACCTGAATGTTTCACAACGGAAATGTGAGTGTGAACATCATCTGGGGAATACATATGTGCGCACAATTATTAAGAAACTATTAGTGTGCAGATTTATTATGCAACTAAAGGAAAAATGAAAATTTTCCCATCTCACTTGTTTATTTTCATCTGTTATAGTGAGAATAATAAACAAACACCTGAAAATTTACAAATAAACATCTCTGACATTTCAAAAAAAATAAATCAATCAATCAATGACCAATATAGCCACCCTTCTTTCCAATAACAGTCATAAGCCTTTCCATTCATGTAGTCTGTCAGTTTCTTGATCTGTTGACGATCAGCTTTTTGTGGAGCAGTGACTACAGCCTCCCAGACACTCTTCAGAGAGGTGTATTGTTTTTCTCCCCCGCAAATCTAGCGTTTAAGAAGTGCCCACAAGTTCTCGATAGGGTTTAGGTCAGATGAGGAAGGGGGGCCACGTCATTATTCCTTCATCTTTAAGGCCTTTACTGGCTGGCCACGCAGTGAGAACTTCGATGCAAGTGATGGAGCATTGGCCTGCATAAAATCATGGTCTTTTTCCTGTATCACTGTTTGAAGAAAGTGTCTTCGAAAAACTGGCAGTAGGTTTGGGAGTTGATTTTTGAGTTCATCTTCAATGCAAAAAGGTCCAACTAGCTCATCTTTAAAAATACCAGCTCATACCAGTACCCCACCTCCACGTTGGAGTGGAGCTCTGTCCCATTACTGATCCACAGGTCCATCCATCTGGTCCATCAAGAGTCACTCTCATCTCATCGGTCCATAAAACCTTTGAAAAAAATCTATCTTCAGATATTTCTTGGCCCAGTTTTGACGTTTCAACTTATGTTTCTTGTTCAGTGGTGGTTGGGTTTCAGCCCTCCTTACCTTGGCCATGTCTTTGAGCACTGAACACCTTGTACTTCTGGGCACTCCAGGTAGGTTGCAGCTCTGGAATATGAAAGTACTGGAGGATAATGGGTTCCTGGTAGCTTCACGTTTGATTCTTCTCAAATCTTTGGCAGCTAAATTGCGTCTTTTGTTCTCAACACGTTTCTTGCGACCCTGTTGACTATTTGCAACAAAATGTTTGATGGTTCTGTGATCACACACCAATATCTTAGCAATTCCAAAAGTGCTGCATCCCTCTGAAAGACTTTTACAATTTTTGACTTTTCAGAGTCAGTTAAATCTCTTTTTTGGCCCATTTTGCCTGAGGAAAACTAGCTGCCTAATAATTCTGCACACCTTGATATAGGGTGTTGATCTCCTTAGGCCACATCCTCCCTCATTACACAAATACACATCACCTGACATGCTTAAATCCAATAAGCATTCAAGTTAATACAGCTTGGAGTTGGAATATACGCATTAAAAATGATGATATGGTCAAAATACTCACTTGCCTAATAATTGTGCACACAGTGTACATATACACATATACATACATACATACATATACATATACATACATACATACATACATATATATACTAGCAAAATACCCGAGCTTCGCAGCGGAGAAGTAGTGTGTTAAAGAAGCAATGAAAAAGAAAAGGAAACATTTTGAAAATAACGTAACCTGATTGTCAATGTAATTGTTTTGTCACTGTTGTGAGTGATGAGTGTTGTTGTCATATATATATATATATATATATATATATATATATATATATATACACACACACATAAACATATATATATATACATATCTATACATATACACATATATACATACATATATATATCTACATATATACACACACATACATACACACACACATATATAAACATATATATACATATACATACATATCTACATATATACACACACAGCTATTTCATTATCAGTGCAATACGCTGTTTGTTAAAACAGTTGACTCCACTCTTACGTGCAATAACAAATCAAATCATTCAGTTGTCTTTGCTCATATGTCATTTTAGAGCTGGACGCCTGGCATCTTTTTTGGCCACAAGTTCGTTTCTGTTTGGTGTGAGGTTCTGTGTTGTGGAGATTCTCAGGATGGATTGCAGGTGCTCATCAGTGAGGCGACTCCTGTGTGCTGTTTTGTTAGTCTTTATCACTGAGAAGAGCTTCTCACACAGATATGTGCTACCAAACATGCACAAGGTTCGAGCCGCATGTAGGCGGACTTTTTGTTCTTCAAAGTCACCAAAGCGCCGTGCAAACTCAGTGCGCAATAACTCTAGCCGCAATAACTTGCAGCATCATAAGGTAGACTTGATTAACGTGGTAAGTGTTGGCAAGGCAGCTGAAGCGCTGCATTATGGGATCTGTAGTTTATTGTGTTACCAGCGCTTCATATACCGGGCCATTAATAACAATAATACAGTATATAAAATGATCTGCGGGCGGATATAATTACGCCGGGCGGATGTGGCCCTGACCCTTGAGTTTGACACATATGGACTAAATAGAACTTGAAAAGATATATTTTTCAAATGTGATCGCGCAATTCAGATAGAGTTGGCAGCACTACAGCCTGCATGCCTCAATGAGTCATCCTCCCTCGCTCTTACTTTTTACCGTTCATCTAATGAATACACTGAGTATGGCTTTACCAAAACAATCATTGATGGCGAATAAAGTATCCATTATTCGAGTATGTAGATCGGATATATATATACATATATATATACCAGCGTATCGCAGCGAGAAGTAGTGTGTTAAAAAGCTAGAAAAGAAAAGGGAACATTTTAAAAATAGCGTAACATGACTGTCAATATACAGTATTTGTTTTGTGAGTGTTACTGAGTGTTGCTGTCATCAAGGATTTGATTATCATTATTTCTTTCAATCAGGTTGTATTTGTAGGATGTGTTGTGTTCAAGTTACATTCCGTGTTTGTCAATCGTTGTAAAGATGACAGGTTTCATTCATCGATTCGTTTCTTACTGCATCAATAAACAGCTCGTCTTCTTCTTTATCTGAGACCTGACACACTGCATGCACGGGTTTTTTACACTGTCTTCCTTTAGCGGGACATTGACTTTTTCCACCGTGTGCTTTGTTTCCGCAGTAGCTGGATTTATGAATATGCTTATCAGGCGCTTCATATTTTTGCTGCCTTTTCAATTGTGTAATTCGGTTTTGTTCAGCGCTCTTTGGAACTGTTGCTTTTATCTGTGCACTGCGTCAGTTCCGTGAGCCACTTTCGGTGTACATGCATCGAAGGTTCCCAGCTGTGCTGGTGCCATCTAGTGCTATGTCCATGGCTGTATTTAATGTTACCTTAGTCCTGGCACTTAAAACTTTCTCTCGCAGTTTCGCTGAGTTTGTGTCAAACACCACCCTGACCATCTCATCTTCCTCTCCATAAGCACAGTCCTTCACCCGTGAATATTTACCCGTGGCAGTTTGCTATTGGATTGCGCTGACGGACGGCCTTATATGGGCAGGCACTAAATTACAAGCGCCAGCGCAGCCTGTCTATGAACTTAATTTAAAGTGTAGGTTTACATCGTGCTTTGTTTCCGAAGTAGCAGAACTCATGAATATGGTTGTATATGTCACTTTCGCTTCTTATTGTTTAGCTGCCTTCTCAATTATATAATGCATGTTTTCTTCAAGCGCTTTTTGAGGTCTTCCTGGTTTTCTATGTACTGC